>NC_088403.1:35622707-36222707 GCF_034236695.1 Oncorhynchus nerka
ATTAATAACAGATATACTCATCCTCGTCTTCACAGCAACTTTGTCAATATGACTTGACCATGATAAATTACCATCCAATGTTATACCTAGGAGTTTAGCTTCCTCGACTTGCCTCTACAGCCACAACCTTTATGTACAACTCCAGTTGAGGTTTAGGTCTTAGAGAATGTTTTGAACCAAATACAATACCTTTAGTTTGAGATGTATTTAAGACCCATTTATTGTTAATCACCCATTCTGGTACTGACTGTAACTCCTTATTTAGAATTTCAGTGAGCTCACTGGCTTTGGGTGCTGACATGTAAAGTGTGGGATCATCCGTATACTTAGTCATTCTAGCTTTGTGTAAGACCTGTGGCAAATCCTTTGTTAAAATAGAGAATAGTAACGGCCCAAGGCAACTGCCCTGAGGGACACTGCACTGTACATATCTGATGTTAGAGAAGATTCTATCGAAGAACACACTCTGGGTTCTATTGGATAAATAACTCTCCAACCATGTGAAGGCAGGTGGTGTTTTTTCAATAACTTTTATGATCAATAACATCAAAGACTGCACTGAAATCTAACAACACAGTTCCAACTATCATCTTATTATCAATTTATTTGAACCAATCATCTGTCATCTGAGTCAGGGCTGTACAAGTTGAGTGCCCTTCTCTATATGCAGGCTGAAAAATAGCATTGTATTTGGTCAAACACAACCCTCTCCATCAGTTTACTAAGAACAGGCAGCAAACTGATTGGGCGGCTGTTAGGAAAGGCACCTTTGCTGGTTCTATTTTTAGGCAGTGGAATTACTTCAACTTCCTTCCACGGCTGTGGACACACACTCCCTTTCGTCTTTGGTTAAAGATATAGAAAATAGGGGTTGCAATATAGGGTGTGTTTGTAAATTCAATCTGGACAGAGTGCGCTCTGGGCGTTCGTAAATTCAGATGGTTGTCAGATTGTCCATTTGGAAGTTCAGAGCGTTTCGCTCTTGGAGTGTTCAGAGAACATACTGGAAGCTCTGGCCGAGGAGTAGGGTTGATCCGAGGGTTCAGAGAACATACTGGACGCTCTGGCCGAGGAGTAGGGTTGATCCGAGGGTTCTGACCTCACAACGGCAGTCAAGCACCTAAGCTAACTGGCAAACGTTGAACGTATACTGGCTCTGAACATAAAGTATACAGCAACACCTCCCCCATTGGCATTCACGTATTTTCCGTAATTACAGTATATGCATACATTGCTACTGCTGTATCATCAGTATTAGCTAAGTGAGTTTCAGAGATGGCCAGTATATGAATGTTATCCGATGTTAGCAAGTTACTGAGTGAATCCAGGTGAAGGCCATGATCCCTTATTGATGTCACTTGTTAAATCCACTTTAATCAGTGTAGATGAAGGGTAGGAGACAGGTTAAATAAGGATTTTAAAGCCTTGTGTCACGAATATTACCGAAGGTGGCTCCCCTTCCTGTTCGGGTGACGCTCGGCGGTCGTCGTCGCCGGTCTATTAGATGCCACCGATCCCTTTTTCCTTTTCGTTTGTTTTGGTCTAATTGTTTTCACCTGTTCCTTGTTGGAGTTTTGGGATGGGTGTTAGTTAAGTTCGTTTAGCCCGCTGGTGTTTGTGCGGGCTTGTTGTTATTGTACGTTAGTGGTGTATTGTTGATTTTGGGTTTTCGCTGTCCGGTGTTTGTAACAGTGGGTTGTTGTTGTTGTTGTTTGTGCCTGTGTTTTGGGCTTCACCCTATTTTGTACCTGTTCCTGTTACGGAGGACATTTAAACGTTTTTCCCGTTTACCTTCTGCTCTCTAAGTCTGACTCCACACCCATCACACCTTGAGACAATTGCGACACGGATTGTGTATGTGTGCCATTCAGAGGGTGAATGGGCAAGACAAAATATTTAAGTGCCTTTGAAGGAGGTATGATAGTAGGTGCCAGGCGCACCGGTTTGAATGTGTCAAGAACTGCAGCGCTGCTGGGTTTTTCAAGCTCAACAGTTTCCCGTGTGTCAAGAATGGTCCCCCACCAAAAGGACATCCAGCCAACTTGACACAACTTTTTGAAGCATTGGAGTCAAAATGGGCCAGCATCCCTGTGGAACGCTTTCACCACCTTGTCCATGCCCCAACGAATTAAAGCTGTTCTGAGGGCAAAACGTGGTGCAACCAAATGTTTTGTAAACTCAGTATATTAATATTGTCTATTCTTAGCCATTTCTTTGATAGCTTTTCTGAGAAAAAATATATACACTGTATATATGTGTGTGTGATATTGGGCTGAAGCTACTACCCCTGAGGCTTGGCTTGCTCATTTCTCCCAAACTTTTGGGAGGGAGGGAGGACAATGAGCCTGTTGTAGCAGATGTAAGAAATGTTCCCCTGCGCACTGTCAGCTTTCATAGCTGGGATCAGCTCTTTTCCCGCCTCTGGCGCACAGCTTCAGAGAAGTCCTCTTTGAGAAAGATGTTGGTTCCTCTCGTGTTCTTGGCTCTCTCAAACCTCAGGAGCTTGACCACTATCGGCCTGGGTCCGTCACCTGGGCTGGTTACATGTTTTCCAGACCTGTGGGCGCGCTCCACCTCAGTCTTCGTATGATCCATCGGCAGCTTTTCAGTGATCATTTTCCATACTTTCTCCTCAGACTCGGCCCAGTTCTCATGTGAAGACTCTGGTGTGCCTTCCACAACGATGATTGTCCCCCTGGATCTGTTTTCCCAGTCATTGCTAACAAGGATTCATGCTGATGTCATCTCGAGAGGACTTACAGTTTGTTGTCATCTTGCTGCAAGTCTCTTTCAGGACATACACATCTCCCTGGGAGAACTGCAAACTGTTCTTACAGTTCTGAACCTCCCCCCGTCAGATCGTCCATTCTTTCGTTAGTTGAGTCCATCCGTATCTGGACAAAGCTCATGAAGCTATTCTCCTGTTGTTGTAACAACTGCTTGTAAAATCCTTTTTGTTCATTTAAAAGATCATTGACCTGTGATAGAGAAACACTGTCCTCTCCATTACTTCCACCTTTGGCTTTGGACGCCATGGTAGCAATGTAGGCTAACGCTGGTACTACATGCAGTTCCAGACAGGGCAGGTCACAGGGCAGATTTAAACAGCAACAAACAGCAGGGATTTAGACAGCCACAATCCCGGGACAATCCACAGTCCCAGCCAAAAGGGCTGGAAATCTTGCTACGCCAAGCAGCTCTTCAAACTTTTGGTTGGCAGGATCCCTGGACAGATATAGTGGTACCAGCAACCGAGGCTAAAGGCGTCGCGGGATCCAAACTCAAAAGGTAGCTAGTAACCAAACTTTTTCAATAGAATTCTTCTTCAGAGACTTTCAAAACAACAAACCGAGCTCTTCCTCGTTCCGCCCTCATTCAACATGTGATGTCCATTCCGTAACCATAATTGTAACACTAACCCTAAACCTTAAGACTAAAATAGCCTTTTTCCCTTGTGGGGACCGGCGAAATGTCCCAACTTGCCTGAATATTCCTTATTTTACTAGTAAAACCAAAAACATGCGCACAAACACCCACCCACACACACACACACATATTCTCACCATTCTCAGACTGCCACCAGGTCTTGAGGCGGTTGGGGGCGAAGGTGGTGACCAAGTTTTCGATGCTGTGGCTGGTGGTGTGGTTCATCCTCTCATCATACTTCTCCCTGGAGTCACACACAAAACACTTCTTCTCCTCCTACAGAGAGCGAGGGAGGAGAGAGAGAGTGTCTCAGTACTGTGAAAAACGTGCTCATTCACCTAATTATAGAGCTAGCACTCAGTCTGTCATCACACACACATAGTATGGGTAGGAATGGGGCCCTAAAATTTGTGTGTGATTTGTGTGTGTGTGTGTGTGTGTGTGTGTGTGTGTGTGTGTGTGTGTGTGTGTGTGTGTGTGTGTGTGTGTGTGTGTGTGTGTGTGTGTGTGTGTGTGTGTGTGTGTGTGTGTGCATGACTAACTCCATGAGGTCAAATGCTATTCCTAGGGGGTTTAGGGTTAAGGATAGAATTAGTGTAAGGGTTAGAATTACATTAAGGGTTAGGAGCTAGGGTTCATTTTAGGGTTAGGAGCTAGGGTTCATTTTAGAGTTAGGAGCTAGGCTTAGGGTTAAGGTTAGATTTTTGGCTTAAGGTTAAGGTTAGGGTTAAGGTTTTGGGCTCCCGAGTGGCGCAGCGGTCTAAGGCACTGCATCTCAGTGCTAGAGGCGTCACTACAGACCCTGGTTAGATTCCAGGCTGTTTCACAACCGGCTATGATTGGGAGTCCCATAGGGCGGCACACATTTGGCCCAGCGTCGTCTGGGTTGGGATTGGCCGGGGTAGGCCGTCATTGTAAATAAGAATTTGTTCTGAACTGACTTGCCTAGTTAAATAAAGGTTCAATTTTAAAAAAAAGGTTAGGATAAGAGTATGGGTTAGAGAAAATAGGATGTTGAATTGTGTATTCCCACAAGGTTAGCTGTACAAGACTGTGTGTGTGTGTGTGTGTGTGTGTGTGTGTGTGTGTGTGTGTGTGTGTGTGTGGGTGTGTGTGTGTGTGTGTGTGTGTGTGTGTGTGTGTGTGTGTGTGTGTGTGTGTGTGTGTGTGTGCGCATGCGTGTGTCTGAGTGTGTATATCCTGTAGCGTAGATAATAGTTTATTCTACTCTCTAGGTTCACTGCCCCCCTTAGCAGCTAATAGGGCTGGGCCACATATGATCGATACACTCACTGGTCCTCTGTAGTTCAGTTGGTAGAGCATGGCACTTGCAACGCAAAGATGGTGGGTTTGATTCCCTGGATGGGACCACCCATAAGTAAAACGTGTGCAGGCATGACTGTAAGTCGCTTTGGATGAAAGCGTCTGCTAAATGATGATTATTATTATATTACACCTGTCCAGCAGGTGTATGATTTAACACTTCATTGTGTTTCCAAAAATGGTGTTGTAACGTAATGGTGTACTGCAGTACAGTGTAATATTTGAGTGGACGAAAGAGACTCTATGGTATTGTGCTGCGTGGGAGTCTTGGCATTTTCCCTCCACAATAAGCATTGTGTGCCACACAATCACCGCCCTGTGTGCTTATCATGGGGGGTGAGGAGGGGAGAGTGCATGATCGGGGTTATTCCGTTATTCCAGAATCCCCTCGGGGGTGAACGCCTACAGAATGTGTCCATGTGAAGGGGGTGTTATCTACCAATGGGCTGTGGGACGATTAACGAAACATTGGAACATTCTAGGATGAGTCATCGTAATGAGGAGGAGAACGGGGGATGAGGAGAAGAGTCTAGTGCAAATAATTCTGGGAGCAGACTTTGCCTAACGGGGGAGTGGAAGCTAGACCACTTAGCAGTTACAAGTGGTCACATTTCAACACAGTTAAAACTTGGGTGTGCAGATAGATTGGAAAGCAACTGCTTGGATGAAATTAGAAGGTTGTGAAATCCTCACTCCCACACTTGTTAGGAAGATACAGTGCAGAGAGTAGGGTGTGTGTGTGTGTGTGTGTGTGTGTGTGTGTGTGTGTGTGTGTGTGTGTGTGTGTGTGTGTGTGTGTGTGTGCGTGCGTGTAAGACAATCCAGAATCTGTGTGTGTAGGCAAAACCATCTGGAGAGCAGACAAACCTTCTGCTGCAAATGTAATGGTCATATTGTATCACATTACCTACAGGAGGTGTAATTCCCCTATCCGAACCCTTGGGACTTAGATTTTTAGACATTTTAGCAGTTTTTAAGCTAATTTCTGGAAATTCTACACATTTTGTCATGTTAATATGATATCCGTGAGATATCATAATCAATGGGGGGAGTTCAGGGACCTTGGGCACGACCCTTCATCCATGGTCAGTAATTCGCCCATGATTTGGGGGGAACCGTGATGAAAGTATAACGTTTTTATTTGATTTGGATTCCATTTAGATTTGGTGTCACTGGCCTACACACAGTACCCAATCATTTCAAAGTGGAATTATGGTTCTATACATTTTTACAAATGAATGAAAAATGAAAAAAATGAAATGTCTTAAGTCAATAAGGAAAACTGCTGATGCACAACCGAATTTCGAAATTGCACCTTATGTATTCTACTTTTCAAACTCAGTTGAGAGCAAACGCTTATCTCGGCTCCTAGCGGCTGCTTACGCCCACTGTCGGCCCTGTCTAGGTGTAGTGCACCGATAGTATCTGTGCCCCAGGTGTGAGGTGTCGTACCTCCAAGTGACCAACGATGCAAAAGCGCTCAGGCTTCTCAATGCCGCAGGTGGAGGAGGCGGTGAGTTTGTGCGCACGGCCGATCAGAAGGTCCCCGGTGGCGGGGTAGCAGCTCCCCTCAGTGCACACATCCCCAAACTCCGGCAGCTGGGCAAAGGAGCGCCACCCGAGGGCTGAGCGACAGAAACAGCGGTGAGAGTAGCTGATGATGCCGCACGGGCGAGCAAAACATGTCTGGAGTATAACTCCCCATGCAACTATTATGCTATAGAACTCAACTATCCCACAGTTAAAAATCTGTACAAATGTTTCTATTTTAGACGTAAGAGACGTGTCTCTGCATTGCTATCACAGATTCCCTTTAGTCTATTTCATCACTGGGTATAAAAAACATAATGGTCACAAGATATGCCTCTCTTCGGTTAATTTAATTGAAATCACATGGATTCGCTTTCCTATCGATCCCTGTGGGGTGACTGTTTATGAAAACAGGCTGCTATGTTCGAGAACAACATCGACAGTTATTGACTGTACAAAATAGCTTCTGTAAACGAAAGCTAGTTGCAAATAATGTGCACAAAACATCTTTAAACGTGCACTGTGGACTGAGACATCTGATATGTATAAACTGTTGAACACATTTTAGATGTTTAAATAATGGCTTACAGATGTTCCTCATTAAATGTCCCCATGGTCCTGGATAAGTGAGTGAAAAGGAACACTGGAATTAAACTCCTCTATTGGATATCTTCACGTTTTACCTTTCCTCTTAAGACAATACTTGGCTTTAGGCAACTCCTCAAAGGAATAGAACATACTTCAGCTAGCTACCTGCGCAGTAGGAAATTCACTCTATAAAACGATACAATTTCATGTAAAAACAATACTTACTCAAAAGTGATGCGATGTGCAATATCAGCATTTTCGAGCATGAAACATTGATAATTATCCCTCGGGTTGTTGTCAGCAAGTCCTGAAGCAGTTGTGTACGTGAGTGTCTCTGTGTGTGTTTGTGAACGAGTGGTCTCTGTAACTCTGTTCTAGGAGTTCGTGGCGAGCCCCAAACTGTGCATCCCACGCGCTCCCGAGTCTCAACCCTCCTGGCAGGCTATGCAGCGCAGCGTGCTAACGAAGATAAGCGCGCCCACTTGGCGCACCACATTCAGCCAGGAATTTCTTTAATTACATCATATAAGTAAATGACTTGTAAAGTTAATAGACTGATCTAGGTGTGTCAAATCAAAGTTGTGGTTAGTGTGCTTAGGCTACTGAGATCATAAGAACATATACAAAGGAGATAATTGTGGACTACAGGAAAAGGAGTACCAAGCATGCTCCCATTCTCATCCACAGGGCTGTAGTGGAGCAGATTGAGAGTTTCAAGTTCCTTGGTGTCCACATCACCAACAAATTAGCATGGTCCAAGCACACCAAGACAGTCGTGAAGAGGGCACGACAAAAACCTATTCCCCCTCAGGAGACTGAAAATATTTAGCATAGGTCCTCAAATCCTCAAAAGGTTTTACAGCTGCACCATCTAGAGCATCCTGACTGGTTGCATCCCTCCAACCCCAAGTCACTACAGAGGGTAGTGCGTGTGGCCCAGTGCATCACTGGGGCCAAGCTTCCTGCCATCCAGGAGCTCTATACCAGACGGTGTCAGAGGAAGGCCCTAAAAATGGTCAAAGACTCCAGCCACCCTAGTCATAACTGTTCTCTCTGCTAACTGAGCTCCAAGTTTAGGTCCAAGAGGCTTCTAAACAGCTTCTAACCCCAAGCCTTAAGATTCCTGAACAGCTAATCAAATGGCTACCCAGACTATTTGCATTGCCCCCCCCTTCTACACTGCTGCTACTCTCTGTTATTATCTATGCATAGTTACTTTAATAGCTCTACCTACATGTACATATTACTTCAATTACCTCGACACCGGTGCCCCCGTACACTGACTCTGTACCGGTACCCCCTGTATTTAGCCTCACTTTTGTTATTTACTGCTGCTCTTTAATTATTTGTTATTCTTATCTCTTACTGTTTTTTAGGCATTTTCTTAAAACTGCATTGTTGTAAGTAAGCATTTCACTGTAAGTTCTACACCTGTTGTATTCGGCGCATGTGACAAAATAAAATGTGATTTGATATCAGTCGGTCTATGTGTAGCTCTGGAAGGCATGGCTGCACATACAGTACCTGCCATGTTACACAAGACCAACTTCACTGTTCTTCTGACTGACCTCAGAAGGAGAGTTTCCCAGCTAGCAATGAGGAATCAGCCCAGAAGTGGCCCTCTTCTGATTGAATCGGCTCGGAATTTAAAGGAATGACTGCCCAGAATCGGCCCAAGTACATCGGGTCATTTCAGAGTACCAGAATTCAGCCGACTTTGCCTGCATCTTCCCAGAATCCCCCCCAGAAGCGGCCAATGCAAATTTAAATGAATGTATACAAACTCACCAGATTTAGTCGTTTAAAATATTACTATTATACATTTTATACATACAAATTATATCCATCTACACAAAAACATTTCGTGTTGGGGGAAACACCATATACCTGGTGACCGTGTCAGCCTGCATGCGCTTAGCCTGCCACAGGAGTCACTACAGCGCGATGGGACAAGGACATCCCAGCTAGCCAAACTCTCCCCTAACTCAGACGTCTCACGGGTCTCGAACCAGCATCTGTAGCAACGCAGTTTGCACTGCGATGCATTGTTTTAGATCGCTGCGCCATTCGGGAGGCTCGTCCAAGTTTTTAATGCTTATCAATTGCCTCGCACAAAGAATCAAAATACTAAAATATTACACCGGACTCTTAAGTATTTTCATTTAAATGTTCATTATTTTTTTTTGATCACAGAAACAGTGAGGAAAATATGGAAAAAATAAATAAATAATGAAATGTTAATGTTAATTATATAAAGCAGCTTGGCCGAGTTCCAAGTAATGCATTTGGGCTAGATAACTCTCACCGGAATCGGCCCGAGCTCAATCCCTGCATCCTAGCCATAAGTAATACTGCCGAAAGTGGCCCAGACATTGGCCGTGTCTGACTCTCAACCGAGTGCCCCGACTCTCAGCCGGAATCGGCCCAGATCCACTGTGCTAATTGGATGGGTACTTTACCACGTCAAGCATAGAACTCCACATTATCCGTCTCTGGCGGACAGAGGGACACACACAGGGGCCATTTTCTGTGTTCGTAGTAGACTGCTTATTTAGCAGGTGGGCACAGATGGGTGAAAAATCCTATTCTGGCAGAATCAGTCCCCTATTGGGCTAAACCCTGGACATGCCTGTCATTGAGTTAGACAATGGACACAGTTATGACAAATGGCAAAGAGGCAGGTGCCCATAGTTACCCCTAGGTAAATAGACATAGCATCTCCCTGAACACTGAAAGTTAAAGATTATTCCCTTCTCAGTGTGTGTGTGTGCACAGGCTATGTGAGTTAAAGATGATTCCCTCCTCGGTGCTGAATTAAATTGCCTGGATTGTGAACTGTAAAATCAAGACATGTTTATTAGTTTTCTAAACACTCTATCCATCAAGTTCAATGGGGTTTATTTAAACATGTAGACCAGGATTTCTTAAACTTGGCCGTGGGGCCCCACCTGGGTGCACGTTTTGGTTTTTACCCTAGCACTACACAGCTGAATCAAATAATCTAAGCTTGATGATGAAGTGGTTATTTGAATCAGCTGTGTGGTGTAGGTCAAAAACCAAAACATGCACGGGGGGGCTAGGGCCGAGTTTTGGAAACAATAGTTTAGACTGCAACCTATGTATGAAACATCTCAGAGCAGGAGTGCTGATCTAGGATCAGTTCTGGCTTTCAGATCATAATGAAATAGATTAAATGTGACAGGGGGATCCTTACACTCGATCAACACTCCTACTCTGAGACGTTTAGGAATACAGCCCCAGGACTCATCCATTGACCACCACTACATATGTGCATACATTACCCTCGTGTGGTATTATGAAGAACTGCAAGAGACATACCAAATAGCTCTCATGCTCTCAATAGCAACAGATATTGCTCAAATTCTTCCTCTGATTAATTATAAACATCATAGACAATACATTTCCTAATGTTTCCTCGTGAATCAAAAAAATTGAATCGGTCAACTGTGTACTATGGCAGTTAGGTTATAGTCACAGGTGTTAACACTATGGGAAGGTTGAAACTCAGACAGTACAGTGAATGAGAGACTCGTTCATACTAGGTCCTGGAGGCTTCTCGGGCGTGACATCACAGCTTGGCCTTAGGGACAGAGTCATGTCTGGGTTACAGGTGTTGCCTTAGAAAGCCAAGGATCTTTTCCCATGAGTCTTCTTGAGCATTGGCGTGCTGCTTTGGGTACCCTCCCCACACAACATGATCACTGCAACACACACACACAAGCATTAGTTACTTTGCGAGTAAAGAATTGGTTATACATATCTTGGTTCCGGTGTGTATACTGTAGGTGTGAGCATTGTGTGTGTACAGTGCCTTTCTGTCGTGTTTGAGGCACTATGAAGTTGCTGGATCTGAAGTGGCTCTGAAGTTGGGTGTGTAGGGCAGCTTAATGAGGTGTCCAGCATCAGGGTATTGTAGAATGGTCAGTAGGTGCTCGTTACCCGCTGTACGCATCATCTGGGCTATCTGCAGGTCAGAGGTCACATTCAGCGTCAATCACAATTATTGATTTCATAGGAAGCTTGTTTGTGTGTGTGTGTACTCACGTCCTTGACAGACTCCACTGTGGCCTAGTTCTGATCATCCTCCCTGACAGCCAACATCAATGGACACTTTATCCTCACCATCTGTCAGAAGTCACTCTAATGAGTAAACAAACCCACTGTGTGTGTTTTAACTTACATCCACCTTCTCTCCAAGATTGATTGGGATAGGCAGAATGATGTCTCTCCGGCCCTCTTCATCAAATTGGGTCTTATACCCGTCCCTGGCAAGAAAAACAATTATGTTTTTAGTCTATATTTCTTAAATTGGGCTGTATGTCACAGGCTTCAAAATCTCGATATTTTACAGCTTCACTTCGAACAAATGTGTTTATGTCATGTATTGTCATGTTATGTCTTGTCCCTGTGCTTTCTCTTCTCTTCGTTTCCCCCTGCTGGTCGTATGTCTTGAGAGGCAGGTAAAGCAAGCACTCACTCACACTCCTTCGCCGCGCGCTTGTCCTAGGAACCTTCTGTTCGTTCCCGTTCCTACTCGTCTGGCCGTTCTTCAGTGGGCTCACTCTGCCAAGTTAGCCGGCCACCCCGGCGTTCGGGGTACGCTTGCTTCTATTCGCCAGCGTTTTTGGTGGCCCACTCAGGAGCGTGACACGCGTCGTTTCGTGGCTGCTTGTTCGGACTGCGCACAGACTAAGTCCGGTAACTCTCCTCCTGCCGGCCGTCTCAGACCGCTTTCCATTCCATCTCGACCGTGGTCTCACATCGCCTTAGACTTTATTACCGGTCTGCCTTCGTCAGCGGGGAAGACTGTTATTCTAACGGTTGTCGATAGGTTCGCTAAGGCGGCTCATTTTATTCCCCTCGCTAAGCTTCCTTCTGCTAAAGAGACGGCACAAATCATCATTGAGAGTGTTTTCAGAATTCATGGCCTTCCGTCAGACGCCGTTTCGGACAGGGGTCCGCAATTCACGTCTCAATTTTGGAGGGAGTTTTGCCGTTTGATTGGGGCTTCCGTCAGTCTCTCTTCCGGTTTTCACCCCCAGTCTAACGGTCAAGCAGAACGGGCCAATCAGACTATTGGTCGCATCTTACGCAGTCTTTCCTTTCGAAACCCTGCGTCTTGGGCAGAACAGCTCCCCTGGGCAGAATACGCTCACAACTCGCTTCTCTCCTTTTCAGAGTAGCCTCAGGTACCAGCCTCCTCTGTTCTCGTCCCAGCTCGCCGAGTCCAGCGTCCCCTCCGCTCAGGCTTTTGTCCAACGTTGTGAGCGCACCTGGAAGAGGGTTAGGTCTGCACTTTGCCGTTATAGGGCGCAGACTGTGAGAGCCGCTAATAAGCGTAGGACTAAGAGTCCTAGGTATTGTCGCGGTCAGAGAGTATGGCTCTCCACTCGTAACCTTCCCCTTATGACAGCTTCTCGCAAATTGACCCCGCGGTTCATTGGTCCGTTCCGTATTTCTCAGGTCGTTAATCCTGTCGCAGTGCGACTTCTTCTTCCGCGACATCTTCGTCGCGTCCACCCGGTCTTCCATGTCTCCTGTGTCAAGCCTTTTCTTCACGCCCCCGTTCGTCCCCCCCCCCCCGTCCTTGTCGAGGGCGCACCTATCTACAGGGTCCGGAAGATTATGGACATGCGTCCTCGGGGCCGTGGTCATCAGTACCTAGTGGATTGGGAGGGGTACGGTCCTGAGGAAAGGAGTTGGGTTCCATCTCGGGACGTGCTGGACCGTTCGCTGATCGATGATTTCCTCCGTTGCCGCCAGGTTTCCTCCTCGAGTGCGCCAGGAGGCGCTCGGTGAGTGGGGGGGGGTACTGTCATGTATTGTCATGTTATGTCTTGTCCCTGTGCTTTCTCTTCTCTTCGTTTCCCCCTGCTGGTCGTATTAGGTTACTTTCTCTCTCTCTATCTCTCTCTCTCTCTATCGTTCCGTTCCTGCTCCCAGCTGTTCCTCATTCTCCTAACGACCTCGTTTACTCTCTCACACCTGTCTCCTCTTTTGCCCTCTGATTAAGTCTCTATTTCTCTCTCTGTTTCTGCTTCTGTCCTTGTCGGATTCTTGTTTGCTTTGCCCTTGTCCCGTCCTGTCGTAATCTGCCTCTTCATCAGATGCTGCGTGTGAGCAGGTGTCTCTGTCCTCTACGGCCCGCGCCTACCCGGAGGGACCAGCAGTCTGTTGCCGCTAGCCCTGCTATTCTCCTCTACTACTAGAAGGGGAACTCTCCTGTAAAGATAGAGGATTTATGTTTTCCCTGTTTGGACATCTCCTGTAAAGATTGAGGATTTATGTTTTCCCTGTTTGGACATTAAAGGACTCTGTTTCTGTTAAATCGCTTTTGGGTCCTCACTCACCTGCATAACAGTTTATTTTTCATTCACAAATGGTGGTTGTCACTCACTCGTTCATCTTCGTGAACACTTCGTGGATGAACTTGTTGAACGGCTAGACGTGACTCCCACTGATACACGCCCAGCATCTGGGCTGGAATACACACAGTATTTATTGTTTACACACTAAACAAACTCATAAGCTTATACACATGGTCAGTCTTGGGACAATAAAGCTTTCTGAATCTGGATTCACACTATATACAGTGCCTTCGGAAAGTATTCAGATCACTTGACTTTTTCCACATTTTGTTAGGTTACAGCCTGGTTTTAAAATTGATTAAATTGTTTTTTCCCCCTCAGGAATCTACACACATTACCCCATAATCACAAAGCAAAAACAGGCTAAGACATTTTTGCTAATTTACTAAAAATAAAAATGGAAAAATCACATTTACGTAAGTATTCAGACCATTTACTCAGTACTTTGTTGAAGCCCCTTTAGCAGCAATTACAGCCCCGTGTATTCTTGGGTATGATGCTACAAGCTTAACACACCTGTATTTGGAGAGTTTCTCCATTCTTCTCTATAGATCCTCTCAAACTCTGTCAGGTTGGATGGGGAGAGTCGCTGCACAGCTATTTTCAGGTCTCTTCAGAGATGTTCGATGGGGTTCAAGTCCAGGCTCTGGCTGGGCCACTCAAGGACATTGAGACATGTGTCAAAACCACTCCTGCGTTGTCTTGGCTGTGTGTTTAGGGTCGTTGTCCTGTTGGAAGGTGAACCTTTGCCCCTGTCTGAGGTCCTAAGCGCTCTGGAGCAGGTTTTCATCAAGGATCTCTCTGTACTTTGCTCTGTTCATCTTTCCCTCGATCCTGACTAGTCTCCCAGTCCCTGCCGCTGAAAAAATGTCCCCACAGCATGATGCTGCCACCACCATGTGTCACGACTTCTGCCGAAGTCGGTTCCTCTCCTTGTTCGGCGGTCGACATCACCGGTCTTCTAGCCATCACCGATCCATTTTTCATGTTCCATTTGCTTTGTATGATTGTCACACCCACCTGTTTTCAATTTCCTAATTACATGTTGTATATGTTCCCTCTGTTTCCCCCATGTCCTTGTTGGGAATTGTTTATTGTAAAGTACGTGTGCTTTATGGAACTGGGGCGATATGGGTTTTGTGCCTATGTATTTATTGTTATTTTTGTACGCCGGTAGTTATGTATATTAAACGGCTCCGGCTATTTACCAAGTCTGCTCTCCTGCGTTTGACTTCTATGCGACCAGTTACACACCCTTGACACCATGCTTCACGGTAGGGATGTTGCCTGGTTTCCTCCAGACGTGACGTTTGTTAATCAGGCCAAAGAGTTCAATCTTGGTTTCATCAGACTAAAAAATCTTGTTTCTCTTGGCCCTTTGGAAAACTCCAAGCAGGCTGTCATGTGCCTTTTACTGAGGAGTGGCTTCCGTCTGGCTATTCTACCATAAAGGTCTGATTTGTGGAGTTCTGCAGAGATGGTTGTCCTTTTGGAAGGTTCTCCCATCTCCACATAGGAACTCTAGAGCTCTGTCAGAGTGACCATCGGGTTCTTCCCTGACCAAGACCCTTCTCCCCCAATTGCTCAGTTTGGCTGGGCGGCTGGCTCCAGGAAGAGACTTGGGGGCTCCAAACTTCCCCCATTTAAGAATGACAGAGGCCAGGCGTCCCGAGTGGCGCAGTGGTCTAAGGCATTGCAGTGCTAGCTGTGCCACTAGAGATCCTGGTTCGAGTCAAGACTGTCGCAGCCGGCTGCAACCAGGAGACCCATGCGGCGGCGCCCAATTGTCCCAGCATCATTTGGGTTAGGGGAGGGTTTGGCCGGCAGGGATGTTCTTGTCCCATCGTGCTCTAGCAACTCCTGTGGCGGGCTGGGTGCAATGCATGCTGACACAGTTGCCAGGCACACAGTGTTTCCTCCAACACAGTGGTGCTTTGGGTTAAGCGGGTGTTGTGCCAAGAAGCAGTGAGACTTGGCTTGGTTGTGTTTCAGAGGACGCACAACCTTCACCTCTCCCCAGTCTGTACAGGAGTTGACCGATGAGACAAGACTGTAACTACCAATTGGATACCATGAAAAAGGGGTAAAAGTTTTTTTTTTAAGAAAGAATGATGGCCACTGTGTTCTTGGGGACCTCCAATGCTGCAGACATTTTTTGGTAACCTTCCCCAGATCTGTGCCTCAACACAATCCTGTCTCGTAGCTCTAAGGATAATTCCTTCAACCTCATGTCTTGGTTTTTGCTCTGAAATGCGCTGTTGGACCTTACATAGACAGGTGTGTGCCTTTCCAAAAAATGTCCAATCAATTGAATTTACCACAGGTGGACTCCACTGAAGTTGTAGAAACATCTCAAGGATGATCAATGGAAACAGGATGCACCAGAGCTCAAATTCGAATCGCATAGCAAAGGATCTACAAACGTATGTAAATAAGATATTTCTGCTTTTCATTTTTTGTAAATTTGCAAAAAATTCTTAACCTCTTTTCGTTTTGTCATTATGGGGTATTGTGTGTAGATTGCTGAGGATTTTTCATTTTCATTTTTATTATTCAGATTGTACAGGCAGTTAAGTCGGCAGATATAACTTTTACATTTAAACAGGATTTGAACAAAACATTTTCATAAAGAATGTCCATTCCAAAAACCAGGCATCTGGCATCTAGGGTGTATACATTCTTAAACTAAAAAACAAGGGGACTACACCTTTTTGTCTCTATTTCATCAAGCAGTAGAAGATGGACTACACACAAATGCAGCAGTTATCTTGCTGGGAATTAACCTCCCATAATATACACCAAATGCTTCCATGCTCATGTCACTAACTCTCATTGCTAAAAGGGTCATTTTAAGGCACTGGAAAGAGAAGCAGTCACCCTCATTTGGAGAATGGCTCAAACTGTCAATGACCACTGTCAAATTTGAGAACTATTGCAAATGGAAAGTTAAAGGAATATTTAAAAAATATGGGCCAAGTTTGAAGTTACTGTCTTGGAGTGAATGAAAACAGGGGAAAATATATGATATTTATAAGATGTAATTAATACTAATCATGTATATTGATACATGTATATTGAACATTTTTGATACATATTATTGATTAGTATAATGATTTTTTATTTTATACAAATAATGTGCATAATGAGAAACTGCTGGCAATTTTATCATGACTCCATCTTTACCATTATTCATAATATGAATAACCTATTTATTTCTTGTTCGTTGCAGCCCTCCCATATATGCAAAATTTGTATTTACACTTGTTAGTTGCAGAACTCCCATATATGCAAAAATTGTATTTACACGGAACAAAAATATAAAACACAACATGCAACGATTTCAAAGATTTTACTGAGTCACAGCTCATAAGGAAATCAATCAATTTTAAGCCCTAATCTATGGATTTCACATGACTGGGAATACAGGTATGCATCTGTTAGTCACAGATACACTGTATATACACAAAAGTATGTGGACACCCATTCAAATTAGTGGTTTCGGCTATTTCAGCCACACCTGTTGTTACAGGTGTACAAAATCGGGCACACCGCCATGCAATCTCCATAGACAAACCTTGTCAGGAGAATGGCCATCACTGAAGAGCTCAGTGACATTCAACGTGGCACTGTGATAGAATGCAACCTTTCTAACGAATCAGTTGGTCAAATTTCTGCCCTGCTAGAGCTGCTCCTGAGTGGCGCTGCAGTTTAAGGCACTGCATCAGAGTGCTAGAGGCGTCACTACAGACCCTGGTTCGATCCTGGGCAGTATCATAATGGGCCTTGATTGAGAGTCCCATAGGGCGGCGCACAATTGGCCCAGCGTCACTCGGGTTAGTTAGGGTAGGGTTTGGCAGGCCGTCATTGTAAATAAGAAATTGTTCTTAACTGACTTGCCTAATTAAATTAAATTAAATGTAAGTGTTCTTAATGTGAAGTGGAAATGTCTAGGAGCAACAACGGCTCAGCCGCGAAGTGGTACGCCACACAAGCTCACAGAACAGGAATGTCGAGTATTGAAGCGTGTGGCACGTAAAAATCCTCTGTCCTCAGTTGCAACACTCACTACTGAGTTCCAAGCTGCCTCTGGAAGCAACGTCAGCACAATAACTGGTCTTAGGGAGCTTCCTGAAATCGGTTTCCATGGCCGAGCAGCCGCACGCACACAAGCCTAAAATCACCATGAACAATGCCAAGCGTTAGCTGGAGCTCGCAGCCATTGGACTCTGGAGCAGTGAAAACATGTTCTTTGTAGTGATGAATCACACTTTAACATCTGGCAGTTCGACGAACGAATCTGGGTTTGGCAGATGCCAGGAGAACGCTACCTGCCCCAATGCATAGAGCCAACTGTAAAGTTCTGGTGGAGGAGGAATAATGGTCTGGGACTGTTTTTCACAGTTCGGGCTAGGCCCCTTAGTTCCAGTGAAGCGACATCTTAAAACTACAGGATACAATTACATTCTATATGATTCTGTGCTTCCAACTTTGCAGCAACAGTTTTGGGAAGGCCCTTTCCTTTTAAAGCATGACAATAAGCCTGTGCACAAAGCGAGGTCCATACAGAAATGGTTTGTCGAGATTGATGCAGAAGAAATTGACTGGCCTGCACAGAGCCCTGACCTCAACCCCATCGAACACCTTTGGGATGAATTGGAATGCCAACTGCGAGGCCAGGCCTAATCGCCCAACATCAGTGCCCAACCTTACTAATGGCTGAGTGAAAGCAAGTCCCCAAAGCCTTCCCAGATAAGTGGAAGCTGTTATAGCAGCAAAGGGGGGGCCATATTATATTATGGCCAATCCATATTAATGCCCACAATTTTGAAATTACATTTTTTGACGAGCAGGTGTCCACATACTTCTGGCCATGTAGTGTACCTTTTAAAAAAAGATGGATCAGAAAACCAGTCAGTATCTGGTGTGACCATCATTTGTCTCGTGCAGCACAAAATATCTCCTTGGCATAGAGTTGTTAGGTTCTAAATTTAACAGAGAAAAAAAACAGACAGATGCTTAGTAAAGCTCAAACCAAGTTTATTCACCCACTGGGTCATACAGCTGCATAACACAAAGCACATACTCACACAAGCGCTAGTATTTAACCCTTTCTCCTATGCTGAGTTTCCTCCTACACATCTGAGCAGCCAATACATCTCTGTTGCTAGACAGAACCTTCGTGATATCTGTTCTTCCTCACCTCATCTGACCTGATTTCTGCCCAAATCCATGGCTGTCATATTGACCTGTACCAGACTGTGTCTCTTCTCCCACAGGATCTCTGATGACTAACAATAACATATACTGACAGAATGTAAACGTTATACATTCCCCTCTCTCCCTCAGTGACATAAATAATTATATTTCATATTTCATGTTAAGAAGTTAGAACCCAACTGAGTTGATCAGGCTGTTGATTGTGGCCTGTGGAATGTTGTCCCTCTTCCTCTTCAATTTCTGTGCGAAGTTGCTGGATGTTTGTTGGGAACTGGAACACGCGGTCACACATGTCGATCTGGTGAGAATGCAGGCCATGGAAGAGCTGGGACATTTTCAACTTCCAGGAATTATGTACAGATCACACAAAGTTAGTGGCACCTTAATTGGGGAGAACGGGCACATGGTAATGAGTGGAAGGTATAAAATACATAAAACACGTGGTTTCCAGGTGTTTAATGCCATTCTATTTGTTCCGTTGCGGCCATTATTATGAGCTGCTCTCCCCTCAGCGGTCGTCTGTGGTACAGATCCTTGTGACATGGGGCCGTGTATTATCATGCTGAAACGTGAGGTGATGGCGGCAGATGGAAAGGCACGACAATGGACCTCAGGATCTGGTCACGGTACCTCTCTGCATTCAAATTGCCATCGATAAAATGCAAATGTGTTCGTTGTCCGTAGCTTATGCCTGCCCATACCATAACCCCACCGCTACCATGGGGCACCCTGTTCACACAACTCCACACACGTGGAACTGCGGATGTGAGGTCGTTTGGACGTACTGCCAAATTCTCTAAAACGATGTTGGAGGTGGCTTATGGTAGATAACTCAACGTTAAATTATCTGGACATTCCTGTAGTCAGCATGCCAATTGCACCCTCCCTCAAAACTTGAGACATCTGTGGCATTGTGTTGTGTGACAAAACCGCACATTTTAGAATGGCCTTTTATTGTCCCCAGCTCAAGGTGCACCTGCTTCTTGATATGCCACACCTGTCAGGTGGATGGATTATCTTGGCAAAGGAGAAATGCTCGCTAACAGGGATGTAAACAAATTTGTGCGCAACTCATTACAGATGCACTGCATCATTACCACTCATGGTTACAAATGCAACAGACCTGCGAGAGCAAACCCTAATTCCCAGTTGTGGACACAGGGAAAAACATTGCAGGCAGAAGACAAGCTAAATAAAAACATCAGAATATAATTAACGACAACATCATCATCAACATCGCAAGGAAGGTAAATAAAATGAGTGATCTTTAAAACAGTAAAAAGTTAGCACGTTGCTTTGGAGGAGAGCTGCCGTCAATCACTGTGCCTGCATTGGGAGGCAGTGGCTGTAGGAAGCCCTTCACTATGGTATCTCGATTGCCGAGAACAAAACGGGAATAACTGGCTGTGTCATATCAAAATTGCCGAATACAACAGGTATTCCTTACAGTGAAATGCTTACTTACAAGCTCTTAAACAACAATGCAGTTTAAAAAAAAAGTGTTGAGTAAAAAATTGTTGAGGCAATTGAGGTAATATGTACATATTAGGTAGAGTTAAAGTGACTGTGCATAGATAATAAACAGAGAGTAGCAGAAGCGTAAAGGGGGGGAGGAGGGGACATTTGATTAGCTTTTCAGCAGTCTTATGGCTTGGGGGTAGAAGCTGTTAAGAAGCCTTTTGGACCTAGACTTGGTGCTCCGGTACCGCTTGCCGTGCAGTAGCAGAGAGAACCGTCTATGACCAGGGTGGCTGGAGTCTTTGACGATTTTTGGGGCCTTCCTCTGACACCACCTGGTATAGAGGTCCTGGATAGCAGGAAGCTTGGCCCCAGTGATGCACTGGACCATACACATTACCCTCTGTATTGCCTTGCGGTCGGAGGCCGAGCAGTTGCCACACCAGGCAGTGATGCTACCAGTCACGATGCTCTCGAATGTGCAGCTGAATAACTTTTTGAGGATCTGAGGACCCATGCCAAATCTTTTCAGTCTCCTGAGGGGGAATAGGCTTTGTCGTCCCTTCACGACTGTCTTGGTGTGTTTGGACCATGAAAGTTTGTTGGTGATGTGGACACCAAGGAACTTGAAGCTGTCAATCTACTCCACTACAGCCCCATCGATGAGAATGGGGGTGTGCTTAGTCCTCCTTTTCCTGTATATATCTGTATCTGTATCATTTGTCATGATCACGTTGAGTGAGAGGTTGTTATCCTGGCACCACACGGCCAGGTCTCTGACTTCCTCCCTATAGGCTGTCTCATCGTTGTCGGAGATCAGGCCTGTTGACACTGTTGTGTCACCAGCAAACTTAATGACAGTGTTGAAGTCGTGCCTGGCCATGCAATCATGAGTGAACAGGGAGTACAGGAGGGGACTGAGCACGCACCCCTAAGGGGCCCTCGTGTTGAGGATCAGCGTGGCAGATGTGTACATTCTTTTGATGTTCTGTTTGCATAGTTTAGTTTTCATTTCCGGTCACAACTTGCAGACTTGTTTAACTGCTGCTGTGCGTTTTGTTGCTAACCTTACTTTGCTACCTGACAACTTTGCGGTTTTTACTTTTTAATTACCGTTTATATTTTTAGTTTTTCCCTCACTCACCATTTTCGATCCGGACGCTTTATCTGGACATGGTTCGTCAGGACCTCCAACAGCCGAAGCTAAGTAGTAACATTAACATGATGCCTTCTAATTGCAGTCGCTGTACTCATAATATACAGGAGAATGACCGCCTGTACGATCGCCTTATGTGCTGCAAGCCCAGCTTCAGACGCAATTATTAGGCAAGGGTAATTTCAGTGTAGGAAAGGATGAAACAGCATCCGTGCCACCAGTAAGTACAGATAGTAGTATAAATCCCTTTGCACGATCCCCACAGCCGGACAACTTTCTCATGGCTTCTGGAAGGAAATACTGTAGGAATGCTCAACCGGTGTCGCTCATTCAGCCGACAGAAACTTTCAACTGGTTCTCCCCATTAAGGAGCGAGTCGGAGTCAGAGGCCGAGCCTTCTCTGGTCTCTACTCCTCCCGTTACGGGATCTGAGATGCCGAAGCCTCCCACCATTAGCTCTGACAAATTGAAAACCCTAGTCATTGGTGACTCCATTAACCGCAGTATTAGACTTAAAACGAATCATCCAGCGATCATACACTGTTTACCAGGGGGCAGGGCTACCGACGTTAAGGCTAATCTGAAGATGGTGCTGGCTAAAGCTAAAACTGGCGAGTGTAGAGAGTATAGGGATATTGTTACCCACGTCGGCACCAACGATGTTAGGATGAAACAGTCAGAGGTCACCAAGCGCAACATAGCTTCAGTGTGTAAATCAGCCAGAAAGATGTGTCGGCATCGAGTAATTGTCTCTGGCCCCCTCCCAGTTAGGGGGAGTGATGAGCTCTACAGCAGAGTCTCACAACTCAATCGCTGGTTTAAAACTGTTTTCTGCCCCTCCCAAAAGATAGAATTTGTAGATAATTGGCCCTCTTTCTGTGACTCACCCACAAACCGTACCAGGCCTGGCCTACTGAGGAGTGACGGACTCCATCCTAGCTGGAGGTGTGCTCTCATCTTATCTACGAACATAGACAGGGCTCTAACTCCCCTAGCTCCACAATGAAATAGGGTGCAGGCCAGGCAGCAGGCTGTTAGCCAGCCTGCCAGCTTAGTGGAGCCTGCCACTAGTACAGTCAGTGTAGTTAGCTCAGCTATCCCCATTGAGACCTTGCCTGTGCCTCGATCTATGTTAGGCAAAAATAAACATGGCGGTGTTTGCCTTAGCAATCTCACTAGAATAAAGAGCTCCTCCATTCCTGCCATTATTGAAAGAGATCGTGATACCTCACATCTCAAAATAGGGCTACTTAATGTTAGATCCCTCACTTCCAAGGCAGTTATAGTCAATGAACTGATTCACTGATCATAATCTTGATGTGATTGGCCTACCTGAAACATGGCTTAAGCCTGATGAATTTACTGTGTTAAATGAGGCCTCACCTCCTGGTTACAATAGTGACCATATCCCCCGCGCATCCCGCAAAGGCGGAAGTGCTGCTCACATTTACGATAGCAAATTTCAAATTTGTTTTCGTCTTTTGTGCTTCTAGTCATGAAATCTATGCAGCCTACTCAATCACTTTTTATAGCTACTGTTTACAGGCCTCCTGGGCCATATACAGCGTTCCTCACTGAGTTCCCTGAATTCCTATCGGACCTTGTAGTCATAGCAGATAATATTCTAATTTTTGGTGACTTTAATATTCACATGGAAATGTCCACAGACCCACTCCAAAAGGCTTTCGGAGCCATCATCGTGGGTTTTGTCCAACATGTCTCCGGACCTACTCACTGACACAGTCATACTCTGGACCTAGTTTTGTCCCAAGGAATTTATGTTGTGGATCTTAATGTTTTTCCTCATAATCCTGGACTATCGGACCACCATTTTATTACATTTGCAATCGCAATAAATAATCTGCTCAGACCCCAACCAAGGAGCATCAAAAGTCTCAGACAACCCAAAGATTCCTTGATGCCCTTCCAGACTCCCTCTGCCTACCCAAGGACGTCAGAGGATAAAAAATCAGTTAACCACCTAACTGAGGAACTCAATTTATTTAACCTTGCGCAATACCCTAGATGCAGTTGCACCCCTAAAAACTAAAAACATTTGTCATAAGAAACTAGCTCCCTGGTATACAGAAAATACCCGAGCTCTGAAGCAAGCTTCCAGAAAATTGGTACGGAAATGGCGCCACACCAAACTGGAAGTTTTCCGACTAGCTTGGAAAGACAGTACCGTGCAGTATTGAAGAGCCCTCACTGCTGCTTGATCATCCTATTTTTCCAACTTAATTGAGGAAAATAAGAACAACCCAAAATGTATTTTTGATACTGTCACAAAGCTAACTAAAAAGCAGCATTCCCCAAGAGAGGATGGCTTTCACTTCAGCAGTAATACATTTATGAACTTCTTGAGGAAAAGCAAATTACGGACTCCTCTATAAATCTTCGTAGTCCTCCAAAGCTCAGTCCTGAGTCTGCACAACTCTGCCAGGACCTAGGATCAAGGGAGACACTCAAGTGTTTTAGTACTATATCTCTTGACACAATGACAATGAGTCACTAACGTGGTCTTCCTGTCTGGGTTGCCCCCCCTTTGGGTTGTGCCGTGGAGGAGATCTTTGTGGGCTATACTCGGCCTTGTCTCAGGATGGTAAGTTGGTGGTTGAAGATATCCCTCTAGTGGTGTGGGGGCTGTGCTTCGGCAAAGTGTTCCTCTCTAGGTTTCTTCCCTGGTTCCTCTCTAGGCTTCTTCTCAGGTTTTGGCCTTTCTAGGGAGTTTTTCCTAGCCACCGTGCTTCTCCAACTGCATTAAATGCTGTTTGGGATATTAGGCTGGGTTTCTGTACAGCACTTTGATATATCAACTGATGTAAGAAGGGCTATATAAATACATTTGATTTAATTTGTTGTTACCTACCCTTACCACCTGGGGGCGTCCCGTCAGGAAGTCCAGGATCCAGTTGCAGAGGGAGGTGTTTAGTCCCAGGGTCCTTAGCTTAGTGATGAGCTTTGAGGGCACTACGGTGTTGAATGCTGAGCTGTAGTCAATGAATAGCATTCTCACATAGGTATTCCTTTTGTCTATTTGTGAAAGGGCAGTGTGGAGTGCAATAGAGATTGAATCATCTGTGGATCTGTTGGGGCAGTATGTAAATTGGAGTGGGTCTAAGGTTTCTGGGATAATGGTGTTGATGTGAGCCATGACCAGCCCTTCAAAGCACTTCATGGCTACAGATGTGAGTGCTACTGGTCTGTAGTCATTTAGGCAGGTTACCTTGGTGTTCTTGGGCACAGGGACTATGGTGGTCTGCTTGAAACATGTCGGTATTACAGACTCAGTCGTGGACAGGTTGAAAATGTCAGTGACGACTCTTGCGAGTTGGTCAGCGCATGCACAGAGTACACATCCTGGTAATCCGTCTAGCCCTGCAGCCTTGTGAATGTTGACCTGTTTAAAGGTCTTACTCACATCGGCTACGGAGAGCATGATCACACAGTCATCCGGAACAGCTGATGCTCCCATGCATGCTTCAGTGTTGCTTGCCTCGAAGCGAGCATTGAAGTATTTTAGCTTGTCTGGTAGGCTCGTGTCACTGGGCAGCTCGCGGCTGGGCTTCTCACAGAAGAAGGGACAGAGAAGACAATTTCTTCAGCGCATTACAGCTGGGTTGGTACTGCACTGTTGACATCTGGGTGATGATCCTCTTCTGCCAGCCAGTTATCAATGAGATATGGTCTTGCCTCCTTCCACTTTTTTGAGGACATTTGCTGTCTTGTATCCCAGTCTTATGAGGCCGTTGAGCAGTGGTGGTGAGGTCTCATCGTGGACATCGGATATGTCCAAGAGCTCCTGGAGTTCTTGGAGTAAGGCATCTGTCCGAAAAATAGCCGAAAGATTAAGAAAGTGTTTAAAAATGACAGATTTAGGTATTATGCACTTGAATCATCACACAACTAATTCAAAGCTAATCCAAAATAAACATCCATCTATGCATCCACAGCTGATATTCAAACTAATTAAAGAAAATGTGTTATGCACTACAAATTAAATATATTTGAACGACAAACGTATGAATCTTAAGTTCTTTCAAGAAGCAGACATTACAAAAAAACTGTATTTGAAAGTACAAGTGTGAGGTAGCATTATTACATCAGAAGAACAGAAAAACAGCAGGCCCATATGTGTGGCATATAGGCTATGTGCAGCACTGGGGGAAAACTGCTCTTAAAGTGACTGGTGATAGTAAAGCACTCCAATTCCACATTTATTACATATACTGTATGATCATGAGTTGTGTCAGACTGCTGCTGATCTCACAAATCAGTGTGTATGAGCACCCTAACCAATTATTATAATATAAGTTTGTCAACTAAATTTGTAAAGACGGTAAAAGTTATACAGCACAGGCGGCCGGTGGCACCTTCATAGGGGAGGACGGGCTCGTAGTAATGGCTGGAACGGAATTAATGGAATGGTATCGAAAGCATGGCTTCCATGTGTTTGATACCATTCCATTTACCCCATTCCAGCCATTACTATGATCTGTCCTCCCCTCCGTAGCCTCCTGTGATATACAGTATCTACCAACTGTCTTGGGATCATTGGTTCAGATCTGTAAATAAAACAAGACGATCCAGTTTTAATAGATGTGTCAGAATTTATGGTAGAGAAATTAATATTAAATTATCTGGCAACAGTTCTTGCTGCAGTCAGCATGCCAAATTGCACGCTCCCTCAACTTGACATATGTGGCATTGTGTTGTGTGACAAAACTGCACATTTTAGAGTGGCCTTTTGTCCCTAGCACAAGATCATACTGTTTAATCAGCTTCTTGATATACCACACTTGTCAGGTGGATGGATTATCTTGGAAAGGAGAAATACTCACTAACAAGGACATTTGTGCACAACATTTGAGAGAAATAAACTTTTTGCGCAAATGGCACATTTCTGGGATATTTTATTTAAGTTCATGAAACATGGCACCAAGACTTTACATGTTGCATTTATATTTTTGTTCAGTAGGTCTAATACATACCGTTTCCCTCTACTATGCCCACATCCAAATGGGGTCGTGGCCACAGGCAGATTCCGCTTCGGATGTATGAAGCTGAAGGAACGATGTCCAGTCGTCAGGTTTAGATAACGAGGGATGAAAACACGTTGTTTTGACAGTTAAGTTTGAGGCTGAAGTGGTGATTGCATGATCGCGGGTGTGACGGAGACCTCTGTCACTGGCCACCGGCAGCGTTTGGTACACTAAGACACACACACATGGGGGGTGATAAGGGACATATTTAAGCTTAGGTAACCGTACCACCTGACATGACACCAATGCCTTATTAATGTCTGCGTGACTCCTGCATTATGTGTCTGACTTACATGACATGATACCAACGCCTTACTAACATCTGCGTGACACCTACATCTTGTGTTAATGAAAGTCATAATGTGCATAGTTTATATTTATATTAATTACATCTCAACCATAAATGTTAGAAATGTAAAAATTTTCCTGTGCAAGCAGGCATTCCGATATAGCCATCTTGAACTATACTGTAGCCTACGGCTTGTGTATTTCCTGTTATCTTTAACCTGTTGAGTGTAGGGGGCAGTATTTTGATGTTTGGATGAAAAACGTACCCAAATGAAACTATCTATTTCTTAGGCCCAGAAGCTAGAATATGCATATAATTGTCAGATTAGGATAGAAAACACTCTAAAGTTTCCAAAACTGCCAAGATATTGTCTGTGAGTATAACATAACTGATATTGCAGGCGAAAACCTGAGGAAAATCCAACCAGAAAGTACCTCTTATTTTGAAACCTCCCTGTTCCATTGCATGCCTTTCCTCCAATTAAAGGGATATCAACCATATTCATTTCCCTATGGCTTCCACATGGTGTGAACAGTCTTCTGACATAGTTTCAGCTTTTTATTCTGAAAAATGAGCGAGAACGATCATATTGTGTCAGTGGATGGCTGGGTCTCCCCAGAGTTTTGCATGCGCAACAGCTTGGAGCAGACATTTTCTCTCTCTCTCCTGGTTGAAATATTATTTATTATTTATTGTAAAAAACAACCTGAGGATTGATTATAAAAAAACGTTAGAAATGTTTCTACGAACTTTACAATTACTATTTGGAATTTTTGCCTGCATGACCTGCACGAGCCTGTGGATTACTAAACAAAACACGCTAACCAAATGGAGGTTTTTGGATATAAAAATGATCTTTATCGAACAAAAGGAACATTTATTGTGTAACTGGGAGTCTCGTGAGTGCAAACATCCGAAGATCATCAGAGGTAAGCGATTCATTTTATTGCTTTTCTGACTTTCGTGACCAATATACTTTGCTGCTAGCTGTTTGTAATGTTTTGTCTGCTGAGAGAGATGTCCTCACATAAATGCTTGGTTTGCTTTCACTGTACAGCTTTTTTTTAAATCTGACACGCCAGGTGGATTAACAACAAGCTAAACTGTGTTTTGCTTTAATACACTTATGATTTCATGAAAATTAAACATCTTTAGTAATTGAATCTGAATTTGGCGCTCTGCAATTCAGCGGATGTTGATGAAAATGATCCCGCTAACGGGATGGGTGCGCCAAGAAGTTAATGGCTTGGAAAAGATGATGCCCAATCTATAGATAACCTGTCTTTCCCTCAATGGTATGGTATGCTATCTTATCTCACTGTATACAGATCTAAATGTTATTAGCCAATCACAGACTGTGTTGTTACCAGTTCCACATCAGACAACCAATAAGAGTTGTGTCCATGGCTTTCAGAGGAGTTTATAGGTGCTATTCGGGATCCCTGGGTTGTCCCTTCAGTCAATTAGAGCAGTCCAAAGACTTTACCAGAGGGTCCGTGCTATTTGGGTATGCCCATACCTCTATCAAGTATAAATGTAAATTGGTTAAGTTTAGTGTTAGTTTAGGGTTTAGGGTAAGGACGTCCCAAGGAATCCAGATTGCAGTGACCGTTCATAGAGTGAGAGACTGGCACGGTATTTGAGAGCACGGCAGAGACACAGACATTACATTTTATTTTATTTTTTACCACTGGCAGAAGCGATTTTCGAGGGTCTGCCCCAGATAGTTTCATTAGAGACGATGAAATAATTACCCAGATGTACTTGATCCAATTGGAAATATTTAGGTCTACTGTGTTAAGGCAAATGTGTGGTTTTTTAAAAATATTATTTTTGCTTGAAAACGTATTGTCGAAGCACGTAGGCGATATTATTTACTGTGTCAATAGTGGAGTAGGCTAGTGTACAATAACGGAATTTTATGTCCTAGTATTATTTATTTAATGGATTAATTCAATTGTAAATGAAATAACTATTTTTCACTGAAGGGAAACGAGGTACAACATGCAACTTCGTTCAAAGACCTAAACTCATGCCTGACAATATCACAACGGTATGCAAATATAGTGTGGATATCGTAGTAGCCTATTCTACAACAATATAACTCTATGTGCTAGTATTATTTTATAATTGATCAATTAAATTGTAAATGTGGACGGGTACACTATTTCATTTAATGGTTATGTTACTGTACAAGGTAAATACAGGAGTAATCTATACTTTACAATAATAATGTAATTGAATGTGCTATAGTATAATTTATTTAATTGATGAATATATTTGTAAATGGGGATGGGTAGGCTACTTCATTCAGTGAATACTGAATATATTGCTGTCTCTGGGAGTATGTTAATGACGGCTTTTGAGCTGTTGAACTATGGCAATGTCGAACTAATTTCTAAATCTCTTTCTTTTAGTCAAGATGTGATGAGGCAGAGCAACCAATCAGCTTCACTGCAGCTGCTCAACCCACCACCCTCACTGTTCTCCCTCCACAAGTAACCACATCCTCTTCTCCTGTTCAACTACTTTGCCACCACTCTAAAAATGACTGTACATATACCCCTGTGCCCTTCTGTGTAACATGTTCCATCCAAGGCCTCAGCTGAATGCTTAAAATGTGAGAAATGTAAGCAAGATGCTATAGTATGTGTGTGTGTGTGTGTGTGTGTGTGTGTGTGTGTGTGTGTGTGTGTGTGTGTGTGTGTGTGTGTGTGTGTGTGTGTGTGTGTGTGTGTTTGTGTATGGATGGAGTTCCAAGTAAAGACTTGAGAAGATGGCAAAGGAGATAGTGATGAGAGTGAGAGCTTACAGTATGAAAATAAAGACCCCTTGGGATCTAAAATGAGTGTGGGGTACCTCTTGTGTCTCCTTTTTGTCCATTTGAGGATACTAGTCACCCCTAGTGGAGGTTCTTGGAACACCGCGATTTAAGTCTGAGCAGACGTTGATGAAAACCTTCAAAGGTGGTGGTGCTATGTTGCATGTTATCTTGAATACCAGGCAGATGTTTGAGTACAGAATCAAATGGTGTAAACATGGAGACCTAATGGTGACCTAACATAAACATGGTGACCTAACATAATCATTTGCGGTGCTTGCCCCGTAAATCCTATTTGAAATCGGACACTGTGGTGGGATTAACAGCCATAAGAAGACCCATTTGCGACCAAGCTTTAACTTCCTGTCTGATGTCTTGAGATGTTGCTTCAATATATCCACATCATTTTCCCTTCTAATGATGCCATTTATTTTGTGAAGTGCACCAGTCCCTCCAGCAGCAAAGCATCCCCACAACATGATGCTGGGTTGGTGTTCTTCGTCTTGCAAGCCTCCCCCTTTTTCCTCCAAACATAACGATGGTCATTATGGCCAAACAGTTCTATTTTTGTTTCATCAGACCAGAGGACATTTCTCCAAAAAGTACGATCTTTGTCCCCATGTGCAGTTGCAAACCGCAATCTGGCTTTTTTTATGGCGGTTTTGGAGCGGTGGCTTCTTCCTTGCTGAGCGGCCTTTCAGGTTATGTCGATATAGGACTTGTTTTCCAGATTAAATATAGGTCTTCATGTGTATCAAAACTGTCGGCAAATGAGGGCTATATCGATGACAAACATCTTAAATGTTCAGGCTTCATCATGATTTGTGATCAAAACAGACTGGGGTGTTTTTTCATTTGCATTTAGTCTAAGGATATGCGTAAGAACGCAACTGCACTGAAATGAATAGCCTGATTCAATTGAATTCTCCTGAATAATACATTATTTTATCTGTTAAGCTGTTTGGTCAATGCATAGACCCATACTGATTCTAACTTTTTGGTATTTTGCATTAGGCAAAGCTCTTCATTGCAGAGCATTTAATAAATCAACCACTTTTCCTGTGATGTTTAGGCTGCACAAGACCGTCGATAGGCTAGTAGACAGAGGAAATAATCATGGCGTTTATCAATGTTATAGCCTAGATCGCTTTATAAAATCTGGACCCATTGCTTTTCCTATGGCTAAGCAAAGAAGTGGTAGCACATGCTTTTTGCACGTCTCTATAACAAGGCCTATATCCTCACATACCCCCTCAATTCAAAACCCTGCTTTTAACTATAAGACATCTCCACAGAAATGTATCAACGAAGGATTGCATGGTGACAGTGATTGTGTCTGTTAATATGGTAAAGTGGTTGGGGGGGTCAAATCATGACATCAGTGATTTTCAGGTCAGAGAAAGATGCCAGAGATTCCGAGTTGAATGTCTGTTCAAAACAAATAAAGAATACCAGTATGAGCTCGTTCCCCCCCCCCCCCCTCCCCCCGAGAGTTCCCAGTTGTCTTGAACGCACTGAAGTCAGAGATTGCCGACTTCCGAGTTGTTTTGAATGCGCCACTAGAGACCTAGGCTACCTCCAACAAAGAAAAGGAAAGTCAGTTGTACAACTGAATGCATTCAACTGAAATGTGTCTTCCGCATTTAACCCAACCCCTCTGAATCAGAGAGATGCGGAGGCAGCCTTAATCAAAATCCACGCACCTTGCTCGGGAAAAATTACAAAAAAGTTAATCTTGTCAGCTTTGGGATTCAATCTAACAATATTTTGGTTACTGTGGTTCTAACCACTAGGCTACCAAGAAGCCCTTGTGTTTGTATTGATGCGAGAAATAGGCATATCTACACAGTGGCCAGTAACCAGTGGCTGCAATATCAACTAGCCCAAATCATTTTTGCATTGAGGTGATAAGCCTGTTTGAGCTAAATCGACAAATGAAATTGATCAACTAAACAGACACTTAAACTAACACGTAATGTGTAACACGTGTAGACGTTTTGAGGGCGTTCATGGTAAGATCCTTCATAATAAACTTACACGCAAACACCACGTGAACACTCCGTCTACATGACGTGTAAGTGTCACTTGAACGTGTCAGCAGTTTGACGCCTTAGAAAGAAACTTGTCTCCATTGGCTGTCCACGTTAATTAATGGCATAATTTTAAGGCACTACGAAGACGTTATATTTATACTTATTTCCCTCACTAACTTTAAACATCAGCTATCTGAGCAGCTAACTGATCAATGCAGTTGTACATAATCCATATGTAAATAGCCCACCCGATCTACCTACCTCATCCCCAAATAGTTTTTATTTGCACACACTATATGTAGACTTTCTTTTCTTCTATTGTGTTATTGACTGTACGCTTGTTTATTCCATGTGCAACTGTTGTTGTTTTTGTCGCACTGTTTTGCTTTATCTTGGCCAGGTCGCAGTTGTAAATGAGAACTTGTTCTCAACTAGCTTACCTGGTTAAATAAAGGTGAAACAAAAATAAAACATTAGGTGACTTGGTGAGTGGTATCAGTAGCTCCACAACATTTACATTTACATTTAAGTCATTTAGCAGACGCTCTTATCCAGAGCGACTTACAAATTGGTGCTTTCACCTTATGACATCCAGTGGAACAGCCACTTTACAATAGTGCATCTAGGTCTTTTAGGGGGGTGAGAAGGATTACTTTATCCTATCCTAGGTATTCCTTAAAGAGGTGGGGTTTCAGGTGTCTCCGGAAGGTGGTGATTGACTCCGCTGTCCTGGCGTCGTGAGGGAGTTTGTTCCACCATTGGGGGCCAGAGCAGCGAACAGTTTTGACTGGGCTGAGCGGGAACTGTACTTCCTCAGTGGTAGGGAGGCGAGCAGGCCAGAGGTGGATGAACGCAGTGCCCTTGTTTGGGTGTAGGGCCTGATCAGAGCCTGGAGGTACTGAGGTGCCGTTCCCCTCACAGCTCCGTAGGCAAGCACATGGTCTTGTAGCGGATGCGAGCTTCAACTGGAAGCCAGTGGAGAGAGCGGAGGAGCGGGGTGACGTGAGAGAACTTGGGAAGGTTGAACACCAGACGGGCTGCGGCGTTCTGGATGAGTTGTAGGGGTTTAATGGCACAGGCAGGGAACCCAGCCAACAGCGAGTTGCAGTAATCCAGACGGGAGATGACAAGTGCCTGGATTAGGACCTGCGCCGCTTCCTGTGTGAGGCAGGGTCGTACTCTGCGGATGTTGTAGAGCATGAACCTACATGAACGGGCCACCGCCTTGATGTTAGTTGAGAACGACAGGGTGTTGTCCAGGATCACGCCAAGGTTCTTAGCGCTCTGGGAGGAGGACACGATGGAGTTGTCAACCGTGATGGCGAGATCATGGAACGGGCAGTCCTTCCCGGGAGGAAGAGCAGCTCCGTCTTGCCGAGGTTCAGCTTGAGGTGGTGATCCGTCATCCACACTGATATGTCTGCCAGACATGCAGAGATGCGATTCGCCACCTGGTCATCAGAGGGGGGAAAGGAGAAGATTAATTGTGTGTCGTCTGCATAGCAATGATAGGAGAGACCATGTGAGGTTATGACAGAGCCAAGTGACTTGGTGTATAGCGAGAATAGGAGAGGGCCTAGAACAGAGCCCTGGGGGACACCAGTGGTGAGAGCGCGTGGTGAGGAGACAGATTCTCGCCACGCCACCTGGTAGGAGCGACCTGTCAGGTAGGACGCAATCCAAGCATGGGCCGCGCCGGAGATGCCCAACTCGGAGAGGGTGGAGAGGAGGATCTGATGATTCACAGTATCGAAGGCAGCCGATAGGTCTAGAAGGATGAGAGCAGAGGAGAGAGAGTTAGCTTTAGCCGTGCGGAGTGCCTCCGTGATACAGAGAAGAGCAGTCTCAGTTGAATGACTAGTCTTGAAACCTGACTGATTTGGATCAAGAAGGTCATTCTGAGAGAGATAGCGGGAGAGCTGGCCAAGGACGGCACGTTCAAGAGTTTTGGAGAGAAAAGAAAGAAGGGATACTGGACTGTAGTTGTTGACATCGGAGGGATCGAGTGTAGGTTTTTTCAGAAGGGGTGCAACTCTCGCTCTCTTGAAGACGGGAGGGACGTAGCCAGCGGTCAGGGATGAGTTGATGAGCGAGGTGAGGTAAGGGAGAAGGTCACCGGAGATGGTCTGGAGAAGAGAGGAGGGGATAGGGTCAAGCGGGCAGGTTGTTGGGCGGCCGGCCGTCACAAGACGCGAGATGTCATCTGGAGAGAGAGGGGAGAAAGAGGTCAGAGCACAGGGTAGGGCAGTGTGAGCAGAACCAGCGGTGTCGTTTGACTTAGCAAACGAGGATCGGATGTCGTCGACCTTCTTTTCAAAATGGTTGACGAAGTCATCTGCAGAGAGGGGAGGAGGGGGGAGGAGGATTCAAGAGGGAGGAGAAGGTGGCAAAGAGCTTCCTAGGGTTAGAGGCAGATGCTTGGAATTTAGAGTGGTAGAAAGTGGCTTTAGCAGCAGAGACAGAGGAGGAAAATGTAGAGAGGAGGGAGTGAAAGGATGCCAGGTCCGCAGGGAGGCGTGTTTTCCTCCATTTCTGCTCGGCTGCCCGGAGCCCTGTTCTGTGAGCTCGCAATGAGTCGTCGAGCCACGGAGCGGGAGGGGAGGACCGAGCCGGCCTGGAGGATAGGGGACATAGAGAGTCAAAGGATGCAGAAAGGGAGGAGAGGAGGGTTGAGGAGGCAGAATCAGGAGATAGGTTGGAGAAGGTTTGAGCAGAGGGAAGAGATGATAGGATGGAAGAGGAGAGAGTAGCGGGGGAGAGAGAGCGAAGGTTGGGACGGCGCGATACCATCCGAGTAGGGGCAGTGTGGGAAGTGTTGGATGAGAGCGAGAGGGAAAAGGATACAAGGTAGTGGTCGGAGACTTGGAGGGGAGTTGCAATGAGGTTAGTGGAAGAACAGCATCTAGTAAAGATGAGGTCGAGCGTATTGCCTGCCTTGTGAGTAGGGGGAAGGTGAGAGGGTGAGGTCAAAAGAGGAGAGGAGTGGAAAGAAGGAGGCAGAGAGGAATGAGTCAAAGGTAGACGTGGGGAGGTTAAAGTCGCCCAGAACTGTGAGAGGTGAGCCGTCCTCAGGAAAGGAGCTTATCAAGGCATCAAGCTCATTGATGAACTCTCCGAGGGAACCTGGAGGGCGATAAATGATAAGGATGTTAAGCTTGAAAGGGCTGGTAACTGTGACAGCATGGAATTCAAAGGAGGCGATAGACAGATGGGTAAGGGGAGAAAGAGAGAATGACCACTTGGGAGAGATGAGGATCCCGGTGCCACCACCCCGCTGACCAGAAGCTCTCGGGGTGTGCGAGAGCACGTGGGCGGACGAAGAGAGAGCAGTAGGAGTAGCGGTGTTGTCTGTGGTGATCCATGTTTCCGTCAGTGCCAAGAAGTCGAGGGACTGGAGGGAGGCATAGGCTGAGATGAACTCTGCCTTGTTGGCCGCAGATCGGCAGTTCCAGAGGCTACCGGAGACCTGGAACTCCACGTGGGTCGTGCGCGCTGGGACCACCAGATTAGGGTGGCCGCGGCCATGCGGTGTGGAGCGTTTGTATGGTCTGTGCAGAGAGGAGAGAACAGGGATAGACAGACACATAGTTGACAGGCTAGAGAAGAGGCTACGCTAATGCAGAGGAGATTGGAATGACAAGTGGACTACACGTCTCGAATGTTCAGAAAGTTAAGCTTACGTAGCAAGAATCTAATTGACTAAAATGATTAAAATGATACAGTACTGCTGAGGTAGGCTAGCTGCGTTGTTGACACTACCCTAATCAAGTCGTTCCGTTGAGTGTGAAGTTTCTACAATGCTGCTATTCGGGGCTAGCTGGCTAGCTAGCAGTGTTGGTTACGTTACGTTGCGTTAGGAGAACGACAATAGCTGGCTAGCTAACCTAGAAAATCGCTCTAGACTACACAATTATCTTTGAAACAAAGACGGCTATGTAGCTAGCTATGTAGCTAGCTACGATCAAACAAATCACACCGTTGGGACTGTAATGAAATGAAATGAAAATGTGATACTACCTGTGGAGCGAAGCGGAATGCGACCGAATGCGAAAGTTCTATTCAGTAGACGTTGGCTGGCTGTTGGCTAGCTAGGAGTGTCTCCTACGTTAAGGACGACAAAATAGCTGGCTAGCTAACCTCGGTAAATTAAGATAATCACTCTAAGACTACACACTCTAAACTACACAATTATCTTGGATACGAAGACAGCAAAGACAACTATGTAGCTAGCTAATACTACACTAATCAAGTCGTTCAGTTGAGTGTGATAGTTACTACAGTGCTACGGTAGCCGGTGAACGTATGCTAGCTGGCTAGCTGCTAGGCAGATAGGAGGACGACGAAATACGATAATAACGCAATTATCACTCTAAGACTCCACACTCTAAACTACACAATTATCTTGGATACGAAGACAGCAAAGACACGTTTTGTTGACGTTCAACTGGTCTCTTTTCTCAGTCCTCTTCTTCCGTTTCCCAGCAACAGCAGGACGTCGTATTTCCCTCGGGAAAATTCTGGCATGAATCACCCCCCATACACATACACTGATCGCCCACTACCCGAGCCGTCATCAGCTACTTTAACTTCTTCGAGATAGGGGGCGCTCTTTTAATTTTTGGATAAAAAACTTTCCCGTTTTAAACAAGATATTTTGTCACGAAAAGATGCTCGACTATGCATGTAATTGACAGCTTTGGAATGAAAAAACTCTGACGTTTCCAAAACTGCAAAGATATTATCTGTGAGTGCCCCAGAACTAATGCTACAGAGGCGAAACCAAGATGAAGTTTCATACAGGAAATGCCCTAGATTCTGAAGGCGCTGTGTTCCAATGTCTCCTTATATGGCTGTGAATGCACCAGGAATGTGCCTGCCCTTTGTGTCGTTTCTCCAATGTGTCTGCAGCATTGTGACGTATTTGTAGGCATATCATTGGAAGATTCACCATAAGAGACTACATTTACCAGGGGTCCGCCCGGTGTCCTTTGTCGAAATTATTGCGTAATCTTTAGGTCCATGCGCCGTTCCATTTCTTCAGAAGAGAAAGTCAACTGCCACGATGGATTTATCGTCGATAGACATGTGAAAAACACCTTGAGGATTGATTCTAAACATCGGTTTGCCATGTTTCTGTCAATATTATGGAGTTAATTTGGAAAAAGGTTCGCGTTTTAATGACTTAATTTTAGTTTTTTTTCTTACCCAAACGTGATGCAGAAAATGGAGCGATTTGTCAACACAAATAATATTTTTCTAAAAACTGAACATTTGCTATCTAACTGAGAGTCTCCTCATTGAAAACATCTGAAGTTCTTCAAAGGTAAATTATTTTATTTGAATGTTTTTCTGTTTTTTTGTGAAAATGTTGCTTGTTGAATGTCAGGCATAATCATATGCTAGGCTATCAATACTGTTACACAAATGCTTGTGTAGCTATGGTTGAGAAGCATATTTTTGAAAATCTGAGATGACAGTGTTGTTAACAAAAGGCTAAGCTTGAGAGCAAATAGATTTATTTCATTTCATTTGCGATTTTCATGAATAGTTAACGTTGCGTTATGCTAATGAGCTTGCGGATAGATTTACACAATCCTGGATACAGCTTTTTTTCGTAGCTAAACGTGACGCAGAAAACAGAGCGATTTGTCCTAAACAAATAATATTTTTGTAAAAACTGAACATTTGCTATCTAACTGAGAGTCTCCTCATTGAAAACATCTGAAGTTCTTCAAAGGTAAATGATTTTATTTGAATGTTTTTCTGTTTTTTGTGAAAATGTTGCTTGCTGAATGTCAGGCATAATCCTATGCTAGGCTATCAATACTGTTACACAAATGCTTGTGTAGCTATGGTTGAGAAGCATATTTTTGAAAATCTGAGATGACAGTGTTGTTAATAACAAAAGGCTAAGCTTGAGAGCAAATAGATTTATTTCATTTCATTTGCGATTTTCATGAATAGTTAACGTTGCGTTATGCTAATGAGCTTGCGGATAGATTTACACAATCCTGGATACAGCTTTTTTTCGTAGCTAAACGTGACGCAGAAAACGGAGCGATTTGTCCTAAACAAATAATATTTTTGTAAAAACTGAACATTTGCTATCTAACTGAGAGTCTCCTCATTGAAAACATCTGAAGTTCTTCAAAGGTAAATGATTTTATTTGAATGTTTTTCTGGTTTTTGTGAAAATGTTGCCTGCTGAATGCTAACGCTAAATGCTATGCTAAATGCTACGCTAGCTATCAATACTGTTACACAAATGCTTGTTTTGCTATGGTTGAGAAGCATATTTTGAAAATCTGAGAGGACAGTGTTGTTAACAAAAATCTAAGCTTGAGAGCTAGCATATTGATTTCATTTCATTTGAGATTTTCATGAATAGTTAACGTTGCGTTATGGTAATGAGCTTGAGGCTGTATTCACGATCCCGGATCCGGGATGGCTCGTCGCAACAGGTTAACAATGTGGGTCAACAATTGTGGGTCGACACACAAGTTAACTTTGCTATCTTAGTACATACATTACACACTTTATTCTTACCTCCCATCAGTAACAGTTTGTTATGGTGTAAAGAATATACAGACAAGAGTTCATGTTTAATTTAAGCAACGTTTGTTGTACTTATCAATGTCATGGATGAGCGCACTGTTTGTTTGTTTCTGTTCCTCTTTCCCCGCCTCTGTAGCTTCCGGGTATGCTGGGATTAGGACCAGAGCTACTGCAATCTGTCTGGCTTTGTAGTGCCTGTCCCGAATGGCTCGTTCATGGGAATGGATGTATTGGAAGACAGCCATAATGGGTTTTGTAAATATGTTATATTGTATCATGATAAATGAATTGCAAAGGTGCAAAGATATAATTCATGATATGTTTATCCGAGTGAAAAATATAGGCTGGGATGTTGGTAATTGCTTAATAAATTAGTGTTTGGTATGTTCTGATGGAAGGGGCTTCCCCTACAAAAGGAGCCTCTTTATCAGTTCAAGGGGGGGACATTTTGATTGAGCTGTTGATGCATTGTTTATTGTAATTTTTTTATACATTTTTTTATTCTTTTTAAACTGCCCCATAAAGTATACTTTTGGTGGCAATACTGGTTTTCTTCTGGAATCACTATGTAAATAAACACCCTTGCACAGAAGTACTTTTGCGGCTTCGCAATCGTTTTCTTTGATGTAGTTTAGGTTTTTCAGTTTATCCTTCTGGCCTACTCTACGCCATAGCGGGTATCTCATGTCGGGGGAGGATTCACAAGGTATTCTAAGGTGGGGCAATGGCCTTGTTGTCTTTACTCAGATAGGGTTACATCTCTTTTCCATTCATAATAGGACAAAAGTTGGTATCACTATTTCCTACCAACAGCCTAGCCTACTTATTGGGGCATTACTAACATAGTCAGTGACCATTTATTTGCATACAAGAGCTGAGCAGGTTTGTCTCTTTTGGCTTCATGCATTTAGTAAGGTCCGACATAACTCAATCTCCCATTATTTTGGGTACTTTTTTAAATTTAGTTTTCTATATGTAACTTAATGTATTTTCTGTCTAAACTGTATTTTGAAGGCATTCTCACCTTGACATTTAAGTACAGCAGAGATCATCAACTAGATAGAGATGACATTGGGGGGTTACCATTTGGGGGGACCCTGCAGTACAGTGCGTGCTGGTAAATAACATGGATTTAGGTGTTCTCACATTATATGGAGCAGAGGCAGGCATGCTAGTATCTGACTGAAATGTATCCCACTGACTTCATCTGACTTGGGATATAAGACAACTGGGTGACAGGTTCTCTTCTTGCTCTAGAGATTTTGCACTGTTAACTCCAAGTATGTTCTGTTATGAGCAATGCTCATTCTATCGAATCCTGTAGCCAGTTAGTAGTTACATACCAGTGGTTGACCTTGTTCCGGTAGGTCTGCAGAGACGCAACATACATACGTGACCCCTTTGGGGTGTTGGTGGCAGGTTACATGTGTTAATTCTTAGGACATTGTTTGGACATGGCTTGTATCCTTCCAGGACCCTCTGAGTTGAAGTCCATTAGTGAACAGGTGAGAGGAAACCTGTATGATGATGCCTCATTGGCAGCCTCATTTGATGGTGATTGACACCCACACAGGAAGCAATCAGTCTGAACCGTCACTGGTCTGATCAGATTACGTGGGCTTCTCTCTTTTGTACTCTTGTAATAGGTTGTGCAGGTTGTTAGTAATTCGTTTTCTATCAGCTCTCAATGTCCTTGGGAGAGGATAAATAGGTTGTTGTTGAAGATGAGAATGTGTTTTATGTCAACTCTATATAAGCTGTGTACTATATGTGATATGATAGGTACTGTTTGTTCTCAGGAGAGGATGAAGAGCTTCTGTGGGACTGGGAAGCCAAAGGCAGCACTGGATCTGATTAGCCCTCCTCTTCTTTGCCATTCAGGCTGTATCACAACTGGCCGTGATTGGAAGTCCCATAGGGCGGCGCACAATTGGTCCAGCGTCGTCCAGGTTTGGCCGGTGTAGGCCGTCATTGTAAATAAGAATTTGTTCTTAACTGGCTTGCCTAGTTAAATCAGTTGTCCTAAAGCACTAGTGTTTTCCTAGAGATGTGCAGATGAAAACCTCTCTCTCGCACACGCGTGCGCGCGCACACACACACACACACACACACACACACACACACACACACACACACACACACACACACACACACACACACACACACACACACACACACACACACACTTACACTCCCCAATATGTCTACCATGTGTGACTCTTACCTAATCTCCGCTCTACTGTATGCTCTACTCTATGCTCTACTGTATGCTCTACTATATGCTCTTCTGTATGCTCTACTCTATGCTCTACTGTATGCTCTACTGCCAAAAGCTCCAGCTTCTTATAAGACAGAAAATAGTTTACTAAACATGTCATATATAAGTCATTTCTGTTATCTAAGATTTCACTAAATCTTCCTTCCTTCATATACCCTTCATATAAGACTACCTTTAAACTCCTATCACTAATATATAATCTATAGCCCTGTAATAACAAGAACATTAATAACACTAATGTCACTCATCTAGAGCCCTCTTAGCCGCATGTGCACACGTGGGTCTTTGTTTTTTTCTTCACGTCTGTTCAATGGATCCACTGCTTGCCTGTGTTAAAGATCTTCATGCATAACACAGTTACACTCTTTGCTCTCCCCTCATTACAGGAGGCTAATGGGATATTAACAGGGTTAGTAAGTTATATAAGGTGTGCCCTGTGTATGCTGTAAGTGCCCCCCCCTATGTTCAATGTTTTTTTTAAAGGTATTTGCTTTGTCCATAGCTTGTTCCTAATCAATGCAATGCCAGGTGCTGACTGATTTATAGGGCTTCCTTATCCAAAACAACAATAACCGAGGGAAGAAGAAATGGAGGAAAAGAGAAAAAAAATAGTCTGGAATGGTAACAAAAAAAGGCAAACTGTACAGAGAAGGGGGGAAAAGGGTTAGAGCAAAAGAGAGAGCGAGAGAGATTGATAGACCTATACAATACGGACTGAGTGCATATAGTATAGTTTAGATATATGCCACTTTGGTCTTAGGCAGGATGAGACTCCACCCTAACGTCTTTACAATGAAAGTGTTTCCTTTTTAAAGTCTTGGGGATATTATTCCATCTCCACTGCCGTCTGCACTTCCTGCCTCCAAAACAATGTACTTACTCTTCCTGTCCTGTTCTGTTTGGCCTCCTAGTGGGATGTAGCGTCTATTCCCAGGAGACCACCCGCCTGCCTGGCCGCTGTACACCCTCGACCCCAGGGACTGGGTTAGCCTCTCTATATCTCTCTCGCTCTCTCTGATAAGCGTTTATGAGCATGAATTAATTTCAAGCACAGATTCAACCACAAAGAGCAGGGAGGTTTTTCAATGCTCGCAAAGAAGGGAACCGATTGGTATGAATAATACAACAATTTTAAAAAAGAACAGACTGTTTGAGCATGGTGAAGTTATTAATTAGGCTTTAGATGGTGTATCAATAAACACATCCAGTCACTACAAAGATACAGGTGTGCTTCCTAACTCAGTTGCCGGAGAGGAAGGAAACTGCTCAGGGATTTCACCATGAGGCCAATGGTGATTTTAAAACATGGTTGTGATATGAGAAAACTGAAAATGGATCAACAACATTGTAGTTACCCCACAATACTATGGTGAATGATAGAGTGACAAGAAGGAAACCTCTACAGCAGGGTTCCCCAACTGGCGGCCCGCGGGCCAAATGTAGTTTTAAAACTTTGCACTTCCCCCCTCAAGTTTTTTATTTAAATAACTAGCTTTGTGGAATTTTCATTCTTATACATAAAAAACTGTAAAAACACCAGGATATCAGCTCCAAGTGATTTGAATTTAGGAAATATGTTACCAAGTATTCCCACTTATAGTGGAGAGAAACATGTGACAGTATAGAAATAATAATAATTAATAATAATGGATTGGATTTACATAGCGCTTTTCTATCAACTGGGGTACTTAAAGCTCTTTACATAGCTGGGGGAAGTTCACCTCATCCACCATCAATGTGTAGCACCCACCTCAGTGATGCACAGCGACAAATTTTGTACCAGAACGCTCACTCATCAGCTATCAGGTGGAGAGGTGAGGAGTGATATATGCCAATTAGGAATGAGGGGGATGATTAGGTGGCAATGATGGAATGTGGCCAGGTTGGGAATTTTAGCCATGTCACAGGGATAAACACCTCTAATCTTACAATAGGTGCCATGGGATTTTGAATGACCAAAGAGAGTCAGGACACTCGTTTTAACGTCCCATCCGAAAGACGGGCACCCTACGCAGATCTCCAAATGTAATCAAGGTTTGAAATGATGTTTTAGTCAAATATTATATCTGTTTAGGCTTCTTGTGGTCAAGATGCAGTATAAATATTTGTTTTATTATGTTCTGGCCCTCCCGACCATCCCCTCTGCTGAATGTAGTTGATGATCCCTGCTGTACAGAATAAAAAATATTCCTAAACATGTGTCCTGTTTGCAACCTTGTTGCACTTAACTAATACAGCAAAGAATGTGGCAAAGAATTGAACTTCTTTTCCTGCATATGAAGTGTTATGTTTGGGGCAAATCCAATACAACACCGAGAACCACTCTTCATATTCTCAAGCGTGGTGGTGGCTGTATCCCGTTATGTGCATGCTTGTCATCGGTAAGGGCTAGGGAGATTTTAGGAGGTTCATAAGAAGGTGAATACAGCTAAGCACCGGCAAAATCCTAGAGGAAAACCTGGTTTAGTCTTTCCAACAGACACTGGGAGACAAATTCACATTGCAGGAGGACAATGACCTCAAACACAAGGCCAAATATACACTGGAGTTGCTTACTAAGACAACATTGAATGTTCCCGAGTGGCCTAGTTACAGTTTTGACTTAAATCGGCTTGGAAATCTACGGCAAGACTTGAAAATGGCTTTCTAGCAATGATCAACAACCAACTTGACCGCAATTGAATATTTTTTTTTAAGAATAATGGGCAAATATTGTACAATCCAGCTGTGCAAGGCTCTTACAGACTTACCCCAAAAGACTCGTAGTTGTAATCGCTGCCACATATGTTTCTAACATGTATTGTCACCGGTGATGAATACTTATCTAATCAATTTTTATTTATCTTCAATTAGAATTTAATTAGAATGTATCTTCTACTTTTACATTACAGAGAATTTGTGTAGACTGTTGACCATGTAGACTGTTGACCATGTAGACTGTTGACCATGTAGACTGTTGACCACGTAGACTGTTGACCATGTAGACTGTTCAATTAAATCAATTTGAATCCCACTTTGTAACACGGCAAAATATTCATAAACGTATGCAAAACATCTGTAGAAATGAATAAAATCAATACTGAGCTCAAAAAAATGGGAAATTATTTTATACTAATACAATTGCTCAGAGAAATAAATATAGTTTAACAAGCAATACCAATAATCTAAAAAGATAGAGGTCAAAATTATTGGCACACCCATTTTCAAAACTCTAGCACCCTCCACTTGCGAGGATAACGCACTGAGACTTTTTGCTAAAATGTTTTATAAGTTTGAAGAACACGTTGGGAGGGATGTTAGCCCTTTCCTCCATGCAGAATCTTTCCAGATCCTTGATATCCTCTGTCTGCTCTTATTGACCAAACAGGCCCCAATTAACATCGATGGGGCTGTAGTGGAGCGGGTCGAGAGTTTCAAGTTCCTTGGTGTCCACATCACCAACAAACTAGCATGGTCTAAGCACACCAAAATAGTCATGAAGAAGGCACGACAAAACCTTTTCCCCCTCAAGAGACTGAAAAGATTTGGCATGGGTCCCCACATCCCCAAAAGGTTCTACAGCTGCACCATTGAGAGCATTGCATCACCGCCTGGTATGGCAACTGCTCGGCATCTGACCGTATGACACTACAGAGGGTAGTGCGAACGGCCCAGTACATCACTGGGGCCAAGCTTCCTGCCATCCAGGACCTATATAAGAGGAAAGCCCATAACATTGTCAGAATCCAATAACCCAAGTTATATACTGTTTTCTCTACTACCGCACGGTAAGCAGTATCGGAGCGCCAAGTTTAGGACCAAACGGCTTCTACCCCAAGCCATAAGACTGCTGAACAATTCATAAAATCGCCACCGGACAATTTACATTGACACCCTCCCTTTTGTACACTGCTGCTACTCGCTGTTTGTCTGTTACCTATGCACTTCGTCCCCACCTACATGTACAGATTATCTCAGCTAGCCCGCACACTGACTCGGTACCGGTGTCCCCTGTAGTATAAAGCCTTGTTATTGTTATTGTGTTACTTTTATTATTACTTTTTATATTTGTCGTCTTGGTAAATATTTTCTTCTTCTTGAGCTGCACTGTTGGTTAAAGGGCTTTTAAGTAAGCATTTCACGGTAAAGTCTACACTTGTTGTATTCGACGCAATAGACAAATAACGTTTGATTTGATTCGATTGGACTTTTACAGCACCAGTCAAAAGTTTGGACACCTACGAATTTCAGGGTTTTTCTTTACTTTTATTATTTTATACACTGTAGGATAATAGTGAAGACATCAAAATTATGAAATAACACGGAATCATGCAGTAACCAAAAAAGTGTTAAACAAATCAAAATATGTTTTATATTTGAGATTCTTCAAAGTAGCCACCCTTTGCCTTGATTACAGCTTTGCATACTCTTGGCATTCTCTCAACCAGCTTCATGAGGTAGTCACCTGGAATGCATTTCAATTAACAGGTGAACCTTGTTAAAAGTTATTTTGTGGAATTTCTTTCCCTCTTAATGTGTTTGAGCCAATAAGTTATGTTGTGAAAAGGTATGGGTGGTATACAGAAGATAGCCCTATTTGGTGAAATACCAAGTCCATATTATGGCAAGCACAGCTCAAATAAGCAAAGAGAATCGACAGTCCATCATTACTTTAAGACAAGAATTTTGAAAGGTTCTTCAAGTGCAGTCGCAAAAAACATCAAGCATAATGATGAAACTAGCTCTCATGAGGACCGCCACAGGATTGGACGACCCAGAGTTACCTCTGCTGCAGAGGACAAGTTCATTAGAGTTACCAGCTTCAGATTGCAGCCCAAATAAATGCTTCACAGAGCTCAAATAACAGAAACATCTCAACATCAACTGTTCAGAGGAGACTACGTGAATCAGGCCTTCATGGTCAAATTGCTGCAAAGAAACCATTACTAAAGGACACCAATAAGAAGAAGAGACTTGCTTGGGCAAGAAACACGAGCAATGGACATTAGACCGGTGGAAATATGTATTTTGGTCTAATGAGTCCAAATTTGAGATTTTTGGTTCCAACCGGCTGTGTCTTTGTGAGACGCAGAGTAGGTGATCGGATGATCTCTGCATGTGTGGTTTCCCACATGAAGCATGGAGGATGAAGTGTGATGGTGTGGAGGAGCTTTGCTGGTGACACTGTCTGGGATTTATTTAGAAAGCAAGGCACATTTTTTGTTTATTTTTAACTCTGTTTATTAAGTTTTACACACACACAGACAGACAAGACAACACAAAGCAATATAAATAATATACTCAACTAGACAAAAAAAAATAATACATTCTAAAAAATTGCTTTAGAGATACCATACTTTAGACAAGTTAAACACACCAGGCAGAAGGCTACAAAGGTTAAAGGGCAATCTATAGTACAGGGACAGAGCAAACACCTCACCATTGTTGCTGTAAACAGTCATAGGATAGGGGTGGAGAAATGCAACCACTCCACAGACAGTCACGGCCACAGACCGACCATCCACTGGACCAAAACTAAAGTTTACAATGCTTTAAAATAAAAAAAATGAATAATAATCATTTTATGTAGGCATGAACAAAATGTAAAAATAAAAATAAATGGGAAAAACAAGCTCACACTTCAGTCTCTGCCCGGGCAAGATGAACAAGGCATCCGCAGGTCACAATCAATAAACACATCGACCTTAATGCCCCCCCAGACAAAACACAAAGAAAAGCTCATCCAACCCTTAAGTCACAGGGGGGGTCAAATACAGACTTATTTTGGTTTTAATAGGAGTGCCATCAGAGAATGGACTGTTTGAAGTAAGACCGAAATGGAGCCCAAGCCTCATTAAACAGTTTGGGGTTCCCCCGTGAATTGAATTGAAATTTTTCTAGTTTCAGAGAGCACAACACATCTCTCACCCAATATTTATAAGATGGGGGAGCTGCCATCTTCCAGTTCTGTAGTATTAGCCGTCTAGCTAAAAGAGTTGTATAAGCAACAGTGTCCGACTGGATTCTTGACAGGGGGGTACCTATGGGCAGTACTCCAAAAGGGCTGTAAGGGGAGACGGATCTATAACAGTGTCATATATATGAGAGAAACATTAAAATATTAATTCCCAGAAACCTGACAGTGTGGCTGGTTCCATTTTACATCTGACACAGGTAGGATCAAAATCAGAGAATATTCTTCCAAGTTTGGCCCCCGACCAGTGGATACGGTGAACCACCTTGAATTGAATGAGGATGTGTCTAGTGCTAAAAGAGGACGAGTGCACCCTGTGCAGCACAGATTCCCAGGCGTCTTCCCCAAGTTCCTCCCCCAAATCCTTTTCCCATCGAGTCTTTAAAGGCACCAAAGAAGGGTTCTGTAAGTCATGAATGATTGCATATACATCTGAAATTGCGCCCCTAGGAAACTTGTTCAGCTCCAAGATGCTCTCTTTAGCTGTCTTCGCAGGCCTATGGGGAAACGCAGGTGTGTTAGCTCTGACAAAGTTCCTAGTCTGGAGATAGCGGAAAAAGTGGGATTGGGGGAGGTTGAACGTTTCCTGCAGCTGAGCAAAAGAGGCAAATGTATCATCAAAGAATAATTGGGCTAGTGAGGAGAGGCCTAGTGAGTGCCAGATGCCAAAAGCCCCATCATTCAAAGATGGAGGAAATAAAATGTTCTGATTGATTGGGCCTGATAGAGAAAAGCCTCGGAGGCTAAAGGCTAAACGGAACTGATTCCAAATTTTAAGGGACTGCTTTACAATTGGGTTGACACACCTTTTGCCTAGGGACACTGGGAGAGACGAGCACAACACAGAGGAAAGTGCTGCAGGTTTACACGATTCAGACTCCATCTGGACCCAGAGTGGTCTAGGGCCAGTAGGATCAGTATGCAGCCAGTACAGAAGGGCTCTGAAATTTGCAACCCAATAGTATGTATAAATTTGGTAGAGCTAAATGGTTGATCCAGTGAAATAAAAAAAGATTTTGGAATAAAAATGGGTAAACATTGAAATAAATATACAAATTTGGGCAACACACTCATTTTTCTGCTAGAGCAACAAAGTTTCCCTGAAACAAATTTGAATATTTCCTTGTCACTTTAACTCCCAAGTAGGTGAATTGATCCCGGACAATCCTAAACTGAGAACTTGTAAAAGAGCACTTTGAGGCAGCTTTGTTTACAGGAAAAAGCTCACTCTTGCCTAGATTCAGCTTGTACCCTGAGATTGATCCAAACTTTTTAAGAACAGATAAGGCACATGGCAATGAGCTAGCAGGGTTAGAGATAAACAAAAGGAGGTCGTCAGCATATAGTGAGACTTTCTGCTCTAAGCCTGTCCTGGTTATACCTTGAATGGCATCATTAGAGCGTAGTGCAATGGCGAGAGGCTCGATTGCCAAAGCAAACAACAAGGGGGCAATTGGACAACCCTGTCTGGATCCGCGGTGCAAGAGAAAACAGTCATAGGACAAGTTGTTAGTCCGTACCGAAGCCATGGGAGAAAAATAAAGAATCTTTATCCACGCAATGAATTTGGGGCCAAAGCCAAATCTATAAAGGGCAGCTGTTAGGTAATCCTACTCAACGCGGTCAAACGCTTTTTCCGCATCAAGTGAGACCACCACCTCCGGGTCCTCCGACGCTGGGGAGTACAGTATATTCATAAGGCACCTAATATTGAAAAACAAATGCCTATTTCTCACAAAACCATTCTGATCAGAGTGTATTACTTGGTGCAGCGAGCCTTCCATACGAATGGCTAAAAGCTTGGCTAGGATTTTGTAATCACAGTTTAAAAGCGAGATTGGGCGATAGGATCCACATTCCAGGGGGTCTTTGTTTTTCTTTAATAGTACTGAAATTGAAGCCTTATAAAGACTAGGCGGTAGCTTTGAGGTATTAAGGCACTCTGCAAATAGTCGAGACAAGAATGGGCAAGGCAGACCAGAAAACGTCCTGTAAAATTAGGTTGGAAAACCGTCCGGACCCGGTGATTTACCACTTTTCATTGCGGACACTGCTGTTGCAATCTCCTCAGGTGTAAATTCTTCTTCTAGACAGTCATGGGAGTCTGTATCAATTGAAGGCATATTCAAGGCATTAAAGAAGGAATCAATCAGCAAAGGGTCTTGAGGGGATTCAGAGCTGTATAGCGCAGAGTAAAATTGTTTGAATTGATCATTGCTCTCTTTATGTATAACTGTGGTGGCACCAGACGGGGTCCTTATCTGTGGGATTAAACGTGAGGCCTCAGATTTACGGATCTGATGTGCAAGGAGTTTACTGGCCTTGTCGCCTTGTTCATACACTTTGTATCGAGCTCGCGAGAGTAAATGTTCAGCTTGCCTGGTAGAAAGCTCATCAAATTCAGATTGGAGTAGTAGGCGCTCTTTATGCAGATCAGAGGAAGGATCCGTAGCATACTTCTCATCCAATGTGGCTATGGACTCGCTCAGGTCCCGAAGTCGCTGAGAGCGAACTCTGTTTTGGTTGGCTGTATAAGAAATAATTTGGCCTCGTAGGTATGCTTTGAGAGACTCCCATATGGTAGAACAGGACATACCTGATGTTGAATTAGTTTCTAGGAATAAGGTGATTTCAGAAGAAATGAAATTGACAAACTCCTTATCTGAGAGTAAAATGGGGTTGAGGCGCCATTGATAACACATAGGAGGTCGCTGAGGAAACTCTAGTTCAAGCACTAATGGTGAATGGTCAGAAATAACAATACTCTCGTAAGTACACTGCCGAAGGTTAGGCAGAAGTTTTTGGCCAAAAATAAGTAATCAATCCGGGAGTATGTTTGATGAACATGAGAATAAAAGGAATACTGTCTATCTGTAGGATGTAAGAAACGCCAGGCCTCAAACATAGCATATTTCTGAAGAAAGGATTGAATAAGTAGGGCACATTTAGATGGGCCTGTAGTTGTTTGTGAGGACTTGTCAAGAACTGGGGACATTTTACAGTTGAAATCCCCCCCTAAAATCCACAAATGAGAATCTAAATTCAGTATAGCATACAAAAAGGAAGAAATTAAAGTTGTGTCATCCCAATTGGGAGCATAAACACTAGCCAAAACAAGAGGGGTAGAAAACAGTTCACCGGTTACTATGACGTATTGTCCCTTAGGATCAGCAATAAACTCAGAAGCTACAAAGGGAGTAGCTTTATCAACCAAAATGCAGCACCTCTTGATTTACTATGAAAGTTAGAGTGGTACACTTGATCAACCCAATCCTTACGCATCCTAAAATGCTCACCAGTCCTCAAGTGAGTCTATGGTAGAAATGCAACATTTGCAGTCCAACCCTTTAAGTGTGTCAACACCCTTTTACTCTTCACCGGGTTATTAGCCCCTTTGATGTTCCATGAAATGTACTTGATCGCATTATTTCGGCCCCTCTGGGCATTCCCGTTATTCAACCCTGTCATTAGAGCATAGAATGGAAAAGCAATGAGCGCCCAAAACCCCCAGAATAACTTGTCTCAGAGTAATAATGTACGGTGGTAGATGTTTGGAAAAGTACAGAAAAAATAACAAAAAAGACAGAATGACAACATTAGAACTGAACAATTCAACCTGCCCCCTCACCCCCTCCCCCCATCCCAGACAATAACTCCCCAAACGAGGTACAAGCCTAAATAGAACATGTTCTCTTCGCACAGTATGTCTGTGAGAGTGCGGCCTTAAACCTAAACCCACAGTCCCGCTCTTTAAAGTTGCGTTTTGTTAGTGGATCAAACAGCAAAAAGAGAGATTTTTAAATTTAAAAAAATAAAAGTGAATCCCTTGTGTAAACAAAATTACAAAAGCACCACTTGTAGATGTATATAATTATATTCCCAGTCTTATAACAGGCATTGAGAGAGAAAATAAATTAAATGTATAAAGGCTCTCAGCCAAAAATTCTAATTTGAAGTAAGGAAATCGTAGTAAGACAATCAAAAATAATAGTAATTATCATAGTAGTCTAGTTGACGCTGAGACAGCTTACAACCAATACCAAAAAACTAAGTGTGCGCAACATTGAACGGGGTTGAGGTGCCATTGATAACACATAGGAGGTCGCTGAGGAAACTCTAGTTCAAGCACTAATGGTGAATGGTCAGAGATAACAATACTCTCGTAAGTACACTGCCGAAGGTTAGGCAGAAGTTTTTTGTCCAAAAAGAAGTAATCAATCCGGGGGGATGTTTGATGAACATGAGAATAAAAGGAATACTGTCTATCAGCTGGGTAGAAATGACGCTCAAAACTTTTAAAATTGAAGTGAGACCCCAAAAAAACGTGTAGCCTCGGGAAGCATTTACTGTTTACTGGGTCAATGCAAACGGATGCAGTAAACAAATAACCAAAAATATTTTGAGTCACTAAGACACTTTGTAAGCAAACTGAGACAGCCTAGAAACACAGGAGTTTAGTAAAACCTTAATAAAATAAAATAAAAATGACTGAATGCTTGTAAGGCAAGCACACTAGATGATCAAAACATTAGATCACATCAAATAAGCCTGAATGGGTTCGCCAACTATACAAGACTAGCCTGTTATAACTAAACATAATTGTACCACAGGTGGGTTACTTACTATCCACAGTTCGCACGCAACAGTTGCTGAACTGTAAGCAATTTCAAGACTTCTTGATGTGACATTGAATGTGAGCCATAGCCTCATCCGGAGACTCAAATGTGTAGTCTTTACCGTCATGGAATCACAGTCCATACTTCACACCTGGATGGTCCAGTAGTAGTCGTTTGGACTGTCCGAAAGCTGCGCGCTGTTTCGTCCTGGTAGATGGAGAAGCTCTGTCCTTGAAAGTTCAGAGTGGTATTGCGGGCTCGTCGAATCTCCATCTTCTCATGAAAAAAGTGCACTCGAAGAATTATGTCACGGGGCCTCTCCCCATCCCGGGGCTTTGGGCGCAGCGACCGGTGGGCACAATCAATCAGGGGCTTTTCATCTAAGGCAAGAACATCCTTCAGCAGCCCTGAAACGAAATCCGTGGCGCGAGGCATTTCCGCTGACTCTGGGACCGATACAAGTCTCAGGTTATTGCGGTGAGAGAATCCCTCTAAACTCACACAGCTCTCCTTCACCTTTTTCAAGTCGGAGACATTGGTAGCGGAGGTCTCCAGTGCTGCGATGATCGTTGTAGTGTGCGACTCCGTTGTTGCTTTGCGTGATGTGATTGCTGGCACCGTCTTTCGGGCCTCAATCATAGCAACCACCTCCGTTTTCATTTCAACTATCTCAGAGCGTAGTAGTTTGATGGCCTCGACAATGTTCATTTCAGCACCACCAGGCCAGGCCGCACCCCCAGTTAAAGTGTGAGTCCCCGGATCCTCAGACTCAGGAGAGGGCGGTGATGAGAGTGGGTCTTGTAGGCCGGGTTTTCTCAAAGTCATGCTTTTGGTCTTATGTTTCGTCGACATGCTGACTTTCGGAAGCAAAGTAGTGTTGGTTTTTACGGAAAGGGATCACCAAATTAATATTTGAAAATAAATACGGTTCTGCTGCAAAATTCACATAAACTTTAAGAGTACCACGGGAGCAAACGGAAAACACGTCAGTCGCACAAGGCGTCCCTCCAATTCCCGCAAGGCACATTTAACCAGCATGGCTATCACAGCATTCTGCAGCGATACGCCATCGCATCTGGTTCGCACTTAGTGTAACTATTGTTTCTCAACATGACAATTACCCAAAACACACCTCTAGGCTGTGTAAGGGCTATTTGAACTAGAAAGATAGTGATGGAGTGCTGCATCAGATGACCTGGCCTCCACAATCACCCAACCTCATCCCAATTATTTTATTTATCTTAATTTAACTAGGCAAGTCAGTTAAACAACTAGTTAGGGATAGGCGGGACGCAAATGTCTCAACTGGCCAATTGCCAGGGAAAATGCAGAGCGTCAGATTCAAATAAAATACTATAAAATTCAAACTTTCAGTAAATCACACATGTAAGATACTCAAGTAAAGCTACACTCGTTGCGAATCCAGCCAACATGTCAGATATTAAAAATGCTTCTTGGTGAAAGCATAAGAAGCTGTTATCTGATAGCCTGCACCATCTGCACCAGCAGTAAACAAAGGAGTTAGCATATTTCAACCCTGCAGGCGCTACACAAAACGCTGAAATAAAATATAAAACATGCATTACCTTTGACAAGCTTCTTTTGTTGGCACTCCAATATGTCCCATAAACATCACAATTGGTCCTTTTGTTCGATTAATTCCGTCCATATATATCCAAAATGTCCATTTATAAAGCGCGTTTGATCCAGAAAAAAACAGCTTACAAAAAACGCAACGTCACTACAAAATATTTCAAAAATTGCCTATAAACTTTGCCAAAATATTTCAAACTACTTTTGTAATACAACTTTATTTTTTTTTAAACGTTAATAATCGATCAAATTGTAGACAGGGCAATCTGTGTTCAATACAGGAATGAAAACAAACCAGCACCACTTTTCACGTCTTGCGCAACTCACAAAAGTGTACCTAGTTCCTAGTTGGCCTACTTCTTTATTGCACAAAGGAATAACCTCAACCAAATTCCAAAGCCTGGTTACATCCAGTGGAAGCGGTAGAAACTGAAAACAGGTCCCTAAGAAATATCCATTGGTAATAACAAGTTATAGAACAGAGAGAGGGAAAAAAAATCTGAACAGTTAGTCCTCAGGGTTTTGCCTGCTACATAAGTTCTGTTATACTCACAGACATGATTCAAACAGTTTTAGAGTGTTTTCTATCCATTCTTGGCATGAGTAGCAGGAAGTTGAAATTGGGCACGCTATTTATCCAAAAGTGAAAATTCTGCCCCCTAGCCCCAAGAGGGGGGCAAATTCTTATTTAAAATGATGGCCTAGGAAAATTGGGTAACTTCCCTTTTCAGGGGCAGAATGACAGATATTTACCTTGTCAGCTAGGGGATTCAATCTAGCAACCTTTCAGTTACTGGCCTAATGCTCTAACCACTAGGCTACCTGTCACTCCAAATGAGATGGTTTGGGTTGAGTTGGACCGCAGAGTGAAGGAAAAGCAGCCAACAAGTGCTCAGCATATGTGTGAACTCCTTCAAGACTGTTGGAAAAGCATTCCTCAAGAAGCTGGTTGAGAGAATGCCAAGAGTGTGCAAAGCTGTCATCAAGACAAAGGGTGGGTACTTTGAAGAATCTAAAATCTCAAATGTATTTTGATTTGTATAACCTCTTCAATCTATGGGTGCGCTATGTCATTATTGGATAAAAAGACGTGCCCGTTTTAAGCGCGATATTTTGTGACGAAAAGATGCTCGACTATGCATGGAATTGACAGCCTTGGAAAGACAAAACTCTGACGTCTCCAAAACTGCAAAGATATTATCTGTGCGTGCCCCAGAACTAATGCAACAGGCGAAACCAAGATGAAGTTTCATTCAGGAAATGACCCAGATTCTGAAGGCGCTGTGTTCCAATGTCTCCTTATATGGCTGTGAATGCGCCAGGAATGAGCCTGCGGGTTCTGTCTATTCCCCGAGGTGTCTGCAGCATTGTGACGTGTTTGTAGGCATATCATTGGAAGATTGACCATAAGAGTCTACATTTACCTGGTGTCCCTTATATGGCTGTGAATGCGCCAGGAATGAGCCTCCGGTGTCCTGTGTGCGTAATCTGTAGGTCCATGCGCGTTCCATTTCTTCAGAAGAGAAAGTAAACTGCCACGATGGATTTTATCGTCGATAGATATGTGAAAAACACCTTGAGGATTGATTCTAAACATCGGTTTGCCATGTTTCTGTCGATATTATGGAGTTAATTTGGAAAAAGTTCGCGTTTTAATGACTTAATATATATATATTTTTTTCCCTCCCCAAATGTGATGAACAAAATGGAGCGATTAGTCGACACAAATAATATTTTTTGTAAAAACAGAACATTTGCTATCTAACAGTCTCCTCATTGAAAACATCTGAAGTTCTTCAAAGGTAAATTATTTATTTGAATTCTTTTCTGGTTTTTGTGGAAAATGTTGCATGCTGAATGCTAGGCTTAATGCAATGCTAGGCTATCAATACTCTTACACAAATGCTTGTTTAGCTATGGTTCAAAAGCATATTTTGAAAATCTGAGATGACAGTGTTGTTAACAAAAGGCTAAGCTTGAGAGCAAATAGATTAATTTCATTTCATTTGCGATTTTCATGAATAGTTAACGTTGTGTTATGCTAATGAGCTTGCGGATAGATTTACACAATCCTGGATACAGGTTTTTTTTCGTAGCTAAACGTGACGCAGAAAGCGGAGCGATTTGTCCTAAACAAATAATCTTTCAGGAAAAACTGAACATTTGCTATTTGAGAGTCTCCTCATTGAAAACATCCGAAGTTCTTCAAAGGTAAATTATTTTATTTGAATGCTTTTTCTGGTTTTTGTGGAAAATGTTGCCTGCTGAATGCTAACGCTAAATGCTACGCTAAATGCTACGTTAGCTATCAATACTGTTACACAAATGCTTGTTTTGCAATGGTTGAGAAGCATATTTTGAAAATCTGAGATGACAGTGTTGTTAACAAAAGGCTAAGCTTGAGAGCAAATAGATTAATTTCATTTCATTTGCGATTTTCATGAATAGTTAACGTTGCGTTATGGTAATGAGCTTGAGGCTGTAGTCACGATACCGGATCCGGGATGGCTCGACGCAAGAAGTTAACACTTTTTTGGTTACTACATGATTCCATATGTGTTATTTTATAGTTTGATGTCTTCACTATTATTCTACAATGTAGAAAATAGTAAAAATAAAGAAAAACCCTTGAATGAATAGGTGTGTTCAAACTCTACATTTTAGTAATTCAGCAGACGTTCTTATCCAGAGCGACTTACAGGAGCAATTAGGGTAAAGTGCCTTGCTCATCTAGTTAGTTCGGTGATTCGAACCAGCGACTTTTCAGTTACTGACCCAATGCCCCTAACCTCTAGCCTACTGGTAATGATAATAACAATTTGGTGTGTGCTTATGTTTGTCCTATTTCAGTTATTGAAGTAGAAGTATCAATTATATGCATGTTTGAATTGGAAATGTGCTGTTTGGATATCCCAACTCCTCCTGAGACAACCTCTGAGAGTGGGGTCACGGCCAAGGTCTGCCACTATCAACAGCAACCCTGGAGAAATAAGGGTTATGTGCCTTGCTCAAGGGCACAGACATATTTTTCACCTTGTCGGCTCGGGAATAAAAAAAAGCAACCTTTCGGTTACTGGCTCAATGCTCCAACTGCTAGACTACCTGCCACCCTGGCTCGTGTGTGTGTGTTTGTTTTTAGAAAACACAGACACAGCAGCACATTTTGGGAACGTGAACTTGACCCTAGAAAGGGAGTAGGCAGACACACACACAGTCTTACACACACACACACACACACCTGAGGGCACAGGGCATCATGGGGACAGGGAGAACTCAGTGAACCTTAGTGAATCACTGGCCAAACTAATCAGATCACCACAGGGGAAATGAGAGCCCCCTCTGCATCCTTGCCCCCACCCTACCATACCCCACCCATCACACACCTTCTGACTGAATTTGGATATGCGCCCCCTGCTATAGAGTTCTGCGTGTGTGTGGCCTTTTCCTTGGGTACCACTCAGTGCTAGATGACTTCAGGGCCTTTTAGAACTTTTAGAGCTCCACTCTCAGCACTGATAGGCTGTGCTATATGTACCCCTAGTCCCGCCTCCCCTGCCTAGCTTATCCGTTATGCTAGGTTGTGAATACGGTTTGATCCAAACTCTCATTTCAGCCAGATCAGGATGAGCTTGTGGAAATCTTTCACTCCTCACCAGAAATGAGAGGGACGGCATCCCAAACCCGGCATACTGCATCCAGATGGGAGGGATCCTGTGGGGGAGCCTTGATATCCAAGTGTTAACTGAGAGGAGTAGCGTGTTGTAACACTGCATGTGGCTGTGGCTTGGGATGAGGAGAGAACTAGGTGAGGTTCAGTGGTGTCCGCTGAGCCCCAGCTGACCTGTTTTTCATGCCGCAAGAGAGAAGGGTAGAGTACAGTGCACTCCGATGATAGTGATTACATCTGAGCAGGACAACTTGATCACTATCACTAACTGCATTCACTATAACCTGAGTGCACTGTATGTGATATCAATACATAGTCAGCCTGGTTCTGTAACATGGCTGTGTATGGTTTGTATCTGCTCTTAATGTCACACAAGCATATAGACACACGCGCACACACACTCTCGCTCCCTCTCTGTTGAATGTGTACTTGATATGTAATATGTAAAGTCTAATAATATAAACATATGTTATGAATGAACTCTTTCTGTGTATGTACATGCTTAGAATAACTGGTTTAAGCCTAGGTTTAGGTGTGGAGCTCTTGTGTCATATGAAAACATACAGTCCCATGCCAGATCACATTGTATATTCCATATCTTTACAGCATAATGTCCTACAATGAAAGAGGTCACATTGAGATGGCAAATAGTGATATTTGTTTTGGTACACACTGTACATTTCAAATATGTCATATATGATTACAATAACGTCAAACATCAATGCATGGCTTTTATCTAAATGTATTTAGAATGGAATGTATTCAAAATGGAAACCAGGCCCCAGCATCACACCTCAACACTCCCCACAGAATACTCAACAACGAACTGACCAATTTCAAGCTTATTAACTCTCACAGACTGAAAACCCCCGAGGGATGATGGAGAGTCAATGAAAGAAACAACACCATACTTCACAAAGATGGAGTGAAGGGCTTGATGGGGAGAGGGGAGAAGAGTGGTCCGTTGGGGGAGATGAAGGGAGAGAGAGAGTGGTGTGTGCCAATACATTTTGTTCTTATTAAACCTTTTATAAAAATGCTATAACCATTTAAAGGGACAATGTACTATAAACATAACCAAACATTCAAGTCACAGTCAACCTGTCATATAAAAACTGCATTTACTCTATATTTGAGTCATTATGCATAATGAGTTCTTGAACAACATACTGACAGCCCTGACCTCTTGATTAATTTGAATGACTTGTTAATGGCAACAATTCTGGAACCTTTGGCACGTCGGTGCATGAGTCTGGGCCCATAATAGCATAAATATTAGCACTGTCTGGGTTTTAGATGCTTCTTGACTGTGTCAGTTCCCATTTGGCAAGAAGAGACAGGATAGTTATAGCCTAGGTATTCCTATAGCCTACCACATTTCCACTTACAGATTGATGTGTGTTGAACACCTCTCTGAGCAGAAACACAAGCTCCAGGAGAGATGGATGCAGACTCTGTTCTGACTCTGTTCACATTGTTTCCATTAAGCCTCCCCCTAAACTTTACAACAGCCGTTGTCGCTGTGGTGTGGTGGGTAAAAGCAACCATACGCACAAAAAATATATATAAACTCGTCCCTTTTTCAGGACCCTGTATTTCAAAGATAATTCATAAAAATCTAAATAAATTCACAGATCTTCATTGTAAACTGTTTAAACAGTTTCCTATGCTTGTTCAATGAACCATAAACAATTCATGAACATGCACCTGTGGAACGGTCGATAAGACACTAACAGCTTACAGGCGGTAGGAAATTAAGGTCACAGTTATGAAAACTTAGGACACTAAAGAGGCCTTTCTACTGACTCTGAAAAACACCAAAAGAAATATGCCCAGGGTCCCTGCTCATCTGTGTGAACGTGCCTTAAAGATGCTGCAAGGAGGCATGAGGACTGCAGATGTGGCCAGGGCAATAAATTGCCATGTCCGTACTGTCGGACGCCTAAGACAGCTGATCGTCCTCGTGTAAACAATGTGAAATGGCTAGCTAGTTAGCGGGGTGAGCGCTAATAGCATTTCAATCGGTGACGTCACTCGCTCTGAGACCTTGAAGTAGTTGTTCCCCTTGCTCTGCAAAGGCTGCAGCTTTTGTGGTGCGATGGGTAACGATGCTTCTATGGGAGGCAGGTGTAGATGTGTGCAGAGGGTCCCTGGTTCGAGCCCAGGTAGGGGCGAGGAGAGGGACGGAAGCTATACTGTTAAACTCTCGGTGGCAGACCAGGTGTAACAACACGAGCACAGGATCAGTACATCCGAACATCACACCTGCGGGACAGGTACAGAATGGCAACAACAACTGGCCGAGTTACCCCAGGAATGCACAATCCCTCCATCAGTGTTCAGACTGTCCACGACGATAGGCTGAGAGAGGCTAGACTGAGGGCTTGTAGGACTGTTGTAAGGCACAAACCCACCGTCGCTGGACCAGACAGGACTGGCAAAAAGTGCTCTTCACTGACGAGTTGCCATTTTGTATCACCAGGGGTGATGGTCGCATTTATCGTCGAAGGAATGAGCGTTACACCGAGGTCTGTACTCTGGAGCCGACCGCCATGGTCTGGGGCGGTGTGTCACAGCATCATCGGACTGAGCTTGTTGTTATTGCAGGCAATCTCAACGCTGTGCGTTACAGGGAAGATCCATCATGTGGTACCCTTCCTGCATGACTCTCCAGCATGACAATGCCACCTGACATTCTGCTTGTTCTGTGCATGATTTCCTGTAAGACAGGAATGTCAGTGTTCTGCCATGACCAGAGAAGAGCCCGGATCTCAATCCCATTGAGCACTTCTGGGACCTGTTGGATCAGAGGGTGAGAGCTAGGGCCATTCCCCCAGAAATGTCCGGGAACTTGCAGATGCCTTGGTGGAAGAATGGGGTAACATTTCACAGCAAGAACTGGTAAATCTGGTGCAGTCCATGAGGAGGAGATGCACTGCAGTACTTCATGTAGCTGGTGGCCACACCAGATACAGACTGTTACTTTTGATTTTGACCCCCCTTTGTTCAGGGACACATTATTCAATTTATTTTAGTCACATGTCTGTGGAACTTGTTCAGTTTATGTCTCAGTTGTTGAGTCTTGTTATGTTCATTCTAATATTTACACATGTTAAGTTTGCTGAAAATAAACTCAGTTGACAGTGAGAGGACGTTTATTTTTTTGCTGAGTTTATTATTACATTTCTTATCCAGCAGGGGCAACCTTCTAACATAGGTTGTACATCCATCTTGACATGTTCTCCAAAACATTAATTGAGTCCTGAAGGTATTGCTTTGCATATAGAATAGAATTGTGGGAAGTGATATGTTTCTAAGAACTTCATATAAGAGAGTATATTTCCTTCTTTATCAAATAAATCAAGGCCAAATATGTTTCTTTCAAGATACGGTTTTGAACTCAATTTGGCCTCTGTGTGCAAAATCGAGTCACCATCCATACAATGCATCCGACCACATTTTCAGATCAATCATAACTTGGCTCTTACTCAGATAAGGTTACATCTCTTTTCCATTAGTAATAGGACAAAAGTTGAAGGTCATGCTAGTTCATACCAACAGCCTAGCCTATTTATTGGGGTGTTACTAACATTGTGACAATTTATTTGCATACAAGAGCTGAGCAGGTTTGCCTCATTTGTCTTCATGCTTTTGGTTATTTTCTATATAACTAAATCTCTCATTATGTAGTATACTTTTTTTATATCTTTGTTTTCTATATGGAACTTATGTCATGTCTAAAATGTGTCTGAAGGCATTATGGGGGGAGGGGCATTTTGGAGTGGGGTTCTATGAAGTAAAACTATACTATAAAAATAAACTTTGTGTCTATTCTGAATCACCACCAGAGGGTGCTGTGAAACTGATGTGATGCCGTTAGGACCACAGAGGTACACGCCGCAGCTCTCGATACATGAATGTTTTATAAATATGCAGCACATTCCTTTCAGTAACACACGTAATTGTTTAGAGAAAGTATCTGCATAACTATATTTTAGCACCATTTTATTTATAGGTGCATGGAATTAAAAAAGTGTGCAATAAGGTGTATTTGTGAAAAATGTAAATGTGACCTTAGGGTTTTTCACATAATTGTATGAATTTTCTTGTTGAAAGATGAGGAGAGGGAGACTTCAGGAGGAGACGGGTAGACCTTCCAATGCCATGGCGGTGGACGGCGCGGAGGAAGGGGTTGCTCGCACCCCCTTTACATTACTCCGATTCGACCCTTTATCTTCTGCGTCGTGTCGTTCAGACGGGACCGCTAGGCTAAAGTTGAGGCTGGCCCGTTTGGAAATGGAGCTAAAAAGATAAGACAACTGGAGTTTAATTTAGAAATGAGGAAAATGTAAATAGAAACCGACAAGGCGGTGAGGATCTGACACATGGAGCTAGACGCTGGCTCCAGTGTGACTCCACAACCTGCCCATTTCGCAGTGAGTAATAATACTGAATTAGTCCCTCCATTTCGGGAGTCGGAAGTTGATTCCTATTGCTCTGCGTTTGAGCGTGTGGCCGTTCCTGTTGCAATGTAAATTGTCTGGGAAAGCCCAGAAAGTATTTATTTGTATTATTTTACCTTAATTTAACTAGGCAAGTCAGTTAAGAACAAATTCTTATTTTCAATGACAGCCTAGGGACAGTGGGTTAACTGCCTAGTTAGGGGTAGAAGGACATTTTTTTTTACCTTGTCAGCTCGGGGATTTGATTTTGCAACCTTTCGGTTACTAGTCCAATGCTCTAAGCACTAGGCTACCTTCCTAGTAGCCGCTCTCTCCCTGGGAGACAGTTTACTGTGCTATACAGTTAAAACAACCGTGTTGCTTTCGAGTTGGTACCTGAAGCTTATAGGCAGCGCTCCAGGAAAAAAAAAAAGACTTGAGTTTGCTAGGGACAAAGAGGTTACCTCTGTGTTGCCTAATACACTTCCACTCAGAGGTTCCTGGAAGGACATATGCCATCTCCAAACCATGTCCTAAAAATGAACTCATGTAACCTGCCACCAACACCTCGAGGGGGGTCACATAGGTTTGAGTTGTGTCTCTGCAGACCAACCGGACCAAAATTAACCACTGTGTAAACATGCAGTAACGGTCTACAGGATTCAATAGGATGCTCATAACAGAACATACTTGGAGAAACAGTGCAAAATCTCTAGAGTAAGAAGAGAACCTGTCACCCAGTTGTCTTATATCCCAGGGCAGGTGAAGTCAGTGGGATACATTTCAGTCAGATACTCGCATGCCTTCCTCATATGTGAGAACACCTACAGCAACGTTATTTACCAGCAAACACTGTGCTGCAGGGCCCCCCAACTGGTTTCCCTCGACGTAATCAACGTAATGTACATTTAGATGATCCCTGCTCTACTGCAGCCTTCCCTTGTATCAGGTTTGAAGGTAAGACCCAAGTGCAGGCAGCTTCGAAGTAACAAAAGCTTATTACAATCAAACACAGGCAGGCAATCACAGACAGGTGAGACACTTCAGGGTGTGACACCTTATGAAATATGATCTTTATACTACCTCCAGAAGGTGTGTGTCTGAGCTTTTCCCAATGTGTTCTTCCATTATAAAAAGTGTAAAGTCCCACAGTAATAGAAGACTTCCTTGCACTTACATAATAGAAAGAAAGTGTCTGAACTGAAAGCTATGAGGGAGTCATAGGACATGAATCGCAGTTTTGGCAGAATAAAAAATTAATTAAAAAGTCAGATTGAGAAACAATGGGGAATGTACATTTATTTTCCCACTAAACCCTCCGACTAGCACCAAAAGCTCAGCCTTTAGGGCTTTCTCAGGGACGAAGGGTCCATAATGGTCAGCTATGGTCTACTTTACGCAACCCCTCCAACCGATCAACAGAGGGCGCTTCAATAAAATTGGAGATGGCTTAGGCAGCCATTTTGTAAACTTCAGTCACCCAAACTCACAACCTTACCACCACACCAATCACAGAGTTCAGAGCAGCGTGGTCCTGTGGATTCAATAATCCCCGATGAGCCCCCATTGTGTTACATACGCCTCTTGGAGGGAACGCAACACCCTGCTACATCTCAACTCCCTGTGGAGTGAGAAAGTAAGTGATCGTAGGTGCGGGGGAAGGACGACAGGCAGAGAAAGTTAACGTTTACAGGGAATTTATTCTTCCTTAACATGGTAATGTGAGGAAAAGGGGCTGGACAGAACCAAAACAAAGTAAAAAATTAAAGAGTCCCCTCGCCTACCTTCCCACTTCTTACCTAACCTTTAGCAACACCTGGCACGCAAACCAAAATACAGGGGCTGGTCCGCCCAGGTTTTACCTAGTCTGCATAGACAGATTAAATACTACGGGTTATGTATGACCGCAGGTCTCTTGGCTAAACACTCCCAAGGTACGTTCCTCCTCCCCCCTGGGAACAAATGAAACAGAACAATTTCAATAACCAAAAACACTAAGTCCTAATGGCATACCTCTGAAGGAGCAGCTACAAAATAATATCAACAAAACTTTCACTAACCAACACAGGACATGAAAAGAAGCTCTTTTCTCATGAAGGAACACTGGCTTTTATCAAGCTGGAGAAGGAGTTGGTAATTGAAGAGACAGCTGTTTCCCCTGACGAGAGGGAGAGGTCAGAGCTCCAATCAGCGATGGGGCCGACCAATCAGCTGCTTTAGGATTTCAGGAAGCCATTTCCTGAAATACACACACATACAAACCCACAACAACGCAGAAACTGGGGAACGTAGCACCTATGATAATGCCTCTTTGGCAGCCTCATCTGATGGTGATTGACACCCACACAAGGAAGCAATCAGTCTGATCCAACACTAGTCTGATCAGATTACGTGGGCATCTCTCCCTTGTACTCTTGTAATAGGTTGTACAGCTGTTGATAATTAGTTTCCTAGCAGCTCTCAATAATCAGATGACATGCATTTCCTTGGTAGAGGATAAATAGGTTGCTGTTGAAGATTATGGGTTTGATCTCAACTCGATAATCTGATGTTCTATGAAATTATGTCAGAATAGTTTTCTTGAGTTGTTGTGGAAGATGAGAATATGTTTGATGTCAACTCTACGTACATAATTTGATACTGTATGTGATTTGATAGCTACTCTTTGTTCTCAGGAGAGGATGAAGAGCTTCTGTGGGACTGGGAAGCCAAAGGCAGCACTGGATCTGATTAGCCCTCCTCTTCTTTCCATTCCTCCTAAAGCACCAGTGTTTTCTCAGAGATGCACAGATGAAAACCTCCCTCTCTCTCACACACATGCCCTTACTCACACGCACCATTACACTCTGCAATATGTCTACCACGTGTGAGACTTTGACCCAATCTCCGCTATACTCCTGCCAAATGCTCCATCTTCTTATAAGGCAGGAAATACTTGACTAAATACGTCATATAGAAGTAATTTTGGTTGTCTAAGATTTCACAAAATCACGTGTGTGCAACGGATCCACTGCGTGTCTTTGTCTGTGTGAAAGATCTTTGTGCATAACTCTGTTACTCTTTGCTCTCCCGTTATTATAGGAGGCTAATAGGACATTAACAGGGTTAGTAAGTTATATAAGGTGTGCCCTGTGTATGCTGTAAGAGCCCCCCCTCCCTCCCCCAGTACAACAGTCGAGCTAAAACGACCAGACCAACTGACTAGCAATAATGGCCTTGTGATGGTAGATTTGCAATGTTTTTCAAAAGGTATTTGTTTTGGCCATAGCTTGATAGCACATTGCAGTGCTAGGTGCTGACTGATTTACAGGCCTCCTTATCCAAAACCACAATGAGTGAGGAGAAAGGGAGGAAAATAGAAGACCTGTACACAGAGGGGGGAGGAGGGTAAGAGGGAGAGTGAGCGAAAGAGATTAGGGTAAACTGAAAGAGACAAATAGAGGGGTATGGAGAGAGCGAGAGAGATTGATAGACCTATACAATATGGACTGTGTGCCATGTATAGTTTAGATATATGCCACGTTGGTCTTAGGCAGGATGTGACTCCACCCTAACGTCTTTACAATGAAAGTCTTGGGGCCATTCCATCTCCACTGCCATCTGCTCTTCCTGCCTCCAAAACAATGTATGTCCTTTTCCTGTCCTGGTCTGTTTGGCCTCCTAGTGGGACGTAGCGTCCATTCCCAGGAGACCACCCGCCTGCCAGGAGACACCCTCGACCCCAAATACTGGGTCAGCTCTCTCTCTCTCTCTCTCCTCTCTGTGTGTGTTGTGTTTGTTGAGTAACTTTTACGACAGAAAATAACCAAGCGGGATGCAGGAGTACCATTTCAATAGGTTTACTGAAAGTCAAGCTCGAGACGTCATCAGAGTGGTCACTCAATGTTTACCACAGAGTTCTTATTCTATGCCCGTGCATTCACTATACAGACCACTACACCGTCTCTCTCTTCTTCTCTCCATCAATCTCTCCCCTCTCTCTCTCTACATGTGGTCTCAACCTGTCTCTCTGAGAGACTACAGTCATTTTCAAGAACCAGTGTGCTGACCTCTGACCCCTGCAGGATAAGGCCCTGACATGCAAGTGATGATGATCATCTTTGGAGTGTTGTGACATTGTGGTAAAGTAAGTCAGTATACCCTTCTTCTTTACCCCACTCAGCTTTTTCACATCAGTCCCTGAGAGACACCCCAAGTCTCCCTGCAGTTCCCCAAGACCAAAGAACAGACCCCCTCCCCCTTTTGGCCCCTTCCGTCCACACATCCTGATACATTGTTTAAAAACATTTGAGTCATTTAGCAGATGCTCTTATCCAGAGCAACTAGGGTAAAGTGCTTTGCTCAAGGGCACATCAACAGATTCTTCACCTAGTCGGCTCAGTGATTCGAACCAGCAACCTTTTGGTTACTGGCCCAATGCTTTTAACCGCTAGACTACTGATAATGATAATAATAGTTAGGTGGGTGCTTATATTTGTCCTATTTCACACATGTACAAGTGTGTATTATATGCATGTGTGAATTGGAAATGTGTTGTTTGGATATCCCAACCCTGAGACACCGTCTGACAGTGGCGTCACGGCCAGGGTCTGCCACTATCAACAGCAACCCTGGAGAAATTAGGGTTGCGTGCCTTGGTCAAGGGAACAACGATAGATTTTTCACCTTGTTGATTCGGGAATTCAGAAAGCAACCTTTCGGTTCCTGGCTCAATGCTCTATCCTATAGGCTACCTGCAGCCCTGGGTCGTGTGTGTGTGTGTGCGTGTGTGTGTGTGTGTTTGTTTTTAGAAAACACAGACACAGCAGAACATTTTGGGAATGTGAACTTGACCCTAGAAAGGGAGTAGGCAGACACACACACAGTCTTACACACACACACCTGAGGGCACAGGGCAACATGAGGACAGGGAGAACTCAGTGAACCTTAGTGAATCACTGGCCAAACTAATCAGATCACCACAGGGGAAATGAGAGCCCCCTCTGCATCCTTGCCCCCACCCTACCATACCCCACCCATTACACACCTTCTGACTGAATTTGGATATGCCCCCACCCCAGCAGGACATATCCCTATAGATCAGTGGTTCCCAAACTGTGGGACACACAAGGGATCGGCAGGGGGTCCCTCACCCCCCAAACATTTTTTTGTTGGAAGGGGGTATTGTTGTGTTTTTGGGGGGGATGTCAGTCCGGCTTTCAACTTACTCTTGAAAGTTGTAATAATAGAATGCACAAGGTGCAATTTCGAAATTGGCTAGTGCATCATCAGTTTTCCTCTTGTCAGTTGCATTGCATACCGTAGAGAGCTATTTATATCTTGCCAGAAATGTCCAGATCAACTTGCCCATGTCAGCTAGTGTTTTTTTAGCTAGGTTTTTACCCATAGATTTTGTTGTAATGTTCGAGTCAATCAAATATCACATGAATACACAAGAAAATGAGCTTTAAAATCACAAAATTTTCTCTGCACCCCAAGACAAAATGTGTAGAGTCGCAGGAAATAGGTATTAAACTTGCAAAACCTTAAAACCAACAAGAGGACACTGTTTGTGTCATGAACAGTGCTTGTGCTCATAGAAATACTGTAGACGTACGTGGCTTGCACCCGGGCGGAATGTTCCCCCCCATGAAAAAGTTTGGGAACCCCTGCATAGAGTACTGTGTGTGTGTGTGTGTGGTCGTCACCTTAGCCTTTTAGAACTTTTATAGCTCCACCCTCAACACTGATAGGCTGTGCTATATACCTGTACCCCTAGTCCCGCCTCCCCTGCCTAGCTTATCCGTTATGTTAGATTGTGATTACGGTTTGATCCAAACTCTCATTTCAGCCAGATCAGGATGAGCTTGTGGAAATCTCTCACTCCTCACCAGAAATGAGAGGGACGGCATCCCAAACCCGGCATACTGCATCCGGATGAGAGGGATCCTGTGGGGGAGCCTTGATATCCAAGTGTTAACTGAGAGGAGTAGCGTGTTGTAACACCGCATGTGGCTGTGGCTTGGGATGAGGAGAGAACTAGGTGAGGTTCAGTGGTGTCCGCTGAGCCCCAGCTGACCTGTTTTCCATACCGCAAGAGAGAAGGGTAGAGTACAGTGCACTCTGATGATAGTGATTACATCTGAGCAGGACAACTCTTCCTCTGTCACACCCTGATCTGTATCAACTGTCTTTGTGCTTGTCTCCACCCCCCTCCAGGTGTTGCCCATCTTCTTCATTATCCCCAGTGTATTTATATTTGTGTTCTCTGTTTGTCTGTTGCCAGTTCGTTTTGTCAGGTCTTACCAGCGTGTTTTCCCATCTCCCTGCTTTCTCAAGTTCTGTTTCCTAGTTTCCCCAGTTCTGACCATTCTGCCTGCCCTGACCCTGCCTGTTGTTCTGTACCTGCCTGACTCTGACCTTGATTACAGACCTCTGCCTGCTATTGACCTGTCTTTTGCCTGCCTCCTGTTTTGGTCAATAAACATCTGTGACTCTAGCTGTCTGCATCTGGGTTTATCCTGAGTTCTGATATAACTGAATTCACTATAAGCTGAGTGCACTGTATGTGATATCAATACATAGTCAGCCTGGTTCTGTAACATGGCTGTGTATGGTTTGTATCTGCTCTTAATGTCACACAAGCATATAGACACACACACACACACACTCTTTCTCGCTCCCTCTCTGTTGAATATGTACTTGATATGTAAGATGTAAAATAAAATAAAATAAACATCTGTTAAGAATGAACTCTGTCTGTGTATGTACATGTTTAGCATAACTGGTATAAGCCTAGGTTTAGGTGTGGAGCTCTTGTGACATATGAAAACATACAGTCTCATGCCAGATCACATATTCCATATATTTTTATTTAACTAGGCAAGTCAGTTAAGAACAAACTCTTATTTACAATGATGGCTGCCTTGTTCAGGAGTAGAACACCAGATTTTTACCTCGTCAGTTTGGGGATTCGATCCAGCAACCTTTCAGTTACGGGTCTAATACTCTAACCACTAGGCTACCTGCCACCCTTCACAGCATAACGTCCTACAATCTCAGACGCAATATGTACAGGTGAAAGAGGTCACATTGAGATGACGCCATGAAATACCTAAAGTACAAAGGAAATAGTGATATTTGTTTTGGGACACACTGTGCATTTCAAATCAATCACATATGTTTACAACAACATCAAACATCAATGCATGGCTCTTATCTAAATGTATTTTGAATGGAATGTATTTGAAATGGAATGGAACCCAGGGTCCAGTGTCACTCCTCGACACTCCCCACAGAACACTCATCAACGAACTGACCAATTTCAAGCGTATTAACTCTCACAGACTGAAAACCCCCGAGGGATGATGGAGAGTCAATGAAAGAAACAACACCATACTTCACAAAGATGGAGTGAAGGGCTTGATGGGGAGAGGGGAGGAGAGCGGTCCGTTGGGGGAGATAAAGGGAGAGAGAAGAGTGATGTGTGCCAGTATATTATTGTTTTTTGTTAAAACCTTTTATAAACATTTTATAACAATTTAATGGGACAATGTACTGTAAACCTAAACATAACCAAACAATCATCAAGTCACAGTCAACCTGTCAAAAAGTGCAATTACCATACACTACCTTCAAAGGTTTGGGGTCACTTAGAAATGTCCTTGTTTTTGAAAGGAAAGCACATTTTTTGCCCATTAAAATAACATCAAATTGATTAGAAATACAGTGTAAACATTGTTAATGTTGTAAATGACTATTGTTGCTGGAAACTGCACAATTTTTATGGAAATCTACATAGGCATACAGAGGCCAGTTATCAGCAACCAACAATAATGTGTTCCAATGGCACATTGTGTTAGCTAATCCAAGTTTATCATTTTAAAAGGCTAATTGACCATTAGAAAACCCTTTTGCAATTATGTTAGCACAGCTGAAAACTGTTGTCCTGATTAAAGAACCAATAAGACTGGGCCTCCCGGGTGGCCCAGTGATCTAAGGCACTGCATCGCAGTGCTAGCTGTGCCACCAGAGATTCTGGGTTTGAGCCCAGGCTCTGTCGCAGGAGGCCCATGGGGCGGCACACAACTGGCCCAGCATCGTCCGGGTTAAGGAGGGTTTGGATATCCTTGTCTCATTGCGCACTAGCGACTCGTGTGGCGGGCCGGGCGCAGTGCACTCTGACCAGGTCGCTAGGTGCACGGTGTTTCCTCCGACACATTGGTGCGGCTGGCTTCTGGGTTGGATGTGCGTTGTGTCAAGAAGCGGTGTGGCTTGGTTGGGTGTGGCTTGGTTGGGATGCATGGCTCTCGACTTTCGCCTCTCCCGAGTCCGTACGGGAGTTGCAGCGATGAGACAAGACAGTAACTACTACAAATGGGATACCACGAAAAAGGGGATATAATAAATAAATAAAATATTATTAAAAAAAGAAGCAATAGACTAGTGGAGTATCTGGAGCAACAGCATTTGTGGGTTCGATTACAGGATCATAATGGCCAGAAACAAATAACTTTATTCTGAAACTCATCAGTCTATTCTTGTTATGAGAAATGAAGGCTATTCCATGGAACAAATTGACATGAAACTGAAGATCTCGTACATTTACATTACATTACATTACATTTAAGTCATTTAGCAGACGCTCTTATCCAGAGCGACTTACAAATTGGTGCTTTCACCTTATGACATCCAGTGGAACAGCCACTTTACAATAGTGCATCTAGGTCTTTTAAGGGGGGGGGGGGGGGGGGGGGAGAAGGATTACTTTATCCTATCCTAGGTATTCCTTAAAGAGGTGGGGTTTCAGGTGTCTCCGGAAGGTGGTGATTGACTCCGCTGTCCTGGCGTCGTGAGGGAGTTTGTTCCACCATTGGGGGGCCAGAGCAGCGAACAGTTTTGACTGGGCTGAGACTTTGCTACTCTGGAAGGCCAGCATCCCGGAGTCGCTTCTTCACTGTTGACGTTGAGACTGATGTTTTGCAGGTACTATTTAATGAAGCTGCAATTTGAGGACTTATGACGTGTCTGTTTCTCAAGTTAGACACTCTAATGCACTTGTCCTCTTGCTCAGTTGTGCCCCGGGTCCTTCCACTCCTCTTTCTATTCTGGTTAGAGCCAGTTTGCACTGTTCTGTGAAGGGGGTAGTACACAGCGTTGTACGAGATCTTCAGTTTCTTGGCAATTTCTCGCGGTGCCTTCATTTCTCATAACAAGAATAGACTGACGAGTTTCAGAAGTGCTTTGTTTCTGGCCATTTTGAGTCTATAATCGAACCCACTCTTGCTGATGCTCCACATACTCAACTAGTCTAAAGAAGGCCAGTTTTATTGCTTCTTTAAATCAGGACAACAGTTTTCAGCTGTGCTAACATAATTGCAAAAGGGTTTTCTAATGATCAATTAGCCTTTTAAAATGATAAACTTGGATTAGCTAACACAACGTGCCATTGAAACACAGGAGTGATGGTTGCTGACAATGGGCCTCTCTGTACGCCAACGTAGCTATTCCATAAAAAAATCTGCCGTTTCCAGCTACAATAGTAATTTACAACATTAACAATGTCTACAGTGTAGTTCTGATCAATTTGATGTTATTTTAATGGACAAAAAAAATATGCTTTTCTTTCAAAAACAAGGACATTTCTAAATGACCCCAAACCTTTAACGGTTGTGTATATTAGGCATATTAGGCATATGATTAGTTATTGAATAACACATATACAATGACAGACCACTCGCTTCATTTGGAATGACCGGTTAATGGCAACGATTCTGACCGCTGCATGAGTGTGGGCCCATAAGAGCTTGTAAGAGCATAAATATTAGCACTGTCTGGGTTTTAAATGCCTCCAGTCAGTCAGTTCCCATTTGGCAAGAAGAGACAGGATAGTTATAGCTAGTTATAGCCTACCACATTTCCACTTACGGATTGATGTGTGTTGAACACCTCTCTGAGCAGAAACACAAGCTCCAGGAGAGATGGATGCACTGACTCTGTTCTGACTCTGTTTCCATTAAGCCTCCCGCTAAACTTATGATAGCCTTCATCACCGTGGCGTTGCGCAAGAACCACATGTACAATATATATATATATGGACAGTGTGAGCACCCGGGTTAAGACACCGGGATTGATTGACAGTTCCTGTGGGAGTTGTGGAAGCAATCTTTGCAAGAGCTTTTCTCTGAGCTCCGATGGGGTAGGGCCGGAGGCGGTACCCGGGTCAGGAGTGTGGTGCGGCGGATGCTGCTGTTCGAGTCTTGATGGCCGAATTTGTGGAGCAGCCCCCGGCAGCACGGCAGACAGTGGACCATGTCAGAGAGGAGGTGGCCGCTGAAGATCATGTAGATCCACGGGTTACAGCAGCTATTCAGACTGGCCAGCAGAGCCGAGAGGGTGACTGCGGTGTTCTCGGAGTCTGGAGAGAGAGAAACGGGGAAGAGGGGGTGTCCGCCAGTCAGGGAAGAAGAAAACATTCAAGCGTGTTCTGTTTTCTCTACTAGCAGTGGCACACTATTTATGCCAGGGCTGTCCAACCCTGTTCCTGAAGAGCTACCCTCCTGTAGGTTTTCACTCCAACCCCAGTTGTAACTAACCTGATTCAGCTTTTCAAGCAGCTAATTATTAGAATCGGGTGCGCTAGATGAGGGTTGGAGTGAAAACCTACAGGATGGTATCTCTCCGGGAACAGGGTTGGACAGCCCTGATTTATGCGTATTCTCGAAGGAATCTCGGCAAGCCACTGGGTCTGACCGGTCACTGACTCGCCAGCAAAATATTGTATTAACTTTTGGAGACCGATGGTCGTTTTCATAACTATCTGTCACACCTACACAACGGTTGCGTTATATGGAACGTGTCTAACACTTATGTATGCCCTTTAGGTGATTCTCCTGTTTTTCTACATTGCGCACTGTCCGATAATTCAAGCTACAGCAAAAGGAATAACATCAGCTACATTCACACCTCATCAAGGCAATGAATTATGAGCTAACTCACATGCACAGAACATATAATCAAATTACTCCCAGTAAGATTTTGTTCGCGGTTATTCCATTGTGGTCACAATAAATGTACCCCAGGTCTCCAGTTTGCACAGCCTATAGCCTAAGTATGTATAGCCTACTGTATGTATAGCCTATTTATTTCAGTTTGGTCTATGTATCTGAGGAGGAGTTATACAGTTGTTGTCTCACTATGTCCGTGGTAAACTGAAGAACATTTTGGAGAGCAGTGAATCAGCTTTTAGGGAAACCCCTGGGGTAATGCATAAAATATGTGCTAAAGCTGTGCACTATTACCAACGTATTGAGTAAATAGGCCTAAGCAATAATGTAATGTTTTAAAACACTTAACGTGTCACACAATGAACGGAGACATGGCACCAGCGCGCGCTGCCAATGACTCACCGCACAGAGCCCAAATATAACACTTACCTACCCACGAGAAGCTCTCATCCCACACCGACCACATCTGCACGGTGAAAAACGGAGCCCAGCACACCACGTACGCCAGCACGATCACGAAAGTCATTTTCACTGTGCGCAGTTTGGCGCGCGAGATGGTGGTGACGCTGCTGACTGAACTCGTCCCGATCAGCCCATTCTTGGTCGCAAGTGCCATCACGCTAGTGCCCTTCTGGGTCTTGTACTTTATGTTCCGCCAGATGGACCGGCAGATGAATCCGTAGCAGAGCATGAGCACGGCCACGGGCACGAGGAAGATGCCCACTGTGATCCAGGTGATGTAGGCGCGCACGCCCCACGGCTGGATGAAGTGTCCCCAGCAGTCATACACGGCCGAGCCCGGGTGGACCTCGCTCAGGGAAAAGATAAAATACTGGGGCATGCTCAGGGCAAGACTACACACCCAGGTGGCCCCGATCATCATATAGGCGCGCTGCGTGGGCTGGTGAAGGGTCTGCATCGGGTGACAGATGGCGATGTAGCGGTCCAGCGTCATCATCACCATCATGTAGGTGGACGCGAACATCCCTAGCACCTGCAGGTGCTTGACGATGCGGCACAGGAAGTCGGGCCCGTAGAAGCGGAAGGTGATCTCCCAACAGAGCTGCGGTAGCACCTGGAAAAAGGCCACTACCAAGTCCGCGAGGCTCAGATGCTTCATGAACAGGTGCATGCGCGAGGGCTTCCGTCGGCTCATGTACATGGCCAGTAGCACGCTCAGGTTCCCCACCACAGCCACGACGAATGTCACGCTAAGCATTGTGATCTCGATCTTGGCGACCTCCTCGTTCCGGCCAAACGGGTCGCTGGAGTTCCCAAGAGCGCCAGTGTCGTTCCTTTTATCCTCCATCAACACCGGCTTGCCCGTGGGGTCGAAGCCTATCTTCAAATTGTCATCCATGAGGTTGAGTGAGCTCTGTGAATGGAAAAGTGCGCCTCCGGAGATGTTTCTGGCTGTCCTGAACACATCCGCGCGCACGATCACCCGCTGCCACCTGCCTGCATTGAGAACGTGTGAGTTTTAAATTTAAGCAATTACTTAGAGTCTATCGTCTACGAAGACTCGCTCATTGCGCACAGACCGACATATGTGTTGGCTTGCCAAAGATTTGAAGCACATGGTGTGAAACTGTATCTGTGCGCAGTCGCCACCAACCCTTTTTAAATCCTTTTATACAAATGAGACCACCCCCACATCTCCAACCTCCGCTAAACACCCTTGGATACAAAAACAACAGCAGGGAGAAACAGAATATATGGAAAACATAATAGTTTGCATGGGTGGAATTTCTCTGAAAGACTCGTTACCACTCACAAGTAAATAGGGAACACACTGAGGTTTTCCCACGTATATGTCTCCAGATGCTGTACTGCAAACCCCAATAACCAATGGTGCAATTTGTGCGTAAATATTCACAATGCGCGCTACTGGTCAGTATTCCATATCCATTTACTTATCATGTCTCTAGGAATCCTTATTGAAAAGGTATCAAGAAACATTTAAAAACTTGTAAGGTGACACATTTTTGTCTTTGAGATGATCTTGGTGATGATGTTCAAATCACATACACATAGTTAGCAGATGTTAATGGGAGTGCAGCGAAATGCTTGTGATGTCACATAATGTTGTTTTTCTGAGATGTTTATCATATTACTGTGAAGCCAGAGGGACTTTTCCCAATTGTGTGGACAATAAAAGGTTTTCTATTATATTGCATTCTGACATATGACATCACTCGTTCATGTTCTATGCACAGTCGATTCAGAGCACTCTTTCTCTTTCTCCGTCTCCCCCTCTGTCTCTGTATGTGAGCATGTGTGTATGTGAAGCCTGTGTTTACATATTCTCCTGCATGGTGAACTATATGTACTGTGTGAAGTTTCTGGAATAACACACTACTGCTCTCATCACCCCTGGGACCTTGGGGAATGTATGAGAAACCCAGGCTGATTGCCCGAGCACCAGGTGTCCACAACACAATGTAGGATATATAGGTCAAATTGGGAGTATAGATAAATTCGCTAGCTACAGTAACATCTTGGCTTCGATGTTCCCCGGATGTAAATGTTCCTGCCCCCACGCAGATCTGCCCCCCCCCCTCCACCCAAGGGGCCCAATTTATACTTATTGTGATCTATTTCTGGAGATGACACACTGTGTGTGTGTGTTGGTGTGTGTATGTGTTTGCGCATGGGTGGGGGTCTGCAGATGTGAAGGGAAGCAGGCTGTGTTGGTGTGTGTATGTGTTTGCACATGGGTGGGGGTCTGCAGATGTGAAGGGAAGCAGGCTGTGTTGGTGTGTGTATGTGTTTGCGCATGGGTGGGGGTCTGCAGATGTGAAGGGAAGCAGGCTGTGTTGGTGTGTGTATGTGTTGGAGCTTCCGGGTTGGAGCTTCCGGGTTGGAGCGAGCCGGTCGCATCCGCGCTTCGGTCTCCTTCGGTCTGCAGGTTGTATAACTTTTTCATTACATTTCATTACATTTCATTATAGTACAACGGTCTGATTTGTCTAATCTTAGCAATTTCTTCTTAGCTAGCTACATAGCCGTCGTTGTATCAAAGATAATTGCGTAATTATCGTATTTCGTCGTCCTCCTATCTGCCTAGCAGCTAGCCAGCTAGCATACGTTCACCGGCTACCGTAGCACTGTAGTAACTATCACACTCAACTGAACGACTTGATTAGTGTAGTATTAGCTAGCTACATAGTTGTCTTTGCTGTCTTTGTATCCAAGATAATTGTGTAGTTTAGAGTGTGTAGTCTTAGAGTGATTATCTTAATTTACCGAGGTTAGCTAGCCAGCTATTTTGTCGTCCTTAACGTAGGAGACACTCCTAGCTAGCCAACAGCCAGCCAACGTCTACTGAATAGAACTTTCGCATTCCGGTCGCATTCCGCTCGCTCCACAGGTAGTATCACATTTTCATTTCATTTCATTACAGTCCCAACGGTGTGATTTGTTTGATCGTAGCTAGCTACATAGCTAGCTACATAGCCGTCTTTGTTTCAAAGATAATTGTGTAGTCTAGAGCGATTTTCTAGGTTAGCTAGCCAGCTATTGTCGTTCTCCTAACGCAACGTAACGTAACCAACACTGCTAGCTAGCCAGCTAGCCCCGAATAGCAGCATTGTAGAAACTTCACACTCAACGGAACGACTTGATTAGGGTAGTGTCAACAACGCAGCTAGCCTACCTCAGCAGTACTGTATCATTTTAATCATTTTAGTCAATTAGATTCTTGCTACGTAAGCTTAACTTTCTGAACATTCGAGACGTGTAGTCCACTTGTCATTCCAATCTCCTCTGCATTAGCGTAGCCTCTTCTCTAGCCTGTCAACTATGTGTCTGTCTATCCCTGTTCTCTCCTCTCTGCACAGACCATACAAACGCTCCACACCGCATGGCCGCGGCCACCCTAATCTGGTGGTCCCAGCGCGCACGACCCACGTGGAGTTCCAGGTCTCCGGTAGCCTCTGGAACTGCCGATCTGCGGCCAACAAGGCAGAGTTCATCTCAGCCTACGCCTCCCTCCAGTCCCTCGACTTCTTGGCACTGACGGAAACATGGATCACCACAGACAACACCGCTACTCCTACTGCTCTCTCTTCGTCCGCCCACGTGCTCTCGCACACCCCGAGAGCTTCTGGTCAGCGGGGTGGTGGCACCGGGATCCTCATCTCTCCCAAGTGGTCATTCTCTCTTTCTCCCCTTACCCATCTGTCTATCGCCTCCTTTGAATTCCATGCTGTCACAGTTACCAGCCCTTTCAAGCTTAACATCCTTATCATTTATCGCCCTCCAGGTTCCCTCGGAGAGTTCATCAATGAGCTTGATGCCTTGATAAGCTCCTTTCCTGAGGACGGCTCACCTCTCACAGTTCTGGGCGACTTTAACCTCCCCACGTCTACCTTTGACTCATTCCTCTCTGCCTCCTTCTTTCCACTCCTCTCCTCTTTTGACCTCACCCTCTCACCTTCCCCCCTACTCACAAGGCAGGCAATACGCTCGACCTCATCTTTACTAGATGCTGTTCTTCCACTAACCTCATTGCAACTCCCCTCCAAGTCTCCGACCACTACCTTGTATCCTTTTCCCTCTCGCTCTCATCCAACACTTCCCACACTGCCCCTACTCGGATGGTATCGCGCCGTCCCAACCTTCGCTCTCTCTCCCCGCTACTCTCTCCTCTTCCATCCTATCATCTCTTCCCTCTGCTCAAACCTTCTCCAACCTATCTCCTGATTCTGCCTCCTCAACCCTCCTCTCCTCCCTTTCTGCATCCTTTGACTCTCTATGTCCCCTATCCTCCAGGCCGGCTCGGTCCTCCCCTCCCGCTCCGTGGCTCGACGACTCATTGCGAGCTCACAGAACAGGGCTCCGGGCAGCCGAGCGGAAATGGAGGAAAACTCGCCTCCCTGCGGACCTGGCATCCTTTCACTCCCTCCTCTCTACATTTTCCTCCTCTGTCTCTGCTGCTAAAGCCACTTTCTACCACTCTAAATTCCAAGCATCTGCCTCTAACCCTAGGAAGCTCTTTGCCACCTTCTCCTCCCTCTTGAATCCTCCTCCCCCCTCCTCCCTCTCTGCAGATGACTTCGTCAACCATTTTGAAAAGAAGGTCGACGACATCCGATCCTCGTTTGCTAAGTCAAACGACACCGCTGGTTCTGCTCACACTGCCCTACCCTGTGCTCTGACCTCTTTCTCCCCTCTCTCTCCAGATGACATCTCGCGTCTTGTGACGGCCGGCCGCCCAACAACCTGCCCGCTTGACCCTATCCCCTCCTCTCTTCTCCAGACCATCTCCGGTGACCTTCTCCCTTACCTCACCTCGCTCATCAACTCATCCCTGACCGCTGGCTCGTCCCTCCTGTCTTCAAGAGAGCGAGAGTTGCACCCCTTCTGAAAAAACCTACACTCGATCCCCCCGATGTCAACAACTACAGACCAGTATCCCTTCTTTCTTTTCTCTCCAAAACTCTTGAACGTGCCGTCCTTGGCCAGCTCTCCCGCTATCTCTCTCAGAATGACCTTCTTGATCCAAATCAGTCAGGTTTCAAGACTAGTCATTCAACTGAGACTGCTCTTCTCTGTATCACGGAGGCACTCCGCACTGCTAAAGCTAACTCTCTCTCCTCTGCTCTCATCCTTCTAGACCTATCGGCTGCCTTCGATACTGTGAACCATCAGATCCTCCTCTCCACACCCTCCGAGTTGGGCATCTCCGGCGCGGCCCATGCTTGGATTGCGTCCTACCTGACAGGTCGCTCCTACCAGGTGGCGTGGCGAGAATCTGTCTCCTCACCACGCGCTCTCACCACTGGTGTCCCCCAGGGCTCTGTTCTAGGCCCTCTCCTATTCTCGCTATACACCAAGTCACTTGGCTCTGTCATAACCTCACATGGTCTCTCCTATCATTGCTATGCAGACGACACACAATTCATCTTCTCCTTTCCCCCCTCTGATGACCAGGTGGCGAATCGCATCTCTGCATGTCTGGCAGACATATCAGTGTGGATGACGGATCACCACCTCAAGCTGAACCTCGGCAAGACGGAGCTGCTCTTCCTCCCGGGAAGGACTGCCCGTTCCATGATCTCGCCATCACGGTTGACAACTCCATCGTGTCCTCCTCCCAGAGCGCTAAGAACCTTGGCGTGATCCTGGACAACACCCTGTCGTTCTCAACTAACATCAAGGCGGTGGCCCGTTCCTGTAGGTTCATGCTCTACAACATCCGCAGAGTACGACCCTGCCTCACACAGGAAGCGGCGCAGGTCCTAATCCAGGCACTTGTCATCTCCCGTCTGGATTACTGCAACTCGCTGTTGGCTGGGCTCCCTGCCTGTGCCATTAAACCCCTACAACTCATCCAGAACGCCGCAGCCCGTCTGGTGTTCAACCTTCCCAAGTTCTCTCACGTCACCCCGCTCCTCCGCTCTCTCCACTGGCTTCCAGTTGAAGCTCGCATCCGCTACAAGACCATGGTGCTTGCCTACGGAGCTGTGAGGGGAACGACACCTCAGTACCTCCAGGCTCTGATCAGGCCCTACACCCAAACAAGGGCACTGCGTTCATCCACCTCTGGCCTGCTCGCCTCCCTACCACTGAGGAAGTACAGTTCCCGCTCAGCCCAGTCAAAACTGTTCGCTGCTCTGGCCCCCCAATGGTGGAACAAACTCCCTCACGACGCCAGGACAGCGGAGTCAATCACCACCTTCCGGAGACACCTGAAACCCCACCTCTTTAAGGAATACCTAGGATAGGATAAAGTAATCCTTCTCACCCCCCTTAAAATACCTAGATGCACTATTGTAAAGTGGCTGTTCCACTGGATGTCATAAGGTGAATGCACCAATTTGTAAGTCGCTCTGGATAAGAGCGTCTGCTAAATGACTTAAATGTAAATGTAATGTAAAAATGTGAAGGGAAGCAGGCTGTGTTGGTGTGTGTATGTGTTTGCACATGGGTGGGGGTCTGCAGATGTGAAGGGAAGCAGGCTGTGTTGGTGTGTGTATGTGTTTGCACATGGGTGGGGGTCTGCAGATGTGAAGGGAAGCAGGCTGTGTTGGTGTGTGTATGTGTTTGCACATGGGTGGGGTCTGCAGATGTGAAGGGAAGCAGGCTGTGTTGGTGTGTGTATGTGTTTGCACATGGGTGGGGGTCTGCAAATGTGAAGGGAAGCAGGCTGTGTTTGTGTGGGGATTTGTTGGAGGTGGTGGTGTTTCGAGAGGGTTGATGATGAGGTAGATGTTCTCTGATGATAACCTGTATAATTGCTCAGATTTCACCACTGTGACCCTCCCATAGATATTAGTTAGAGATTACTTTCAACTGTAATAGAGGGCTTAGAAATGTGTAAAAACGGGCTAGCTCAGGGTTTTAGTCCTCTCCTCCAGTACCCCATTCAGTTCAACTTATTTGTTCTATTCTAGTAAGCACACCTGATTCAGCAGATCTACTAATCATCAAGTTCATGATTAGTTGAAAAGGGTGTGAGAATACTGGAATAGATCGAGTAATTAAGAAGTATGGAAAGACAGTTCACAAAATGATTTGAACAAACACTCACACTTGACTTTTCCCCCAACTTAGTAGCTCAGACTTTGCTGATACCTACTTTATTGAAGAAAAAATGTACTTACTAGGACTGTGACATGACGTTGTCCCACCTAGCTATCTTAAAGCAGCAATCAGGAGATGAAACAACAAAGCCAATTCCCCACCAATGTTTCGGTAAAAAGCTGGGGGGAAGGGGCTGGAGAAATGTAACAAATTTCAAATTCAAAGACAGAGCTATGTATGCAAGGACTGACCATACATGATATCAAACCCATACAGTGCCTTCAGAAAATATTCAGACCCCTTGACTTTATCCACATTTTGTTACATTGCAGCCTTGTTCTAAAATATATCAAATATGTTATCCCCCTCATCAATCTACACACGATACCCCATAATGACAAAGCAAAAACAGGTTTTTAGAAATGTTTGCTAATTTATGAAAAATAAACAACTGAAATATCACATTTACATACGTATTCAGACCCTTTAGTCAGTACTTTGTTGAAGCACCTTTAGCATCGAGTCTTCTTGGGTATGACGCTACAAGCTTGGCACACCTCTATTTGGGGAGTTTCTCCATTATTCAGGTCTCTCCAGAAATGTTTGATCGGGTTGAAGTCTGGGCTCTGGCTGCGCCGCTCAAGGACATTCAGAGACTTGTCCCAAAGCCACTCCTGCGTTGTCTTGGCTGTGTGCTTAGGGTTGTTGTCCCGTTGGAAGGTGAATCTTCGCCCAGTCTGAAGTCCTGAGAGCTCTGGAGTGGGTTTTCATCAAAGATCTCTCTGTACATTGCCCAGTTCATCTTTCCCTCAATCCTGGCTAGTCTCCCAGTCCCTGCCGCTGAAGAATATCCCCACAGCATGATACTGCCATCACCATACTTCACCATAGGGATGGTGCCAGGTTTCCTCCAGACGTGATGCTTGGTATTCAGGCCAAAGAGTTCAATCTTGTTTTAATCAGACCAGAGAGTCAGAGTCTTTAGGTGCCTTTAGGAAAACTCCAAGCGGGCTGTCATGTGCCTTTTACTGAGGAGTGGCTTCCGTCTGGCCACTCAACCATAAAGGATTGATTGGTGGAGTGCTGCAGATTTGGTTGTCCTTCTGGAAGTTTCTCCCATCTCCACAGAGGAACTCTAGAGCTCTGTCAGAGTGACCATCGAGTTTTTGGTCACCTTCCTATCCAAGGTCATTCTCTCCCAATTGCTCTAGGAAGAGTCTTGGTGGTTCCAAACTTATTAAATTTAAGAATGATGGAGGCCACTGTGTTCTTGGGGACATTCAATGCTGCAGACATTTTTTGGTACCCTTCCCCAGAACCGTGCCTCGACGCAATCCTGTCTCGGAGCTCTATGGACAATTTCTTCGACCTCATTGCTTGGTTTTTGCTCTGACATGCACTGTCAACTGTGAGACCTTGTATAGACAGGTGTGTGCCTTTCCAAATAATTTCCAATCAATTGAATTTACCACAGTTGGACTCCAATCAAGATGTAGAAACATCTCAAGGATGAGCATTGGCAACAGGCTGCACCGCAGCTCAACATCGAGTCTCATAGCAAAGGGTCTGAATACTTATATAAATAAGGTATTTCAGTTTTTTATTTTTTTTATACATTTGCAAAGATTTCTAAAAACCTGTTTCCTCTTTGCCGTTATGGGGTATTGTTTGTAGATTACTGAGGAAAAACATTTATTTAATCCATTTTAGAATAAGGCTATAACGTGACAAAATGTGGAAAAAGTCAAGGGGTCTGAATACTTTCTAAACGCACTGTAGTTTTAACCATGTTTTTAGGCTATAAAGTGTTTACATTTACTGTGCCTACCAACATCGGAGTAAAAAAAGGGTATATTTTGGGTTCTGAAGTGGTACGGCAGTTGAGTTATGTTCTTCAAGCATCAATGGGTACACCTTCTTCATGTATAAGTCCAAAAATGGGTTTAGCAATTGCTGATTGCCTCTTTAAGATGAACGCACTAAACTGTACATCACTCTGGATAAGAGCGTCTGCTAAATGACTACAATGCAAATGTAATTCATCCAATTTTGTGGAGCAAAAGAAGAGCGTTGTTTCCACATTACAGTAGAGACACACAAGGCACATGAGATTGCGTCATCTTATCTCCTCTCAAGTATTGAGATGTCTATCTTTCTACCTGCCCACCCCATGGCACTACCTCCCTCTGACTGCTGAAAATGATCCCTGGTCAGGTCATCCACCTCTCTTGTCTACTAACATAAGATACAACATGTGTAGGTTGTGTGAAAAACTCCTTTCCTTACATAGTTCTTCTCATCTGAATTACAACATTGTCCCTGTAGCCTTACAAGGTCCTTGGAACCCTTCCATCAGACAGCGAAGCAAGGTCCTTACAATAATTCTAATGTTTAATCTATATGCAGAGAGTGAAAACCAGCAGAGAGGGATGCGATGCGGCTCTCACGGAAGAACGTGTTTCTCATTTCAAAGCGTCGGAACCTGAGAAAGAAGGCCAGATTGCAGATGGTGAGTTACGTAACGTATTGTTAGAGTAATGGGAATGTCAGAGTATATGGATTTATGAAGCCGGCCAGTCATTAGGCATGTCAGACTCTCACTGCAAGCAGTGGACAAATCATTCAAATCAGAATGTTATTTTCGCATACACATATTTAGCAGATGTTATTGTGGGTGTAAGTGAAATGCTTGTGTTCCTAGCTCCAACAGTGCAGTAATGTCTAACAATACACACATCTAAAAGTAAAATATAAGAAATATAGAAATATTAGGACAAGCAATGTCTAAGAGTATAAATATTTACTGAACAAAAATATAAATGCAACATGAAACAATTTCAACGATTTTACTGAGTTCAAATCAGATCAAATAAAATTGTATTTGTCACATAAGCCGAATATAACAGGTCTATTGAAATGCTTACTTACAAGCCCTTAACCAAAAAAGAAATAAGAATAACAAATAATTAAAGAGCATCAGTAAATAACAATAGCAGGGGGTACCGGTACAGAGTCAATGTCAATGTGCAGGGCCACCGGTGTCGAGGTAATTGAGGTAATATGTACGTGTAAGAATTATTAAAGAGACTATGCATGGATAATAACAGAGCCAGCATTCCGGGGGGGGGGTTCAAGAGTCTTATGGCTTGGGGGTACAAGCTATTTAGGAGCCTCTTGGACCGAGACTTGGCGCTCCGGTACCACTTGCCATGCGGTAGCAGGGAGCACAGTCTATGACTAGGGTGGTTGGAGTCTCTGACAATTTTTAGGGCCTTCCACTGACACCGACTGGTATAGAGGTCCTGGATGGCAGGAAGCTTGGCCCCGGTGATGTACTGGGCCGTACGCACTACCTTCTGTAGTGCCTTGTGGTTGGAGGCCGAGCAGTTGCCAAACCAGGCAGTGATGCAACCCATCAGGATGCTCTCGATGGTGCAGCTGTAAAACCTTTTGAGGATCTGAGGAACCATGCCAAATCTTTTCAGTCTCCTGAGTGGAATAGGTTTTGTCGTGCCCTCTTCACGACTGTCTTGGTGTGCTTGGACCATGTTAGTTTGTTGGTGATGTGGACACCAAGGAACATGAAACTCTCAACCTGCTCCACTACAGCCCTGTCGATAAAAATAGGGGTGTGCTCGATCCTCCTTTTCCTGTAGTCCACAATCATCTCCTTTGTCTTGTTTACATTGAGGGAGAGGTTGTTGTCCTTGCACCACATGGTCAGGTCTCTATCCTCTTCCCTATAGGCCGTCTCATCGTTGCCGGTGATCAGGCCTACCACTGTTGTGTCATCAGCAAACTTAATGATGGTGTTTGAGTCGTGCTTGGCCGTGCAGTCATGAGTCAATAGGGAGTACAGGAGGGGGCTGAGCACGCACCCGATTGGCCCCCGTGTTGAGGATCAGCGTGGCAGATGTGTTGTTACCTACCCTTACCACCTGTAGGAGGCCCGTCAGGAAGTCCAGGATCCAGTTGCAGAGGGAGGTGTTTAGTCCCAGGGTCCTTAGCTTATTGATGAGCTTTGAGGGCACGATGGTGTTGAACGCTAAGCTGTAGGCAATGAATAGCATTTTCACATAGGTGTTCCTTATGTCCAGATGTGAAAGGGCAGTATTGAGTGTAATAGAGATTGCATCATCTGTGGATCTGTTGGTGTGGTATTCAAATTGGAGTGGGTCTAAGGTTTCTGGGATAATGATGTAGATGTGAGCCATGACCAGCCTTTCAAAGCACTTCATGGCTACAGACGTGAGTGCTACAGGTCGGTAGTCATTTAGGCAGGTTACCTTAGTGTTCTTGGGCACAGGGACTATAGTGGTCTGCTTGAAACATGTTGGTATTACAGACTCAGACAGGAAGAGGTTGAAAATGTCAGTGAAGACACATGCCAGTTGGTCAGCACATGCTCGCAGTACACTGGCGTGGTTACACATGGTCTGCGGTTGTGAGGCTGGTTGGACGTACTGCCAAGTTCTCTAAAACGATGTTGGAGGCATAGGTACAGGACAGCAGGCAGACAGAGGGGTCAGGCGGGCGGGTACAGGGTCAGGACAGGCAAGGGTCAAAGACCAGGAGGACGAGAAAAAGGGGAGACTGGGAAAAGACAGGAGCTGACAGGACAACTGCTGGTAAGCTTGACAAACAAGACAATTTTCTTTAAGACCCACCAGTGTACTCACTCCAACGAATAAGCTAGGTCTCTTGAAGGGACAGGTAGACACAAAATGACCGGAAGTACCGCAATACAGACAACTCTGGGTCTCAAGTCTGCTTACACAGTCAGCTGGAGACAGCCTAGCCCTGCCGAGCTACATCGGCTCGGGAAGAGGTGAGTCGGCAGTCTCCGGAGGCTCTTGGAGGGACTTGGGTAAGCTCGGATCCTCTCGGGGACGTAGACACCGGAGACTTCCGGAGTGCGTCAGCTGCAAGGTGGGATCCCTGAGTGAGCGATTGGGACTGCAATCGGACCTCTTCTCCCTCCTACGTTCCCGTAGCCGACCATCAATCTGGATGGTTAAAACGATGAGTGAGTTGATATGCATCGGTAGTTCTCAGGCTGCCAGCTCATCCTTTACCTCCTCCGATAATCCGTGCAGGAACGTATCGAACAGCGCTTCCGGGTTACAGGTTCCCGTGCGGAACGCCACCACAGTCTGCCACACTGAGGGTGTCCTGCCGAAGCTGCTGTAACTTCCGGACAGCCTCTCTCCCAGACACCGGAGCCTCAAACTTTTGAATACCTCCAGACTGAGGCAGACGGCAGATTGTTGCTCCCACACCACCGTGGCGCAGGCGAGTGCCCCCAGGAGGGGAATGAAAACAGAAGCTACCAGCCAGGTTACAGAGGGGCTGGGAGGTTACCGTCATGGTAGGCTGCCTAGTAGGCAACCCACAGAATTGCTCCCACAATGCGTCCAAGGCTAGGCCGTGACATTCGGCCACGACCTGGAATCCTTCCATCAGACTGCGAAGCAACTCCTCGTGTCTACCAATGGTGGCTCCTTAGGAGGAGATGTCATTGCGGAGCTGGTCCAAGTCTGCTGAGTCAGTCATGGCCAGTTCGTACTATCAGGTATCAAGGTAAGACCCAAGTGCAGACTGTGTGAAGTAACCGTGTTTATTGTAACAACAGGGGCAGGCAAACGACAGGCAAGGGTCGATAATTCAGAGTAGGAGCAAAGGTATAGGACGGCAGGCAGGCTCAGCGACAGGCAAAGTTCACTAATCCAGAGATGGAGCAAAGGTACAGGACGGTAAGCAGGCTCAGGGTCAGGCAGAGGGGTCAGGCGGCCGGGTACAGGGTCAGGACAGGCAAGGGTCAAAAAGCAGGAGGACGAGAAAAAGAGAGGCTGGGAAAAGACAGGAGCTGACAGGACAACTGCTGGTAAGCTTGACAAACAAGATGAACTGGTATAGACAAACAGAAAACACAGGTATAAATGCCCTGAGGTTAAGTGGGGAAGATGGGCGACACCTGGAGGGGATGACAACAGATCAGGGCATGACATGGTGATGTCAAGGCAAAGGGTGGCTACTTTGAATAATCTCAGATATAAAATATATTTTGGATTTGTTTATCACTTTCTTGGCTAATACATGATTCCATATGTGTTATTTCATATTTTTGATGTCTTTTCTATTGTTCTGCAATGTAACCATGCCCCTGGAATGAGTAGGTGTGTCCAAACTTTTACTGTATATTTACACACTATGAGGTTGTAATAAAACTGTGAAAATTATGAGAATACCCTTTTATTGTAAGGGCTGTTCGAAAAGACCGCCTGAAATGTTTTGGTGGGATGGAGTTTTGGCCTTCCATGGTGACATCACCATGTGGTAAATTAGTTAATAGACCAATAAGTGCGACATGGTGAGGATGGATCCAGGTGCAGAGAAGAGACAAGGAATCCGCGGTTAAGGATAATACTGAGAAATGGTAACGGAAGGATCACAGTAACACAAACACAAAATCTCAAAAACTCACTCAGGAGACAAACGCACACAGCATATAAATCAAGATTCAGCAAAGGACAACAGAAAACACACCTGTTTTAACAGGGAAATCATAATGAGTAAATAGGACACACCTGAGTGTCGTTAATGTCTCTAGGATGGTCTCTGTCGCCCTCTGGTGACAGGTGGAACCATGACAATAAAAAAAGTTTTCCCTTCCCCACTCAGACCACTCCCAGACAGTCCTCACAAAGTTCTTGCTCAAGAAAAATTGCCCTTTGCTAAGAATCTATTTTTGTTTCTCCATTACAGTTTTAGTTGAAAACAAATCACAGTAAGGTACTTAAATGTTACGCAGAAATTATTTGATATTGAGATACAAACGTCTCTATTGGCCCTTTTTAAAATATCCCTCTGGTGGCAAGGGTTGACATATTTTAAGGACTGCGATTGGTTGGTGGATATGAAGTTTAATATCTTTGATAGGCAGATGTGGAATTTTGTTCAAGGGTTTAGCATAGGGCTAACGTGTGCCAGGTTATCTGATGGGACCAGATAAATGTAGCGTTCTATCATGTAGCGTTCTATCATGTGCAAAAAAATCAAAGATTTTAATTGGCCGATTCACATTTTGAAACAGAGAAACTGTTTCAACTGTTTCTAATGTTCGCAAGTATGGCCCCAATTAAGTTTATCATCGTAATGATGCCACCGTCTGTGTCCGTGCATGTGTGCTTGTGTGTGTGTGTGTGTGTGCACGTGTGTGTGTGCGCATGTACGCTTGTGTGTGTGCTTTACTGCATGGTATTTCACAGTGACTTTTGAAATTAGATCGAGATTGCATTAGCTCATGGAAAGGAACTGGTAGCTGTTAGTCAGTTGAGCTGTTAAGCACTAAATCTGTGCTAACAGATTGGTGCTGCTCTCAGCCAAATCATCTTTATGGACTGGCACACACACACACACATACACATACACACACACACACAGTAGTAACCCTCTGTAATATTACCACATATATCATTACAATTTTAAATTGATACAGTGAAGGGAATATAGGTCTGAGGTCAGCATTGAACCTCCCTATTTCCTATTCCCCCTTGGTGTCTAACCCTTTGATCCTGAATCAGAGGTACTGTAGAAACTGAAGGGTCAAAGGGTTGAGCAGTGAAGAGCAAAACATTCCACAGATGATGAACAAACCCTTCACCCTATCCCTCTCTCCTTCCATCCCTACTCCTGCCTCCCTTCATATTGTAAAGATGAGTCTTGTGCGGTAATATAACCCAGTAATATAACAGTCCCTAAGTGGGATTGATTAAATAGAATCAAATTGGATTTATATAGCAAACACATATTCATGGATTGCAGGTTGCATCACAATATTGTTTTGTTCTATGTTTGATGCTCAACTAATCATTCTACTCAATGCATCCTCACATTGGGCGCTGATGAAAATTTGGTCTAAAGTGCATTACTGTAGCTTGAAAACATGATGACATTTAATTGTAAGAATATAATTAGTAGGAAAACCTTATGATGTTTCCAGATTGACTTTAGTTACAGTATAACGTTAGCTAGCTAGCTAAGATTGAGGGGAGACCTCCAGATTTTAGCTAGCTAATGTTAGCATTTGGTTAGCTATTTGTGAAGAACTTTGCTAGCTAATGACAATAATTATGACAATAAATACATTTGACAACATAATGATGGCAACGTTGTTTCCTACTAAATATGTGCCTGCTTTAACAATGTCATTGTATTCCCAAGTCCCTATAGTGTAATTTAGACAAAACAGTCATTAGCCCTAGTTTAAAGTCATCACTCCCCACCCTAGTTTTGAGCATCAATATGGTTATGGCGTCTGTAGAACGTTGATAACAATTGCAACAACGTGACCGAGTGCCGGAAGTGCAACCCATGAATACTTATATAGATGTACAATACATTTTCACAAAGTTCTATATAGCACCCCAGACCTAAACCCCACAAGAACCAGCTGCGGAAATGGTGGTAAGGGAAAACTGCCTAGTTAGGAAAATGTCAAAAGAAATATGAGTCAAGAGATGCTTGATTCCAACTGAGTCATTGTTATATTTCCCTCATCACGCTGTCCTGGTCTGTGATAAAACGTTACGACTTGTATGGAAAGTGTGGTGGCTCTGCTAAGCGCGATAATTCTAGAATAAATAATTTATTAGTGTTCTGTTCCAGAGTGGAATGTACATGGTATGATCAATCAACTCTCGTCTCAGGTAATGGTGGTACATCTGTGTGTGTGTGTGTGTGTGTGTTTGATACCCCATCCTCATCCTTTCACCCTACTGTAGTTTGTCATTACCTCTTGGCTCTACATACAGTATTTGTTTTAATGTTACAGGTGGTCAGAGCTCTTCTCTCTCCATCCTCTTATGATTCACACTTATCCATCCGTTTTCACCTTTCTCACTCTTCCACATGGTTTTAGGGGGGCTTTGAGACCCTTCCATAAATCTGCAGATTACTGCCAAGAGGCACTTAACCCTCCTGGATTTACCACTTCCCTTTTCTTCATCTCATCTGTCTCTACTGCTTCTCTTCTCATCTATCTCTTCTCATGTCTCCTCTGTTTTTCAATCTCTGCCCCCCGACACACTGACCAGCCCGGGCCCTCTTAATGTCATAAAGATGTCAGGCACTTTGTGATAATGATACTAGAACAATGTTACAGCGTTAAGGGATCATTTCTTTAAGTCTAATACCTACATGTTATCAAGCAGACCACCATAGTCCTTGTGCCCAAGGAAGCGAAGGTAACCTGCCTAAATGATTACCGACCCGTGGCACTCACGTCGGTAGCCATTAAGTGCTTTGAAAGGCTGGTCATGGCTCACATCAACAGCCTCTTCCCAGACACTCTAGACCACTCCAATTCGCATACTGCCCCAACAGATCCAAAGATGATGCAATCTCAATCACACTCCACACTGCCCTTTCTCACCTGGAATAAAGGAACACCTATGTGAGAATGCTGTTCATTGACTACAGCTCAGCGTTCAATACCATAGTGCCCACAAAGCTCATCACTAAGCTAAGGACTCTGCGACTAAACACCTCCCTCTGCAACTAGTTCCTGGACTTCCTGATGGCCCGCCTCCAGGTGGTAAAAGTAGGCAACAACATGTCTGCCATGCTGATCCTTAACATTGGGGCCCCTCAGGGGTGTGTACTTAGTCCCCTCCTGTATTCCCTGTTCATCCACGACTGCGTGACCAAACATGACTCCAACACCATCATTAAGTTTGTTGACAACAACAGTGGTAGGCCTGATTTCCGACAATGATGAGACAGCCTATAGGGAGGAGGTCAGAGAACTGGCAGTGTGGTGCCAGGACAAGAACCTCTCCCTTAATGTGAGCAAGACTAAGAAGCTGATCGTGGACTACAGGAAAAGGCGGGGCGAACAGGCCCCCATTAACATCAACTGGGCTGTAGTGGAGCGGGTCGAGAGTGTCAAGTTCCTTGGTGTCCACATCACCAACAAACTTTCATGTTCCAAACATACCAAGAATGTCGTGAAGAGAGCACGACAAAACCTTTTCCCCTCAGGGAACTGAAAATATTTGGCATGGGTCCCCAGATCCTCAAAAGGATATACAGCTGCACCATCGAGAGCATCCTGACCGGTTGCATCACCGCCAGGTTTGGCAACTGCTCGGCATCTGACCGTAAGGCGCTACAGAGGGTAGTGCGAACGGCCCAAAACATCACTGGGGCCAAGCTTCCTGCCATCCAGGACCTATATAATAGGCGGTGTCAGAGGAAAGCCCATAAAATTGTCAGAGACTCCAGTCACCCAACTGTTTTCCCTGCTACCACACAGCAAGCTGTACTGGAGCGCCAAGTCTAGGACCAAAAGGCTCCTCATCAGCTTCTACCACCAAGCCATAAGACTGTTGAACAATTCATAAAATCGCCACCGGACAATTTACATTGATCCCCCCCTCCCTTTTGTACACTGCTGCTACTCGCTGTTTGTTTGTTACCTATGCATAGTCACTTCGCCCCCACCTACATGTACAGATTACCTCAACTAGCCTGTTTCCCCGCACACTGACCCGGTGCCCCCTGTATAAAGCCTCGTTATTGTTATTCTTATTGTGTTACTTTTATTATGACTTTTTATTTTAGACTACTTGGTCAATATTTTCTTCTTCTTGAACTGCACTGTTGGTTAAGGGCTTGTAAGTAAGCATTTCACGGTAAAGTCTACACTTGCTGTATTCGGCGCATGTGACAAATAACATTTAATCTGATTTGATTTCTCTGGTTTAACCTTTATGACCTGGATAAGATGTGTGGGTCAATGTGTGCAAACGTGTTAGAGAGCCTGTGTAACTATGAACCCTTCAGGCCGGCTACTGTTTTATGCTCAATAGTCCACAGCTGCAAATACGTGATAGTCCGCAGGCTCATTATTACACACTTACTAACCTAATTTCATTGGGCACACATGGACGTATGTCAAATTTACCACGCAGCTCGGCGGCTTTGTGGCTTTGAACTCAGTAGCACACTCTGCTGTGCTCCTCTGAACCCAGTCCTCTGTGTTAATGACTGTCAATCATTGCAAACTAATGTAGAGGTAAACTAATACATCTGGAAACATTTGATAAAATCATTACATTGGTGTTGGTGACTGGTAACGCACCCCAGGCTAATCACAACAGACTGATCACCATAGGAGAAAGAGAGACCGTGAAGAAGACTGAGGGAGGCAGAGGTAGAGAAGAAGAGAAAGACAGAGACTTAGGAGGGAGAGAAGGAAACAATTGCCAACCATAGTTTGTCCTGTGTAACTAGGCCTTTACAACAACAAAAAATTGTGTCTGTTACAGGCTTTGTTTTTCCATTTTTCGAGGTTGGATATTAGCACGTGGAGTGCACCGATTGGTGTCACCTCGTTAGTCAGAATGTATTACATCTGTGCTGGTTGGTCATCTCGTTAGTGGGAAGGTGCTGGCCAAGGTGCTATTTTAGAGTTGTTTGCCCAGTGCTCCAGTTGTCTTGAGAAACGTGGAGGGTTGACACCTTTAGTTGGCTAGACAAACAATCCTTTATCTGATCTTCCCTGTTTTGCGCCACTTTTTGGTTTGCCTCCTGTCTTTAAGTTTGGTGTGGGTTTTTCTTTCATTTGCATCTTCTTGGGCAAATTTAGTGGGTGCTCATGGTGGATGTCTTTTAGGTCCCAATTGTTGTTGCTGGTCAACTTTCTGTTTCCCTTTCTGTCTGAGCAAAAAATGTCTTTCACTACCCAAAATAGTGTACGTCATGAACATGACAGGGATGAAGCCCAACGCGAACACGTGTATATATATATATATACACACACATTTTTAAAATATATATAAAACACAGGGCTGTAACCCAAACAAAGAGCGAGGTGTAAACCTCTAATAAATACACAGGACGAGACCCGTAACAACAATAGATGGGACGAGACCACGGTAACACGCAAGCCGATACAACAGAGCACAGGTACTCACAAGACCAACGGACATGGAACAATAATCAACTAGGACAATGGGGAACAGAGGGCACATACATACACATACTAATCAGGGGGAATGGGAACCAGGTGTGAGTAATGAGACAAGACAGTCCGGGGTTGGTGGTAATGATCCAGTTCAGTGACGCCTAAAAGGCAGGTGACGTAGACCTCCGGAGCTGGTGAACGGAATGAGCAGCAGTACTGGGGGCATCTGTGACAGAATGGCCTTTAAAGGCACATTTAAAGGCATCCCATACGATACGTGGGTCTGCTGAACATGTATTGTGCAAGAAAATGTATTTTTATAAATTCCTTTGTTTGTATTAAGAAAGTACTGTCAGTCAATAAACCCTGGTTCAATTTACAATATTCCCGCCCTCGTGGAAATTCTATCATAGTTGTATGGAGGGATATAAGTTGATAGTCTGATTGAAGGACAGCTATTTAACTTGGCATACTTCAGTAGCTGTGCTAATTTATACACACTCCTGTGAATCTCAAATGGCTGCAAATCAATCAGGGAGACAACATTGTGCAAACTGTCCCTGTGGCCTACAGGGCCAAACGTGGGTCTCTGTCTCTCAATGCAATCAAATTCAAACACGCTTTAATATATTGGAAATTATGAATTATAATAAATGATGAATCCAATTAAAGGCCCAATGCAGTCATTTTGACAGAAAGGGTTGGAACTCTTTGTTATTGGTTTATTGGCATTGTGATGCCACTATGGAAAGTGGAAACTCCCACCCATGCAAACCTGCTGAAAAGAAGGTCCTGTGTAGATTATATTTTCAACCAGCAACTATAAGGAAACACTCTTAGAAAAAAGGGTTAAGAAAAGGTTATTCAGCTTTCCCCGTAGGAGAACCCTTTGGAAAACCCGTTTTGGTTCCAGGCTGAACCCTTTTGGGTTTTGGGCTCTACATGGAACCCAAAAGAGTTCTACCTGGAACCAAAATGGTTTCTTCAAAGGGTTCCCCTATGGGGACAGCAGAATAACCCCTTTAGGTCCAAGATAGGACTTTTTTTAATTGTAGCTATGTTTCCATCCAATTGCCGATAGATCTTCAATGCAAATATTCTAAAATATGCATAAAGAAAATATGGTCATTTTCCAGTGGTGTGTTTCCACCAAACGAATAAAAGACATTGCGTGATGACGTGGTGCACACAAAAATGTACTTTTTTGCATAAGTTTTCATGAACTGAATACAAATCTAAAGTTCAATGTGTTTAAATCGCATTTTCAACTCTACTGATTCATTTGTCACAGAAACGGTTGAGTAAATGTGCCTACTCTGGTCCAACAGCCCACAGATACAGTGCGGGCAGGCTGTGCGGGTAGGCTAGTCTACATTCATTGATTATTATGGATAGAGTAGTATCCCTGCTAACAATAAAAGTTACCACAACTTTAGAGAATGTTCCCTTAAGAGTCTCATTAGGTCATTACCTAATATTTTCATAGTTATGTTCCATTGATTAGCAAGGACTCTTTCAAGAGACCATTCCCTTCGTGTCAGACAGAATTTACCCAGAATGTGGTTGCCATGTTCTCAGAATATCCCATATTAATGTTGGAACATTACAAGAATTTTCCAGTGTCCAGTTTTCTGAGGGTTAGGAGAATATTTTATCCCTTGGAAATGTTTGTGTAGTTCCCAGCTTGTTCCGGGGACGTCCCTGAAGACGTTTTTAAGACGTCGCCTGATGGTCCCAAAGAAACACTCTCCATAAAAACAACAGGTTTCTTTACACACCACCCCTTGTTACTATTGCAGAGTCCATCTAGGACCTGATTGGTGAACCACTGATGTACACTGAGTGTACAAAACTTTAAGAACGCCTTCCCCCATTTTACTCTAAGAACAGCCTCAATTCATCGGGGCATAGACTCAGTGGAGGCTCCTCAGAGGAGAAAGGGGAGGACCATCCTCCTCAGTGACTTTCATAAAAATAAACATTTAAATAGTTATAATTTTCAGATAAAACTATACAAAATATCACTAAATAAGTGATTAAAACACACTGTTTTGTAATGAAGGTCTACAGTAGCCTCAACAGCACTCTGTCGCGTAGCACCATAGTATAGCCGGAGAACAGCTAGCTTCCGTAATCCTCTTGGTGCATTGACTTCAATACAAAGTCTAGAAGGCTCATGGATCTCACACCCTTCCATAGACTTACACAGTAATTATGACAACTTCCAGATTACATTCTTCAACCTAGAGCTCATGTAGCATAAACTGACATTTTGTCCACCCAATCAAAGGATCAGAGAATGAATCTAGTACTGAAAGCAGACCGTGCATTCAGAAAGTATTCAGACCCCTTGATTTTTTTCACATCTTGTTATGTTACAGCCTTATTCTAAAATTGATTAAATAAAACATCTCATCAATCTAGACAAAATATTTACAAATGTATTGAAAATAAAACACAGAAATACCTTATTTACATAAGTGTTCAGACCCTTTGCTATGAGACTCGAAATTGAGCTCAGGTGCATCTTGTTTCCATTGATCATCCTTAAGATGTTTCTACAACTTGATTGGAGTCCACCTGTGGTAAATTCAATTGACTGGACATGATTTGGAAAGTCACACACCTGTCTATACAAGGTCTCACAGTTGACAGTGCATGTCAGAGAAAAAAACAACACCAGTAGAGCTCTGAGACAGGACTGTGTCGAAGTATAGATCTGGAAAAGTGCGTTAGTTCTATTAGCTATGTTGACTATGACATTACCTTAGCTAATATGGTGACCACGATGTAGGCTGTGTGTAGCGGTTATGATATGAAGGTTTGACTTGGAAAAGGTTTTTTCGCCTGGTCAAGATAGCTGATGTGTTTTGCACAGTCCACAAGCGAAGGGAAAAAGTGAGAGGAGAAGAGAACATAGATGCGAGAAGGAATACAACCAATGCTTGACTTGGGCAGAAGCTCACTGGAGCTGAGTATCGGCAACTCAAATGTTCTACTGCTTGATCTCCTGTTCATCTTATAGAGTAGTATATGTTCAAAGGTAGTGTAGCTCCTACACCTAAATACAAACAGTACCGGCACCTATTTCAGTCAAAGTCAAGCACTGAATACAATGAGCTGTTTGAATGTGGCTATGAAAGGTGAACTGTTTGCGTGTAATCAGGGGTGTATTCATTCCGCCGATTCTGTTGAAAAACGTTTCCTAAACGGTAGCAAACAGAAGAAAACAGGGATTAATATACCTGAATTTGTCCAATAGAAACTCTCCTTTGCAACTGGTGGAATAATGATTACACCCTAGATCGGCTAGATGCAGTCAAGAGTGTGCGAGGTGCTATTGAATGTGTCACTGTCTGTCCATGTGTCACTGTCTGTCACCTCAAGTCTTTCTCTCGACCTGTGTGCACCTACGTTGTAAACTTTCATTTATAGGCTAGGTTGTAGCAACCTCATGATGGGTATAGGGACATTTTTAGTATCAAGTAGTAGCCTAAACCTATTGATTTTACATGGAACTGGGTGAATGGACAACAAATGAATGACAGTCACCCAATATGATGTAACAGAAATAAGGCCAAAAATATTGTCGTCCCTCATCTTAAACGGCACAGACCGCCACTGCATGGACTCTACAAGGTGTCAAAAGCTTTCCACAGAGATGCTGGTCCATGTTAACTCAAATGCTTCCCAGAGTTGTGTAAAGTTGGCTGGATGTCCTTTGGGTGGTGGACCATTCTTGATACACCGGTGTGCCTGGAATCTACTACCATACCCCGTTCAAAGGCATTTAAAATCTTCTATCATGCCAAATTACCCAATTCACCCTCTGAATCCATGTCTCAATTGACTTAAGGCTTAAAAATCCTTCTTTAAACTGTCTCCTCCCCTTCATCTACACTGATTGAACTGGATTTAACAATTGACATTAGTGGCCATTTGCAGCTCAGTGGGTATAGCATGGTACTTCTAGTGCCAGGGTAGTGGGTTTGATTCCCGGGACCACCCATACATAAAATGAATGACTGTAAGTTGCTATGGATAAAAGCGTCTGCTAAATGGCATAGAGTTGAAGTCGGTAGTTTACATACACTTAGGTTGGAGTCATTAAAACTTATTTTTCAACTACTCCACACATTTCTTGTTAACAAACTATAGTTTTGGCAAGTCAGTTAGGACATCTACTTTGTGCACGACACAAGTATTTTTTCCAACAACTGCTTACAGACAGATTATTTCACTTATAATTCACTGTATCACAATTCCAGTGGGTCAGAAGTTTACATACACTAAGTTGACTGTGCCTTTAAACAGCTTGGAAAATTCCAGAAAATTATGGCTTTAGAAGCTTCTGATAGGCTTATTGGAGGTGTACCTGTGGATGTATTTCAAGGCCTACCTTCAAATGTAGTGCCTCTGCTTGACATCATGGGAAAATCAAAAGAAAACAGCCAAGACCTCAGAAAAAAAATTGTAGACCTCCACAAGTCTGGTTCATCCTTGGGAGCAATTTCCAAATGCCTGAAGGTACCAGGTTCATCTGTACAAACAATAGTACGCAAGTATAAACACCGTGAGACCACGCAACCGTCATACTGCTCAGGAAGGAGACGCATTCTGTCTCCTAGAGATGAACGTACCTTGGTGTGAAAAGTGCAAATCATGCTCAGAACAACAGCAAAAAACCCTGTGAAGTTGCTGGAGGAAACAGGTACAAAATTATCTATATCCACAGTAAAACGAGCCCTGTATGGACATAACCTGAAAGGCCGCTCAGCAAGGAAGAAGCCACTGCTCCAAAACCGCCATAAAAAAGCCAGACTACGGTTTGCAACTGCACATGGGGACAAAGATCGTACCTTTTGGAGAAATGTCCAACAAAAATAGAACTGTTTGGCCATAATGACCATCGTTATGTTTGGAGGGAAAAGGGGGAGAATTGCAAGCCAAAGAACACCATCCCAACCGTGAAGCACAGGGGTGGCAACATCATGTTGTGGAGGTGCTTTGCTGCAGGAGGGACTGGTGCACTTCACAAAATAGATGACATCATGAGAAAGGAAAATGATGTGGATATATTGAAGCAACATCTCAATACATCAGTCAGGAAGTTAAAGCTTAGTCACAAATGCGTCTTCCAAATGGACAATGATCCCATGCAAACTTCCAAGGTTGTGGCAAAATGGCTTAAGGACAACAAAGTCAAGGTATTGGAGTGGCCATCACAAAGCCCTGACCTCAATCCTATATAATTTTTTGGGGCAGAACTGAAAAAGCGTGTGCGAGCAAGGAGGCCTACAAACCTGAATCAGTTACACCAGCTCTGTCAGGAGGAATGGGCCAAAATTCACCCAACTTATTGTGGGAAGCTTGTGAAAGGCTACCCAAAACGTTTTACCCAAGTTAAACATTTTAAAAATAATGCTGCCAAATACTAATTGAGCGTATGTAAACTTCTGACCCACTGGGAATGTGGTGAAAGAAATAAAAGCTGAAATAAACAATTCTCTCTACTATTATTCTGACATTTCACATTCTTAAAATAAAGTGGTGATCCTAACTGACCTAAGACAGGGAATTTTTACTCTGATTAAATGTCAGGAATTGTGAAAAACTGGGTTTATATGTATTTGGATAAGGTGTATGTAAACTTCTGACTTCAACTGTATACATTTCCTCAATAAGGGATCATAGCTTTCACCTGGTCAGTCTGTCATGGAAAGAGCAGGTGTTCAAAAGGTTTTGTGCAGTCTGTATATTTATAGCTCTTTGTGTGTTGGCACAGTTAGGGATACCCACACACACAAGCTTTTAACATACAATCTTGTCATCTCACATATTTAACACGCATGATTACATTGTGTATTTTCATTTGTACATTAAATATTATTCAACACTATTCAAACGTGATTTGGACTTCATGGCATTCCGATCTTCCTGCCTTCAGAAAGCATTTAAACCCCTTTACTTATTCACATTTTGTTGTGTTACAGCCTGACTATAAAATTAATTAAATTGAGAATTTGTGTAACTGGCCTACCCACAATGCCCAATAATGTCAAAGTGAAATTGTGTTTTTATACATTTTTACAAATTAGTTAAAAATTAAGAGCTGAAATGTATTCAATCCCTTTGTTATGGCAAGCCTAAATAAGTTCAGGAATAAAAATGATACAAAAATGAAACAAAATGTCTGTAACATTAATATCTTATATTCTGAGAACATGGAATATTCTACTAACGACTAGAAAACGTCATGTTTTTGCAACGTCTCTTGAAACTTGTCTAGAACATTATATTGTATTTTCTGAGGACCAGAGGAGGCTGGTGGGAGGAGCTATTCCTTCCATTACAATGAGCCCGACCTCCTATAGCTCCTCTCATCAGCCTTCTCTTCTGAAAACATGGTAACCACATTCTGGATAAGTTCTGTTTGGCATTAAGAGAATGTTCTCCTAATAGGTTCTCATTATTTTTTCTTCCAACATACATATGTTCCCGTAACTAACGGAAAACTGGACAGTCAAATATCAGGTGAACATTATGGGTAACATTACAAAATCGATCTCTCTCTATAGAATTGTTAGCTGGGATGGGAGAGGGAGATTGTAATTGGGTAAAGAATAATTGATAGCTATATACTGTAGCTGTCTCTGGACCCCTAAAACTGGGCTTCTTTTGATTTTGTAAATATAGCGTGCGCACACACACACACACACACACAATCCCACAAACACTGGGTCCCATATGGTTAGTAAACATAGCACACAGCACGCATACACACATGGTCTGGGAGAGCTTATGAGTGTGAAATGAGCGGGATATTTGGAGCAATGCTTTCTTTATCCAACATTACAGAAGCCATTGATGTTTAACAGTAGGGTTACAGTAGTGGCAGCCTACTTAATCTCTGTGTCTGAGCTTCAGAGAGAGGGGCCCAACTGACTTACATTAACAATATCATATGATGGGAACTGGGTTTGATGGAGCCATGGCGTTATGTGTGTGTGTGTGTGTGTGTATGTGTGTGTGTGCGTGCGTGCGTGTGTGTGCGTATGCCTGTGTGTGTCTATGTTTATGCGTGGTAAGAAAGGGGTGCTGGCTGAGGGAGTGAGATGTTGGGATGTTAAGGACTGGGGTCAGCAGGGAGCGAGTGCAGACTGTGGGACAGGAAGAGAGCGAGGGGAGAGGAAGAGAGTGTGTGTGCACTGAACAGCTCACCCATAACTAACTACCCAGTCCTACTGTAAAAACTGTCTCCCTGTTTATTAGTTGCAACATGCATGCGCATGGTGCTAGCAACCCAGCTCATCTGGAGGTGATATATTATACACATTATCCACACCTGGCAACCCTGGTCATGGGGATGTTGGATGTTGTGTAACTTGTCTCCGTTCCTCTCACACCCTTCAATCTTTCTTCTTTTATCTCTCTCTGTTTTTCTATGCCTCAGATCTGCTCTCTCTCGCACCCTCTTTCCCTCTCTGTCTCTCTCCTTCCCTCCCCTCTCTCTCTCTGTCTCACTTCTTCATGCTCAGAGAAACTTTAATTATCCTACTCCATAGACACTTAAATACCTCTGCCTGTTAGTGAAAGAGCATCCGTACATGCTTGAGTGCTTGTGTATGTGGTCAGACTGTGCAGATTAGGTCAGTGTAGTTTTATTGTAGTAGTGTGGTGAAGTGTCAGTAACAGTCTGTTGTCGAAACCCAGAAACAAAGTTTCTTGGTGCTAGGTGTTGATTTGGGCCATATCAGATGACTAAACTGAACGAGCCCCACCCTCTCTGGGGATGTGCCTCCGTTGCTATGCCAACTCTGGGCAGGTTGAACTGCTCAGATCCAGAACCATGAGACAGGTTTACGGTCAATGATGACCATTCACCCAAGGGTTTATGTAGAGCAGATGGACTTTTTGGAGAGGGATATGTTTTTATCTCAGTTTCACATGCATTGAGAGCTGTGACCTAAAATACTACAGTCATGCCTCTTGGGGCTAATTCAGACCCGGCCTCGCTTCCTCTCTCTTTCTTTTCACCTCTCTGTCTCTCTCAATCTCTTGACCTCGGTCTTTCTCTCTCGCTTTTTCCATCTCTCTTTCTCCATCTCTCCATCTCCGACACACACATTCAAACTAATAGATTAAGTGCAGTAAAGCTCTAGGTTAAACATTTGCCAAACAGCTCCCAGATGGCTTGAGCAGAGCAATGAACATAAACACAAACACACAGCCAACACTGACTTTGACTGTGTGATTTAATCTTGACACAAATCAGCGGATAGATGAGAGAGAACACTGAGACCGACACCTACAGTCCGCACTCTGCTCTGATACACACACATGCAGGCGTTCATATTCATGCGCACACACACACACACACACGTACACTCAGTGATAACGATCTGGAAGGGATACATATCAACACCTGGCATGTCTGATCCTGTGTATCTATTGTGTGATATTGAGCTTTGGGGGACAACACAGAAGAGAACACTGATTATGTGTTGTGTCCATCGATCACAGGTGCAAGCAAGCTACTGTAGATCACTCACTGTACATGGTCCCTGTCAAATAAACAAATACAATTGTAAATGTAAAGTTGAGAAACTTTGCTTGCCTAGTTAAATAAAGGTTGAATAAAAAAGGACAAAAAAAAACAGTAACCTATGAGCTATTTACAAAGTAAACAACATCCTTAAATTAAGCACTTTCTGTGCTGACACAAGCACTGACTTCCAGTTCATTGGGAGGAACAAGGTCAGGTCACTCCATATGAGAAACGGTCATGGTCTTCTCTGATGTTCTCTGATGTGTCCTCCATTTGACCGTGTGTCTGTATTTTACATTTTGTGTTCTTAAGCCAATGTTTCCCCAAAGATGGGAACTCTGTCCCTCTGTTATTGGTGATACCAGGCAGAATTCCAATGTATTCCGGTCTTATGAAGTCAGGGCTCTAAATCTTTTTGGAGTCTTTAATTGTTGCACATCGTCTTCTTTGTTCCACGGCTGGGGGAGTAAATCAAAGCCTTAGAAATACAGTTCAGAGACAGTTATTCTGTTATTACTGTGTGTTTGTGTATGTCTGCGTATGCGTGCATGCATTTGTGTGTGTGTGTGTGTGTGTGTGTGTGTGTGTGTGTGTGTGCGTGTGTCTGACATGTCAGTGACGATGTGGCTGAGTAATTCTGTTCAACTGTGAGTTTGATCAAATCCATGATTCTTTCCAGATTGAATCAGTCAGTCAAGTCTCTCCCTGGTCAGTGTACCGGAGGAGCAGCAGTCAGGGAGAGGGAACACTCTGCACCTCCTAAGGTTTATTTAGCGGCACGGACCACAGCAAAACACACAAGTCATGTTTCAGTGCAATATAGTGTTATTGATAACTGGGTCTGAATCTGCATCTAGCAATTGACCTCAAGGGAAACTGGACACACAGAAATGTATATAAGACGTTAGCTCCCACACTCTGGACATGTTACACTCCCTCAATTATGGGTGTTTATGATTTGTATATGCGTAAGGTACATTATATATACAAAAGTATGTGGACACCCCTTCAAATGAGTGAATTAGGCTATTTCAGCCAAACCATTGCTGAGGAATAATGGTCTGGGGCTGTCTTTCATGGTTCGGGCTAGGCCCCTTAGTTCCAGTGAAGGGAAATCTTAATGCTACAGGATAGAATTACAAATGATTGATTCTGTGCTTCCAACTTTGTGGCAACAGTTTGGGGAATGCCATTTCCTGTTTCAGCATGACAATAACCCCATGCATAAACTGAGGTCCATACAGAAATGGTATGTTGAGATTTGTGTGGAAGAACTTGACTCTCCTACACAGAGCCCTGACCTCAACCCCATCGAACACCTTTGGGATGAATTTGAACTCTCACTGCAAGCCAGGCCTAATCGGCCAACTACTTCCTCACTAATGCTCGTGGCTGAATGGATGCATGTCCCCGCAGCAATGTTCCAACATCTATTGGAAAGTCTTCCCAGAAGAGTGGAGGCTGTTATAGCAGCAAAGGGGGGACCAACTCCGTAATAATGCGGCATACAGTGTCAACATACTTTTGGTCATGACGTGTTAGTGTATTGTGTGTGTGTTGTATCAGGTTGCTGTTGCTCCTCTGTCTGTTCCACCATTCCTCTACCATAATATCTCTTATTACCAATAGGCTTATGCCTTTACCCTGCTCCTATCCCCCTAACTCTCCCTTTTCCCCCCCCGCACCTCTGGAGTCTTTCTTTACTTTTTTAAAATCCATTATCCCCATGTTTGAGAACTGTCCTCTCTCTCGCTCTCTCTGTGATTTAAATCTCTAACGGCCACTCGAGGAATTCTGGGATTTTGGGCGGATAAACGTTAATTCCCACAATCATTTTCCTCGTGGTTCCTGATTCCCAGTTCTGACATGATCCATGCTTCATCCGTGTTTTATTACAGCGGCATTCATCATGGAGACAAAGGCAGTGGCTTGAGAGAGAGATAACAGAGCCCGGGCCCCACCAAACCATACTGCTCTGTGTGCGTACTGATTGTTCAGCCAGAAGAACCTCAACTCAGAAGTCAGAACGCTATGTACTCTATGGTTGTGACCATAATATAATATAACATACACACCCACATACATATATACACACACACACTCGCTACAGTGCTCCCTCAGAACAGGAAGGCATATCCCCGTGCTTCGACTTTCTTTCAAGCCACCTCACACATCTAACTCCACATTTCGATGGCCTCATGGCCGCCATCCCACTTCTGACACCAGCGTAGCAGGGAAGCGAACAAGGTTCACTGGTGTGAAAGGCAGACACCATTCGCATTGTGCCAATAGGGTTAACCCACTTGGTGAGAATTGTAACGATTGCTACAACATAACTCACACACTCTCTCATAGACATACGCTAATGCACACACACTCCCTCACTATCCTTTGAGACGTGAAACCACAGAATGAAATAGAACACATCTCTATGGGTGACACACAGATTCATCCATAAAGATAATGAACCCATCTCCTCTATATATTATTCATATACCATCTAAGACATGTACAGTACATTAGGGTAGATGAGTCATTATGATTGAACAGCTTCAGATAATGTTTGATGCTCATCTTAAATAAGTAATCTCATTGTCAAATGGTCTGTCATCTCCTAACTGGTCTCTTGGAGGTCGTGGCTCCTGGTGGTCATATGAAGTAATCATATCTGACAAAATACAGCTGGGTAAATCAGTCCTCCTCACCAGCCCAAGGTGAGGATGTGGTGGTTCTCTCCCTATCAGCAAAGAGAAACATTTTGATGGCTCAGAGTTCCATTTGGATAATGGCACAGTGTTGTCAAAGTGCAGGATGTGTGTGTGTGTGTGTGTGTGTCTTTGTATTGTGTTTTTTAGTGTGATGTTCTATGTGAGAGTTTAAGGGTTTGACTTTTCCAATCAAAATCAAATCAAATGTTATTTGTCACATGCGCCGAATACAACAGGTGTAGTAGACCTTACAGTTAAATGCAGCGTAAAAATGGGTGGGGGAGGACAATGCAAATAGTCCGGGTAGCCAATTGATTAGCTGTTCAGAAGTCTTATTACTTGGGAGTAGAAGCTGTTAAGAAGCCTTTTGGATTGAGACCTGGCACTCCGGTACCACTTACCGTGAGATAGCATAGAGAACAGTCTATGACTAGGGTGGCAGGAGTCTTAGGCAATTTTTAGGGCCTTCCTCTGACACCGCCTGGTATAGAGTTCCTGGATGGCAGGATGCTTGGCCCCAGTGATGTACTGGGCCGTACGCACTTCCCTCCGTAGTGCATTGTGGTCGGTGGCCAAGCAGTTTCCATACCAGGCGGTGATGCAACCAGGATGCTCTCGATGGTGCAGCTGTAGAACTTTTTGAGGATCAGAGGACCCCCTTCCCAAATCTTTTCAGTCTCCTGAGGGGGAATAGGTGTTGTCATGCCCTCTTCACGACTGTCTTGATGTGTTTGGACCGTGATAGTTCATTGGTGATGTGGACACCAAGGAATCTGAAGCTCGTTATAGTTTGCAAGCCCTGCCACAACACTCAGTTCACCAAACTGGATCGCTCCTACAGACAGTGAGTCAAGTGGCATTCAGTTACTGTTCGATTTAATGTTAGAATGGGCAAAACGAGATCCAGTATCTCAGAAACGGTCACCCTCCTGGACTTTTCACGCACGACAGTGTCTCGGATTTACTCAGAATGTTGCTACAAACAAAAAACATCCAGTCAGCAGCAGTCCCGTGGGCAAAAACACCTTGTTGATGAGAAAGATCGAAGGAGAATGGCAAGAATCATGCAAGCTAACATGCAAGCCACAAACAGACAAATAATGGCAAAATACAAGAGTGGTGTGCAGAACGACATCTCGGAACGCACAATTCGTCGATCCTTGTCACGGATGGGCTATTGCAGCAGACAACCACACCGGGTTCCACTTCTGTGGGGAATGTATTCTTGGCACACGTTAAGTCCATTGATACCAATTGAGCAACGATTGAACACCACAGCATATCAAAACATTGTTGCTGACCAAACCCAATTGAGAATCTTTGGGCTGTTTGCAGCATGAATGTACCACCGTCCAATCTGCAGCAACTGCGTGATGTCATCGCGTCAGCATGGACCAACATCCCTGTGGAACGTCTCTGGCACCTTGTAGAATCCATGCCCCGAATAATTCAGGCTGTTCTGGAGAACGGGGTCCGATCCGGTACTAGGTTGGTGTACCTAATAAACAGATCGGTGAGTATATAACTTAGGCATTCACATGGTAAGAAAGTTTAATCTTCGTCACTGTTTCCACTCAGATAATGGTCATGGGAAGATTTGATCTAATGTATGGTCTACCCACTCTAACCCCCTGATTTCCATCTTTCTCTCTCCCTCGACCCCCGCCCCTATCCCCTTGCTCTCCATCTCTTGCTCCCTCTCTCTCACTGCCCCCCCCAGGCCACAATATGACACTGTCAGCTCTCCCACACTCGCAGCCTAAGTGTGAAACCTGTATCTGCATAACGCTTTTTAACCTATACCAGAGCAGTGTGCGATGTGTGTTTGTGTGTACGTGCTACAGCGCCTAGTGAAAGTCGACACACCCCTTCAAGTCTTTCCATTTTGCTGCATTAAAATTATATTTAATTCCTGCAGATGAACACAACCGGCTCCACATGTTCAAAGTAAAACAAAGTTCTAGAAAATGTTCCCGATACATATTTCTAAAATAATTGTGTATGTCTTCACACCCCAGAGTTAATATTTAGTGGAAGCACCTTTGGCAGTCATTACAGCTGTGAATCATTTTAAATAATATTCTACCAACTTTGCACAACTATTAGGGTGTGAATGGAATGTGTTTTATTATGCACTAATGGAATTTAAAAATATATAAATCAACAGTAATGTGATGGCTGGGGATTAATCAGTTGATACATTTTACTGTTTGGAGGTGGACTCATTCTCTTTCTTTATCTCTGTCTCTTTTCATCCCTTCCTCTCTCTCCCTCCCTTATATGGAACAGTTGGATGTGTGAGGTAAAGGAATGCACGGTAATCTAACTACATATAGAGGAGAGTGGAATAAGTTTAGCATAAAAAATATATATATATACATTTGGCATTACTCTGTCAAGGGAATATAGTATTTTTTCTAACAAAGATATCGACATATATTTCAGGATGTTGTGTATCCCTGGCAATGATCATAATTCATGTAAATGTTACAGTCTTGAAAACATTTGCTCGTCCAAAAAAAGGTGGTGTCTTGGCAAAACTTACCTAGCCTCGAACGAACCATCATGATGCTGTGTGCTCACATTCACTTTGTAGCGAAACAGAATGTGACCTTGCGAGATCCGGATGGTTCGTACGAGGTTACAACTTTATGGGGTAAGTTGAACTACGGTACAAGGTAAGTTAATCCATTTACAAATCTCTGAACTGAATGAACTATTACCACTACCTAAAACCGTGTCTATCTTTATTTCCTAAACACAATTCAACAGAACCACAATCACTTTTTTGTCTTTTAGCATTTTAAGCATCTTTTAAACACAGGCTTAAAACATAACTTTAAAAAAAACTTTTAACATAGGCCGGACCCCGTTGTTACCTCATATCCCGGCGACAATGCCTTCAATTACACCTGGAAAGAAAACACTTCAATTTACTCAACTTACCACAAGGCAAACATTTTGACTATATTAGCCCACACAGCTACATGGATATACTTTCATGCTAGGTTTAATACCTCATATTTAAGATTATAGAGACCCCAAATGATGTATAGAACAATCGTACAATGATTTAATTTAGTTAAAATACAAGCATCATGAAACCAAATAATAAATTAATTTGACTTGGTGAAAATCTGTTTTTGGGGATGTGACTTGCTTACCACTTTTTGCATGTGGTTTCTTCCTTCACAGACTCCCTGAAATGATGACCTCTTCCTAAATATTTGGTAAAATTATACATTTTGTGTATGGTTTCCTAGAAACAAGGGTGGCTTAACTTACCCCTTTGGCTCAACTTACCAATCTCTCCCTTAGGCATTATAGTAGCACTCACGTCTGTAGCCATGAAGTGCTTTGAAAGGCTGGAAATGGTTCACATCAACACCACTATCCCAGAAACCTTAGACCCAGTCCAATTTGCATACCGCCCCAACAGATCCACAGATGACACAATCTCTATTGCACTCCACACTGCCCTTTCCCACCCGGACAAAAGGAACACCTATGTGAGAATGCTATTCATTGACTACAGCTCAGCATTAAACACCATAGTTCCCTCAAAGCTCATCACTAAGCTAAGGACCATGGGACTAAACACCTCCCTCTGCGACTGGATCCTAGATTTCCTGACGGGACGCCCCCTGGTGGTAAGGGTAGATAACAACACATCTGCCACGCTGACCCTCAACACAGGGGCCCTTCAGGGTTGTGTGCTCAGTCCCATCCTGTACTCCCTGTTCACCCATGACTGCATGGTCGAGCACAACTCCAACAACATCATTAAGTTTGCCGATGACACAACAGTGGTAGGTCTGATCACCGGCAACGACGAGACAGCCCATAGGGAGGAGGTCAGAGATCAGGCCGTGTGGTGCCAGGACAACAACCTCACCCTCAATGTGATCAAGACAAAGGAGATTATCATGGACTACAGGAAAAAGAGGGCCGAGCAAGCCCCCATTTTTATCGACACTGCTGTAGTGGAGCAGGTTGAGAGCTTCAAGTTCCTTGGCGTCCACATTACCAATTAACTATCATGGCCCAAACACACCAAGACAGTCATGAAGAGGGCATGACAACACCTATTCCCGCTCATGAGACTGAAAACATTTGGCATGGGTCCTCAGATCCTCAAAAAGTTCTACAGCTGCACCATCGAGAGCATCCTGACTGGTTGCATCACCGCCTGGTATGGCAACTGCTTGGCCTCCAACCGCAAGGCACTACAGAGGGTAGTGCATACAGCCCAGTACATCACCGGGGCCAAGCTTCCTGCCATCCAGGACCTCAATACCAGGCGGTGTCAGAGGAAGGCCCTAAAAATTGCCTAAGACTCCAGGCACTCTAGTCATAAACTGTTCTCTCTGCTTCCGCACGGCAAGCGGTACCGGAGCATAGTCACTTTACCTACATGTACATATTACCTCGACTAACCTGTGCCCCTGCACATTGACTCTGTATTGGTACCCCCTGTATATTACCTCGTTACTGTTATTTTATTGTTGCTCTTTATTTTTTTTTGTATTTTTTATTTATTTATTTTTTACTTCAGTTTATTTTGGAAAATACTTTCTTATCACTTATTTTTCTTAAAACGGCATTGTTGGTTAAGGTCTTGTAAGTAAGCATTTCACTGTAAGGTCTACATTTGTATTTGGCGCATGTGGCACCCTTGTGAAAAGGGTCAGACAAGACAAAGTGGACAAGACAAAGCTCTGGTGTGACGCTGATATATGAGTTTGTTCGAAATGTGTGTGTGTGTGTATGTGTGAATGGAATGTGGTTATGGAGATGTGCAGTAATGGAATGTTTTAGATATAAATCAATGATAATGTGATGGCTGGGGATTAATCAGTCATTACATTTCATTGTTTCAAGACGGACTCATTCGCTCTCTCTCTTTCTCTCACTCTCTCCATCCCTTCCTCATATGGAACAGTTGGGGAGTGGCGTGAGGTAAGGCAATGTATGGTAATCTAACTACATTTAGGCAATATAGGTGGACAAGAGACAAAATGTGTGTGTGTTTGCACATGTCTGTGTAGTCCAGCTTCCCTCTCAATCTTGTGAAAAGGGTCTGGTGGGACTCTGATATACACGTGTGTTTACAGAGAATCCCTCAATGCCCCTGGTGGCCTGAGAGCCAGTGATGACCCATGACTATGACTGGTGAGGGGGTTCAGGCTGAGCCTTCCATATCTGACCACCTCCTATCAGAGTTTACTAAGACAGGGCTGGGAGAGCGTGAGTTAGAGGACACGGGAAAGGCCTCTTATTGGGTCATCCACCTCAAAGAGAGTCTAAACATTGTCAATGGAAGGTCAATGGGGAACTCCCTATGAAGACAGACAGATTGCTCACCTCCTTCCCCCTCTGAACTCCCTGCATCCATCCATCCATCTCTCGCTGATCTCCCTCCATCTTTCATTCACTTCCTCTTTAGTTTCCTGTGGGCTTGTCTCCTGTAATGAGCTGTACTCGTTTATGTTTCCTTCATCTGATGTTGATGTACTCACTGTACTCATTTATTTTCTCCTCTGAAAGGCTTGGGCATCAGCTTCTGTTTGTGTGTTGTGTGTTGTGTGTGTGTGTGTGTAGTGTGTGTGTGTGCATCTATGTACTGTGTGTTTTAAGGCTCTCTGCCATAGAACAACCGGTTTTCCAAGGCACGCAAGAGTGCAATCTATAGTCTGTATGGACTCAGGAGAGCGGAAAGGAGTGAATGAAAGAAAGAGAATGAGAGAGGGAGGTTGACATACACTGATAAAAGGAGAGAAAAAGGTGTGATAGAGCGATAGTGAATGTCAAACAGAGAGAGGAAAGGACACCAGGCGTGAGAGAAAGAGCCAGAGAAAAGGAGAGAGAGTGAGGGAGCGAGAGCGTGTAGAAAGAGTGATGGATAGAGTGAGAGATTTGGTGAAGCAGCTTGGGAACATAAACAGAAGACTGAGGCTTGGAATGGAAGGAGGGGGAAAGTTAATGAGGTTACACACTGGAAACAGGAAACGAGCAGAATGGGCGAATGAGGGGTAGATGGGCCGTCTTTGATTTAATTCTGTTAGGACTGCTGTTAGCTCCAGGTGAAGCAAATGGTTCCAGACAATGGCTCTTCACTGAACTTTTTAAAAGGCAGAATGGATTCTCATTTCCCTTTTGTATTTATTTCCATTTCGTTAACGAACACTGGAATCCAGTGGGGACATGGTGTGTGTGTGTGTTTGAATGGAATATGGTTATGTAGATGTGTAGTAATGAAATGTTTTAGATATACAGTGCCTTCGGAAAGTATTCAGACCCTTTGACTTTTTCTACATTTTCTTACGTTACAGCCTTATCCTAAAATGGATGAAATAAATAAAAAATCCTCAGCAGTCTACACACAATACCCCATAATGACAAAGTAAAGTGAAAATAGGTTTTAAGAAATGTTTACACATCTATTAAAACAGAAATACCTTTACACAAGAATTCAGACCCTTTGCTATGAGACTCAAAATTAAGCTCAGGTTCATGCCGTTTCCATTGATCATCCTAGAGATGTTTCTACAACTTGATTGAAGTCCACCTGTGGTAAATTCAATTGATTGGACATGATTTGGAAAGGCACATACAGTGGGGCAAAAAAGTATTTAGTCAGCCACCAATTGTGCAAGTTCTCCCACTTAAAAAGATGAAAGAGGCCTGTAATTTTCATCATAGGTACACTTCAACTATGACAGACAAAATGAGAAAAAAATCCTGAAAAAAAAAATCATTTTTTATGAATTTATTTGCAAATTATGGTGGAAAATAATTATTTGGTCAATAACAAAAGTTTCTCAATACTTTGTTATATACCCTTTGTTTGCAATGACAGAGGTCAAACGTTTTCTGTAAGTCTTCACAAGGTTTTCACACAGTGTTGCTGGTATTTTGGCCCATTCCTCCATGCAGATCTCCTCTAGAGCAGTGATGTTTTGGGGCTGTTGCTGGGCAACACGGACTTTCAACTCCCTACAAAGATTTTCAATGAGGTTGAGATCTGGAGACTGGCTAGGCCACTCCAGGACCATGAAATGCTTCTTACGAAGCCACTCCTTCGTTGCCCGGGTGGTGTGTTTGGGATCATTGTCATGCTGAAAGACCCACAATAGTGACCGTAAAAAAAAACATTTTCAGTTATAAGGCTCAAAAATGTTTACTGAATGATGTATCAATGCATTTCCAGCAAATATTGAAATAATAAAAGGGTCTCAATGAAAGATGTGCAGTGTCACATGTTTAATGTAAATTGTCTCATGACCAGAGCTGTTCACTTCCTGGTTGCACCATGAGAAGAGGACGGCGGCATCAAAGCTCCCAAACAAGAGGTTAGTAAAGTATGCTAACATAAAGATAGGACAAATATTTTTGGAACACACCCTCTTTAAGGTGTCTAGTATTGATATATGCATTTGCAATTACTCAACTTTGTTCAGTGTGGTCATAGAATGTGTAAACACGTTGACGGCAACAACAGTGACCGGTGGGATAACACAGTGCATCTAGGTGTACACATATTTATACACATACATAGTTCTTGTTCTAACTTTCTACCCTGTTCTTTCTTTTAGTTTGACATTGAGTCATGTTCTGGATATGTTGGATCTAGGTGACTGCCCAGACAAGGCATGCAACACTGCAGTTATCCCTCAAAATGAGAAAGATGCTGTCCCCAGTGATTGTGATACCGCTGGGTCAGATATGGACTATGAGGGGGAGACAGGCCATTTGCCAGCCAGGCTGTTGAATGCATATACTGAACCTATGCAAACAGATCATGACAGGGACAACGTTATCAGTGATGATGACCAAACCCTCGCCACCCCCCCCCCCCCCCCCCTCACCACACGCCTCCACTGTTGATAATGAAGAGCCAAGGGCCTCTACCCGCTAGAGGGTCCAGTCAGAAGAGCCAAGGGAAAAGCTGCAGGTGGTCATAAATAAAGATGGAGTGTACAAACGATCAAAGAGGCCTGCCACCGCTGTGATTCCAAAACACATAGTATACAGCCCCAATGCTGTGATTCCAAAACACGTAGTATACAGCCCCAATGCTGTGATTCCAAAACACGTAGTATACAGCCCCAATGCTGTGATTCCAAAACACGTAGTATACAGCCCCAATGCTGTGATTCCAAAACACGTAGTATACAGCCCCAATGCTGTGATTCCAAAACACGTAGTATACAGCCCAAATGCTGTGATTCCAAAACACGTAGTATACAGCCCCAATGCTGTGATTCCAAAACACGTAGTATACAGCCCCAATGCTGTGATTCCAAAACACGTAGTATACAGCCCCAATGCTGTGATTCCAGAACACGTAGTATACAGCCCCAATGCTGTGATTCCAAAACACATAGTATACAGCCCAAATGCTGCAGAATGTGTCAAACAAAGCTGACCTCAACCCACTGGGTGTTTTCCGACTAATGTATCCACCCACCCTAAGATAGATCACCATTGAAATGTTCAACCTCTATTCCACCCAAACCAAGGACAAGCAACTGTATTACAGTAGGTCTGACTGATCGTAGTTCAAAATTGTGATGCACAAACTAATAGTGCACTTGGTTCTGAAGCCTACCTCTATGGTATGTTCAGTGTAGGCCTCTACTTGAATGCATATTATACAGGCTACCTCTATCCCAAATGTGACATTTTTGTTCAATGTGAATGAATCACACGACTGCTATACAATACAGTTGTTAGTGAATGTTGCACTAAAATGTCACAATGACTATGTTACAATGAATATTTGAATAAGTTCAAATATTACAATATTAATGTTTCAAAAAAGTAACGATGTTGAAATAGGTTGATGGTTGTTGTTTTTTTGTCTTTGCTCTCAGTATTCATATTGGTGTTGTATCAGGGTTTTTGATATGTAAAATAGTCACACTAGAACATGATGAGGCATTCTAGTAGCAAGGCTGGGGACCGCCAGTGACAGAGTTTTAAATGTGTTAATAACTGGGCTGGGATATAGAAGAATTTTCATGACTGCATAGGAGAAATATGTTAATTCAGTGTTCATCACATTATCCCACCGGTCACAATTGTGACCGAACATAAAACACACTTTTTCCACATACTTTTCCATGAAAATGTAAAAAAATTTTTTTTGATTATTTCAAAGGGTTTCGATATTTTAATGTCTGGGAAAAATGTGTGATTAAATGGGTTCATTTACTGTGGGGCTTGTCTCATGTAATTGACTGTACTCATTTATGTTTCCTTAATCTAATGTTGCTGTACTCTCTGGAGCTCAGACAGATTTATTCTCTCACATCTAAGGCTTGGGAATCAGCTTCTGTGTGTGTGTGTGTGTCTGTGTATTTTTTAAGGCTCTCTGCCACAGAACAACCTATTTTCCAAGGCATGCAAAAGTGCATCTATAGTCTGTATGAACTCAGGAGAGCGGAAAGAAGTGAATGAAAGAGAGAATGAGAGAGGGAGATTGACAAAAGAAGGACAGGAAAAGATGAGAGAGAGATCAGGACTGCCGCTGTGGAGGACATTGACGGGAAAGAGGGGGACCATTAATGAGGTTACACACTGGAAACGGGAAACGAACAGACCAACTCCTTTTAATTCTGTTAGGACTGCTGTTAGCAGGTGAAAAAAATGGTTCCCTGACAATAGCTCCTCACTGAACCATGTCTTTTTAAATGTAGAATTGGAATCTCATTCCCCTTTTGTGTTTCCCTTTCGGAATCTAACCCCGGACTCCGGTGAGTGGTTTTCTCTCACTTCATTTCAGGTAGCTCTATGCTTGTCTCCTTTAATCAAATCATCCCCTTTGGTCCTCCTTATCTTCATATTTCTTGGGTGGCCAACCCTTTTCTACCCCTGTGGATCCAGAGTAATGTATGTCTAGTAGTTATACTGGAATGGGATTTCCTCAGAGAGGGAGAGAGAGAGAGAGAAGGCTGTTTATGTACTTTTCTTATTTACAAATGCACAGACAAGCTTCAAGCACAGATAAGCTTGGACAGGAAACTATAGATAAAAAAACAGACCATCAAAGCTCAAAATGCCTCTAATCATCCACAACAGATCCACAACTCCATATGTTAGTCAAAAACATATAACCACTAATATGCTACTCTGTAGTCATATCTACAGACAGTGACAGACATACACACTGCTTTAAGCTAAGCACACCAGAAACACAGGTTGTGATCCAAAAACGGTTACCCTATTCCCTATACAGTGCACTACTTTTGGCCAGGGCCCAAGTGCACTATATAGGGAATAGGGTGCTGTTTGGGACTGAACCGCAGTCTATCCATCATTCAGATCTGGTAAATGAGGGTTGTGTAACATGGACATGGTCCTCTCCCTTCTCTGTCCCTGGCCAACCTAATAGAGCTGGGCCTGTGATGTGATGAGGGCACTTATTGCCTGGTTAGTCTGAACGGTCTTCAGGGGCTTCGACTAGCCTCATGGGGAGAGATACAGGGCGTTTCTAGGATTTGTTTAATTGGGTGGCCAAGGGAGGGACCCAGAACCAGTCATGGGTGGCCATGGGAAATCAGCTAATTATATCACAAATAGCATTAAAAAAAAAATCTTAAACAATGATGCATAATATTGAATAACTGTTTCAACTCTTTATTTGTGTCTGCCTCTTAACTGCTAGGCTACCTGTTAACCATTTCATTGGATTTTCAACCTTGCAGAACCAATTTTATTTTTTCTAAACCAACATTTACAATTGTTATTTCCGAAAAATAAATGTTAAAGAATGAAAGCAGTTTACTGCTCAATAGTGGGCCACATTGCCAGTAGAAAGGTGCCGCAAGCACTTTGATAGAAAGGTGCCGCAAGCTCTTTGATAGAAAGGTGCCGCAAGCTCTTTGATAGAAAGGTGCCGCAAGCTCTTTGATGGCTACAAGAAGCATTTGTCGGCAGTTATCTTGGCCAAAGACCCAAGTAGTAGTTTTGGGTTGGAAATCATTTTTGTTGTCTTTATTTTCTAAATAACGTTTAAAATAAGATTGGTTCTGTAATGTTGAAAATCCAAGAACAAGAACAAAGTTTTAGTAATTTCAACATATTTTAGAAGAAATAGGAAATTATTTAAGAAAAATGCAAGGATGCCAATACAACTGTACATAACACACTAGCTCAGTACAGGGATTAAAAACTCTAGTTTAGTTTCCTGTTAAGTCAAACAGCAGTTACCTAGCCATCTTCCACCTTAGCTATAGAATTCTAAGGTGATATGTGAATGCTCCATACCGGTTAGGGGAGAGTTGGGTAAGTTGAGCCATTTTTTATAATCAACATCACTACGTCAAGGGAAATATAGTATTCTTTCTAACAAAGATATCCACATATATTTCAGGATGTTGTGTATCCCTGGAAATAATCAGAATTAATGTACAAATAACAGTTTTGAAAACATTGCTTGTCAAAAAAAAAGTGTTCTCGAAGCAAAACTTACCTATCTTCGTACAAACCATCATGATCTCACGAGCTCATATTTTACAGCTTTATTCTAAAATGTATTAAATCGTTTTTTCCCTCTTCAATCAAAAAATTACAAAAATGTAAACATTGAAACACATTTACATAAAGTATTCAGACCCATTATGCAGTACTTTCTTGAATCACCTTTGGCAGTGATTACAGCCTCAAGTCTTTTTGGGTATGACGCTATAAGCTTGGCACACCTGTATTTGGGGAGTTTCTCCCACTCTTCTCTGCAGATCCTCTCAAGCTCTGTCAGGTTGGATGGGGAGCGTCGCTGCACAGCTATTTTCAGGTCTCTCCAGAGATGTCCGATCAGATTCAAGTCCGTGCTCTGGCTGGGCCAAATCAGATCAAATTTATTTATATAGCCCTTCGTACATCCGCTGATATCTCAAAGTGCTGTACATAAACCCAGCCTAAAACCCCAAACAGCAAGCAATGCAGGTGTTGAAGAACGTTGGCTAGGAAATACTCCCTAGAAAGGCCAAAACCTAGAAAGAAACCTAGAGAGGAACCAGGCTATGAGGGGTGGCCAGTCCTCTTCTGGCTGTGGCGGGTGGAGATTATAACAGAACATGGCCAAGATGTTCAAATGTTCATAAATGACCAGCATGGTCAAATAATAATAATCACAGTAGTTGTCGAGAGTGCAGCAAGTCAGCCCCTTAGGAGTAAATGCCACTCAAGGACATCTTGTTCCGAAGCCACTCCTGCATTGTCTTGGCTGTGTGCTTAGGGTCGTTGTCTGAGTCCTTTAGGTGCCTTTTGGAAAACTCCAAGCAGGCTGTTTTGCTCTGACATGCACTGTCAACTGTGAAACCTTATATAGACAGGTGTGTGTCTTTTCAAATCATGTCCAGTCAATTGAATTTACCACAGGTGGACTTCAATCATGTTGTAGAAACATCTCAAGGATGATCAATGATAACAGGATGCACCTGAACTCAATTTCGGGTCTCATAGCAAAGGGTGTGAATACTTACAGTGGAGCAAAAAAGTATTTAGTCAGCCACCAATTGTGCAAGTTCTCCCACTTAAAAAGATGAGAGGCCTGTAATTTTCATCATAGGTACACTTCAACTATGACAGACAAAATGAGGAAAAGAAATCCAGAAAATCACATTGTAGGATTTTTAATGAATTTATTTGCAAATTATGGTGGAAAATACGTATTTGGTCAATAACAAAAGTTTATCTCAATACTTTGTTATATACCCTTTGTTGGCAATGACAGAGGTCAAACGTTTTCTGTAAATCTTCACAAGGTTTTCACACACTGTTGCTGGTATTTTGGCCCATTCCTCCATGCAGATCTCCTCTAGAGCAGTGATGTTTTGGGGCTGTTGCTGGGCAACATGGACTTTCAACTCCCTCCAAAGATTTTCTATGGGGTTGAGATCTGGAGACTGGCTAGGCCACTCCAGGACCTTGAAATGCTTCTTACGAAGCCACTCCTTCGTTGCCCGGGCGGTGTGTTTGGGATCAATGTCATGCTGAAAGACCCAGCCACGTTTCATCTTCAATGCCCTTGCTGATGGAAGGATGTTTTCACTCAAAATCTCACGATACATGGCCCCATTCATTCTTTCCTTTACACGGATCAGTCGTCCTGGTCCCTTTGCATAAAAACAGCCAAAGCATGATGTTTCCACCCCCATGCTTCACAGTAGGTATGGTGTTCTTTGGATGCAACTCAGCATTCTTTGTCCTCCAAACACGACGAGTTGAGTTTCTACCAAAAAGTTATATTTTGGTTTCATCTGACCATATGACATTCTCCCATTCTTCTGGATCATCCAAATGCTCTCTAGCAAACTTCAGACAGGCCTGGACATGTACTGGCTTAAGCAGAGGGACACGTCTGGCACTGCAGGATTTGAGTCCCTGGCAGCGTAGTGTGTTACTGATCGTAGGCTTTGTTACTTTGGTCCCAGCTCTCTGCAGGTCATTCACTAGGTCCCCCGTGTGGTTCTGGGATTTTTGCTCACCGTTCTTGTGATCATTTTGACCCCACGGGGTGAGATCTTGCGTGGAGCCCCAGATCGAGGGAGATTATCAGTGGTCTTGTATGTCTTCCATTTCCTAATAATTGCTCCCACAGTTGATTTATTCAAACCAAGCTGCTTACCTATTGCAGATTCAGTCTTCCCAGCCTGGTGCAGGTCTACAATTTTCTTTCTGGTGTCCTTTGACAGCTCTTTGGTCTTGGCAATAGTAGAGTTTGGAGTGTGACTGTTTGAGGTTGTGGACATGTGTCTTTTATACTGATAACAAGTTCAAACAGGTGCCATTAATACAGGTAACGAGTGAAGGACAGAGGAGCCTCTTAAAGAAGAACTTACAGGTCTGTGAGAGCCAGAAATCTTGCTTGTTTGTAGGTGACCAAATACTTATTTTCCACCATAATTTGCAAATAAATTCATTAAAAATACTACAATGTGATTTTCTGGATTTTTTTTCTCATTTTGTCTGTCACAGTTGAAGTGTACCTATGATGAAAATTACAAGCCTCTCATCTTTTTAAGGGTGAGAACTTGCACAATTGGTGGCTGACTAAATACTTTTTTGCCCCACTGTATGTAAATAAGGTATTTCTGTTTTTTGTAAACATTTCTAAAAAACTGTTTTCATTTTAATGACATAATGACAGGGGTGTGTCATTGTGGGGTATTGTGTGTAGATTGATGAGGAAAAAAAGTAATTTAATACATTTTAGAATAAAACTAATGTAACAAAATGTTGAAAAAGTCAAGGGGTCTGAATACATTCCAAATGCACTATATGCCTACATTCAGATCATTGGCGGTCGGTGACCTAACATAATCGGCAGAATGAATACACACTTGATCACATGTAAACAGTTCACTTTCACAGCTGCATACAAACAGCTTGTTGAATCCCTTCTCGCATCTATGGACTCTTTTGCTCTTACCTTCTTAACAAAGCGTGGGTGGCCAGTAATAAACTGGTCCTGAACATCTCTAAAACTAAGAGCATTGTATTTGGTACAAATCTCTCCCTAAGTTCTAGACCTCAGCTGAATCTGGTAATGAATGGTGTGGCTGTTGAACAAGTCGAGGAGACTAAATTACTTGGCTTTACCTTCTCCTTCTCCCAAATCCAGTCAGCTGATGTTCTGAAAGAGCTGCAAAATCTGGACCCCTACAAATCAGACGGACTAGACAATCTGGATCCTTTCTTTCTAAAATTATCTGCCGAAATTGTTGCAACCCCTATAACTAGCCTGTTCAACCTCTCCTTCGTGTCGTCTGAGATTCCCAAAGATTGGAAAGCAGCTGCGGTCATCCCCCTCTTCAAAGGGGGACACACTCTTGACCCAAACTACTACAGACCTATATCTATCCTACCCTGCCTTTCTAAGGTCTTCGAAAGCCAAGTCAACAAACAGATTACGGACCATTTCGAATCCCACCACAGCTTCTCCGCTATGCAATCTGGTTTCAGAGCTGGTCATGGGTGCACCTCAGCCACGCTCAAGGTCCTAAACGATATCTTAACTGCCATCGATAAGAAACAATACTGTGCAGCCGTATTCATCGACCTGGCCAAGGCTTTCGACTCTGTCAATCACCACATCCTCATCGGCAGACTTGATAGCCTTGGTTTCTCAAATGATTTCCTCGCCTGGTTCACCAACTACTTCTATGATAGAGTTCAGTGTGTCAAATCGGAAGGCCTGTTGTCCGGGCCTCTGGCAGTCTCTATGGGGGTGCCACAGGGTTCAATTCTTGGACAAACTCTCTTCTCTGTATACATCAATGATGTCGCTCTTGCTGCTGGTGAGTCTCTGATCCACCTCTACGCAGACGACACCATTCTGTATACTTCTGGCCCTTCTTTGGACACTGTGTTAACAACCCTCCAGACGAGCTTCAATGCCATACAACTCTCTTTCCATGGCCTCCAATTGCTCTTAAATACAAGTAAAACTAAATGCATGCTCTTCAACCGATCGCTGCCTGCACCTGCCCGCCCGTCCAAAATCACTACTCTGGACGGTTCTGACTATGTGGACAACTATGTAGACAATATGTGGACAACTACAAATACCTAGGTGTCTGGTTAGACTGTAAACTCTCCTTCCAGACTCATATCAAACATCTCCAATCCAAAGTTAAATCTAGAATTGTCTTCCTATTTCGCAACAAAGCATCCTTCAATCATGCTGCCAAACATACCCTTGTAAAACAGACCATCCTACCGATCCTCGACTTCAGCGATGTCATTTACAAATTAGCCTCCAATACCCTACTCAATAAATTGGATGCAGTGTATCACAGTGCCATCCATTTTGTCACCAAAGCCCCATATACTACCCATCACTGCGACCAGTACGCTCTCGTTGGCTGGCCCCTCGCTTCATACTCGTCGCCAAACCCACTGGCTCCAGGTCATCTACAAGACCCTGCTAGGTAAAGTCCCGTCTTATCTCAGCTCGCTGGTCACCATAGCAGCACCCACCCGTAGCACGCGCTCCAGAAGCTATATATATCTCTCGGGTCACCCCCAAAACCAATTTTTCCTTTGGCCGCCTCTCCTTCCAGTTCTCTGCTGCCAATGACTGGAAGGAACTACAAAAATCTCTGAAACTGGAAACACTTATCTCCCTCACTAGCTTTAAGCACCAGCTGTCAGAGCAGCTCATAGATTACTGCACCTGTACATAGCCCATCTATAATTTAGCCCAAACAACTACCTCTCCCCCTACTCTATTTATTTTGCTCCTTTGCACCCCATTATTTCTATCTCTACTTTGCACTTTCTTCCACTGCAAATCTACAATTCCAGTGTTTTACTTGCTATATTGTATTTACTTCGCCACCATGGCCTTTTTTGCCTTTACCTCCCTTATCTCACCTCATTTGCTCACATTGTATATAGACTTATTTTTCTACTGTGATATTGACTTTGTTTGTTTTACTCCATGTGTAACTCTGTGTTGTTGTATGTGTCGAACTGCTTCGCTTTATCTTGGCCAGGTCGCAATTGTAGATGAGAACTTGTTCTCAACTTGCCTACCTGGTTAAATAAAGGTTAAATAAAATAAAAAGTAATCAGAGGGCTGAAATATAAATACCACACATGCTAGTCTCTCTTGGCTAAGACTTGAGGTGAGACTGACTGCTTCACTTCTTCTTTTTATAAGAAACATTAATGTGTTGAAAATCCTAAATTGTTTGCATAGTCAATTTACACACAGCTCTGACACACACACTTATCCCACCAGACATGCCACCAGGGGTGTTTTCACAGTCTCCAAATCCAGAACAAATTCAAGAATGCGTACAGTATTTATTATAAGCGTCTGCTAAATGACTTAAATGTAAATGTAAATAAGGAGCAATAATTGCATGGAACTCTATTCTGTCTCATATTGACAAATAAACAGCAAAGCTGGTTTCAAAAAACAGATAAAGCAACACCTCATGGCCTAACGCCTCTCCCCTATTTGACCTAGGGGAGAGGCGTTGTCCTTGAGCTGTTCTTGTCTATTAATGTTCTGTATTATGTGAAGTTTCATGTTTTTTGTGGACCCAAGGAAGAGTAGCTGCTTATTTTGCAACAGCTAATAGGGATCCTAATAAAATACCAAATACCAAACACATCAGCTGTTTGTAACCAGGCGAGAAAAAAAAATATTCATATCATAACTGCTACACACAGCCTACATTATTGTTACCATATTAGCTAAAGTACCGTCATAGTCAACATAGCTAATAGAAGTTACTCATTATTAAACCCGCTACAATCATGCAGTACAGTGTACAGTCAGTAAGCAGTTTAATCGGCAGGCCCCGTTGGCAATAAATTAGTCAAACCAAAAGCTTACCTTGACTTGGAAAAGTTCCAGTGTTGGATAGCCATAGCCAGCTAGCTAACATTGCATCCCTCTGTTTGAGCAAGGTGTTTGAGTAGGCAAAACGAGCTAGCTGCATTTGCTAGCTATGTAAGTGAAAAGAGGATGATGAAATATAGCTAGCTCTCTCTCTCTCCTCCAACAATTATCTTTCTCTCTCTTTGCACTGCACTGCAGTGCTAGCTAGCTGTAGTTCGGTACTAGATTAATTATCTGATCCTTTGATTGGGTGGACACAACATGTCAGTTCATGCTGGAAGAGCTCTGCAGGATGTCCTCTGAAAGTTGCCATAATTACTGTGTAAGTCTATGGGAAGGGGGTGAGAACCATGAGCCTCCTGGGTTTTGTATTCAAGTCAAAGTACCCAGAGGACGGAAGCTAGCTGTCCTCCAGCTACACTATGGTGCTACCCTACAGAGTGCTGTTGAGGCTACTGTAGACCTTCAATGCAAAACAGTGTGTTTTAATCAATTATTTAGTGACATGTTAATATATTTTGTATATTTTTATCTAAAAAGGATAACTTTGTAAAACGTTTCACTATTTTTATGAAATTCACTCAGTAGGATGGTCCTCCTCTGAGAAGCCTCCACTAATTCAGATATAGATCTTTCTGTTCAATATCACTTACCCTTCCAATGCTTGACCAGTTGTCTGGGACTGGGATGTTGTTTCTAAGTGTCCATTTGTAAGAAAGTTCTCTGCATTTTGAAGCCCATGAAACTCGACTCCATGTCCAGACTCCAGACTTATACACAGATACATTTAATTTTGGTTAATGTACCTCTTCAGTGTCATTCAGTCTATTATTTCATATCTTGCTGCTGCTCTAATGGACTTCCCTCATCTTACTTCCTTGGCTGCAAAAGTGGGGCCAGACCCCTGCTTGTTTTATGTTTGTGTGACGCACACAAGTGTATAGTGCTGCTTGAAAGTATGTGAACGAACCCCTTATGCAATTACAGATTTTGTTTGGTTGTTTAAAAAAAAAAAAAGTTTTTTCATTTTACCCCTTTTTCTCCCCAATTTCATGGTATCCAATTGTTAGTAGCTACTATCTTGTCTCATTGCTATAACTCCCGTACGGGCTCGGGAGAGACGAAGGTTGAAAGTCATGCTTCCTTCGATACACAATCCAACCAAGCCGCACTGCTTCTTAACACAGCGCGCATCCAACCCGGAAGCCTGCCGCACCAATGTGTCGGAGGAAACACCTTGCATCTCAGGTAACTGTGCATGCTTCAACAATAAGAACACTGAATTGAAATGCCATTCATGGGAGAGTTGCTAGGAAGAAGCCTCTGCTGTCAAAAAAAGAACCAAACTGCCCGTCTTAACTTTGCCAGAGACCCCCTGGAGAAATCTGAGGGTTTCTGGAAGTCAATGCTCTTGACCGAGTCCAAAATTGACGTTTTTGGTCACAATCAACACAGCTGTGTTCTGATGAAAACCCAACACTGCCTACTCCCAAAATAACCTTATTCCAACAGTCAAGCATGGTGGTGGGAATGTCAAGATCTGTAGCTGCATTTCCTCCTCTGGACCTGGATGACTCCACATCATTAAGGAAACCATGAATTCTGAGGTATTACCAGGAGATTCTTGAACAGAACATAAGGGCATCAGTCAAGGAGCTAAAGTTGGCTGAAAATGTGTCTTCCAACAAGACAGCGACCCAAAGCATTCAAGCACATGTAACAGTATAGCTTCCGTCCCTCTGCTCGCCCCAACCTGGGCTCGAAACAGAGACCCTCTGCACACATCAACAGTCACCCTCGAAGCATTGTTACCCATCGCTCCACAAAAGCCATGGCCCTTTCAGAGCAAGGGGAACCACTACTTCAAGGTCTCAAAGCGAGTGACGTCACTGATTGAAACGCTAATAGTGCGTACCACCGCTAACTAGCTAGGCATTTCACATCGGTTACACACATCTACCAAAGAATGGCTCAGGAGAAAGAAGATGTGTTTTTGATTGGTCAAAGTCCTGACCTAAATCCAATCAAGATGCTGTGGGAGGACCTGAAGTGGGCAGTTCATGCCAGACACCCTTCAAACCTACTCAATTGGCTGAGTTCTATAAGGAGGAGTGGGCAAAAATCCCTCAAAACAGATGTCAGAGACTGATTACTGGCTATAGGTGACGTTTACTCGCAGTTATCGCTGCTAATGGAGGTGCCACAAGCTATTGACTGAAGAGGTTCACATATTTTTTGCACACATCAAATCTGAATGTCTTAAATAAACAATGAACATATCTTTTTTTGTTTCTGTCATTTAATTGGGGTTTAGAAAAGGATTGTATATATTCATTTTAATTTATAGCAAAATAATGACCTTTCAAGCAGCACTGTGTGTGTGTGTATATTGTGACGACCCTCCCACTCTGTCTGCTGTATTCTCTCTGTTATTTCCTTATTAGGATGCTGGTGGGCGGAGTTGGGAGGGTCGTCAGCTACATGGGAAACACCTGGGCCCGGTGTCTCCCAGGATAAATACACCACTTCCCCATTCATGGAGGAGACTCTCTCCATGCAGACACCCTCTGTAGATTGTGTTGTGGTTCTTGGTGGCCGTTTGTTTGTTTGCTTTGGCACCTTTCATCACCCTGCATTATCACATTCATGCATGCAAAACACTCACTTACACTACTGATTACTGATTACACACACCATTGTATATTATATTTATTTGCTTTAGTTAATAAATATATATCTTTCTACTCCTTATCTCCACGTTGTCTCCCTTTGTTACGGGCTTTGAGCCGGTTCGTGACAAGATATATATATATATAAATAATAGCAAGAGTGTGCAAATATAAAATATATATTTGGATTTAACACTTTTGGTTACTACATGATTCCATATGTTATTTCATAGTTTTGATGTCTTCACTATTATAAAATGGAGAAAATAGTAAAAAATAAAAACCCTTGAATGGGTAGCTGTGTCCAAACATATGACTGCTAATGTATATGGTTTATTTTATGGAGCCATCCCGTTTATCATTGTCTGGGCCTCCCAGGTATTTGCATTTAAAGTAACGTTTACTGCCGCTAAAGAGAGCTGTGACATCAATGGGGAACGTTAGTGAGATGAGGTTTTGTATTTCTTCAATCTTGGGAACGCCTACTACTGAACACTAAAGTATCGCCGTCTCATTATTTCCCCCTGTTAATTCAGGTATGTAAAGTGCAAAATGAGACTTAAAATATTGCGATAACATGGTTAACTACATAGTCCATGAGTTTGAAGGCAATTGAAAAGAATATTACGCTATTCACCAGCTATTCCTTTGGGATGGTGTTACGTGCCTCCTAAGAAGAGGTAGGTGCAGGAGATCAAGGAAGTCCCAGTAGCACAATGTTTATTTGAAAGTCCCAACACAACAACAGGTGAGGAAACACACCCAACGAAGTCGCCACACACAGTGAAATAACGTAACACACGGAGGAGAAACCTCTACTCCTAATTACAGTCCAAACGGTCCAACAACCGAGAGAGAAATGGAGGGGAAAAAAACCCGTGGCGCAATCACGCACCCCTAACAGAGCAAACAGCAAATAATCCCGCACAATCCATAGCAGGCAGCGGAGGTTAATAAACCCACCGAAATTAACTAATAGGACACAGGTGTAAACAAAACAGACAGACACAAACGAAAAATAAAAATGGATCGGTGGCAGCTACGACCGCAGAGCACCGCCCGAACAGGGAGAGGAGCCACCTTCGGTGGAAGTCGTGACAGGTGGAGATCAAATGAAGTTGTGGTGGAGGGGTGTCTATAGATACTCCATATTCTGACCTTGATTTAATTCTACCACCTTTACGCGCAAGAAATCCATGAAAAATGTTGAGCGAACCAGGTTCCAAGTGGAAGAACCATCATTTTTTTTTCTGATGGAGAATGCTGTTATTTCTATGCACTGTAATGTATAAATTGATATAAAGCTATTGACAATAGCAAGGTAAATTAGGAATCCGTTTGGAGAACGGGATTGTAAATACAAAGAGCAATTGTTTTATATTTTTTCCCTGGAGAATAATGTGAAACCAGTTATATGGAAGCAAACTGAAAATCATATCAACATGACATGTATTTCGGCTATAAATAGCTATGCTATAATTCGACATTTTTATTATAAACCCTCATAATTTGCAGGGGTGAAATTTGGAGACCCAAGGGAAGGAAAGGGAAAGAGGATACCTAGTCAGTTGCACAGCATAATGCATTCAACCCAAATATATCTTCTGGATTTAACCCAACCCCTCTGAATCAGAGAGGTGCAGGGCTGCCTTCATCAGCGCCCTGGAAGTTGTTGTTGGGGGTTAACTGCCTTGCTCAAGGGCAGAACAGCAGATTTTTCCACCTTGCCGGCTCAGGGATTTGAACGAACCACCTTTCGGCTACTGGCTCAACGCTCTTAAACGCTAGGCAACCAGCTAACCAAGCTATCGGCTTTTGTAGCACCGAACCTATCAAGTTGATTTATGCGCTTTATAATGTTTTAATTATATTCCCTGGCTTTCCTCCATTTTATTTGGCAATTTGTACCATGTTAAATATTAGCCACTATGTAATACCCACATACCTGTAGTGTTAGTTTCCTTCAATTTGTAGCCTACATTTGGTATCATTCCATTCTGTTTACCTTTCCCTGTCACGACCGTGTAGTTGTTCCTGAGGGTTGCTAGCAATAGTAGATCGTATTAAGCTAACGTTGTGCAATAATTTGGGATATGTAGCCTATTTGAATCATTATGTAACGCGGACCATACGTAGCCGCTTAAACCTGGAGCACGGCTCACGATGACCGACCCTTGTCATTACAGTTCCATGACTAGTGAGGATTAGGATAGATTTATAGGACTAGCCTATTGTTCAACCCCTATTGTACACTTTTTTTCACCTTCCAATATTTATTTCGATGTATTCTAGTGAGTCTGTCGACAAAATTGGAAAGGTACACCGTATTTAAAGGGATATTTTAAGATAAATCTACTGAAAACTCGTATTAAATAAAAACTCTACAAGAAAATATTGTAATGACCTGACTAGATCATAAATTAACAATTGTCCAGACAGAGGCTTGAGTTTGGGCCGTAGCACACGCCAAAAAGATGACAGATAACCCACAAGCCAATCGTGACCTTCTCTTGTGAAGCCCAGACGTAAGAGAGAGAACAAAAGCTGAACCTGGTCTTAACTTCCAATGCTCCACCCCCCTGCCCAACCCACTCCGCCAACCACCAGGATGCCTGGCATCAGAACATTCCAGGCATTCCCGTGATTGGCAGATAGCAGGTTGATTGACATGTCGGACCCCGCGAACACCGGGTACTGGTCAGTACAACACAACCACCTCCTAGCCTAACACATAACACACAGCTGTCTGTGCGGGTCGCTACACAGCCCCCCCACCACAAAGTCCCTCGTCCCCGAGGGAACAAACAAAGTCTCTGAAGCGACCCGGAGGTCTCCTTTGCCTGCGTGGCCGTGATGGTCGCAGAGTGCCCCTCTGGGAACCAGGGGCTGAAGGCAGGGATATGGGGGACAAGGAAGCGGGAACGGGTAATACAGTCCGTGGCTCTGGGGAACCACGCGGTGACACAGGGGGAGACAGGGGAGTGGGCTGTCTGGAGCCTTGTCTGCGGCACCTGAGGGTGGGTGCCTGGAGAATGTCATTGCCAGAGAGGGGAATTGTGGGGTTCCTGGGGTTTGGGGAGAAGAGGCCCCTCTGTATGGGGCTAACCTGTCCCGGTGCAGTGCCACCTTTCTCCCCCTGGGAGGAAGCTGCACCCGGTACACAACCTCCCCTACCCTCTCCAGGACACTGCAGGGTCCCACCCAGTGACTGTCCAACTTGGGGCATCTGCCTTTTTCCCTTAGGGGGCTGTAGACCCAGACCAGCTCCCCAGCCACAAAGTGCCTTCCCCGGGTGTGCACGTCATAGTTCCTTTTCTGCCTCACACCTGCATTCACCAGCTGCTCTCTGGCGAAGGTGTGGGCTGTCTCCAGGCGGTCCTGGAGTCTCTGGGCATACTCCGGCCCCGGAGGAACATGAGGGCTATCCAGGGGCCGACCAAACGCCATCTCCGCAGGGGTGCGGATCTCTCTCCCCAGCATGAGGAGGGCAGGCGTGCAGGAGGTGGAGTCTTGGACGGCGGAGCGGCATGCCATGAGGACCATAGGCAGGTGCTTGTCCCAGTCACGCTGGTGTTTGGAAGAGACGATGGCCAGCTGCTGTCCAAGCGTTTTGTTGAAGCGCTCCACAAGGCCATCACTTTGAGGATGGAGAGGAGTAGTGCGGGTCTTGTGCATACCCAGCCTCTCACACATGGTGGCGAACACACGGGACTCAAAGTTTCTGCCTTGGTCGCTGTGGATGGACTCTGCAGCTCCAAACCTGCTGAACATCCCCGCTGTCAGGGCGTCGACGATGGTCTCTGCCTCCTGGTCAGGCAGAGCATAGGCCTCGGGCCATTTTGTGAAATAGTCCATGGCCGTGAGCACCCAGCGGTTTCCACTGTCTGTGGTGGGGAACGGCCCAACTACATCCACTCCCACCCTCTCCATGGGAGCCCCCACTGGGAACTGTTGGAGCTGAGCATGAGAGCGGCCTGGGTGGCCCTTTCTCGCTGTGCAGTTGTCACAGCGGCGACAAAAGTCCTCCACATCCCTCTTGTGCTGCCCCCAGTAGAAGCCCTGACGGAGACGGCGCAGTGTTTTTGTGACCCCAAAGTGTCCAGTCACCACCCCCCCATGAGTACTCTGGAGCACAGCCTCCCGCAATGCTTTTGGGACCACCACCTGCCACCTCTCCTCTCCCGTAGCTGACTCCTTCCATGCCCGCTGTAGCACGCCATCAGCCAGCCGCAGTCCTTAAACTTCGACCACAACCCTTTGGTCGCGAGTGAGAGCGCTGTCACCTCTTCCCATGGTGGCCTCACCTGCGCCTCTACCCACTGTAGCACTGGCTGTAGGTCTGTGTCCCGTCCCTGCTGCTGCCGCCATTCAGCCACGTCGACAGTCTGCAGCTCACAGCAGACAGGCCCGCTCGCCCGACACACTGTGGCACAGACACCCTCCTCTGCCCGCAGCTCTCTCTCCCGTCCCTCTCTCCGTTCACAGTGGCGGCAGCCGTCTGCAGTACAGGGCCGACGGGACATGGCGTCGGCGTTGGAGTGGCGTGCCCCTGCCCTGTGCACCACCGTGAAGTCATACGGCTGAAGCTCCTCCAACCAGCGTGCCACCTGCCCCTCTGGCTCTCTGAAAGACATGAGCCACTGGAGAGCAGAGTAGTCAGTCCTTACAGTAAAAGGCAGACCACCCAGGTAGTACTTGAAGTGTTTGACGGAAGCCACAACAGCCAAGAGCTCCCGCCGGGTGACACAGTAGCGGCGCTCATGTTTGTCAAATGTTTTGCTGAAGTACGCCACCACTCTCTCCCCCTCTGGCCCCACCTGGGCCAGCACCCCACCCATGCCCACATTACTCGCGTCTGTGTCCAGGATAAAGGGCAAGGTGAGGTCAGGGGGGGCGAGCACGGGGGCCTCGATCAGTGCACGTTTGAGGGTGTTGAACGCCTCCTCACACTCCACTGTCCAAGTGAAAGCCTTGTCCTTCGGCAGCAGGCGGTTCAGTGGAGCAGCAACGCTTGAGAAGCCCCGTACAAACCTCCTGTAGTACGAGGCCAGGCCCAGGAAGCTCTTCAGCTGACGCTGGTCGGTGGGGGTGGGCCAGTCTCTGACAGCCCCTACCTTGTCCTCCATGGTGCTGATCCCCTCCTTCCCCACTCGGTGGCCCAAGAAGGACACCTCTCTCCTCATGAAGTGGCACTTCTCGGGGTGGAGCTTCAGACCTGCGGCAGCCACCCTCTCCAGCACACGCCGTAGCGCCCCAGGGCTGACTGGAAGGAGCTGCCATGGGCCAGGATGTCATCGAGGTATACCAGACACTGCTGTCGGGGATGCCATCCAGCACCCTGTCCATCAAACGCTCAAAAGTAGCTGGAGCGTTGCACAGGCCAAAGCACAGGACCTTGAACTGCCAGTGTCCTCTGTTAGTGGAGAACGCAGTTTTGGCTCTGGCCTCTGGGGAGAGGGGCACCTGCCAGTAGCCACTGCGGAGGTCTAGTGAGGAGAACCAGGAGGACCCCTAACCAGGTCCAGCGACTCATCGATACGTGGTATGGGGTATGAGTCCTTCCTGGTTACCTCATTCAGCCGCCTGTAGTCCGCACAGAACCTCAGCTTGCCCCCCTTCTTCGGAACCATGACGACTGGCGCCGCCCAGGGGCTGTCTGAGGGCTCAATGAAGTCTGCCCGCTGCATCTCCAACACAGCCTTGTCTGCCGCCTCCTGGCGTGCCAGCGGGATACGGCGGGGACGCATCTTGATGGGTCGAGCATCACCTGTGTCGATCTCATGCTGCACCAGATGAGTCTGACCCACCTCTTCCTCACTCAACGCAAAGCTGTCTCTGAATTCAAACAGAAACTGCCACAACCGTTCCTGCTGCTCGGGGTCAAGACCAACACAGTTCCTCCCCATATCTCCCTCACTGCAGACAGTGTCCTCTCCTCTCCCATCTGGGGTAGCTGGGCTGGGGGTGCGGCCCGGGCTCACAGAGGGCTGTGTCATGGAGGTAGCTGGGGGAATGTAACACACCGCCGTAGGTGACAGGGGAACTGGGGAAAAGTCACACACAGCTGTGGGGGAGGGGGCGCAGCCATGAGTCTCTGCTGCTTTAACTGTTGGAGTAAAGGGTTTGTTGGGTTGAGTGAATGTGACATTAGGGGGGGCCATGGTGACTTCCGTCCCTCCCTGGAAGCTCAGTGTGCCCCTATTTATGTCTAACTGGCAGCCTGTGCTCCTAAGAAAGTCCAACCCCAGGATACAAGGGTCCTGCACAGCCGCCACCCACACAGGATGACGCACAGTCCTGCCCCCTACTGTCAGAGTCATTATTCCCTTCCCTTTCATGGGTGCCAGCTCACCTGTGACTGTGCGGAGCTGCACAGTTGTAGGCTCACACTGAGTCCAACCTGGCACAATATCTGGCCTCACCAGGGTTACTGTGGACCCAGTGTCCACCAGGGCGGAGCAGGGCACCCCTCCACAGTGACAGGGACATGACAAAGTCCCCAACACAGGTCCGGCCCACCACAACAACAGGCTCCATCCGCTTGCCCTCGTCTGCTTCTGGGGGAAGTGGAGCCTTGCTTCCCCGTCTGTGCCGGTGGGCTCCTCCTGAAGATGATGGTGGTTGGGATAGAAAGCCAGGGGTCCGCACTACCCGGTCTATGCGGACCCCGAGCCGTTTCCCTGAGCTCTGGGGGACATGGGGCAATCTCGGCGCAGATGGCGTGGCTGGCCACAACCCCAGCAGACCCTGGGACCAGGGCGTGTGTTTCGTTCCGCCTGTAGCGACACAGCACAAATGAGTTTTGTCATTTCGGCCACCCAAGCAGGCTTTTCCGGCTCCGGGCTGCTCTGCCCCCCAGCTCGCACAGAGGGTGTGTCTCCCTGCACCCCCACCAAAGCCCCAGCTGAAGCCCCAGCCCACACCAGCTCCCTCTCCAAAGCCATCTCCAAGGCTGTCTGCAATGACTCAGGATGAGCCCGCTGGGTCTGTATGCGCAGCTCCGTAGGAGAGAGCGCCTGTATGAACTGGTCCCGTGCTAGCTCGCTCTGCACGGAGGGGGGCATGTGAGCATATGCCCGCCGAGAGAGGCTCTCAATGTCATTAGCTAGCACCCGTAGAGGCTCTCCAGGCTGCCTGCGTCTATTACTCAGTTCGGAGCGCAGTAGCCCGGGCTGTACACACTGTCCATAGCGCCTCCTCAGTGCTCCCACTAAAGCACCATAATCATGCCTATCCTCGGGGCTAATCAATATCAAACAGGCCAGAGCTTCATCCGTGAGGCATAAAGCCAACTGCAGTGCCCTTTCTTCATCCGACCACCCCCTAAAATGAGCTAACAGTTCAAACTGAGCATGAAAAGCTTCCCAATCCGCCTTACCGGAATACTTCGGGGTCTTAACAGATACGGACGCAGCCGGGAACTGGGCGCCGCCATGTTTGTTTACATCCTGAGCCCCAGATTCCTCGTCACGCCGCGTCGACGTCACCACTTCGGTCCGCCCACCAGAATCCGCGCGAAATACCGTCGACGAAGCACTCATGCCCGCTTCATCCGCCATCGCTCTAACGTCCTCCCTCAAGCGGCCTCTGCGCTCCGACGCCCTGGCGATCTCCTCAGACAGAACCCCGACGTCCATTCACACGCACCTCCTTGGCCATAATCGTCCCCTACCTCCACCTTCACTTTCGGATTCCCTCGAAGCATTTTCAATCCCCGTTCTCACCTACGGTAGCTAGCCACATAAGTCAGCTAGCTAGCTGGCTAACTTGTATCAACGTTTTTACTTCTGACACCAATGTAATGACCTGACTAGATCATAAATGAACAATTGTCCAGAGAGAGGCTTGAGTTTGCGAATTGACGGTTTATTAAACCAACTTTACACAGGCTACTGTTTGGGCCGTAGCACACGCCAAAAAGATGACAGATAACCCACAAGCCAATCGTGACCTTCTCTTGTGAAGCCCAGACGTAAGAGAGAGAACAAAAGCTGAACCTGGTCTTAACTTCCAATGCTCCACCCCCCTGCCCAACCCACTCCGCCAACCACCAGGATGCCCGGCATCAGAACATTCCAGGCATTTCCGTGATTGGCAGATAGCAGGTTGATTGACATGTCGGACCCCGCGAACACCGGGTACTGGTCAGTACAACACAACCACCTCCTAGCCTAACACATAACACACAGCTGTCTGTGCGGGTCGCTACAATATGTTGGAAAATCTGTTGGCCAGCAAGTGGGAGGGTTTTCAGCGGTTGAATAACATTTAATCAGACTGTGGAAGGGAACCTTGCCTGCAAAGCCAGTTACGAGCCTGCATAAGGTAAATCTGAATACCAACTACTGAGAAGTGCAAGGTAAGGGCATGCATTGGAAAAGCGTTCCTAAGTCTAAATCTACTCCATTATGCATAAAACGGACAACATACCCCATGGACATTGGCTCAAGGTTACCCCAAGGCAAACATTTGGACTATATTAGTCCACACAGCTACAAGGATGCACTTTCATGCTAGGTTTAGGACCTCTTCCTAAATATTTAGTCACATGATTCATTTTGTGTATGGTTGTGTGGTTCAACGAACTCTTTGGCTCAACTTCACCCACTATCCCCTACAGTTTAGCTAGCATAAAGCCTGGGCAGCAATTTTTCAACTAACCTTTACCTTCAACTAACATTACTTCCTCTCAACCTGGAAGTTACCGTTGTCTTCATCTCCCATCGATAGTTACAGGTGGAAAGTAAGAATTTGGAAAATGATCTTAATAAATGAAATCAATTTTTGCTCCATGAGGTAATCCAATTCATGTAAATAAATTATAGTGAGTGAGAAGCGGAAACTGATTGAATGAGATGTCATGTCTGCCGATGTCATCAGTGCGGGGTTGTTTGCATGAACACCATGGTAACAGCATACAGTAACATTTCTCATAGCCTATATGACTGACAATGCACTGCTTTCTGCGGATGAGCATATGCTCTTAATGCTCTTAACCTCTCAACCAGGCCCCACATGATTGATTGTTCTCTATCCGTAAAGGGCCTGTGTGGTTGCAAGCTTTTATTCCACCCCAGTAGCATGACGAGTCTGAAGGACTTTGAACATGATCATGTAGACCCCTCCCACAGTATCATATCCTACATTCACTCTATCCCTAATTTATCAAGCTAGAAATGGGAGACCACTAGGGCCAACACAACAGCATGCCTGCCAGTGGTGTTCTGACATATTATTTAAAGTATTCTACCACTTTTCAACCTCATATTCATTATCTCCACCAAGAAACCATGTATTATTGTCAATATATAAGAAATAAAATAATATTCTATAAAGAGCTAGGCACAGATGATGTATGAGTGGAGTGACTAGCAGGACTCTACTGCCATCTGGTGGCAGCATGCTGCAGGGCCATAGAACCCTCTTCAGGATGCAGTCTTGTCTGTCGATATGCATAGTGTCACGAGATGGCAGACCAGTCAGCATCAACACACAGCGGAATGAGCAGGTCCTGGGGGCAGTGGCAATGTCAATCTTGGTGGGGCAAACTCCCCCCCAAAATGTTGATGCGTGCCAGCAAAGCCACTACACAACACTAAACAATACATTCATGGCACTATAATGGTGACAAACAGTGCCCACAAACCTGTAGAGTCTACATAAAGCTGTCCCAACAGCAGAGCTTTCTTTTCACAACCATGGAGTGAATCCTTACCACCGCTACACCTGGCTATCAGCAGAGCCTTGTCTGGCAGCGAAACAGTTCATTCAGCCTAATTTCCTTCCTTTAAAAATACATAGCTGATATGGCTGACTTGCTTAAACAAATGTGGTTTCTACTGACAATTGAGATGTACAAACTATGGCATAAGGGAACGATGAGTGGATCAGATGCAATCTGTAATTTCAATGAAGACATTAATGAGAGAGCTAAGACGGATGTAGGCAATATCACTTTGTTCAGGACTTTTGAAATGAGCAGCGACAGAATTCAGAACATGGGCCGTTCTTACAGTATTCTCCCTGTACACCAAGTCAGAATCATATGAATAATAAAGGGGGCATATACGCAGACAATAAAAGCTCTTACAATATTCGATAATTACATTTCTCTAAAACAGGCTACATGTGCACCACCAAGTCAGAACAGTAGGCTAAGTTATGAGAGGGAATGGGACCAAATTATTAGGGTGAGGCACATACACTTAGTATTGCTTTCTTAGCTACAGCATAAAATACATTTTTGGACTCACCTTGATGTGCTGTGCTCACTTGAACAAGAAGGTGGAGCGGCAGTCCTTCTTGTGGGCAAACTTTGTCACCAAAGTCTGCCATTCTCTGGATTGATGGTGCTTTCAAGACAACTGGAAACTCGGAAAAACTTGTTTACATGCTGCTGTGTGGTTTGTTGCTAACCTTACTTTAATACCTGCCAACTTTACGGTTTTTACTTTTTAATTACCGTTTATATTTTTAGTTTATCCCTCGCTCAACTTTTTTCATTCCATTTTTTCACCCCGGACGCTTTATCTGGACGTGGTTCGTCAGGACCTCCACCAGCCGAAGCTAGGTAGTAACATTAACATGATGCCTTCTAATTGCAGTCGCTGTACTCATATTATACAGGAGAACGATCGCCTGTATATAGGATATAGGATGATGTGCTGCAAGCCCAGCTTCAGACGCAATCGTTAGGCAAGGGTAATTTATGTGTAGGAAAGGATGAAACAGTGTCTGTGCCACCAGTAAGTACAGGTAGTAGTATAAATCCACTCGCACAGTCCCCGCAGCCGGACAATTTTCTCATGGCTTCTGGAAGGAAATGCTGTAGGAATGCTCAACCGGTGTCGCTCATTCAGCCAACAGAATCTTTCAATCGGTTCTCTCCATTAAGCAACGGGTCGGAGTCAGAGGCAGAGCCTTCTGTGGTCTCTACTCCTCCCGTTACGGGGTCTGAAATGCCGAAGCCTCCCACCATTAGCTCTGACAGATTGAAAATCCTAGTCATTGGTGACTCCATTACCCGCAGTATTAGACTTAAAACGAATCATCCAGCGATCATACACTGTTTACCAGGGGGCAGGGCTACCGACGTTAAGGCTAATCTGAAGATGGTGCTGGCTAAAGCTAAAACTGGTGAGTGTAGAGAGTATAGGGATATTGTTATCCACGTCGGCACAAACGATGTTAGGAGGAAACAGTCAGAGGTCACCAAGCACAACATAGCTTCGGCGTGTAAATCAGCTAGGAAGATGTGTCGGCATTGAGTAATTGTCTCTGGCCCCCTCCCAGTTAGGGAGAGTGATGAGCTGTTAGCCAGCCTGCCAGCTTAGTGGAGCCTGCCACTAGCACAGTCAGTGTAGTTAGCTCAGCTATCCTCATTGAGGCCATGTCTGTGCCTCGATCTAGGTTGGGCAAAACTAAACATGGCGGTGTTCGCCTTAACAATCTCACTGGAATAAAGACCTCCTCCATTCCTGCCATGATTGAAAGAGATTGTGATATCTCAAAATAGGGCTACTTAATGTAGGGCTACTTAATATAGGGCTACTTAATGAACTTATAACTGATCATAATGTTGATGTGATTGGCCTGACTGAAACATGGCTTAAGCCTGATGAATTTACTGTGTTAAATGAGGCCTCACCTCCTGGTTACACTAGTGACCATATCCCCCACGCATCCCGCAAAGGCTCCATGTTGCTAACATTTACGATAGCAAATTTCAATTTACAAAAAATAATGACGTTTTCGTCTTTTGAGCGTCTAGTCATGAAATCTATGCAGCCTACTCACTTTTTATAGCTACTGTTTACAGGCCTCCTGGGCCATATATAGCGTTCCTGACCGAGTTCCCTGAATTCCTATCGGACCTTGTAGTCATGGCAGATAATATTGACATTTTTGGTGACTTTAATATTCACATGGAAAAGTCCACAGGCCCACTCCAAAAGGCTTTCGGAGCCATCATCGACTCAGTGGGTTTTGTCCAACATATCTCTGGACCTACTCACTGCCACAGTCATACTCTGGACCTAGTTTTGTCCCGTGGAATAAATGTTGTGGATCTTAATGTTTTTCCTCATAATCCTGGACTATCGGACCACCATTTTATTACGTTTGCAATCGCAACAAATAAACTGCTCAGACCCCAACCAAGGATCATCAAATGCAGTGCTATAAATTCTCAGACAACCCAAAGATTCCTAGATGCCCTTCCAGACACCCTCCACCTACCCACGTCAGAGTACACAAATCAGTTAACCACCTGAGGAACTAAATTTAACCTTGCGCAATACCCTAGATGCAGTCGCACCCCTAAAAACATTTGTCATATGAAACTAGCTCCCAGGTATAAAGAAAATACCCAAGCTCTGAAGCAGGCTTCCAGAGAATTGGAACGGAAATGGCGCCACACCAAACTGGAAGTCTTCCGACTAGCTTGGAAAGACAGTACCGTCCAGTATTGAAGAGCCCTCACTGCTGCTTGATCATCCTATCCCCCCCCCCCCCCCCCCAAAAAAAGAAAGCAAATTACGGACTCCTCTTTAAATCTGCGTATTCCTCCAAAGCTCAGTTGTCCTGAGTCAGCACAACTCTGCCAGGACCTAGGATCAAGGGAGAGACTCAGGTTTTTAATACTATATCTCTTGACACATTGATGAATGTAATCATGGCCTCTAAAACTTCAAGCTGCATACTGGACCCTATTCCAACTAAACTACTGAAAGAGCTACTTGCTGTGCTTGGCCCTCCTATGTTGAACATAATAAACGGCTCTCTATCCACCGGATGTGTACCAAACTCACTAAAAGTGGCAGTAATAAAGCCTCTCTTGAAAAAGCCAAACCTTGAACCAGAAAATATAAAAAACAGCCGATATCGAATCTCCCATTCCTCTCAAAAATGTTAGAAAAAGCTGTTGCGCAGCCACTCGCTGCCTTCCTGCAAACAAACAATATATATGAAACGCTTCAGTCTGGTTTTAGACCCCATCATAGCACTGAGACTGCACTTGTGAAGGTGGGAAATGACCTTTTAATGGCGTCAGACCAAGGCTCCGCATCTCCTCGTGCTCCTAGACTTTAGTGCTGCTTTTGATACCATCGATCACCACATTCTTTTGGAGAGATTGGAAACCCAAATTGGTCTACACTGACAAGTTCTGGCCTGGTTTAGATCTTATCTTTCGGAAAGATATCAGTTTGTCTCTGTGGATTGTTTGTCCTCTGACAAATCAACTGTAAATTTCGGTGTTTTGGTAATTTTCATAATTTTGGTGTCTTCACTATTATTCAGGTAGTATCACATTTTCATTTCATTTCATTACAGTCCCAACGGTGTGATTTGTTTGATCGTAGCTAGCTACATAGCTAGCTACATAGCCGTCTTTGTTTCAAAGATAATTGTGTAGTCTAGAGCGATTTTCTAGGTTAGCTAGCCAGCTATTGTCGTTCTCCTAACGCAACGTAACGTAACCAACACTGCTAGCTAGCCAGCTAGCTCCCGAAAAGCAGCATTGTAGAAACTTCACACTCAACGGTACGACTTGATTAGGGTAGTGTCAACAACGCAGCTAGCCTACCCCAGCAGTACTGTATCATTTTAATCATTTTAGTCAATTAGATTCTTGCTACGTAAGCTTAACTTTCTGAACATTCGAGACGTGTAGTCCACTTGTCATTCCAATCTCCTCTGCATTAGCGTAGCCTCTTCTCTAGCCTGTCAACTATGTGTCTGTCTATCCCTGTTCTCTCCTCTCTGCACAGACCATACAAACGCTCCACACCGCATGGCCGTGGCCACCCTAATCTGGTGGTCCCAGCGCGCACGACCCACGTGGAGTTCCAGGTCTCCGGTAGCCTCTGGAACTGCCGATCTGCGGCCAACAAGGCAGAGTTCATCTCAGCCTATGCCTCCCTCCAGTCCCTCGACTTCTTGGCTCTGACGGAAACATGGATCACCACAGACAACACCGCTACTCCTACTGCTCTCTCTTCGTCCGCCCACGTGCTCTCGCACACCCCGAGAGCTTCTGGTCAGCGGGGTGGTGGCACCGGGATCCTCATCTCTCCCAAGTGGTCATTCTCTCTTTCTCCCCTTACCCATCTGTCTATCGCCTCCTTTGAATTCCATGCTGTCACAGTTACCAGCCCTTTCAAGCTTAACATCCTTATCATTTATCGCCCTCCAGGTTCCCTCGGAGAGTTCATCAATGAGCTTGATGCCTTGATAAGCTCCTTTCCTGAGGACGGCTCACCTCTCACAGTTCTGGGCGACTTTAACCTCCCCACGTCTACCTTTGACTCATTCCTCTCTGCCTCCTTCTTTCCACTCCTCTCCTCTTTTGACCTCACCCTCTCACCTTCCCCCTACTCACAAGGCAGGCAATACGCTCGACCTCATCTTTACTAGATGCTGTTCCTCCACTAACCTCATTGCAACTCCCCTCCAAGTCTCCGACCACTACCTTGTATCCTTTTCCCTCTCGCTCTCATCCAACACTTCCCACACTGCCCCTACTCGGATGGTATCGCGCCGTCCCAACCTTCGCTCTCTCTCCCCGCTACTCTCTCCTCTTCCATCCTATCATCTCTTCCCTCTGCTCAAACCTTCTCCAACCTATCTCCTGATTCTGCCTCCTCAACCCTCCTCTCCTCCCTTTCTGCATCCTTTGACTCTCTATGTCCCCTATCCTCCAGGCCGGCTCGGTCCTCCCCTCCCGCTCCGTGGCTCGACGACTCATTGCGAGCTCACAGAACAGGGCTCCGGGCAGCCGAGCGGAAATGGAGGAAAACTCGCCTCCCTGCGGACCTGGCATCCTTTCACTCCCTCCTCTCTACATTTTCCTCCTCTGTCTCTGCTGCTAAAGCCACTTTCTACCACTCTAAATTCCAAGCATCTGCCTCTAACCCTAGGAAGCTCTTTGCCACCTTCTCCTCCCTCTTGAATCCTCCTCCCCCACCCCCCCTCCTCCCTCTCTGCAGATGACTTCGTCAACCATTTTGAAAAGAAGGTCGACGACATCCGATCCTCGTTTGCTAAGTCAAACGACACCGCTGGTTCTGCTCACACTGCCCTACCCTGTGCTCTGACCTCTTTCTCCCCTCTCTCTCCAGATGACATCTCGCGTCTTGTGACGGCCGGCCGCCCAACAACCTGCCCGCTTGACCCTATCCCCTCCTCTCTTCTCCAGACCATCTCCGGTGACCTTCTCCCTTACCTCACCTCGCTCATCAACTCATCCCTGACCGCTGGCTACGTCCCTCCTGTCTTCAAGAGAGCGAGAGTTGCACCCTTCTGAAAAAACCTACACTCGATCCCTCCGATGTCAACAACTACAGACCAGTATCCCTTCTTTCTTTTCTCTCCAAAACTCTTGAACGTGCCGTCCTTGGCCAGCTCTCCCGCTATCTCTCTCAGAATGACCTTCTTGATCCAAATCAGTCAGGTTTCAAGACTAGTCATTCAACTGAGACTGCTCTTCTCTGTATCACGGAGGCGCTCCGCACTGCTAAAGCTAACTCTCTCTCCTCTGCTCTCATCCTTCTAGACCTATCGGCTGCCTTCGATACTGTGAACCATCAGATCCTCCTCTCCACCCTCTCCGAGTTGGGCATCTCCGGCGCGGCCCACGCTTGGATTGCGTCCTACCTGACAGGTCGCTCCTACCAGGTGGCGTGGCGAGAATCCGTCTCCTCACCACGTGCTCTCACCACTAGTGTCCCCCAGGGCTCTGTTCTAGGCCCTCTCCTATTCTCGCTATACACCAAGTCACTTGGCTCTGTCATAACCTCACATGGTCTCTCCTATCATTGCTATGCAGACGACACACAATTAATCTTCTCCTTTCCCCTTCTGACGACCAGGTGGCGAATCGCATCTCTGCATGTCTGGCAGACATATCAGTGTGGATGACGGATCATCACCTCAAGCTGAACCTCGGCAAGACGGAGCTGCTCTTCCTCCCGGGGAAGGACTGCCCGTTCCATGATCTCGCCATCACGGTTGACAACTCCATTGTGTCCTCGTCCCAGAGCGCTAAGAACCTTGGCGTGATCCTGGACAACACCCTGTCGTTCTCAAATAACATCAAAGCGGTGGCCCGTTCCTGTAGGTTCATGCTCTACAACATCCGCAGAGTACGACCCTGCCTCACACAGGAAGCGGCGCAGGTCCTAATCCAGGCACTTGTCATCTCCCGTCTGGATTACTGCAACTCGCTGTTGGCTGGGCTCCCTGCCTGTGCCATTAAACCCCTACAACTCATCCAGAACGCCGCAGCCCGTCTGGTGTTCAACCTTCCCAAGTTCTCTCACGTCACCCCGCTCCTCCGCTCTCTCCACTGGCTTCCAGTTGAAGCTCGCATCTGCTACAAGACCATGGTGCTTGCCTACGGAGCTGTGAGGGGAACGGCACCTCAGTACCTCCAGGCTCTGATCAGGCCCTACACCCAAACAAGGGCACTGCGTTCATCCACCTCTGGCCTGCTTGCCTCCCTACCACTGAGGAAGTACAGTTCCCGCTCAGCCCAGTCAAAACTGTTCGCTGCTCTGGCCCCCAATGGTGGAACAAACTCCCTCACGACGCCAGGACAGCGGAGTCAATCACCACCTTCCGGAGACACCTGAAACCCCACCTCTTTAAGGAATACCTAGGATAGGATAAAGTAATCCTTCTCCCCCCCTCCCCCTTAAAAGACCTAGATGCACTATTGTAAAGTGGCTGTTCCACTGGATGTCATAAGGTGAAAGCACCAATTTGTAAGTCGCTCTGGATAAGAGCGTCTGCTAAATGACTTAAATGTAAATGTTAAATGATTCTACAATGTAGAAAATTGTAAAAAATAAAGAAAAACCCATGAATGAGTAGGTGTGTCCAAACTTTTGATTGTGGTACTGTGTGTATATATATATATTTTGCTAAACAGGTGGGGCTCAAAACAGGCGGGGCTCAAAACAGGCCCCACCTGCCCTGAACAAATAACTCCCATTCCAAAACTAACCCTGCGTTCATAACCAAGTGAGAAAATGGTTTTTACCACATACGACTTGGAAAAATACACATGCTGACCTCTGACGTTAGCTCCGACTTCTCCCACATGCTGACCTCTGACTTCAGCAACAACAAAACAGTATTTATAAAAAGCTATCTATTAATATGGTTTTCAAACACTATAATTAGTTTACAAGCATGATAGCTGTACTTTAAGTTTATGGTTGACATAGCTTGTTGCCATTAGCCAATCAAATCAAATACAATTTTATTTGTAACATGATGTGAATGCAACAGGTGTAGACTTCACCGTGAAATGCTTACGTATGAGCTCTTTCCCAACGATGCCGAGATCAAATTAAGAAAATAAAAACACAAGGAATTAAAAATACACAAGAATGAATTTGCAGTATGTACAGGGAGTACCTGTGCCATATCAATGTGCTGGGATATGACAGTTGTATGTACAGTTGTATGTAGTACATATGTACAGTGCCTTCAAAGTATTCATACCCCTTCACTTATTCCACATGTTGTGTTACAGCCTGCATTCAAAATATATATGTACACATTTTGAAAAATGTGAAAACATGTTTTTAGTCATGTTTGCACATTTATTGAAAATGAAATACAGAAATATCTCATTCACATAAGTATTCAAACCCCTGAGTCAATACATGTTAGAATCACCTTTGGCAGTGATTACAGCCGTAAGTCTTTCTGGGTAAGTCTTTAATTTGCCCCAAACCTAACGCTTTGTATCCAGGACATGAAGTTAATTTCTTTGCTAAATTTTTTGCAGTTTTACTTTAGGGCAAACAGGATGCATGTTTTGGAATATTTTTATTCTATACAGGCTCCCTTCTTTTCACTCTGTTGTTTAGGTTGCTATAGTGGATTAAATACAATGTTGTTGATCCATCCTCAGTTCTCGTATCACAGCCATTAAAGTCTAACTGTTTTAAAGTCACCATTGGCCTCATGGAGAAATTCCTAAGCGGTTTCCTTCCTCTCTGGGTTACGGAGGACACCTATATCTTTGTAGTGACTGGTTGGATTGACCCACTGTGTTTGAAATTCACTGTTCACGTGAGGTACCTTTCAGATAATTGTATGTGTTAGATCCAGAGATAAGGTCGTCATTAAAAAAAAATCACTATTATTACACACAGAGTGAGTCCATACAACTTATGTGACTTGTTAAGCACATTTACTCCTTTACTTATTTAGGCTTGCCATAGCAAAGGGGTTTCATTTTTGACAAGGCAATTCAGCTTTTCATTTTTGATGAATTTGTAAGCATTTCTAAAACAGAATTCCACTTTGACATTATGGGATATTGTGTGTAGGCCAGTGACACAAAATCTCAATTTAATCCATTTGAAATTCAGGCTGTAACACGACAGTGTGGAAAAAGTAAAGGACTAGAAAATTAGAGATGTAGTCTATGTTCCTAGGTCAAGGGGCATGAATACTTTCTGAAGGCTCTGTTCATGTAGGCAGGGGTATATTGAAACAATCCGCGTTTCTCAACCAGTTCAAAGCATGTGAATGCATCCAACTGGTAAATACCACTTTCCCACATGGTTATAAGTTAAAATGGCCAACTAGGACTATTTGAGGTACTCCAGATATATCTAGCTATATTTATGACAATATTCCATAGAATAATTACTGGTAGATTTCAGTTAATTGGTTGCCTTTCTAATTAATGCTTGGCTAGAGTTAAATCCAATACTGTGTCCTCAGAATAAGAATTCAATAAGCAACATTGGCTGCATTTACATGCAGCCCAATTGTGTTCTTTTGCCACAAATTGGTCTTTAGTCCAATCAGATATTTTGCCAATTAAAGATCAGAATTGGGCTGCCTGTGTAAACGCAGCTATTATGGCTTGTAATTTTCTCTATTTCATGCAAGCTTCTAGAGCCCCTTTCAACTATAGCCAGTCTTTCTCTGTTAGCACTTACCTCAAAGAGTTGAAATGTGTCTCCTCCATACTGTAGAAAACAAGTTATTTTAGGCTACCTGCAGGCACGCACCTGTGTTGCACTGCTGACCCAAACCCCCTCTAAATTAATCTCACAAATGACCTAATTAGGATTTTAATAACTGACCTATTAGTCATCCGTGGCGATCCGTCATTCAGGGCCTTTTGAGCCCCACATTTTTAGCAATTTTTTGGGGGACTTGCCTGTTTTGCATGTTATTTTGGTATTAATACCTGTCACATATCAGTTTGCAAACACTGTAAAAAATATAATTGAGATTAACAAAGCCACATACAAACATGGTCTCTTTTTTGTTTTCTTGAGTAAGGCAGCTCCAAAATGCAGGTGTTTCAGCCTAGCTCAGTGCTTTTTGTGGTGGGGCAAGCCAACAGAAATTACGTGTTGTGCAGTGATTGGCTCAGTGTTATCACTCATGGGGACTCTACAGTACTCATGGGGACTCTACAGTACGTCACAGCCAAGTCTAAGGGTAGAGCTCTAAATTTCTAGCCCCTTGGGTGCTGCCATTGAGCCCATCCATGAAGGCTCAAGGTGATTGGCCACTGTGCTGCCATCCTGTTAGAAGGTAACAGATTATTTTATTACAATGGTTAAATTGGATTTTCATTGTGTTCAATGGTGTTATTTGCCCCCTAGTGGCGCTTTCTGGTACTTAGAAAGACAACGCAAACGGGAAGTTCAGAATTTGTTTTGCACGCATAGAAGCAGCTACAAACAACGCTACGGTGCAGGTCTTTCAATGTAGTTATTTCTTGTCACGCTTCAGCCTTGGAAAAATATTTGTTTGTAAGTTCGATTCAAGCATTTAGCTAATGATGATAATCTTGTTATTGATAGAGTTTCTTACATATCAATGTTGGTTGCATTTACTCACAAATTGCAATGCCTTTAATGTATGTCGTTAGCTGTATTACTTTGCTCATGCGTCATGCAAACGAATTGTAAAATATACAATACTGTAGTTTTGTTACTGTTTCTAGTGTAATATGCTTTGTTATTCTACATAGATGGTTATACATTATTAGAGTAATGAAAAGAGCAATTACCATATGGTTAACAATTAGCTATATGGTTTGGCATCATGCCAGATGCATGGTACCTTAGCGCGTGCTTTGTATTTATGCAACTTCAAATGTTTAATGTACAGCTACAGTATGTCGGTGTGAATTGAACACTAAAGTATATTCTTTTCTGTATTTTGCAGTTTCACAACATAAACGTTTTCAATATATTCATTCAAGAAAAGTCACGCCTTGGGAGTTTTATTGAAGACTTAGTTGTTAGCTATCTGTCTAGTTTTGCATGGGAACGCAACTCAAGGGCAGAATAGCCACAGATAATGACATCAAATCAAGTTATGTCTACAGTAGCTTTGATTGGCCTGCCCTGAGTTCCCAGTTGTCTTGAAAGCAGCATTAATCCAGAGAATGCCAGACTTTGATGACAAAATTTGCCCACTGTGATGCAGAGAGTCGGGAGAAGTAGGTGATAAGTTTAATTTTAAAAAAGGAACGATACAACATGTTTCTTGACATTAAACAGAAACAATACTGCCTGGGGAATGAACCTAAGGGAGTGTCAGATAAAGGGGAGGCAATGGAGTCCAGGTGTGCCTCATGATGATACCAGGTGTGTGTAATGATGGTTGCCAGGACCGGTGGTTAGTAAACTAGCGACGTCGAACGCCGGAGGGTAGTAGCCACAGGACGATGCCGGCCAGAGTAACGGCCCCGATGAGCGGGCCGGTCGGCGAAGATGGCAGTCACGGATGATGTTGGGATCCAGAATGTCATCCACCGGAACCCAACACTGTTCCTCTGGGCCGTACCCCTCCCCGTCGGGAGTCCATTAGGCATCGGAACGAGCATCAAACACTCAAAGTGTAAAGTTTTATCTCATTCAAATCTCTTCATTCAAAGACTCAATCATGGACATACTTAGTGATAGTTGTGGCTGCTTTGCGTGATGTATTGTTGTCTCTACCTTCTTGCTGTTGTCTGTGCTCAATCATATTTGTACCCTGTTTTGTGCTGCTACCATGTGTTGCTGCCATGCTATGTTGTATTAGGTCTCTCTTTATGTCGAGTTGTCTCTCCTGTCATGTGTTTTTGTCCTATATTTTCATTTATTTTTAATCCCAGCCCCCTTCCCCTCAGGAGGCCTTTCGGTAGGCTGTCATTGTAAATAATAATTTGTTCTAAATAACTGACTTGCCTGGTTAAATAAAAACATCTGATTCCATGTGCTTTTTACCTGTTATGACTGCAGCTAAAAAGAACGGGCTCGAATCGAAAAAAGATTTGAGTCACTTCAAACTGCCAATGTGAACAAGGCTTAAGTGGTCACTGTCGGCTTAACTGTCAATCATCTCTGGGTACACGCCCCCGAGTTTCACCCTTTCCCATGGCATTGAGCAGCATGCAGTTTAGCGTAGCTCATAGTTTGTGTGAAAGGTTACTACAGGGTTAGGTCAGACATAAATTGTACATAGTACTCCCGCAAACACCCCGGGAGAAACTCCGGCGAACGAGACGGACCAGTGTTCCGCTGGATTACCTAGTGGGCGTGCACCCCTCTCTTACCGCAGCCCAGTGTGTGTAGGCTTCTGCCGCGCTCATTGAGTTTGCTAATGGGATTTTGTTACTACCTGCTTCCCAGTTGACAGCTCACAGAACCGGTAGCATGGCTCAGGCGGTCACGGACGGCTCTATGGAAAGGGTGATTCTGGATGATTGAGCGTTGTATCCGCCATCCCTTGGGGAGGAATAATACATTCTGTTGTTGCGGCAGTGAGTGGATCTATTCCCTAGTATGTAACCTGTGGTTTGCGATAGTGCCTCGGGCATCGTGGACGCGCGGTGGAACGGAATAATCAATATTTGGACCGTTATCTGATTGACCATCGTTAGTGCGCCGACATGTCGAACCTGGTCAGGAGCAAGAAGGACAAGGAGATAATTGCAGAGTATGAGAGCCAGGTGAAAGGTATGTTTTTCTAAGAAACTATCAGTAACGCGTCACACATCCACACCCACGCGAACCCGCGCACATGCACACACCGATATATACGCACACATATACACCCCTCATACACACCCTCATGTTTATACATCCCCCTCTCTCATAGGCACATTCATATACACACACACACCTGTCCATGTACACTACACCTGCCTATTATGTCTGATCAACCGCCTCTCACACATGGCTTGTTTGGAAAATGGATGTGTAGTGGGGATGACCCCTCATAATGAGAAGTTAGTATCTCTGGGTTCATCCTGAGTGCTGTAAGGTGTCTGGTGGGGAGAGGATGAGGGGCGGATTCTGCAGCACCCTTGATCATTCTCAGCCATGTGGAAGTGAGGGTGTTTGCCGGTAGTAGGCTACACTACAGTCAGTGGGTATAGAGTGGAGTAGTAGTGGGTATTTGTCATAGCTGGGAGCTCTGAATGTCTCTCTGCCTGTGTTGGTTCTGTTCCACTAATGGTTTGCATGTATTGGTTTACTTCAGAGGCTGTGACTGCAGCGGGCCCCCTCCCCCGGTGTGTCTGACAAACTGTATATAATGAGCACTGCACTCTGCGTATGGTGGGAGAGTGGGACATGGCGTAGGTTTCATCGTCTTGTCAACCCCACTGATGTCCCCAAGGAGAGAGGCGTGCTATGGTTACTGTGACAGTCGGACCTCTGCACAGTGCTGTAACTATGGAACTGCACCGTCTCCCCACCACGATGTCCTGTGGTACGGTATGAGATGAGGGAAGCACCTGGGGAGAGCACTGACTGACTGTACAGGTGTTCCACGTGAGACTGATTCTGTTAAACGTCACATCTTACAATAGCACTGAACTAAATACATCCTCAGTCATGGATGGATGTTGAATGCAGACTTGTAATCACGGGTGACCTGGCTACTTTGTGTGGTGAGCGTTCTGGCGCCCGGAGCTGCTGAGGCATCAGCATCCTCCACTGTGTTACACAGAGTGGAAGAGGAGAAGTGCAGTGGCTATAATCAAATCAAATGTTATTTGTCACATACGCCGAGTACAACAGGTACTTGACCTTACAGTGAAATGTTTACTTACAAGCCCTTACCAACAATGCAGTTTTAAGAAAAATCCGTGTTAAGTAAAAAAATAACCGTAGCGAGGCTTTATACAGGAGGTACTGGTACAGAGTCAATGTGTGGGGCACAGGTTAGTCGAGGTAATTGAGGTAATATGTACATGTAAGTGGAGTTGGTGTCCACATCACCATCAAACTATCATGGTCCAAACACACCAAGACAAGCTTCCTGCCATCCAGGACCTCTATACCAGGCAGTGTCAAAGGAAGGCCCCAAAAAATGTTAGACTCCAGCCACCTGGCCCATGTGATGTACTGGGCAGTACACACTACCCTGTAGTACCTTCCGGTCAGAGGTCGAGCAGTTTCCATAACAGGCAGAGATGCAGGATGCTCTCGATGGTGCAGCTGTAGAACATTTTGAGGATCTGAGGACACATGCCAAATCTTTTCAGTCTCCTGAGGGGGAATAGGCTTTGTCGTGACCTCTTCACGACAGTCTTGGTGTGTTTGGACCATGATAGTTTGATGGTGATGTTGACACCAAGGAACTTGAAGCTCTTAACCTGCACCACTACAGTCCCGTAGATGAGAATGGGGGCGTGCTCGGTCCTCCTTTTCCTGTAGTCTGCAATCATCTCCTTTGTCTTGATCACATTGAGGGAGAGGTTGTTATCCTGGCACCACACAGCCAGGTCTCTGACCTCCTCTCTATAGGCTGTTTCATCGTTGTCAGTGTTGTGTCGTCGGGAAAAACTTCATAATGGTGTTGGAGTCGTGCCTGGCAATGCAGTCATGGATGAACAGGGAGTAAATCAAATCAAATTTTATTGGTCACATACACATGTTTAGCAGATGTTTATGCGAGTGTAGCGAAATGCTTATGCTTCTAGTTCTGACAGTGCAGTAATAACTAACAAGTAATCTAACAATTCCCCAACAACTACCTAATACACACAAATCGAAATAAGAATATGTACATATAAATATATGGATTAGCGATGGCCGAGCGGCATAGGCAAGGTGCAATAGATGGTATAAAATAAAATAAACTCAGCAAAAAAAGAAACGTCCCTTTTTCAGGACCCTGTCTTTCAAAGATAATTCGTAAAAATCCAAATAACTTCACAGATCTTCATTTTAAAGGGTTTTAACACAGTTTCCCATGCTTGTTCAATGAACCATAAACAATTAATGAACATGCAACTGTGGAACGGTCGTTAAGACACTAACAGCTTACAGACGGTAGGCAATTAAGGTCACAGATATAAAAACTTAGGACACTAAAGAGGCCTTTCTACTAACTGAAAAACACAAAGAAATATGCCCAGGGTCCCTGCTCATCTGCGCGAACGTGCCTTAGGCATGCTGCAAGGAGGCATGAGGACTGCAGATGTGGCCAGGGCAATAAATTGCTATGTCTGTACTGTGAGACACCTAAGACAGCGCTACAGGGAGACAGGACGGACAGCTGATCGTCCTCGCAGTGGCAGACCACAGACCTACAGCTGCAACATCGAGAGCATCCTGACTGGTTGCATCACTGCCTGGTACGGCAATTGCTCGACCTCCGATCACAAGGCACTACAGAGGATAGTGCGTACGCCCAGTACATCACTGGGGCTAAGCTGCCTGCCATCCAGGACCTCTATACCAGGCGGTGTCAGAGGAAGGCCCTAAAAATTGTCAAACACCCCAGCCACCCCAATTATAGACTATTTTCTCTACTACCGCATGGCAAGCGGTACCGGAGTGCCAAGTCTAGGACAAAAAGGCTTCTCAACAGTTTTTATCCCCAAGCCATAAGACTCCTGAACAGGTAATCAAATGGCTACCCGGACTATTTGCATTGTGTGCCCCCGCAAACCCCTCTTTTATGCTGCTGCTACTCTCTGTTTATCATATATGCACAGTCACTTTAACTATACATTCATGTACATATGTACATAGTATCTCAATTGGCCCAACCAACCAGTGCTCCCGAACATTGGCTAACCGGGCTATCTGCTTTGTGTCCCGCCACCCACCAACCCCACTTTATGCTACTGCTACTCTCTGTTCATCATATATGCATAGTCACTTTAACCATATCTACATGTACATACTACCTCAATCAGCCTGACTAACCGGTGTCTGTATGTAGCCTCGCCACTTTTATAGCCTCGCTATTGTATATAGCCTCGCTACTGTTTTTCCACTGTCTTTTTACTGTTTTTATTTCTTTACTTACCTATTGTTCACCTAATACCTTTTTTGCACTATTGGTTAGAGCCTGTAAGTAAGCATTTCACTGTAAGGTACCTGTTGTATACGGTGCACGTGACAAATAAACTTTGATTTTATTTGAGACCATGTGTAACAACACCTGCACAGGATTGGTACATCCGAACATCACACCTGCGGGACTGGTACAGGATGGTAACAACAACTACCCGAGTTACACCAGGAACGTACAATCCCTCCATCAGTGCACAGACTGTCCCCGAAAGGCTGGACTGAGGGCTTGTAGGCCTATTGTCAGGCAGGTCCTCACCAGACATCACCGGCAACAACGTTGCCTATGGGCACAAGCTCACTGTCGCTGGGCCAGACAGAACTGGCAAAAAGTTATCTTCACTGACGAGTCGCGGTTTTGTCTCACCAGTGGTGATGGTTGGATTCGCGTTTATCGTCGAAGGAATGAGCATTACACCGAGGCCTGTACTCTGGAGTGGGATCGATTTGGAGGTGGAGGGTCCGTCATGGTCTGGGGTGGTGTGTCACAGCATCATCGAACTGAGCTTGATGTCATTTCAGGCAATCTCAATGCTGGCGTTACAGGGAAGACATCCTCCTCCATCATGTGGCACCCTTCAGGCTGATCCTGACATGACCCTCAAGCATGACAATGCCACCAGCCATACTGCTCGTTCTGTGCGCGATTTCCTGCAAGACAGGAATGTCAGTGTTCTGCCATGTCCACTGAAGAGCCCGGATCTCAATCCCATTGAGCATGTCTGGGACCTGTTGGATCGGAGGGTGAGGGCTAGGAAATGTCCCAGAAATGTCCAGGAACGTGCAGGTGCCTTGGCGGAAGAGTGGGGTAACATCTCACGAGGAGATGCACTGGAGTACTTAATGCAGCTGGTGGCCACACCAGATACCGACTGTTACTTTTGATTTTGACCCTCCCCCTCAGGGACACATTATTCCATTTCGGTTAGTCACATGTCTGTGGAACTTGTTCAGTTTATGTCTTTGTTCAGTTTATCTCTCTGTTGTTGAGTCTTGTTATGTTCATACAAATATTTACACATGTTAAGTTTGCTGAAAATAAACGCAGTTGACAGTGAGAGGATGTTTATTTTTTTTGTTGAGTTTACATATGATATGAGTAATGTTAGATATGAAAACATTATTAAAGTGGCATTATTTAAAGTGACTAGTGATCCATTTATTAAAGAGGCCAGTGATTTGGGTCTCAATATAGGCAACAGCCTCTCTGAGTTAGTGATTGCTGTTTAGCAGTCTGATCGCCTTGAGATAGAAGCTGTTTTTCAGTCTCTCGGTCCCAGCTTTGATGCACCTGTACTGACCTCTCCTTCTGGATGGTATAGCGGGGGGAACAGGCAGTGGCTCGGGTGGTGGTTGTCCTTGATGGTCTTTTTGGCCAGCCTGTGACATTGGGTGCTCTAGGTGTCATGGAGGGCAGGTAGTTTGCGTTGTGCAGACCGCACCACCCTCTGGAGAGCCTTGCTGTTGAGGGCAGTGCAGTTCCCGTACCAGGCTGTGATACAGCCTGACAGGATGCTCTCGATAGTGCATCTGTAAAAGTTTGTCAGGGTATTGGGTGACAAGCCAAATTTCATCAGCCTCCTGAGGTTGAAGAGGCGCTGTTGCCCCTTCTTCACCACACTGTCTGTGTGGGTGGACCATTTCAGTTTGTCTGTGATGTGTATGCCGTGGAACTTAAAACTTTCCACCTTCTCCACTACTGTCCCTTCGATGTGGATAGGGGGGTGCTCCCTCTGCTGTTTCCTGAAGTCCACGATCATCTCCTTTGTTTTGTTGACATTGAGTGAGAGGTTGTTTTCCTGACACCACACTTCGAATGCCATCACCTCTTACCTGTAGGCTGTCTCATTGTTGTTGGTAATCAAGCCCACTACTGTTGTGTCATCTGCAAACTTGATGATTGAGTTGGAGGCATGCATGGCCACGCTGTCGTGGGTAAACAGGGAGTACAGGAGGGGGCTGAGCACGCACCCTTGTGGGGCCCCGGTGTTGAGGGTCAGCGAAGTAGAGATGTTGTTTCCTACCTTCACCACCGGGGGCGGCCAGGATCCAATTGCACAGGGCGGGGTTGAGACCCAGGGCCTCCAGCTTGGAGGGTTCTATGGTGTTGAATGCTGAGCTCTAGTAAATGAACAGCATTCTTACCAAAGTATTCCTCTTGTCCAGATGGGATAGGGCAGTGTGATGGTGAATGCATCGTCTGTGGACCTGTTGGGGGGGTATGCAAACTGAAGTGGTTCTAGGGTGGCCGGTAAGGTGGTGATATGATCCTTGCCCAGCCCCTCAAAGCACTTCATGATGACAGAAGTGAGTGCTACAGGGCGGTAGACATTTAGTTCAGTTATCTTTGCCTTCTTGGGTACAAGAAAAATGGTGGACATCTTGAAGCATGTGGAGACGGCAGACTAGGATAGGGAGCGATTGAATATGTCAGTAAACACACCAGCCAGCTGGTCTGCGCATGCTCTGAGGACACGACTAGGGATGCCATCTGGGCTAGCAGCCTTGCAAGGATTAACACGTTTTAAGTGTCTTACTCACTTCGGCCATGGAGAAGGAGAGGGGGGGTGGCACAGTCCTCGTAAGCTGGCCGCGATGGTGGCACTGTATTATCCTAAAAGCGGGAGGGGACTGAGCACGGGGCCCACGTGTTGAGGATCTGCGTCGCAGGTGTGTTGATACCTACCCTTACCACCTGGGGGCGTCCCGTCAGGAAGTCCAGGATCCAGTTGCAGAGGGAGGTGTTTATTCCAATGGTCTTTAACTTAGTGATGAGCTTTGAAGGAACTATGGTGTTGAATGCTGAGCTGTAGTCAATGAATAGTATTCTCACGTAGGTGTTCCTTTTGTCCAGGTGGGAAAGGGCAGTGTGGAGTGCAGTAGAGATTGCATCATCTGTGGATCTGTTGGGCCGGTTTTCAAATTGGAGTCGGTCTAGGGTTTCTGGGATAAGGGTGTTGATGTGAGCCATGACCAGCCTTTCAAAGCACTTCATGGCTACAGACGTGAATGCTACGGGTCAGTCGTCATTTAGGCAGGTTACCTTCATGTTCTTGAGCACAGGGACTATGGTGGTCTACTTGAAACATGTTGGTATTACAGACTCAGTCAGGGACAGGTTGAAAATGTCAGTGAAGACACTTGCCAGTTGGTCAGTGCATGGTCAGAGTACACATCCTGGCAATCCGTCTAGCCGTGAGGCCTTGTGAATGTTGACCTGTTTTTTAAAGGTCTTATTCACATCGGCTATGGAGAGTGTGATCACACAGTCGTCCGGAACAGCTGATGCTCTCATGCATACTTCAGTGTTGCTTGCCTCGAAGCGAGCATAGAAGTAATTTAGCTTGTCTGGTAGGCATGTGTCACTGGGCAGCTTGCGGCTGTGCTTCCCTTTGTATTCTGTAATACAGTTGTTTGCAAGCACTGCCACATCCGACGAGCGTTGGAGCCGATGTAGTATGATTCAATCTTAGTGCTGTATTGACGCTTTGCCTGTTTGATGGTTTGTCTCATGGCATAGCGGGATTTCTTCTAAGCGATCGGATTAGAGTCCTGCTCCTTGAAAGTGGCAGCTCTACCCTTGATGTGAGGGAGAGCTTTGTGCGTGTCTCTGTGTGTGGAGTAAAGGTGGCCTAGAGTTTTTTTTTTCCTCTGGTTGCACATTTAACATGCTGGTAGAAATTAGGTAAAACTAATTTAATTTTCCCTGCATTAAAGTCCCCGGCTACTAGGAGCACTGCCTCTGGATGAGCGTTTTCCTGTTTGCTTATGGCCTTATACAACTCATTGAGTGCGGACTTTGTGCCAGTATCGGTTTGTGGTGTTAAATAGACAGCTATGAAAAATATACCAACTCTCTTGGTAAATAGTGTGGTCTAGAGCTTATCATGAGATACTCTACGTCCTTAATATTAGATTTCGTGCACCAGCTGTTGTTTAAAAATATACACAGACCCACACCCCTTGTCTTTAAAGGAGGCAATAGTTCTATCTTGCCAATGCAGCGTAAACCCCACCAGCTGTATTTTATCAATGTCGTTGTTCAGCCATAACTCGGTAAAACATAAGATATTACAGTTTTTAATGTCCTGTTGGTAGGATATTCGTGATCGTAGCTTGTCTATTTTGTTATCCAATGATTGTACGTTAGCTAATAGGACTGATGGTAGAGGCAGATCACCCACTTGCCGTCGGATCCTTACAAGGCACCCCGCCCTACGTCCCCAATGTCTCTTCCTCCTGCAAATGATTGGGATGCGGGCCCTGTCGGGTGTCTGAAGTAAATCCTTTGTGTCCGAATCGTTAAAGAAAAAATCTTCGTCCATTACAAGGTGAGTAATTGCTGTCCTGATATCCAGAAGTTATTTTCGGTCATAAGAGATGGTGGCAGAAACATTATGTTCAAAATAAGTTACAAATAATGCGAAAAAACACACAATATCACAATTGTTAAGAGCCCGTAAAATCTCCTCCGGCGCCATTCAGGTCCAAGTGTAAGACGCCCTCTACAAGATCATCAGCGGATTCCATAACAATGATCTAGCACCCTCTGACCAGCTCTCTCCATTCACCCATGAACGGACACTCACCATCTTTGTAGGATGCAGCTTTCAAAGACTTGGCCTCTATTGGTTGACCTGAAATTATATACAGTGGGGCAAAAAAGTATTTAGTCAGCCACCAATTGTGCAAGTTCTCCCACTTAAAAAGATGAGAGGCCTGTAATTTTCATCATAGGTACACTTCAACTATTACAGACAAAATGAGAAAAAATATCCAGAAAATCACATTGTAGGATTTTTTATGAATTTATTTGCAAATTATGGTGGAAAATAAGTATTTGGTCACCTACAAACAAGCAAGATTTCTGGCTCTCACAGACCTGTAACTTCTTCTTTAAGAGGCTCCTCTGTCCTCCACTCGTTACCTGTATTAATGGCACCTGTTAGAACTTGTTATCAGTATAAAAGACACCTGTCCACAACCTCAAACAGTCACACTCCAAACTCCACTATGGCCAAGACCAAAGAGCTGTCAAAGGACACCAGAAACAAAATTGTAGACCTGCACCAGGCTGGGAAGACTGAATCTGCAATAGGTAAGCAGCTTGGTTTGAAGAAATCAACTGTGGGAGCAATTATTAGGAAATGGAAGACATACAAAGACCACTGATAATCTCCCTCGAACTGGGGCTCCACGCGAGATCTCACCCCATGGGGTCAAAATTATCACAAGAACGGTGAGCAAAAATCCCAGAACCACACGGGGGGACCTAGTGAATGACCTGCAGAGAGCTGGGACCAAAGTAACAAAGCCTACCATCAGTAACACACTACGCCGCCAGGGACTCAAATCCTACAGTGCCAGACGTGTCCCCCTGCTTAAGCCAGTACATGTCCAGGCCCGTCTGAAGTTTGCTAGGGAGCATTTGGATGATCTAGAAGAAGATTGGGAGAATGTCATATGGTCAGATGAAACCAAAATATAACTTTTTGGTAAAAACTCAACTCGTCGTGTTTGGAGGACAAAGAATGCTGAGTTGCATCCAAAGAACACCATACCTACTGTGAAGCATGGGGGTGGAAACATCATGCTTTGGGGCTGTTTTTCTGCAAAGGGACCAGGACGACTGATCCGTGTAAAGGAAAGAATGAATGGGGCCATGTATCGTGAGATTTTGAGTGACAACCTCCTTCCATCAGCAAGGGCATTGAAGATGAAACGTGGCTGGGTCTTTCACCATGACAATGATCCCAAACACACCGCCCGGGCAACGAAGGAGTGGCTTCATAAGAAGCATTTAAAGGTCCTGGAGTGGCCTAGCCAGTCTCCAGATCTCAACCCCATAGAAAATCTTTGGGGGGAGTTGAAAGTCCGTGTTGCCCAGCAACAGCCCCAAAACATCACTGCTCTAGAGGAGATCTGCATGGAGGAATGGGCCAAAATACCAGCAACAGTGTGTGAACCTTGTGAAGACTTACAGAAAACGTTTGACCTCTGTCATTGCCAACAAAGGGTATATAACAAAGTATTGAGAAACTTTTGTTATTGACCAAATACTTATTTTCCACCATAATTTGCAAATAAATTCATTAAAAATCCTACAATGTGATTTTCTGGATTTTTTTTTGTCTGTCTGTCATAGTTGAAGTGTACCTATGATGAAAATTAAGTGGGAGAACTTGCACAATTGGTGGCTGACTAAATACTTTTTTTGCCCCACTGTATTGCTTGTTTGTTTTTTGCTTTTGAAGTGCTTTGAGATTCTATGAAAAACACTATACAAATGTAATTTATTATTATTATACTGAGGACTGCACACATAACAGTAGGATATTCCAACCAAGATGGTTGCCAGGCCACATACACTGAACTTGGCTCTACACCCATCATAATTACATGGGCATGTTGTAGGGCTGTGTGGGATGAACTCTCTTACTCTCTCGCCCTCACATGCTCTCTCACAGCACCACAGAGCACATAAAACATATTCTGACTTTATAACCTGCACTGCAGTGCCTTCATGCCCACATGATCACTTATCTCAGAAAAGGAAATGGCTTTCACTTTTCACAGGAAAGAACTCCACGTTGTTGTGAAAAAGCCTGATGTCCAGGTTGATATCAAAGAGAAAGGAGGAAATGGAGATGACTGTTAGAGTTTGGACTGAAATGACATTGTGTGTGTGTTCTGATCAGGAAAGGTCACGAATCATCCTCAGCTCAGCCACGCACACACAGACACACATTGCTGAGTGGATCTCAAGAGTATATAGAAGAGAATTTCCTCCTTGCTTCTTTACTCATCTCTTTCTCTCCCTGTCTCTCCCTCCTGTTGTGCTCTTTCTGTCACTGATGAACTCTGAATGCACAGGCTCTTCCCTGGGCACACAAATCAAATCAAAGTTTATTTGTTACGTGCGCCGAATACAACAGGTGTAGTAGACCTTACAGTGAAATGCTTACTTACAGGCTCTAACCAACAGTGCAAAAAAGGTATTTAGATGACAATTGGTAAGTAAAGAAATATAAACAACAGTAAAAAGACAGTGAAAAATAACAGTAGCGAGGCTGTATACAGTAGCAAGGCTATAACAGTAGCAAGGCTATAACAGTAGCGAGGCTGTATACAGTAGCAAGGCTATAACAGTAGCGAGGCTGTATACAGTAGCAAGGCTGTATACAGTAGCAAGGCTATAACAGTAGCGAGGTTATATACAGTAGCAAGGCTATAACAGTAGCGAGGTTATATACAGTAGCAAGGCTATAACAGTAGCGAGGCTGTATACAGTAGCAAGGCTATAACAGTAGCGAGGTTATATACAGTAGCAAGGCTATAACAGTAGCGAGGTTATATACAGTAGCGAGGCTATAACAGTAGCGAGGTTATATACAGTAGCGAGGCTATAACAGTAGCGAGGCTATATACAGGCACTGGTTAGTCAGGCTGATTGAGGTAGTATGTACATGTAGATATGGTTAAAGTGACTATGCATATATGATAAACAGAGAGTAGCAGTAGTGTAAAAGAGGCAGTGGCAGGTGGCGGGACACAATGCAGATAGCCTGGTTAGCCAATGTGCGGGGGCACTGGTTGGTCGGGCCAATTGAGGTAGTATGTACATGAATGTATAATTAAAGTGACTATGCATATATGAGTGTATCCGGCGCCAACAGAGATGGTCGCCTCGCTTCGCATTCTTAGGAAACTATGCAGTATTTAGTTTTTTTGTGTATTATTTCTTACACTGTTACCCCAGGAAATATTAAGTCTTATTACATACAACTGGGAGGAACTATTGGATATAAGAGCAACGTCAACTTACCAACATTATGACCAGGAATACGACTTTCCCGAAGCGGATCCTCTGTTTGGTCCACCACCCAGGACAATGGATCGGATCAAAGCAGGCGACCCCAAACAACGGAGCCACAAACGGAGCAATTTTCTGGTCAGGCTCCATTGACGGCACAACTCCCACCACTCCCGAGTATACTACTCGCCAATGTCCAGTCTCTTGACAACAAGGTAGACGAAATCCGAGCAAGGGTCCAAATCTCTCAAATCCAGAGAGACATCCGAGATTGTAACATTCTCTGTTTCATGGAAACATGACTTACTCGGGATACGTTAGTCGGTACAGCCACCTGGTTTCTTCACGCATCGCGCCGACAGAAACATTCTCTGTTTCATGGAAACATGACTTACTCGGGATACGTTAGTCGGTACAGCCACCTGGTTTCTTCACGCATCGCGCCGACAGAAACAAACATTTCTCTGGTAAGAAGAAGGGTGGGGGTGTATGCCTTATGATTAACGAGTGTGGTGTGATCATAACATCATACAGGAACTCAAGTCCTTTTGTTCACCTGACCTAGAATTCCTTACAATCAAATGCCGACCGCATTATCTACCAGGAGAATTCTCTTAGATTAAAATCACAGTCGTGTATATCCCCTCCCAAGCAGACACCTCGACTGCCCTGAAATAACTTCATTGGACTCTATGTAAACTTGAAACCACATATCCTGAGTCTGTATTTGTTGTAGCTGGGGATTTTAACAAGGCTAATCTCCCTAAATTTTATCAGCGTAACGAATGCGCGACCCGGGCTGACATTGTTACTCTAACTTCCGCGACGCATACAAAGCCCCCCCTCGCCCATTCCTTCAGCAAATCTGACCACGACTCCATTTTGTTGCTCCCAGCTTATAGACAGAAACTAAAACAGGAAACGCCCGTGCTCTGGTCTGTTCAACGCTGGTCCAACCAATCTGATTCCACAAAACTGCAAAACTGAAAGCGCGAACCACTGCTTTTAATCAGGGCAAGGCGACCGGAAACATGACCGAATACAAACAGTGTAGCTATTCCCCCCACAAGGCAATCAAACAAGCTAAGCATCAGTATAGAGACAAAGTAGAGTCGCAATTCAACGGCTAAGACACAAGGTATGTGGCAGGGTCTACAGTCAATCACGGACTACAAATAGAAAACCAGCCCCCTCGCGGACCCCGATGTCTTGCTCCCAGACAAACAACTTCTTTGCTCGCTTTGAGGACAATACAGTGCCACCAACACGGTCCGCTACCAAAACCTGCGGGCTCTCCTTCACCGCAGCCAACATGAGTAAAACACTTAAATGTGTTAACCCTCGCAAGGCTGCAGGCCCAGTTGGCATCCACAGCCACATCCTCCGAGCATGCGCAAACCAGCTGGCTGGTGTGTTTACGGACATATTCAATCAATCCCTATCCCAGTCTGCTGTTCCCACATGCTTCAAGAGGACCACCATTGTTCCTGTTCCCAAGAAAAATAAGGTATCTGAGCTAAACGACTATCGCCCCGTAGCACTCACTTCCATCATCATGAAGTGCTTTGAGAGACTAGTCAAGGATCATATCACCTCCACCCTACCTGTCACCCTAGACCCACTCCTTACCGCCCCAATAGGTCCACAGACGACGCAATCGCAATCACAATCACACTGTCCTAACCCATCTAGACAAGAGATATCTATATAAGAATGCTGTTCATCGACTACCGTTCAGCATTTAACACCATAGTACCCTCCAAACTCGTCCATGGGTCTCAACCACACCCTGTGCAACTGGGTCCTGGATTTTCTGACGGGACGCCCCCAGGTGGTGAGGGTAGGAAACATCTCCATCCCGCTGATCCTCAACACTGAGGTGTGTTCTCAGCCTACTCCTGTGCTTCCTGTTCACCCATGACTGCGTGGCCACACATGCCTCCAACTCAATCATCAAGTTTGCAGACAACACTACAGTAGTAGGCTTGATTACCAACAACGACGAGACGGCCTACAGGGAGGAGGTGAGAGCCCTCGGAGTGTGGTGTAACCTCACACTCAACATCAACAAAACAAAGGAGATGATCGTGGATTCAGGAAACAGCAGAGGGAGCATCCCCCTATCCACATCGACAGGACAGTAGTGGAGAAGGTGGCAAGTTTTAAGTTCCTGGGCGTACACATCACAGACCAACTGAAATGTTCCACCCACACAGACAGCGTGGTGATGAAGGCGCAACACTTGTGTGTGAAAGGTAGTTGTTAATTGTTAGATTACGTGTTAGATATTACTGCATGGTCGGAACTAGAAGCACAAGCATTTCGCTACACTCGCATTAACATTTGCTAACCATGTGTATGTGACCAATCAAATTTGATTTTATGATAAACAGAGAGTAGCAGCAGCGTAAAAGAGGGGTTGTGGGGGGTGGCACACAATGCAAATAGTCCAGGTAGCCATTTGATTACCTGTTCAGGAGTCTTATGGCTTGGGGGCAAAACCGTTGAGAAGCCTTTTTGTCCTAGACTTGGCACTCCGGTACCGCTTGCCATGCGGTATAAAGAGAGAACAGTTTATGACTAGGGTGGCTGGGGTCTTTGACCATTTTTAGGGCCTCCCTCTGACACCGCCTGGTGTAGAGGAACACACACACTGGATCGACATCGACACAGTGAATTTGAGTGATTCGATTTAATGAGAGCACCAGAGAGAGAGGGAGCGTGCGCCCATCCCAGTCTGGCAGCTGGCCAAAACACACTTGGGGATGCCCTGCATTACAATGACCACTTAAAGATACAGCACTGCTTTGCTGCTGCTCTCTCCCGTCTTAGTGGAGGTACATGTATGTATCTGAATTGTCGCTATGTGGATTTGCAGTCTGCCTTCCCTCCCCATCCTGTGATTGGTCAGGAGCAACTGTGTTTATGAGGGGGGCTGTTCTACTGACGTGATGATGTGACAGTGAGTGTTGAGTATTGATCTGAAGCCCAGGTATACCCAGGTATTCTGACCTCTATGTATTTCACAGTACTTATGTCTGGCTGGCGGTCTCTGTGTGCAAAGATATGAGGCATTTTTTAAATGTTTGGTAACGTCAAGTGATGGCTTGGATCATATAAGCCTGAATGATAAATGCAAAAGAGGGAAGGGGAAAGAGAAATGGAAGGGGAAAGAGAAATGGAAGGGGAAAGAGAAATGGAAGGGGAGAGAGGAATGGAAGGGGAGTGGAAGAGAGAGGGAAGGAGGGGGACCCTGTGAAAGTGAGCTCTTCTGCAAGCAGCTCTGCTTTTGCCTGCGTCTGCATGTGTGTGATTACTGACCACACATCTGCATGCCTGGGAGGGTAGGTGGGAGAGAATGAAGGGAATGGAAGGAGAGAGGGAGGAGGGAAGAGATGGAGGAAGCAAAGTTGGAGAGATGGAGAGAGAGCACTCACAGCAGTGTGTGGTTGTGAGACTGAAGGAAGAAAAAATTGGTGGCCAATGCCAACACTTACGTGTGCGTTCTACCCTTGTGTCCTTGGACCTGTTTGTCATGGAAATGAGCCAGGATGAGCTTCCTCTTCCTGTTCAGCTGTGACATCACACATTCACACACACTCCAGGTGTCTAAGCTACGAAAGGTAGTGTCAGATTGGTGAAATGAATTGTTCTTGGTTTGTGCGGAGTTGTATTATTCACAATCATATCAAAGACACCCTCCACTCCTCTTAGACAACAACCAAGAGCAACAACATGGATGGAAGAACAAGAGAAGGGAAACGTTTCTACAGCATCCAACAGAAGTCATGTATCTCTCACTCACTCCTCAGGCCCGCTGTCTCTCTCTCCCTCCCCTGTATCACAACCGTGATTGGGTGGCGCACAATTGGTCCAGGTTTGGCCGGGGTAGGCCGTGATTGTAAATAAGAATTTGTTCTTAACTGACTTTCCTAGTTAAATAAGGGTTAAATCAAATAAATACAAATCCCCCTCTCTCTCCCTCCCTCCATCTCTCTCATTGCGCGGCTGTTTCTAAGGAGTCATCTTGGACCGCATCCTTTGCCCACAATAACATTAAAGAACACACACACATTATACAAACACACACATTAAATATACACACACACACACACACACACACACACCAATCCCACAGTCAGAATGGCAGTGCACACTTCAGTGGTTGTGCTGTTTCAGAGCGAGGGATCAGAAGTTTACATACATTTAGATTTTAGTCATTAAAACTCGTTTTTCAACCACTCCACAAATGTCTTGTTAACAAACTATAGTTTTGGCAAGTCGGTTAGGACATCTACTTTGTGCATGACACAAGCAATTTTTCCCACAATTGTTTACAGACAGATTATTTCACTTATGTATCACAATTCCAGTGGGTCAGAAGTTTACATACAGTAAGTTGACTGTGCCTTTAAATTTCTTGGACAATTCCCGAAAATGATGTAATGGCTTTAGAAGCTTCTGATAGGCTAATTGACATCATTTGAGTCAATTGGAGGTGTACCTGTGGATTTATTTCAAGGCCTACCTTCAAACTCAGTGCCTCTTTGTTTGACATCATGGAAAAATCTAAAGAAATCAGCCAAGACCTCAAAAAACAAATTGTAGACCTCCACAATTCTGGTACATCCTTGGGAGCAATTTCCAAATGCCTGAAGGTACCACGTTCAACTGGACAAACAATAGTATGCAAGTATAAACACCATTTGACCGCGCAGCCGTCATACCGCTCAGGAAGGAGACGTGTTCTGTCTCCTAGAGATGAACATACTATGGTGCGAAATGTGCAAATCAATCCCAGAACAACATTAAAGGACATTGTGATGATGCTGGAGGAAACGGGTACAAAAGTATCTATATCCACAGTAAAATTTGTCCTATATCGACATAACCTGAAAGGCCGCTCAGCAAGGAAGAAGCCACTGCTCCAAAACCGCCATAAAAAAGCCAGACTACGGTTTGCAACTGCACATGGGGACAAAGATCGTACTTTTTGGAGAAATGTCCTTTGGTCTGATGAAACAAAAATAGAACTGTTTGGCCATAATGACCATCTTTATGTTTGGAGGAAAAAGGGGGATGCTTGCAAGCCGAAAAACACCATCCCAACCGTGAAGCATGGGGGTGGCAGCATCATGTTGTGGGAGTGCTTTGCTGCAGGAGGGACTGATGCACTTCACAAAATAGATGGCATCATGAGCGAAGAAAATTATGTGGATATATTGAAGCAACATCTCAAGACCTCAGTCAGGAAGTTAAAGCTTGGTCGCAAATGGGTCTTCCAAATGGACAATGACCCCAAGCACACTTCCAAAGTTTTGGCAAAATGGCTTAAGGACAACAAAGTCAAGGTATTGGAGTGGCCATCACAAAGCCCTGACCTCAATCCTATAGAATTTTTTGGGGCAGAACTGAAAAAGCGTGTGCGAGCAAGGAGGCCTACATACCTGACTCAGTTACACCAGCTCTGTCAGGAGGAATGGGTCAAAATTCACCCAACTAATTGTGGGAAGCTTGTGGAAGGCTACCTGAAACATTTCACCCAAGTTAAACAATTTAGGCAGTGCTAAATACTGAGTGTATGTAAACTTCTGACTCATGGGAATGTGATGAAAGAAATAAAAGCTGAAATACATTATTCACTCTACTATTATTCTGACATTTCGCATTCTTAAAATAAAGTGGTGATCCTAACTGACCTAAAACAGGGAATTTTTTACTAGGATTACATTTCAGGGATTGTGAAAAACTGAGTTTAAATGTATTTGGCTAAGGTGTATGTAAACTTCCGACTTCAACTGCATCTGACACAGGAAGGAGAGGACTGGCAGAGAATACACAACGATAACCCCCCCACCTCTCCCACTCTCCCTCTCTCTCCTCTCTCTCACACATTCTATATTTCTCCCTTCCTCATTTTCTTTCTCTCTCCTTATCTTGGTCTCTCCCTTTCACACGGTCTCTCTCACACACACATGGACACGCAGACACACCAATCTCCAGGGGACCCTCTCCACTCCACTACCTGTTGTCTTGGCAACCACACACTGTGTGTGGACCATGTGACGAAGAAGGTGAAGACCGAGCTCATATCTGCCGCATCGAGATTGACACACACACACACACACACACACACACATACTGGTGTGCATGCACAGATATGCTTCATAAAGATCCCAGTAGAATAATGTCATGGCCTTTAGCCTGAAGAATCTGATTTCCAGTCACGCATGCTCGTGTGTGTGTTTGCACACGCATGCACGAAAGTGTGCAGAGACATGCACGTTCCCCACTGTGATAGTGGATTATCTAGTGAGCATGTGTTCTAACGCAAAATGGCTGCCGTGTGCATTACCCAGGTGGGTGCCTAGCTACACATTAGTGGGTGATGAAGAGTGGTGTTCCCATCATCTGTAAAGGGCTTTGAGACCTGGTGAAAAACACAATATGAATACAATTCATTAGTATATGGGCCAGTACTCTGCAAAGGTGTTATGTCTGCATCTGTTAGTGAGTGTGTATTACTAGAGGTGTCTGTGTAACTGAATGATTGTGTTTGTCTGTGGAGGTCTGGTTTAGGGTGTGTGCATGCAGTTCTGTGTCCATGTCAGTGCAGGGAAGTGTGTAAACATGTCTGATTGTGTTTACAGTATGTCTCTGAGGGTGTGTGGTGTGTATTTCTATAATCGTATATGTATATATTCCTGATTGTGTGTATACCGTATATATCTGATTATAAGTGTATCTATGTGTAGATGTGCGTGCCCAGCTGGTGGAGCAGCAGCGGTGTTTGGAACAGCAGACAGAGATGAGGGTGCAGCTGCTGCAGGACCTGCAGGACTTCTTCAGGAAGAAGGCTGAGATCGAGACGGAGTACTCCAGGAACCTGGAGAAACTAGCAGAGCGGTTCATGGCCAAGACACGCAGCACCAAGGACCACCAGCAGTACAAGTAAGAGGGTGTGTGGTGTGTGTGTGTGTGCATAGCTCATATGTGTTTAAGTGTAAACAGTGGCTTTATGTTTGTATTGATTCGAGTACAACCTCCCCGATGTTTCTCTCTCCTACAGAAAGGACCAGAACTTGCTGTCTCCAGTTAACTGCTGGTACCTGCTGCTGAACCAGGTAATGAATCTGTTTGTTTGCATGTGTGCTCAATCCTGAAGGCACATATTGCTGACATGTTGGTTCTCTTCATTAAAAAGTTGCCTGTGTTCAGGCAATATAAGCACATGATCTATCTCGCTCTTCAGGTGAGGAGGGAGAGTAAGGACCACGCCACACTCAGTGACCTCTACCTGAACAACGTCATCACCCGCCTCACGCACATCAGCGACGACTCCGCCCGCCTGCTCAAAAGAGTGAGCCAATCACAGCCTCTTCTCATACACGTGTCACAGAACATCAGGGGTCAGCGTTCAAAGTTGACTTTCCCAAGGGAATAGAGGGTTTAATAGCTTTGACGACAAGTCTGTTAGTATGAGAGGGAGCAAGAAGAGGACTAGAAGAATTAATGTTTTCTAAGGAAAAGTAAAGGCTCATATTTCCCCCTGTGTATTTTCCCAGAAGCCTCTTGGTTTGAGAGGGCGCTATAAAAGGAGCCACAAAGAATTAACCTGATGGGTTTTAATCAAAAGTACAGAAGCGGTCCACATTTCTCCCCGTGTATTTTCAGAGAAGCCTGCCTCCGAGTGCTGTAGAACAAGTTAAACACACACACCCTTTCCGAATTCTGCTCTTCATGTTCATTATTCATCTCTATGTGGCTCCTGTTTTATTAATGAGAGCTAAAGTGCTGAGAGATCTGCTAGCTTGTAGCTACATACAGTACGCCTAGACATAGAGGCTTCGTAACTGTGTTATAACTGCTTATGAAGCCAGGGGCGCAACTGTGGTTTTAAAAGTGGGGGGGACATAGTATTTATTTTTTATATATATATTTTTTTACAGTCGAATAAACACTCAACTGCCTACCCAACCGCTCGGAGGCGTCCGCATGGTCCGAAAGCACATTATATTGCCTCGTTTTGTATATCATTCCAATGATAAAACTGACTGCTGCCCCCCGTCCCCCAGTCCCTAGTGAAAGTTGCACCCCTGTATGAAGCTCTAGCACACAGATGACACTTGTCAGTCACTGTGAGTGAGCCGAGGATGACACCGGCTGGTGACCATGACAACGCTGAGTTTCTGACAGCCTGGTGTCCATGGTGACCGGCTCAGCTGGTCCACCTCACAGTGAGAAGGCTTGTGGAATGGGATTCATCCATTCTGGGATTTTAGAGTCATTTGGCTTAATGCAATATTAATGCTGTACAGAATGCTATAACTCAAACTCCCAAACTGGAAGGAGCTGTTTAATACATGAGGACTGAGACACACACACACAGGAGCTAGGAGCTACAGCCCGGCTCCTGCAACTATATGTTTTATTTATGGATTCATCTGTTTATGGATGGATTTATTTATTCATATGCCCTCTTTATCGGATTATGAAACGTTTCTCATTTGCAGTGATGACCTCCCTTCTCCACTGCGTTGATGAAATGTCTCTCTCCTCCTCCGTACCTCCTCTCTCGTCTCCCCACTCTGCTCCCCTCCTCCCCTCCCCTCCCTCCTCTCTCAGAGTAAAGAGATCACCTTTCAGCTGCAGGAGGACTTGATGAAGCTCCTTAATGAACTCTACACCGTAAGTGACATCTATAACTGCCCCACACACAGTCTCCATTAAACATATCACTTTAGGGAGTTGAAATATTTTCTTACGGTCACTTTTCCTGTTCTTAAACGATACATCATCAAAAACTGCCACACTTTCATTTTAAACATTGCAACATGAACTTTGAGGAATGAGCCACTTTTTCTGTGCTCTACCAATACTTGTAATTTCAGCAAAATGCTGCAAAGGAAAGTTGCTGAGCGTTAAGTTTAGTTAAGTGAAGGCTTGGCAGCCTTAAAAGCTTCTGGTGTAAATAAATAAACACATGAGCTAGAAAGAACTTAGAGGGGACAGGTCTGTTCCTAACCTCACAGGGTGAAGGGAGGTTTCGGTTGGGTGCAACTCTGCCAATGGCGGGCAACATTTGTCAGGTGCATTTCTATAGGTGATTGTGGTATGAGCAGTAAGGTCATGTTGAGTAGGCACGAAACAGGAGAAAGCACTTTCAAACGGAGGAGGTACTACCTGAACTCGTTCAATGAGGAGCATTCTCTCTGCTTTCCATGTCAAAACCTTTCCGTCCATTAGTGCCTTCTGAACACGACCCAAACGATTTGCCCTGGGCAGAGTTGTTGACAGATGGATGCATTGTGGGCTGTGGTTGCTAGGTGATGAAGACATACCACATGTACCATGGGGAGACGCTGAACGCGGAGACCAAGCTGAGGGATGCCGAACGTCAGGTCGGGGTTGGCAAAGTGGGGCCTGGCGGAGGGGTGGAGCCGCTATTCGGCATGCGTATAGAGGAACGCCACCAGAGACGCAACGCCGCCCGCAAGATGGAGAAGATGAGGGAGAAGGTACAGAAACCCATGAGGGACAACCTTTCCTTTCCTGTATTAATTTAGATATATCTATTTTTTTGTCTAACTTTTATTTTCTCCTCACCCTTCTCTCTCGCTCTCTCCTCCCTCTCTCTGCTCTCACGCTTTCTCTCTCTCTCTGTCGCTCTCTCACCAGAGGAAAGCTAAGTACTCTGAGAACAAGCTGAAGTCTCTGAAGGCCAGGAACGAGTACCTTCTGACGATGGAAGCCACCAACTCCTCCGTGTTCAAATACTACATCCACGACCTGCCCGATATCATAGACGTGAGTTCACAAACACACACACACACACACACACACACACACACAAAAGCCGGTTTCAGTAGATTTCACTATTACCTAAGCAGTTGACAAAAAGTGTTAGGTCTGTCTTTCTTTCTCTAACACATTACCATCTCCTCCCTCCCTCCCTCCCTCCCTCCCTCCCTCCCTCCCTCCCTCCCTCAGTGTTGTGACCTGGGGTACCATTCCAGTCTGAGTCGTGCGTTGAAGACCTACCTGTCTGCAGAGCTGAGTCTGGAGGCCTCCAGGCGGACAGGGTTGGAGGTACTGGAGGGGGCCGTAGAGGGCCTGGATCCTGCCCGAGACAGACAGCGCCTGCTGGGCCTCTACCCCACTGCCTTCTGCCCCCCGCCACGCTTCAGCTTCCAGCCCCACATGGGGGACCCCGTGAGTGCGCAAAAGTGCAAAAACACACAAGCACGGATTCACACACAGACGTACGCCCCCCCCCCCCCCCCCGGTAGGTGCCAGGTCATGCTGTGTGTTGTTCCTGTTTCCTGTCAGGTGACCCAGATAGCCGCCCAGCCACAGGTGCAGGCAGAGCTCACATCTAGGCTGCAGCAGCTCCAGTCACGCCTCTCCACCCTGAAGATAGAGAACGAGGAGGTGAGAGACAGACATTTATCACACAGTCAAATGTACTTCAGTTTCCCAGTGTGCTTTGCTGGAGAGGTGATACCAGACATGTACAGTTTCCCAGTGTGCTGTGTTGTAGTTTGGTTGACTCTCTGACCACATGCTGTGGGACGGAGGAGAGGGAGATTGGGTTGGAGTGATTTTGTGACAGAGGTAGACTTATAAAAAAAAACATTTTCGTGCCCTGAAGCTAGAGCTTTTTTTTGGTTATTTATAGTGTGGTTTTGGAGTGTGTATTACGGTTGAGAAGATTATATATGCAATTGTTGTGGAATGGGAGGGCAGCTGTAATCTAACCCTGAAGGGCACAGAAGTGCTGATGAAGACTGGAGTAATGAGCTGCATCTGCATGTCTCAGCACACACACACACGCACACACACCGTAATTACCATACACAAATAAACACTCTCACACACCACCTGCACCATACAGATTTAAGATGTGCACACACGCTCGCTCAAACCTCATATCCACAAGTACATGAACACACACATACACCACACATCCTCTGTGAGCGACTACTTTGGTCTAACTCTATTTACCCGCAGGTGAAGAAGACGTCGGGGGCCACTCTCACCACCCTCCAGGACATGTCAGTGCTGGATGACTATGACGTTTCCCAGAGTTTCACCCACAGTCCCTCTTCAGAGTCTGTCAAGTCCAGCGTGTCGGACGGCTACCTAAACAAACCCAGCCTCGCCAAGCGCCGTGCCAACCAACAGGAGACAGAGCTCTTCTACTTCACGGTGAGACACGCACTCAGAGACAGACACACACACACAGGCTAGTTGATGTCGACAGTTAGGTAAATGTACAGTTAATAAACGCCCCATGTGCTTCTGTCGGTGGTCCACAGAAGTTCCGTGAGTATCTGGAGGGCAGTAATCTGATCTCCAAACTACAGGCCAAGCACGACCTGCTGAAGAAAGCCATGGCCGAGGGTAAGAGACCTCACGCTCTCTCTTGCTTTCTCGATTCTTTCTCGCGGCCTACCCTCTTTCTTTCTCTGTCTCTCTCGTTCTCTTTGTTAGCCTGATTCACGCTGGGCTCTCGTTTTTGCTTCACTTGAACCCGTGTAGTGAAACAGAATGTGAGCTTGCGATATCAGGGTGGTCAAACAAGGCTATCTTTTTGTAACTACTATCTCTCTCACTGCCTTTTTTATGGCTGATAAATATACCTTATGTGCTAATGCCCTCCCTGTCTGACAATAAAAAAAACTGCCCTCTCTCTGTCTGCCTGTGTCTTTCATGTCTCTCCAGAGCATATAGCAGACACGCTGACCACCAGGTATAGCTCTTAAACATGTTATTGACTGAAGCACTGTTCTATCCGTTTCTATATTTTAAATTATCTCACCTCTCGTCTTAGTTTTAATTTGCAGAGCTCTGAGTCACTGTTGTCTCTGTTTCTCTCCCTAGCCGTGGACGAAAGAACTCCCATAGCAATCACCAGGTAATGTTTCCACTGTTCCTCCCACTGCTTGTGTGTGTCTGTGTGTGGTTGGCCTCTGGTGGCTGCTTAATTGCCTGGATGTGTTTTTTAGGACACGACTAAAGCCATTCCTCTGCTGGTGGAGAGCTGCATTCGTTACATCAACCTCCATGGTGAGTCCCTCTGTTGAAAACAACATGGTGGATCCTCCCCTTAGCCAATTTGGAGGTTAGGGGTTAGGAGCCAAGTCCTTTTCAAGTTCCTCTGATGTGTACTGACACATGATTAGACTCTCATAACCGCCTCCCATCTCCTTCAGGTCTTCAGCACCAGGGCATATTCCGTGTGTCGGGGTCGCAGGTGGAGGTCAACGACATCAAGAACTCATTTGAGAGAGGTGAGAGGTCACTGTGAGGTCATCATACTTGTGCTTCCAGGTCAGGGGAAAGGAAACTAACCATGTCCGTCTCTCTGTTGCCAAGGTAACGACCCCCTGATTGACGAGGAGAATAACCATGACATCAACTCGGTGGCCGGTGTGCTGAAGCTCTACTTCCGGGGGCTGGAGAACCCCCTCTTTCCCAAGGAAAGGTTCAACGACCTCATTTCCTGTGTCCGTGAGTAGCAATTCTTTCCTCTATGGTGTGGGAGGTGGCTGGACAGGAGGACAGGGGTCACTGTTTTAAAGGTGGGAGTGGTGTTTTTTTTGTGTGTATGCAATTAGTGTGTGTTTGTAAAAAGCATCAGCTGTGAAGGTTTTGTGATTTACCATGAATGCAGCTGACATTTGGACAGCTCTAACACGCAATGTGTTGTAAAAATGACCTTTTCACCAGTCGATACGGCCCTTAATTCAAAACGTATTTAAAATGCAACAGATTCCAATTGCTTTACATGCTTCACATAAATGCACTGTTAGTTTTAGGTCTCCATAAATGATCAGCGCCTGTTCATTGACAAAAAGAGCCGTTTTGAAATGCAGTAATAAAAAGTCTTATGAGTAATACATTCCATTTTGGCACTGTCAAAATGGGTCCCGCTATCTCTCTCTCTCTGTATCTCTCTATCTCTCTCTTCCTCCCACACACGTCTCCAATGCCATGTCTCTTTCTGTCTTTCTGAAACACACAGAGAGCTAGCTGCCTCTCTCTGGGCTGCTTATATTTCAGGATGTTTCAGGATTACACCTCATGAGTTCCTGGGAATATTACTGACAGCTTGTGTGTGTTTGTGTGTGTGTGTGTGTGTGTGTGTGTGTGTTCCCACAGGTATAGAGAGCCTGTATGACAGAGCTCAGTGTATTCGTAAGATTCTACTGGGTGTTCCACGGGTGACTCTGGTCGTGAATAGATACCTGTTCGCCTTCCTCAACCAGTGAGTGTCTGTACGCTAACACAGAACCACACATGAACCACGTCTGGGCTAGTCTAGAACCCACAGATCCACACAGAAGCAGTACTGGGTTTGACTAGAACACATATAACCACACAGAACCAGGTCTGGGTTAGTCTAGAACATATAGAACCAAGCTGAACTAGATCTGGGCTCGTTAAGAGCACACAGAACCAGGTCTGGGCTAGTATAGAACCCAGAGAACCACACAGAACCAGTACTGGGTTAGTCGAGAGCACACATAACCAGGTCTGGGCTAGTATAGAACCCAGAGAACCACACAGAACCAGTACTGGGTTAGTCTAGAGCACACTGAACCACACAGAACCAGTACTGGGTTAGTCGAGAGCACACAGAACCAGGTCTGGACTAGTATAGAACCCAGAGAACCACACAGAACCAGTACTGGGTTAGTCTAGAGCACACTGAACCACACAGAACCAGTACTGGGTTAGTTGAGAACACACAGAACCAGGTCTGGGCTAGTGTTGAACACACAGAATCAGTACTGGGTTAGTCGAGAACATGTAGGTCTGCGGTAGTCTAGATCACACTGAACCACATACAACACGGTCTGTCTATTTGGCTGAACACGATGTCTCATCTCTGCAGCTCCAAATAGAGATGGAGCAGGAAGTGTGAACGGGAGGAGAGAGGGAGAAGTGTGAGGTGCAGGTGTGATCTACCACAGCAGAGTCTGAATGTTAGATTGCAGAGTGTTAGATTGCAGTATTCGGTATGAGTATGATGAACATTCTGTATACTTCTGTTTGTATCCTGGAGTTAGTGTTTTACTTCCTGCCTGGTCATGTGATGCGGTGTTTAAGTAGTAACATTTTGCCCTGTGCCCCCTGCCCAGCTTATCCCAGTACAGCGATGAGAACATGATGGATGCTGGGAATCTGGCCATCGTCTTCGGCCCCACCCTGCTGCCCACGCCCGACGCCCTGGACCAGGTGGCCTGCCAGGCGCATGTTAATGAGGTCATCAAGACGGTCATCCTGCACCACGACAACATCTTCCCCGACCCCCCGGAGCTGCCTGGGCCCATCTATGAGAAGTGCATGACCGGAGACCAGTACTGGTGAGACAGATGGACTATACTGTATACTCCAGCCTTGCAACCAACCATCTGTGCTTTTATCCTTCTGTTCATCATTTTGTGAATTACCAAGGGGGCCCGGTTCTAGCAAGTCTGTCTAATATTGCTGACTGCTGCAGTTATGGTGCTTACACTCCCTTTTTCATCCTTTCCCTCCCTTCACACCCAAACTCTCTTTCTCTCCCTTTATCCTCTCCAGCGAGAGTCCGTTCAGCGAGCCGGGTGGGGAGGCGGAGCCTGATGGCGGCACAGAGACTCAGACCAGTGAGGAGGGTACGCTCTGACCTCTGACCTCTGCACAATCACCCAGTGGGCTTCTCTCTCTTATCCACCAATGGATAGAGAGCTGTCTCCATGGCAACAGCTAGCATAGAGACTCCCCTCTCTCCCTCTGTCGTCTTTCTCTTTCGCTGTGTGCAGTGTGTGATTCCCATTGTAAGGGGGAGGCGGTGGAGTGATGGCTAGCTAAGACTCTTATGCTATGATTTCTCTTTCGCGTCCCCCTCGTTCCTCATTGGCTGAGCTCGGAAGGTCAAACCGGGGACATTAGTGATTGACAGGTCCCCCTCGATCATACGATTTGGCTCTTATCTCTCTGTCTTTCTGCCTCCCGCTTCCCGCCCCCTCTCTCTCTCTCCATTTCTCTCTTTCTCTCCTCCTCTCTCTCTGTCTCTCAGAGGGGGAAGCAGTAGAGGCAGTGGCCAGGTTTGACTATACGGGCCGGTCGGGGCGGGAGCTCTCCTTTAAGAAGGGAGTGACCCTGCAGCTGTTCCAGCGTGCATCACATGACTGGTGGGAGGGGCGACTCAACGGCACCCATGGCCTGGTGCCTCACCAGTACATAACACTGAAGGACAGGCAAGTACACGGCTACAGCATAGCTAGCACATAGCATACACGCTAAGTGACACGGCCATGCCAAGAGAACATGTCTGTAAAATATGCCTACAGCGGCATCCCATTGTGGATTGTTATCAAATGAACTGTTGAATGAAAATGTACGTGCTCAACTCCTTTTTACTGTATCAAAGGAACTGCCCCTTTGACTCTTTAAACGTGTTTTGGGGGATTGATTGACTGACTGAATTGATTGATGACCTAAGTTATTAATTAAATTGATTGGCGTGAACAATTACTGGCCACTGGTATTGGTTGACTAACTGATCATTTGTCTGATTTGTTAGTGCCCTGATTGGTTGGGTAACAGGTTCTGTTTAACACTGATTAGTTGGTAAGAGGTGCTGTGTGTTGTTTCAGGCCTGACTCTGCATCAACAGTGGACAGCGACAGTGGGAGCACTAGCAATGATGACAAGAGAGCCAGAAGTGAGCTGAGCTCTCCTACTGACAGACAGCCTGAGACCTACAACAGGTCAGTAGTTTGATCGCCTGAGACCTACAACAGGTCAGTAGTTAGATCGCCAGAGACCAACAACAGGTCAGTAGTTCGATCGCCAGAGACCAACAACAGGTCAGTAGTTCGATCGCCAGAGACCTACAACAGGTCAGTAGTTAGATCGCCAGAGACCAACAACAGGTCAGTAGTTCGATCGCCAGAGACCAACAACAGGTCAGTAGTTCGATCGCCAGAGACCAACAACAGGTCAGTAGTTCGATCGCCAGAGACCTACAACAGGTCAGTAGTTCGATCGCCAGAGACCAACAACAGGTCAGTAGTTCGATCGCCAGAGACCAACAACAGGTCAGTAGTTCGATCGCCAGAGACCAACAACAGGTCAGTAGTTCGATCGCCAGAGACCAACAACAGGTCAGTAATTCGATCGCCAGAGACCAACAACAGGTCAGTAGTTCGATCGCCAGAGACCTACAACAGGTCAGTAGTTCGATCGCCAGAGACCAACAACAGGTCAGTAGTTAGATCGCCAGAGACCTACAACAGTTTAGTAGTTAGATCGCCAGAGACCAACAACAGGTCAGTAGTTAGATCGCCAGAGACCTACAACAGGTCAGTAGTTCGATCGCCAGAGACCAACAACAGGTCAGTAGTTCGATCGCCAGAGACCAACAACAAGTCAGTAGTTCGATCGCCAGAGACCAACAACAGGTCAGTAGTTAGATCGCCAGAGACCAACAACAGGTCAGTAGTTCGATCGCCAGAGACCAACAACAGGTCAGTAGTTCGATCGCCAGAGACCTACAACAGGTCAGTAGTTCGATCGCCAGAGACCAATAACAGGTCAGTAGTTCGATCGCCAGAGACCAACAACAGGTCTGTAGTTAGATCGCCAGAGACCAACAACAGGTCAGTAGTTCGATCGCCAGAGACCAACAACAGGTCAGTAGTTCGATCGCCAGAGACCTACAACAGGTCAGTAGTTAGATCGCCAGAGACCTACAACAGGTCAGTAGTTAGATCGCCAGAGACCTACAACAGGTCAGTAGTTAGATCGCCAGAGACCTACAACAGGTCAGTAGTTAGATCGCCAGAGACCTACAACAGGTCAGTAGTTAATACACCACAGACCACCACACACCTATAAAATGCACAAAGCTAACAAACTAAGCTAGCGGTTTGTGGAGTGTATTGATTTAGTCAAGCTCTAATCTTAGCTAACGTTCCATATTGTACGTCTCTCAACAGCAGCCACCGCAGGAAGCGGACTGACATTTTCCGTCGCCCCCTCGGTCGCTCTAAAGACCATGGTAACGGGAGTGTGTTGGAGAGGAACTCGCCGCCCGTCACTGGTCACTTCAGCCCGCGGGAGCTCCTTTTGGGGCGGGGCACTGGCTTAACCCCGCCTCTCGACAGCCCTGAGCGTCGTCGCCGTTCCACTGCCGCGGTAACGGTTACCGTGAGCCGCCACGATTCACTCCGTCGGCCTGAAGACACGCCCATCCGGCGCTCCAGCAGCGGGCAGCAAGGCTTCAGCTCCAGAACCCTGGACCCAGACACACTGGCACAGGTACACTCTCTCACACGCACATACTTTCACACACACACAAGTACATACAGTAATTATACAAAAAACAAACATACTTCTTCTTATATTTTCTCTCTGCCACTTCCTCGTTCCCTTTTCTCTGTAGGACATAGAGGAGAGTGTGAGTGTGGCTCTGGGGCAGCTGAGGCAGTTGGAACGTGGGGGCTGCAGACCGGCTCCTGACGTGGTCCTGGACACTCTGGAGCAGGTTAAGAACAGCCCAATCACAGCCTGCTCCTCCGAGTCGCCCAGCCCCCACAGCACCCCCTCTACCCCAGGGACTCCTGGTACCCCTAGTCCCCTCAGCCCTCTGAGCCCCCTCATTCCCCTCCCTGGCCCCCCTCCCGCACCCATCCGATCCACCAACCCCTCCCCCGACACCCTGGGCTCCTTCAAGCCCGTAGTGGGGGCTCCTCTCCGTATGGGAGCTCCGCTTCGCCCCCCAGCCTTGAGGCCGAAACCCCTGGTGCTGCCCAAGAGCAACACCCCCCCTCTGCCCCCGCTGCTGGACAAGTCCTGCACCATGTGATGAGCCAAACCGGGTCAAAATAAAGAGTGGGAGAACAGGGTACCTGCTTACTGTTTAGAAACCTGAACAAGGGTAGAAAGTGGTAGGACAGATCTGAAACTAAAACGGTTTTTATGTAGTAATACAAAATAATATATGATCTATGATATGCCATGATATTTATGTGTGTCGTCAGGTTGGTGTGTACTCTCTTCTTGGTGTGTAGGAGTTAACGTTCTCCATGTATCAAAGCATTTATCAAAGGGTAGCTGTGTAAAATGGGAAAGCTAAAGAAAGCAGAAACCCTATCCTGTAAAAGAGATGTAGTCACAGATGTGTGGGAAGTGTAGTTCTCCTCCAGTGAAATGTAGTTTCAGTGATGTGAACGTTGACTATGTAATGACAAAAGGCTCCTCAGCTAATGAAGGTCTATCACCAAAAGGCTGCTGTGTTCTTAGTGTATTTCGATTGGCTGCTGCATCTACGAGCGATTTTCATTGGCGACGCGAAAGAAAAGGACAATGCGGAGTGAAGATGTGCCTGATGGGTAAAGGGAGGCTCACACAGAGTGGAAACATAAGGGCGGATGTCTGTGTGATCTTTTTTTAAATTGTTTTCTATTTCACTTGGTTCCGCTGCTAAGCTCACTAATGCCTCAACCGAAGCCTCTCGAGGCATTGGTGACAAAACTCACATTCTATTTAACCAATGTTCAGCTATTTAATGAATGTTCCAGTATTTAACGACTGTTCAGCTCTCTATTGAATGTTCAGTGGGCAATAATGTCACAGGGGCCGGCAGTGGCGTTAACCCTCACTACTAGAAAACCGCCTTCTCGTGTTCAACCGATACACACACAGGCCAGGGGAAATAGTTTGGAGTTACAGTGGTGGAGGGGGTTAGGAGTTTGTAGAGTATGTTTCCCTCGGCCTGTGTGTGTGACTTCTTTCCCCTTACCCTGTTTGTCTGTGTGTGTTTCCTCTGCCTGCCCTCGTTCTGTTCCTTTGTAAGTGCGATGGTGGATAAAATGATGGATTATTCATGTCTGCCTTTAGTAACAGAACATGTGCAGGACAGGGGTGCGTGTTGCTGGCAGTTGGTGTGTGTGGGAATATGGTGTATCTGGTTGTGTTAGACTGAAGTCAATAAATAACCTTAAGTTCACAGTAAGCAAACAGGCTGTGGGGCTTTTGAGTGTAAATGCCCAAAATACACTTGGAACAGCAGCACACTGAATGTGTCCTCTTTACTGGGTTGGGAACTGTTGCGTGTGTGTTTGAGCAGTACTGGGGATGTGTGTCTTTAAGAATGGGCTATGGGCGTGCATCGGTTTGTGTGTGTCAATGTGAAAGTGCCTTTTTTTTTTACCCTTGTCTTTGTGGGGAGTTTAATCCACTCGCGCATGTCCCGAACAGAGAGCAGCAGCACTTAGAATGAAATAATCTAAGTGTTTAGTAGAAGACTGAATTATGAATCCTAGAGTTAATCTATTGTGACATTGCACTTTGATGTATTGGGAAAATTGTGAACTTGGCATGTAGCATTATAACATGTGAACAGGTGCATTTTAAGGGACGTTGGTTTCTCTCTGAATGTGTCTGATAATTAAAGGAAATGGTTTAGTCTGTTGCTGTATCTGAAACTCCTGAGCTTCCTAAAGACAAGCTCTTATACCCAAGTGGATAGTATTGATGTTGTGTTTATATTATAAATAAAAGGGAAGAAATTAACAAGTGCGTTTTGGTTCGTCGAGCCTTCATTATTGCCTTATCACCTGCGGCGTGTGAGTGGGGTCGGAAAAGGGGATGGAACGTGCTACAGTTGGCTGTCTGAACACTCACTAATGTCTATATATTTTTTTTTACCTTTATTTAACTTAGGCAAGTCAGTTAAGAACAAATTCTTATTTTCAATGACTGCCTAGGAACAGTGGGTTAACTGCCTGTTCAGGGGCAGAACGACAGATTGGTACCTTGTCAGCTCGGGGGTTTGAACTTGCAACCTTCCGGTTACTAGTCCAACACTAACCACTAGGCTACCCTGCTGTCTTAAGTAGCTTGTGAAAGCACCTCTTACACACACACACACACACACGTCATGCTGCTTTTTTTCTAGTCGTCTCAACTTTATTTGGGAATTAAACGGCAAAATAAGTACAACAACATAAGATGACATACAGTGAAACCAAATTAAGCACTTTTGTTAAAACGGTAAACAAACAAATGTTAAAAGTATACATAAATTAAGCAAAAGACTTCAGTACATAGCATCATTATATCCCTGAGAGGGATAGGAAGTTGGCTATCCTGTGTTGGAATAGAAACAGCGCAAACGTTCACTGTGAGAAGGCCACACTGCGTCTAAGAGTCAGTGACGCACATCTTTGGTCTGGAACTGATTTGGCAAAACAAACTAAAGGATTCAAAGCACGATGCTCAACAGAACCAACAGTTGGACCACGGGTTCAAGCCATTCTCTGATTTAAAACAAGCTAATGCTGAGGTTCTAATTATATTTTAAATATCAAGTCGTAAAGCAAAAGGTCCTGGCCACCCATTTTTAAGAAGCTAAAACCAAATCAGAATATTGCAACAATGTTACTCAATAAGCTTTCCTAATGATTAGACAAATTCATCCATCCTGTCTTTCTACGGAACTGGAACAATCCCTCGTCTCTCTTATGATACACACACGCAGAGTGCCCCTTTATGGGGACAGTCAGTTTACGATGTATATGAAGTAGGGCATCTCTCTCTCAGCCTTTGGAGCCAGGTTTGAGGGTGCTGAATGGTTTGGAGTTCCTCAGCGAGCCAGAGATCTCCTGCAGGAAGGCGGTGATGTGCGAGTCCTTCTCGGACTTCCTGCCATCGAAGATGACCACCAGGGTGAAGTGTGATTCTGGTCGGGTCAAGTAGTAAGTGCTCTGGACTTTGTCGTCGTAGAAGTGTACCACCTTGTCTAGCGTGTTGAGCTCCGCCTCGCGGTCGCCCATCATCATGATGACGTTGGGCCAGTGCGTGAGTGGCCGCTCGCCCCCGGGAAGGGACACCACGGCGGGGAACTGCTCCACACCCTTGGGCGCCTCGCGGTACGAGTGCGGGTGGTGGTAGCCGTGGCCCTGGAAGCTGTCCAAGCCGCGGTTGTCGAACACCAGCGACACGTTGTTGGCATCGTGTTTGCGGATAAACGAACAGATCTTGCCGTGGTAATCGGGCGCCGTGCGTGCGGTCAAGGCCTTCATGTCTGCGGACACCGTCTGCCTGCTCAGCGCCTCATGGAAGTAGAAGCTGAATTTAGCCAGGAGCGCCCCCTGGAGGCGCTGCAGCCACACGTACAGGTGGGGTGGCTGCACGGCCTTCTGGGACTGGCCTCCGAACAGGTGCTTTCGGGTTTCCCTCTGGCGCTGGAAGAGCTGTCCCCAGGCAGTGAGCTTAGAGCTAGCCCCGTGCAGGCTGAGCAGGGCGGGCAGGAAGTGCCACTCTGACACCTGGGCCTGGCAGCGCAGGAGCTGTGTCACCACATCCACTTCTGTCTGGAAGCCCCCCTCCAAGCGGCCCAGGATGGGGTGGTGGAACCTGGGAGGAGGGAGGAGATGGAGGGGTCATTGGAGAGAAAGCTATATCTAATATAAGGGAGAAATGCTGCTGGTGTCAAGATGGTAGCCTTAACTGATCACACTCCACTACGAATCAATCGTGTTCACTATTCTGTAAGACCAATTATCCTAATGATAAATAGCCTCATTAGCACTAATGCTAATTAATATACTGTAAGAGATGGACTGTGGCCGTAAAACAGAATTGGATGTCTCTGGTGTTCTATGCTGCTAAGTGTGTGTGCATTATGCACATTTGTGTGTGCGACTGGGTGTGGAGGTTCTGGCCCTGATTAGCAGTTAATATCCTGTGTATTCTCAGTGCTGATTACGTTTCCTGGCAGTGTCGACTGCTGTGCGAGAAAGTCACCTTCAACCCTGACTGCACAACCACCCATGTGTGCCAGATTGTGACTCGCTGCAGTGTGAACTGCGACTCCGCCGCACAGTGGGCAATTCTGTGTTGGACTTGCTTTGGTTCCGGCTGAGCTCAATTTTACATTTGCTGATTTCAGCAGAAATCTCCCCACCCCTCCCTCCCCTGTCGTGCTCGCCCACCACCCGCCCCTCCCTCCCTCCCCATACTCTCGTTTCTGCAATTTCTCAGCCACTCACACACTATCACAGCCTGCACACACAGCTGAGCTTACACACATGGCACGTCCCACCCACCTGGAGCTGTACTTCTGCAGCACTGCCTCGAGGGTGGTGACCAGCTCCTCTGAGTTGATGTTCTTCTGGCTGCCCAGCGCGTGCATCTTCTCGTACAGGTCAGCCATCTCCATGCGGGCCTGGGTGAAGTGGCACAGCTGCTCCGACAGGTGAGACAGCAGGTCCTCCAGGTAGGGTACGGAGCCTGGCTGGGCATGGCGCCCCATGGTCACCACCTTCCTCAGCGCGTTGAACAGGGAGGTGTAGATGGTGCGGATGGAGTCCTTGCGGCTGAAGAACGACTGGCCGCCTGCAAGAGTGGGTTATGATCCTGATTAACATATTGGAGCAACTTCGAGAAAACAGTCCATGTTGGAAATTGTTGTTTGTGGTGCTATAACCTAACGTAGCTGATGTTTTAAAGTCCCAACAACCAAATTTTCAGGGGAAATGGAAACTGGGTTAAATACGGTAAACATCCACTTCCAGCCGACCCCGTCAGTGTGGGGTAGACGTGATGTGCTGTCTTCTGTGGGTTTTATCGGCGGTTGGCATCTAACATGATGGTGCATTACCTCCACCCTCGTACTAGATCTCATTCTCCCTCTTTCCCTCTGATTCTTCCCACACTGTGGCAATACATGCTCAACTGTCTGTTTCCTGGCAATAATCACACTTTCCTATCACATTTAAAGTCTTATTCAACCGGCGGAGTCCCATCCTTAATCTTGTAAAAAAATAGCACCCTCTCTTCTGTTCCTTCCTGCCATCCTCCACTCCCAGACTTTCATTTGTACTTCAAATAAACACCTGCCCTCAGTATCTCTATTCCACTGTTCCTGCCATCCTCCACTACCAGACTTTTATTTGTACTTCAAATAAACACCTGCCCTCAGTATCTCTATTCCACTGTTCCTGCCATCCTCCACTACCAGACTTTCATTTGCACTTCAAATAAACACCTGCCCTCAGTATCTCTATTCCACTGTTCCTGCCATCTCTGCACCATCACTGTCCATATCAGGCTTTTTGCCTCTGCCTTTGCTCATTGAAACTACAACATCCCCACTACTAAGTGTTTGTTTAGCCAGTACATCAACTGCCTCGTTCCCCTCCACACACACGGGCTGGGACCCAAGTAAATCGTATCCTGCCATGGGTTTGTAGTACCTCAAAGCAGGCATTGCGTGCTACGTAAGCTAAAGGACCGAAAACTCATCAACACTGAATGAATCAAAGCAAGTAACTATTCTGGCTGGCTTGACTTCTTCCACCCACATCCAGACCAACAGTATGCCCATCAGCTCCGCCGTATATACAGCCAGATGATCTGTAATACGTTTCCTGGCTGCCACCCCACATTCCTGCACCACAAATGCTGACCCAGTGCATCCTGTCCTTGAATCAGTTTTGAACCATCTGTGTAAATGGCCACAAAAATCCTAATACACAGTATCCAGATGTCTATTAAACAAATCTGATGGATCAACACCCTATCTTTCTGTCGTCTCTCCAACACTTCTCAATCAACTAGGCAGGAGTAGCCATGGTGGACTTACAGGAAGCTACCATTCGACTAAACTCCAATGCATTTCAATTAACAGGTGTACCTTGTTAATTTGTGGAATTTCTTTCCTTAATGCATTTGAGCCAATCAGTTATGCTGTGTGACAAGATATGGGTGGTAGACAGAAGATAGCCCTATTTGGTAAAAGACCAAGTCCATATAATGGCAAGAACAGCTCAAATAAGCGAAGAGAAATGACAGTTCATCATTCCTATAAAACAAAGGTCAGTCAATTCCAAAAATGTCAAGAACTTTTAAAGTTTATTCAAGTGCAGTTACAAAAACCTTCAAGCACTATAATGAAACTGGCTCTCATGAGGACCGCCACAGGAAAGGAAGACCCAGAGTTACCTCTGCTGCAGAGGATAAGCTCAGTTTCCAGCCTCAGAAAGTGCAGCCCAAATAAATGCTTCACAAAGTTCAAATAACACATCTCAACATCAACTATTCAGAGGAGACTACGTGTATTAGGCCATCATGGTCAAATTGCTGCAAAGAAACCAATACTAAAGGACACCAATGAGGAGAGACTTGCTTGGGCCAAGAAACACGAGCAATGGACATTAGACTGGTGGAAATCTGTCCTTTGGTCTGATTAGTCCAAATTCAAGATTTATGGTTCCACTCGCCGTGTCTTTGTTAGATGTAGACTAGTTCAACGGATGATCTCCCCATGTGTGATTCCCACCGTGAAGCATGGAGGAGGTGTGATGGTACTTTGCTGGTGACACTGTCAGTACTTTATTTAGCGATCTGCCATCCCATCTGGTTTGGGCTTAGTGGGACCTTCATTTGTTTTTCAACAGGACAATGACCCAACACACCTCCAGTCTGTGTAAGGGCTATTTGACCAAGAAGGAGAGTGATGGAGTGCTGCATCAGATGACCTGGCCTCTACAATCACCCGACCTAAACCCAATTAAGATGGTTTGGGATAAGTTGGACCGCAGTGCTCAGCATATGTGGGAACTCCTTCAAGACTGTTGGAAAAGCATTCCAGGTGAAGCTAGTTGAGAGAATGCCAAGAGTGTGCAAAGCTGTCATTATGGCAAAGGAAAGCTTCTTTGAAGAGTAAAACATATTTTGATTTGTTTAACTTTGTTACTACATGATTCCATGTGTTATTTAATAGTTGTGATGTCTTCACTATTATTCTACAATGTAGAAAATAGTACAAATAAAGAAAAAACATTGAATGAGTTTGTCTGGTACTGTACATGGTCCTCAATGAGGAATGCCCAGCCCCCCCACTCCTTCCCCATCAGACAGCACATCACATTTAGCACCTTCTTACACCTTACACCCTCCCATCACTCAATCAATGGCTTCTGCCCAGGTCAGGCTAGTGTCAAAGTACACCACAAGGAACTGGAAGGACCCCACCCTCTCCAGGTTTCTTCCATATAACCTCAAGCATATATCATCTCCCACCTGGTAAAGAACACAGAGTTCTCTACAGAGAACCTGAATCCCCACATTAATGCCCACCGCTCTACCTCATCAATTGCTTCCTGTACCTTCCTGACTATGTATGTCACATTTCTTCCCCTCTTCCATAAGGCCCCATAATCTGCAAATAATGACCTCCCCATATCCGGCCATAACTGCAAGTAAACATCATTGATTATGATTGAGAACAACAGAGGTCTAATCACGCTCCCCTGTGGTGTACCGTTATCCACCATTTAGCTGCCTGAGACTTCCTTACCCGGATAGACCTTCCAAATAGGAAATCCTTTATCCAGTTGTACGTTCTTCCTCCTACCCCCATAATATCAACGTTATGTGCTGCTGAATACATAAATCGTAAAAATCTGGGCTTGTATCGCCACCTGCTGTTAGAAACCTACACTTCAACTTTCTATTATGGAACGTGACTTTCTCGTCTGGATAATAACATCATGGTGATACTAGTCCCACTTGTGATAGGTCACATTAATTGCACTGAGGGGTGTCATTTTGCTACACCAATGAGTTTTGTAGTGCAACAAAAAATGCATTTTCTGTCGGTGCTTCTTACCCAGTTTTTGTCCCAGGAACGTCATGTTGTGATAGGCCTTCTCCGCTGCGGCAAGGTGTGCGAAGGCGGCGAGGAGAGCGGCCCAGATGGCCCCTGCGCTCTTGCTGCTGTCCTTCTCTTTCTCCACATAATCCTTCGCCCGGTCGAACGAGAACATTCCGAGCTGCGTGAAGAAACTCTCCAGAATCGCCCGCTCACGAGGCACCGGCCGCAGTTCCTCCTCACGCGGACCCTCCATCATGCTTTAGGATAGCTAACGTTAATACAGCAAGATAACTTGTGAATAGAACATTTATTGCCGTACTAAACTGGTCGCATACTTGCTCGATACTACTGCTATCATGCTAGCTAAAGATCTAGGTAAAACAATTTAACAACACCTCTCTCGGCTCAAACTGAATTTGTCAGAATGTATTGTTAATCTAGCACTGGCATAGAACAAACGAAATGTATAAAACATTATGCGGTAAATAAAATATTGTATACCAATTTAACTTGCTATTCCGTCGCCGCCATCTTGGTTTCAATTCACATCACAACACTACGGCAAAGCAGAAGTGTCTGGCGGAATCGTTGCAATCTGAACGTCTAGCGCCTTCTTCTGACTTGGAGGGGTTAAGAAAAACAGTTACAGAAATACACTTGAATGGAAATGTGAAAAAAATGTGTTTAATTCCATAATTTTCGTTGGATAGAGCTGTGTTAATATTTAAGTACTTACCTAGTTGTAGGGAGAGTCATGCCACCCCTATGCCATGGGAACGAAAAACCATCTTGATTTACCTTACAAGACCTGCAAACGAACACTCAATGTGATTTAATTTGTCTGTTAAAGTATCCTTGACCACTCTTCAGATTTTCTGGGGTGAGTGTTAGCAGCATTTGACGTCAAACATAAACGACTGTTTCCAATACTCTGCTAAAAACCTGACACCGCACATGTTTGCCACACAGCAAGAAGAAGGTTAGGTCAGGGTTATTGTTAAGGTTAACAATGGTACTGGATAGCACCAAGCACTTTTTCATCTCACACTGTTAATCATTCACTGATGGATGAAATAATCCGTGACCACAGACCCAAAGAGAGAGGGGGAAATTATACCACTACCTACCAATAATTTTTATCAACAGTATAATATTGGGGGCAAATCTAATTAATGTGTGGCTTATTGGTAACAGATTATTGAAAATAGAATGTTTGATATTTAGAACACTTTCCACTTTTATTTCTGTGATGCTCTGAATTGAACGCGATCGCCCCTGCGTTGAGAAAGTAGAACTACTAGCACTGCCAATCTGTTACTGGTTTTCTACTTCCGCCTTCTCATCCGCAAGTGAGAGGCACCAAAAATGTCCAGTTACTCCAGAGTAATTAATCATGCCACCAGTATATTATGCAGCAACAAAGGTTCCCTGGCCTTCCAGCAATTGCACAGGAAAGTATTCCAGCGTGTTGAAATAACTAGGGACGACCTTTGGTACATTGTAAAGAAGTGTTCTCGGTTTGTTGTGGTGCGGAACCGAGAGAGAACGGACGAATGGGGAACTGACTGTGTGATTGTCGCCAAAACGTCGCTGCGACTATGCAAAAATTACACAAAACAAGATTGCAGAGATTGCCAGGAGCTTCACCTTTGCAAATATTTTGTTTATGGAAACTGTAGATTTGGGAAAGGCAGGTAAGAGAAACCTCGACCGTGGTGAGTAATTTTTTACCAGGTTGAGGAGGGGAGTGGCTAGCTAGCAGCAGCATAGATGAGATGGCTATCACGCCCCTTTTATTCTGTATTGCTCAATTTGGACGAATAACACCTGCATCCTCTAGTCTAGTACACTAATGTGTGTAAGGTAGTGGTAGCACATTTATTATTATTATCATCAGAATGACCTATGTTTCCTTAAAGTCCTTGATTTGGAACAAGGCATATAATGATAATGAGTTTTCAGTAACCTACACAAAAGCAAAATGATGCATGATGTCTTTATGGTACGTTCCTGTCTGTTTACATACTCTACTCCGGTCTGTCTGTGTGTGCTGTTCTCTTTGTAGGAAGCAGTGTAAGTTCTCCCATGACGTGCGTTCAGAGCATAACTACACGCTCCTGAGGGAGTGCACTCTGCATGAGCTGCACGAGGATGACTTGTTCCTGTTACTGCTGCAGAATGATCCCACCCTGCTGCCGGAGGTAAAACACATACGCACAGAAACAAACACACAGAGAATATACAGCACAGGCCGCTCCACTACTGACTAGAGCCCCACTACACACCTGGATGGAGCCTTACCAAGGCCTGGCGGTCTCCATTGAGAAATGAGCCCAGCTCAAATCCCTAGCATCTCTCCCTAAGCCCCTGTAGACTTTCATATACCCTTTCTCCCTTAGATGAATACAGTAGAAATGCAATGCTGTGTCTCATGCTCTCTTTTTATGTGAATTTGTCTCTCTTGATCCATGAAGTCTTGCTCCCTTAAGTAAAATGTGGGACGTTTCTGCATTACAGGTTTCTGCCCTCAGGGAGTGTAGCAGTGTTCTGGGTGCTCTTTGTCTACCAGCTCATGGGTAGAAGGCGTAGACCTCCTCAATCTTTCTATTTTTCTCTCACTCTTTTATCTCTTACTCATTCTTACTCATTCTATCTCCCCAAAGAAGGAAGGACAGGAGTAGCTTACATCCTGGCATTCCAGGGAAGGGAATTCTGGATGAGTTTATAGGCAGGTTCAGTGAGAAGTGAATCCTGCACACTGATTGGACGATACCTCTCCGAACCAGATGCACCTGGAATCTGATTGGACAACTATATGGAGGCCTCGGAGCCACAAACAAGTTTCTCAACAAAAAAAGGAAAAAACGTGTGTTCAGTTGTCCGAGAGTAATGTTGGCTCATCCAGTCTAAACAAATATCACAGTAAATTCATGAAAATGTTTAAAAGACGAAACTAAAAAACTAAAAACACTACAAATACCACCACGTCCAGCCTAAAGCCCAATGTCGGAGAAGAGTGATCTGAGATGAAGACACCTTGGACCTGTGGGACTTCCTGTGTGCAAAAAAAAAAAAAAAAAAAAAAAAAGCAAATAAAGATTTTTATATATTTTTTTTAAGAATACAAAAAAAGGAAATATAAAAACTTACGCTGTTGATGTGGGTTTGTCCCCGGGAAGTATTCGTTACCCAAAGAGGTAAAGTAGAACTTCTTGGTGTGCGAGGTTAGATCATTTTGACGATGGCCATGTATTCTAAAGGCAACTGCTTGGCCACTCTCTGGTTGGCTATGTGTGACTGCATTGCCACAATGATTGTCTCTGACATTGTTGCTGTGTGTTCCTGACATCAGGTGTGCTCTCACTACAACAAGGGCTCCGGGCCCCATGGCGCATGTACCTTCAGGGATGGCTGCACCAAGATGCACATGTGCATGCACTTTGTGCAGGACGACTGCATGTTCGGGTCTAAGTGCAAGAGGCAGCACGTCATCGACCAGCATGGCCTTCGCATGCTGGAGGAGAGGGGCCTCAGCGGTGACATCATCAAAGACCTGCCTTTCGTTTACCAGAACCTCCACCGCCTCAACACACCCACTACACCCTACAATGCTAAAGGTACGGAATCCCTCACCTGGAGCGTGTGTGTTCTTTTGGCTTGATCTGCAGTATTTATGCAACTGAGCTGTTCTCTTGGCCTGGTCTGCAGTATGTGTATAATCCCTCTGTATATGTGTGTATCAGAGCATGTAGGTGAGCTGGTCTCCAGGCCTGTGATCAAGAAAGAGGACAGGAAGGAGATTTGTCTGCATTTCATACGCAGGAACTGTAGATTCCAGGGTGAGCTCTCTTTTACTTGTTTTTATGTATTTTTGCCTGTTCAAATCTAATTTGATTTGTCACATGTGCAGAATACAACAGCCTTACCCTGAAATGCTTACTTACAAGCCGTTAACCAACAATGCAGTTAATGAAATGCAGTTAAAAAAAACATTTACTAAATAAACTAAAGTCAAAAACAAAATTAAAAGCAACACAAAATTACATAATAATAAGGAGGCTATATACAGAGGGTACCGGTACCGAGTCAATGTGCACGGGTACAGGTTAGTCGAGGTAAGTTGTACATGTACAGTACCAGTCAAAAGTTTGGACACCTACTCATTCCAGGGTTTTTCTTTTCTTTTTACTATTTTCTACATTGTAGAATAATAGTGAAGACATCAAATCTATGAAATAACACATATGGAATCATGTAGTAACCAAAAAAGTGTTAAACAAATCAAAATATATTTTATATTTGAGATTGTTAAAAGTAGTCACCGTTTGCCTTGATGACAACTTTGCACACTTGCCATTCTTTCAACCGCCTTGATGAGGTAGTCAACTGGAATGCATTTCAATTAACAGGTGTACCTTGTTAATTTGTGGAATTTCTTTCTTTCCTTAATGAATTTGAGCCAATCAGATGTGTTGTGACAAGGTAGGGGTGGTATACAGAAGATCGCCCTATTTGGTAAAATACCAAGTCCATATTATGGCAAGCACAGCTCAAATGGGGCGGCAGGGTAGCCTAGTGGTTAGAGCGTTGGACTAGTAACCGAAAGGTTGCAAGTTCAAATCCCTGAGCTGACAGGGTACAAATCTGTCGTTCTGCCCCTGAACAGGCAGTTAACCCACTGTTCCTAGGCTGTCATGGAAAATAAGAATGTGTTCTTAACTGACTTGCCTAGTTAAATTAAAATAAGCAAAGAAAAACGACAGTCCATCATTACTTTGACATGAAGTCAGTTAATCCAGAAAAGTCAAGAACTTTAAAAGTTTCTTCAAGGCAGTCACAAAAACCATCAAGCACTATGATGAAAATGGCTCTCATGAGGGCCGCCACAGGAATGCCACAGGTATGCCAGCAGCATACCACTGCTGGCTTGCTTCTGAAGCTAGGCAGGGTTGGTCCTGGTCAGTCCCTGGATGGGAGACCAGATGCTGCTGGAAGTGGTGTCTTTCCTCTGGTCTTAAAAATATCCCAATGCCCAGTGCCGGCTTTCGGATGGGACGTTAAACAGGTGTCCTGACTCTCTGAGGTCATTTAAAGATCTCATGGCACTTAACGTAAGAGTAGGGGTGTTAACCCCGGTGTCCTGGCTAAATTCCCAATCTGGCCCTCACACCATCATGGTCACCTAATAATCCCCAGTTTACAATTGGCTCATTCATCCCCTTCCTCTCCCCTGTAACTATCCCCCAGGTCGTTGCTGTAAACTTACCTAATAAAATAACGGATAAATAAAAAAGGAACACCCGGAGTTACTTCTGCTGCAGAGGATAAGTTCATTAGAGTTAACTGCACCTCACATTGCAGCCCAAATAAATGCTTCACAGAGTTCAAGTAACAGGCACATCTCAACATCAACTGTTCAGAGGAGACTGCGTGAATCAGTCCTTCATGGTTGAATTGCTGCAAAAAAACACTACTAAAGGACACAAATGAGAAGAAGAGACTTGCTTGGGCCAATAAACACGAGCAATGGACATTAGACCAGTGGAAAGCTGTCCTTTGGTCTGATGAGTCCAAATTTGAGATTTTTTGTTCTTAGTGACACGCAGAGTAGGTGAACGGATCATCTCCGCATGTGTGGTTCCCACCGTGAAGCATGGAGTAGGAGGTGTGATGGTGTGGGGGTGCTTTGCTGGTGACACTTCAAAACTCTTGGAAAAGCATTCCTTGTGAAGCTGGTTGAGAGAATGCAAAGTGTGCAAAGCTGTCAAGAGAAAGGGTGGCTACTTTGAAGAATCTAAAATCTATTTTGATTTGTTTAACACTTTGTTTGGTTACTACCGGTACATGATTCCATATGTGTTATTTCATAGTTTTGATGTCTTCACTATTATTCTAATAAACACAGAGTAGCAGCAGTGTAAAAACAAAGGGTGGGGGGAGGTCAATGTAAATAGTCCAGGTGGCCAATTGATTAATTGTTCAGCAGTCTTATAGCTTGGGTGTGGAAGCTGTTAAGGAACCTTTTGGACCCAGACTTGATGCGCCGCTGTTGGTATATTTCTATGCTTTTGGTATATTTGGTTGTGGTTCTCGCATGCTTGTTTGTGTAATGCATTTGTGTGCCCAGACCAGTGTATCCGTGTGCATTTTAACCTGCCTTATAAGTGGGAGGTGTTTGATGGGAACGACTGGATACACCTGCATCACACTGAGGACATCGAGAGAGCCTTCTGTGATCCCCGGAACACACACAGGTCAGGGTTCACCACTGCCCACTAAAGTTGAAAGTGGACTCTTGTGCACCTTTTCAAACCAATATGTTTTCCCGCCAACTTTATCATCCTGCTAACTTTTATTTACGCGAACCGACCTAGTCATGATTGAGATAAAGTTCTGCCTATAGCTTCGTATGAAATGTAGCCGTAATGCTGAGGCGGCATTGGCACGCACTATGCTCTTAAAGGAAAATCACACTCAAAATACTGTCTGTATTTTTCTATTATGAAAGTTATGTAACATGAAAACTTGATTGCTGACATGCAAAACATTTTGGGACTATGTCAACAATGGACCGATGATGGTTGCTAGGCAGCGCCCTTTCTACTTTCCTCCTGGCAGTTCTAAACTTTGCGAGGCATGTCACTTCACCCATCTCTTCGCATAACCCACTACATTAACTGTTTTCTTAACCACAACTGGATGGATCTATATATCATTTATTTGGGAATAAACATCACTGAATTGAAAGGCATTAAATTGTTGCTTACTGAAACTCCGAAAGTCATCAAATTGTTATACTACATTTGAAGTATAGCCTACCCGTTATAATATTCATATGTGTAAACATACTGAATTATAATTGGATGCATTCATTTTACCGCCGTATCATACTGTGCTATGATTGGTTAAGACCACCCAGGTGGTTAGGTCATGGCAGTTGATCATGGTTGGAGATAAGTGAACATGCAAGTTGTAGCTAGCTAATAAAGAGCTACGTTAAGAAATATCCCGTAGTACTGCATTTTATTATTTTGTACAAAGCGTGCAAAACAAGACACCCGTGTGTAGTCAACTATTTCAGCACCGTTTTGCGCGGCTTTGAGACAAGCGTGGGGACTCTTGATAAATCAATCAATCAATGTCAGATTTTTATTTTCACTGAATCTCCATTTGGATATTGGTTAGGCTACAATTAGGCTGTGGAAACGTTAGCTAAGTTTAGGTGAGTGCTGCTCGTGATCATTTTCTTTAGTTGCCTCATTCATTAGCACTGATCAGAACATTTTGCCAGTATGTGATGTAGCTTAACAAGTGGATTATTTTGCTCTTGCAGTCATTTAGTAGCCTTGTCCTACCTGACCAAAATATTGTGACATGTCTTAATCAGTGTGATTTTCTGTAGGCTATATTTGGTTAATGCTCATAAAATAAAAAATCGTCCTCCCTCATCTTAAACGGCATCGACCGCCACTGACCGCCCACATGTACTCTCTCTTAAGCTTGCCGGCATGTGCACAGGATATATAAAAGGCTTATCCAAGCAAGAATGTGGTAAAAATTTGACTGTTTTAATTGGGTTCTAAAAAAACATTTGCAGATTATTTATTTTTTTACAGGCAACATACCATAAAGTCTGACTGTAAAATGTAAATAATCCATGAACATCTCTCTCTCTCAGTCCAGGATCTCGGCCAGTAGACTTCCTAACGATGACACAGGAATCGGACCCCGTGCGGCGCCTCTCCACGGTTTCCTCTGTAACAAAGCCGGCTCACTACATCCTGACCACTGAGTGGCTGTGGTACTACAAGGGCGACCACGAGAACTGGATTGAGTTTGGAAGACCTGTGAGTCTGGAGGGAAAATGGGAGGCATTGAGTTTTGTGGTTGTTGTTTTGTTGTTGAGATATGGTTGTGAGGATTCTGTGATGTTGTGAGGATTCAATGCCAGGCGCTCTATAGAGCAGCGCATTACTCTTGAGTTTTAATTTAGCATGAGCCCACATGCACAGCGTTTACCGTTAATTCTATCTCCTACGAACTTCGGGAAATTACCATTAAAAGTTGCGTTGTCGGCTGTCCAGTGTGCTACTCTATAAAATGCCTTGGATTGAATCCCGGCCTAAGTATGTGGTGGTGTTGCGGTTGTCTTGCGGTCAGGACGATAAACAGCGTATGACCTCCCTCTCGTCCCGGGAGCTGGAGGAAGCGTACCTGGCAGACGGGTCTGCTGAGGTCACCATTATGAAAGGTCACCGCAACTACTACCTCAGTTTTCAAGGTAAAGCCCTTAGTACATCCCCAACATACACCTGCATTAAAATAGCTGAAATAAACCCGATCAATATGTTTATATCAAAACATACAGTGACCAGGACGAGGTGTCATTCATCTTTGAACTCCTCCTCCTCTTTTTTTTCTACCCTTCCTTTCTCTTCCCTACCCTCAACCCTCATTGCCTCTGCCCCTCTCCTCATCAACTTGTCCTCCACTTTCACACCTTCCTGCAGACATGTACCAGCGGAACCCCAAACACAACACCAAGAGGAGGGTGCGTCGCCGACCACGCTTCATCTCCATCATGGAAGTGGAGAACAAGACTGCACCGTAGAGAGAGAGAAGGGAGAGAGAGAAAATAAAGAGGAGGAATAAATGGGCAGATCTGTTCCTCTCTGAATGAATGAGTACCTTTACTCTGGATCTGGTGAGTGGGGATAAATTGGACTGGCTGACAGTCACCCTAATACAACACGGTATGTAAGTCACTCAATACCACAGGGATGACTACCTGGTACAGCCATGAAGAGCCAGCAACAGGAAATCACAGTGTGTTGCTCATTTAAAATAATGTTACTGATGTAATATGCATTTAGTTTGCAATTACTTTCTTTTTTTTTGCTCATTGGAAAACCCGGTGCTCTCAGATGGTGTCTGTTTTTACGTTTTTACGTTTCCTGTAATCAAGTATCAATACCTAAATTACAACTCGTCTTTTATGTACAAACTGTCTGACTGTAGACAAATGAAGTATTTAAATGTTTCTGTATATTTTAAAATGTTGAATATCTATCACGTTTTGAGTTCATCGCAGTCTAGTATATAACTCTATTTCCTAGCATGCATCTCTATATTTATGTAAAGATGAAGATGTGATAATAAAACTATAGACTGGTCTGGCATGTTTATTTGTGGAATCGTTTTTCTACATGTCTATTTTCTGTTACTAAAGACCATACTCAGATTCATTGTCATGTTTCTCCATATTTAACATAATTATTTACACAGAAGCCTTATTATGAACATCATTTGGCCCTAATATTCTAAATGAAAACTATATCGATCAGCGTTTCTTAAAGTATGGGTCGCGACGTAAATGTATAATATTATGTAATTAGTTGAATTAATTTGGCCAAGTGCAACTGCGCTCTCTTATCAGCAGTCTGCTCAGTTTGGGGAGAGGTTGTAGAGGGAGATAGATGCCCATGTGCTTCGCGGTTTACCGGATCTTTTTTCTGCAGTTTTCTTGAAGATTACTCCGCGACCCACACCCTGCAGCGCTGTAGTTCAAACCACTGACTTGTTATTCACACTCGCCATCACTCACCGCTGTCATGAAATGGATTCCAGCTAGCCGCAAGTTCTGACTGAGCTCAATTGTCATGAAACGCAAATACAGTGATGACTTTTTGTCTCTTTCATACAAACTTTGAGAAATAAAGAGGAGCACCCACAATGTGTTTTGTGTGGGGAAGTACTTAGTAATGAGGCTCTCGAAACGAACAAATTATTAAAACGACACGTCCTGACCAAACATCCAGGCACAACATGACAGTAAACCCAAGGAGTTATTTCAGAACAGGGCAGAATGCTTCAGGAAACCGTGCTTCGAAAGTGGAAAAGTCAACTAGAAAGGCATTGTCATTTTATAACTGGTGGTGAAAAGCAGAAATAAGGGAGTACTATCTCTCATAGCAGTAGATGTGAGTTTCTCTTTCAAAAAATCCCGTCCCTTGTAACGTTACACAGCTAATAGCTAACGTTAGCCAAAGCAAACTAACTAGCTACTGAAAGTACAACACTAAGAAACAGTACAGATGAAGATGAAAAATTATCAGGCCTACTGTACAATCTACTGTATTGTTGGAAACAAGTCTAGGTTGTAACTGTTGCTGTTACAATTAATCATTTTTATTCTGAACTGGAATAAACTGATTGAGGCAAGATGCTTTTTGAGAAGAACAATCTGGGTTGCTCATCTGCAGCACGAAGCGGTCTCCTGCCTGACTGAGTAAGCAGTAGATGTTCTGATCCAGTTTGGCACCACATACCTATGCAAGTCAGGGTTCTCAAGTACAGAAACAGTGTCAATGCTGAGCATGACCTCAGTGTTGCACTGTCAAAAACTGAGCCCAGAATAGACATGCTTGTTGAAAACTTCAGCCAGCCACACACCTCTCATTACCACTGTGTGTGTTTTCTGGTCTAAATCTGTTAGGTGATAAATCAGTTTATTCCAGTTCAGAATTTAATTTTTTTTTATTTTAAGAGCTACAGTTCCAACCTAGACTTTCTATCAACAATAATTTATACAGTAAGATGTACAGCAGGACATACTTTTTAAAATATGTACTGTTACTTAGGGTTGCACGATCAAAAAGCCTGTGTGTATGTTCTGTTATACATCTGTGTGATGTGATCAATCCGTTTATTCCCGTTCAGAATGAAATCATTTATTGTATTTTAACAGCAACAGTTCCAACCTAGACAGGTATGTAAGAGTGTTTTTAATGGGGGAAAAGAAACCTTAAAATATATTTATGGGTATTTCATTGTTATTTGTTTTTGCCTATATTGCATTTTTTAGCCATAATGGCAATTACATTTTCCGATATTTACGTATAGTTGCATATTTTCCTAAGCTTGGGTCCCAGGAAAACACAGAATTTCTCATTTGTGTCCCAGGCTGAAAAAGTTGAAGAACCCATGATATAAATCCATGATTCACAAGGGCCTATGCCTTGCATCAATAAGGACAAGTTAACCGGTATTTTGAGTGGCATTCTCCCAGCCAATGACCAGGTATGTTGGCACACGCATTTGAGGAACGCCAGGGGTGTTGCAGCGAAGACTGCTGCAAAATCATCCAAGCGATGCGCGTCTCCCAAGAATAAACCCAATTATGGCGTGCTCATGATTTGTGTGTAGAATCGAATGTCATGTTTGGGTATTATGGACTGTGAATTACAGGCGCAAAGACAAATTCCTATTTGATGCGGACAGTATGATACTCAGACGTGTCTGGAATCTCAGGTTCTCCAGTGATGGGCGCTCGAGTGTGTGACGTTTCACCGGGAGATGATCACAATGTATGAACACGGCGCGGCTTACGTTCAAGTCGTCGGCCGCGAACAGATTCAATAATTACTGGCGACATTGGGAGTTCTTTTTCTAACGGAAAAAATGGTTTTTAGGTTCTGCATTTTGCAACATAGTAAATTTGTTCGTTCTCTCTCCTTGCCGGTGAGCGCGCGGCCGCATGGGCCTGGGAGATGCGTGACGCGCCTGTACCGCGTCTCTTGGATGGCAGGTAGGCTCCATCACATCTCTGTGAAAAAAATAGGCTATGGAAAGAAAGAAATGCGGCGACTGCTATAGGCTAACTGTTTGTGTGTTTGAGAGATTTCGATTAGGCTTTTTCCAGGTTAGTAGGTTAGTTTAATATTGTCGGCCGATTGTCAGCATTCAGTCTTAAAAAGGCTTCAGAATTTGAGCTATTAACAGCTCGCGCTTGCCGCCCTTTTTATCACTAAAATGTATCAATTTGTCTATTTCTGCGAAAGTGTAGGCATTTTGTGGGGAAATGTAAAAATGTCCACTAAACGAGGTGTCATAATGATAAAGATGGGATAATAAACTTGGAATTGTGTCATGACCGACGGTATTATAGGTTAATTAGGATACAGCAACTAAATCCGTTGTCGCCTATCGTTTCATGGGCTATTTTAAATTGGCTTAATAAAAAATATAAAAAATTAACCGTACCATGGCTGTCAGATTTGTGAGATGCATGATGTTTGTTGGCAGACGTGGCCTAGTATAAGCTCCCCAATAATGGGGTCAGCCAGCCAGCCAGCTATCAAATGTGACAGGACACTGGTAAGGCAGCCCGTCTACTGCTTTAATAGCCTAGTTAAAAATAGGCTTAACCCATTAAATGTTTCTATACGATGAAGATATTTTTATTACAAGGCCTTTATCTAAATAGATTTGTATTATTAGATATTTGCATATAGGGCCTCCTGGTCGCCAGAAAGCATGCAATGATGATGCTATAGAGGAGAGATGGCATCGCACGTGTGTAATGTGACTACTCCCGTGCCATGGAAAGTCTGATCCTGATGAGCACGGGTTCGAGGATGTGCCACGGAGCCTCTCAGGGCCTCCGCACTTATTGCGCGCATCTGCTGGTAGCTTCCTTGCTGGTGTCCATGACGATGTCAAGCTCACCTGTTGCAGGTAACCAGCATTTAATTTTCTTACCCTCATAGGCATTGATGGCTGGTGGCTTTGACTCTGAATGATAATAATTACTGTTCCACACCTGGTTTCATCAAGGTACACTGAGAGATGTGGCCAGTATTTGACTTGTCCTTGACTTTTGGAGCTGTCCTTGGTGCTGAATGCACCAACTTCCATATTCACCCCCATCTCCTCGCCTCGTGTCTTTCCATCCTTTTACCTCTGTCTGTCCATTCATCCTCCTCCATCTCTCAGTAACTTGGTTATGTCGTCAGGGACAGCTGGACAGTGGATGCCTACACACACAGTCACCCCTCAGTCAGTCCCACTCACTGGCCTTGAGGCATCACACACACACTGATACAATCACACACACATACGGCGCATACAAGCACCCACTCAAAGTCAAATATATCCTGACTTAAAATAAAGAAATCTGTGGGCGGCTGCGTGACAGGGGCAGACGGACTACTTCCTGGTGATGAAGGATGTTTTTGCACTGCTGATTGGATCATTGTCATCAAAGCCATGTGGATCGACCGAAGGGTGCTGCATGCTATTCTTAGAAACGCAAGTCTTTACTCTCATCTATCTTCATTCCTGCAGTCTCGCTCTTTCTTTCTCTTCCCTCTGCATTACTCTTCCCCTCTCTAATTCTATTTCTTTGTATTTTTTCTTCTCCCTTGCTCTCTCCATCACTATCTCCCTGTCTGAATCAATGTGTGTGTGTGTGTGCGTGCGTGCGTGTGCACGTGATTTGATCCTGCTGTTGGCTGGGATGCCTCTGAGCTGTGTGCTGTGTCTGCAGCATACCAATGAGCTCGCCGCCACACAGCACGTGACACTGCCGCAAAGCACGGCAGCGCCTAGTCAAGGCTAGGAGGAGGAGGAGGCAAGGTGCTTGCTGTAATGTAACTTACTGTACTGTCGAGTGTGTGTGTGTGTGTGTAGTGAGAGGGGATGGATGAGGAGCAGGTAGAGCAAGGAGATTGTTAATTTATTCTGTTTTAGTTAAGGTAACAATCTTAGAGTGACATGGTTATTGTTATCATACATCTGCATTATAGCGCTTTGTGTTACAGTATATTGTACTTAAAATTATGATAAATGAACTGGGTGTTTCTCTATGCCTTTGTGTACGTGTACGACTCTTCATTGTCATGTTGAGTGAGGATTGTGTGTGCAGGGCCGACCCTACAAATAAGCAACAGTCGGGGTCTCAATTTACTGTTGAGAGTTAGAATAATAATACACAAGGTGCCATTTTGAAATTTGGTAGTGCATCAGCAGTTTTCCTCTTATGTCAGTCACTCAGTTAGCCCATGTCAGCTAACATTTTATAAATTGCTAGGTAAGTTAGTTAGCCAGCTGTCTAAACATTGTAGTAGTCATGGACAAATTACCGACCGAAATGCAGGGCATGTGCCCAGGGGCCCTGACCAGCCAGGGGGCTCCCATTGATTTTGTTAGTCACTCACCCAGAAATTGTATTAATATATCATAAGTGATGGCAAAATGTGTAGAATTGCTGGAAATTGGCTTTAAAACAGAATAAAAATTAATTAACTTTTTATTAAAATGTGTATAAATTGCAGGAAACTTGGTTTAAAACTGCACAGTTTCTCCCTACCCCATGACAAAATGTGTAAAATTGCAGAAAGATGTATTTAAAACTGTAGAACAGTCTCTACTCATGTCAAAAGGGGCAGAGAGGGGCAGACGCATGTTTTGCCCATGAGATGGTCACACAACCAAATCTCGCTTAGGGGCCCCTAAAAGTCTAGGGTCGGCTCTCTCTGTGTGTGTGTGTGTGTGTGAGATCAGTGCTGGGCTCTATCCTCTGCTCGTTGTATTCTCTAGATGAAGCTCAGCTTTAACTAGGTCTCTCAGCCACCAGCAGGGATTCTGCTCAGCCTGCTGTGTTCATACATTAATTTTAACCACGCACACATGTACACGGCCCTGCGAAAGACTAGTGTCCTTTCCAGGGGGCGTACTTGTACTTCAAGCTGCCTCACACTACAGAAACAGGAGAGGCTCCTGCACTATGGGCCATTATGGACATGTGTTGTGACTGTAGTTTATCTCTCCACAGGCGGTGTAGACTCAAACGGAACGACAGCAGCACGGTCATCATCGTCACCCTCTTCCAGATGGCCAGGTGCCAGCCCACCCAAAGACACTGGTCACCCTGGTAACACTGACGCTGCCTCAGTGGATGATGAAGCTCAGGGCATACACCTCCTCCTGAGACCCCCGGACCTGCTGTCCCCCAGTCAGCCCCCTCCTCTTTCCCCCCACAGCCAGCCCACCCTCACCCCTCCTCCGCCCTGGGAGCACGCCCCCTCCCTAGAGGAGGCCTGGGGCTCCGGAGACTACCTGGAGACGCTCTCCTTCATGGACCCAGAGGGGGAGGAACTGGCCCTGGCCACAACCTTACCCAGCCACACCTACCCTGACGACGGGGCCTCCTACGACACCTCCTTCCCCTCTCGCCCAACACTCCCCCTGTCTTCCAGCCTCTCCGACCCTCTACGTCCCTCACCTCCCCCCTCCAGGAGGGCCTCCCCTTCACCCACCCTGCTGAACCTGAGGAATACCCTCCCTGGGATGAAGAAGACTACGACCTGGGGGACATGTTTCCTCTGGAGCCCACGGAGCTGCTGCTGCCGGATATGAACAGTATGGAGTACTACACCAATCTGCTGGCCAGAGAGAGAGATGAGGAGAGGAACAGGGAGAGGGAACGGGAGAGAGAGAGGGAAAGGGAGCGAGAGCGTGAGAGAGAGAGGGAAAGGGAGCAAGAGCGAGAGAGGGAAAGGGAGCGAAAACGGGAGAGAGAGAGGGAAAGGGAGCAAGAACGAGAGAAAGAGAGGGAAAAGGAGCAAGAACAGGAGAGAGAGAGGGAAAAGGAGCAAGAACAGGAGAGAGAGAGGGAAAGGGAGCAAGAACGAGAGAAAGAGAGGGAAAAGGAGCAAGAACAGGAGAGAGAGAGGGAAAAGGAGCAAGAACAGGAGAGAGAGAGGGAAAAGGAGCAAGAACAGGAAAGAGAGAGGGAAAAGGAGCGAGAACGGGAGAGAGAGAGGGAAAGGGGGAGGGATAAAGATTGGGAAAGAGACAGAGATGGAGAAATTGTCATCCCACCCCCAAAGACCACTCCCAAACTCGGCATCGCACCCACCGCTACCACAAAAACACACACCCACACACACACTCATGCCCCGTCCCCCTCCCCTAGCACAGGGCCCCCCCCAGCCCGGGATCACAAGCACACCCTTGTCCCCTCAGCGGGTCCCACCCCTCCCCTGACCCCCTCACCCACTCCCTGGGATGGTCAGGGTACCCTCACCCCTGGAGTTAGACCCACCTCCAGAGTACCCCCTCAGCCTCCTGTTCCGCGGCCCAGAGTCCCCCAGCTACTCCTGGCAGACACCCTCCACTGCCCCCCTCGAACACCACCAGCCTGGCTCGCCCCCCCATGCTGCGACCTCCAGGGAGGGACCCCATAAAACCACCACCACCTGTGGCCTATGTCCCCGGCAACCGACCGACGACCACTACCAAGGCAACCACTGTTACCACGACAACCACTGGCACCCTGGCGAGCGTCACCTGGACTCCCCCAGTCCAGGCCCCTCCAGGACGCCAGTACCTGTGTAACGTCACCAAGCCTGACATGTACCTGGTCAGAGTGGGTAAGACAACACCAGTAGAACTCGTAGTAGACTACAGATGGAGGCACATATGAGAGGCAATAGTATTCCAATATTGTAGATGGGGATGCACTGTGCTCTACTGTTCTGGCCCGTCAATGTGTTGTGCTGGGATCTCATGGTCACCTGTTTAAAGGGAGCACATCCCTTGGTTAGCCTATAGCTTAGGAGTGTGTTTTCAGGGAATGTGTTGGCAATGGTTGAATGCAGGTTGTTTGAGGTTAACCCTGTCTCTTCCTAGTCCTGCCTAAGTCTGCCTCCACTGTGGGCTTTGGCCAGGTCAGGGACATCTTGAAGAGGGAGTTCAACTGCTCAGTGGAGCTACAGGTAGGTCTACTATCAATACTCACAGGGGAAGCTTTGGGGAAAGAGCATGTTTGTAGCCATGAGATGCATTGCAGGAATGTGCAAATTTGCCCTTCACAAATGTCTTGAAAGCCAATCATGCCTGCCATCCCTATCCCCCTCTCCTCCTCTCTCTCCCTCTGCTCTCTTCTCCCTCCCAATCCTCTCTCTCTCCCTCTGCTCTCTTTTCCCTCCCAAACCCCCCCCCTCTCTCCCTCCGCCAGGTCCTGAGAACTCCGTCTAGCTTTGCGTTCCGTGCTGTGGCGGGACCTCTGATCTTCACCGCCATGTCTGTCATCAACGCTCTGCGCCAGTCAACACCAGGCTCCTCCTCGTTACCCACGGTCTCACCCCTCTACAGCATACCTGATCACAAGTACCAGATACACTCTGGTAGGAACCTCTCTCTCTCTCTCTCTCTCTCTCTCTCTCTGCAGTTGTAATGTTTTTTTTCTTTTTGAACGACTCTTTTTACTGACTGTCTAGATTGGTTTTTCTGAGTGACTCTTTCGTTTTAGTCGTTCGTTTGACTTGCTGGTCGCAATGAGTCCTATAGCAGGATTAATACCTGGAACCTCCTGCTCAGAGGTTCCAGAGACGTGGTAAGACCAATAACTGTCATTTATGCGCACATGGAAATAGATCATATGTTGCAGGCAGCATAGAGAAGAAAAATACACGTTTGGAACTGATAATTGATCTCATGAATTAATTTATTATTATATGTTGCGATGACAGAGCTTTGTAGAACCAAAACATACACAGCCTCTGCTCAACACATTTTAATCGTTTGGGAAGCTGCAGTTCGAACGATATTGTGCTTATCGCCCTCATGACAGTCAACCAATGCATTCCGCCAATCGTCGTTCACAATCTAGTCCGGTTGCGGCCACAGCTAGATCTCGTTTCTAATATATCAAGAAATAATCGTATTTGTATGCCTAGCAATCTACAAATGTACATTGTTTAAATCAAACTTTTACAAGTCTGTCACAAATGGAAGCTCCAATTAGCCCCCTATGGTGAACTGCGAAATAGAGGCTTGTAGAATCATGACTTGAGTTTTCAGTTCATTGTTGGCCGGTAGGGGGTCCTGCGTGCTCTGGGCATTAATGACTGAAATGAACTAAATGAGTCGAAAGATTTGTTCTTTTGACTTGAACGAGTCGAAAAGTTCTGAGCCAAACTTCCCATCACTAGTGTGTGTGTGCACGCGCACATTTTAGTGCTGCATTAGACAATGTGTGTGTGTACTGTCAGTGTGATAATCTATAATGTGTGTGTTTTTCAGTGCTGCAGTTCGTGCCCAGTCACGTGGATGTGCGTGTGTGTAACTTCAGTGAGCGAGTAGAGAGAGGATTGCTGATGGCCTACACAGAGACACGCCGACGCGCCAATGAATTTGGCAATGTTACTGTACAGGTGAGAGTCGTAGCCGTGAAAGTGTGTGCATTAGCCATTCACTTGGGCAGGTTCAGCGGAGCTGAGGAAAGGGATTCAGATCAATCAAAAAGTGAGTCAATCTGTAACGTGTGTGTTTGTGTGTGTGTGCTTACCTCCAGCTTCTGAACATCACCATGGGTCAGGCCAAGCCACAGGGTGACCAGAAGGTTCCTGTGGACATCACGTTTGCGTTGCGTGATGGACAGGGCTACCTGTTAGGGTCAGAGGTCAGCGGTCACCTGAGACACCTAAGCACGGTGGAGTTCAGCTTCTACCTGGGCTTCCCCGCGCTGCAGATCGCTGAACGTAAGTCACACACAGACATCTCATCTACCCCTCACTGACACCCCACACACACCCCCCATCTATACACCAGTTACTATCCCACACACACACAGATGCCAGCAAACACAGACACATGCGCACACACACACACACACACACACACACACACACACACACACACACACACTTATACACTCTCACACCTGGGTGCCGTTTGTAGCATCCTGACCATATGCATATATTGTACTCCCACACACACGCATTCTAAATGAGTTACTCGCCCCACAGACAACAGTGACTAACCTGATCTTCCCTATCCTGTGTTTGTCTCCCCAGCCTTCCACTACTCCGAGCTGAACATTTCTCACCATCTACGCTCCTCCTGGGTCCGCACAGGTACGAATTTCAGCTTCGGGACTTTCAGCCTTAAGCTCAATATTGAGAGAGCGACCGTGCTAGAGCAGCACGCGTGTGTTTATGTGTTGCAGTCATGACGGCCGTTTTTGAGAGGTGCATTAGTGTTGCTGGTGTGTGTTGCAGTGTTACTGGGTGTCCAGGAGCAGACGGTGACTGAGCGGAGCTTCAAGGCTCGTCTGGAGCGCCGTCTGGCCCTGCTGCTGGAGGAGGGGCTGGGGGAGGGGCTGGTGGACGGGAGTCAACGGCGCCGCTGGAAGAGATCCACGGCCGTGGGTAACAACAGCTTACAGGTAAACGACACACTTATACACTCTCGCACCCACTATGGGTGCTGTTTGTAGCATCCTTACCCCATGCACATGCTGTACTCTCACACACACACACACACACACACACACACACACACACACACTGACTCCATGGTGTTATCTCCAGGTGGTGCGTGTGTCGAGACTGGCAGGTTCAGGGCGTTCTCTGGAAGTGGTGTATTTTGTGGAGGGACCAGGGGGGGAGAGAGTTCCTGCTGATGCCACCGCTGCCACCCTCAACCGCCTGGAGCTGCAACGGGCTGCCATCGTACTGGGGCACCGCGTCCAGAGACCCCTTGCCCAGCGTGAGTCTATGCATGCGGCCGCGCAAGTGTGTGTTCGCGCACCAGCGCGTGGCCGCATGCACACTTGTGTATGTGTGGATTTCAATAAGTAGTACTTATGTTATTCAGTGATTCGCAACGTAAGCCCATGTAGGTTGGCTGCACTCATTTCCTAATGTACAGTAGCATATTGCTTAGATAAAAGTGTAAGCTGATTGTATATGTACATAATGTATTTGTCTTCTGTAGCTGTGGAGACGCTGACAGTGCCCCCGTCTGAGACTCCGAGCAGCAGTGTTTGGCTGATTGTGGGGGTGGTGGTGCCTGTCCTGCTGGCTATCTTCATCATCATCATCCTCTACTGGAAACTGTGCGGCTCGGAGAAGCTGGAGTTCCAGCCTGACGCCATCAACACCATCCAGCAGAGACAGAAGGTCAGGGGCAGGGGTGAAGGGTTAGAGGGTCGACCTCCATGGGTGACTGTGGATTTGTGATCTGACTGGAATTGCATCAAAATGAGAATGGCATAAGGCTGTAGTCATGCATACTTACATGTCTTGATGTGCTTGTTCCACCCTTACCTCTTCCCTCCCCATCTCTTACTCTCATTCTCCCCTCTTTCTCCCCTCTCTCTTTCTTTCTATATCTTCCCCTCTCTTTTTCTTTCTATATCTTCCCCTCTCTTTCTCTCCACCCCCCCCCCCCCTCTCTCCAGCTGCAGGCTCCCAGTGTGAAAGGGTTTGACTTTGCCAAGCTCCACCTGGGGCAGCACAGTAAGGATGACATCATGGTGATCCAGGAGCCTGGTGCCCTCCCTATGCCCATCAAAGAGGCCACCCCCTCTGAGGGAGGGGATGTCAACACTCCCAAATCCAAGGGCTCCTCCACCAAGGCTGCCCGCGCTAACCGCCGTAGGGGGAGGTTGGTAACACATCCACAAGCAGGGATACATCCACACTAATCCACAAACCCACATTAACCTTTTTCTCTGATTGGCCAGACTGTCCCCGTCAGATGGTGACTCGTTAGGTAGCGACCAATCGAGTGGCAGAGAGTCTGCAGAGGAGACCACCAGGCATGTGGCCACGCCCCACGAGGGGAAACAGCACCGAAACAAAACACCCAAGAATGGCAAGAGACACGCCCCTTTCTCTTTACCTAAAGCCTTATTCATAACATTCTGATAGAAATGTACCATGATGGAACAAACTTGATTCTTTGTCATGTAGATTAGAATGAGGAATCCGGTCATCTCTACATGTATACTGTTCTATCTACAACGGCCATGCTGAAACACAGAGGAGAATAAGTGGTAGAGGGAGAGATTGTGAGAGTGTGTATATGCTCATGTGTGTTGTGCCTGTGTCCTAAAGAGCTATGCACTGACTCAGCAGGAGAGAAACTGATTAAAGGAGTTGCATCAAAGAGAAAAACCGAGGGAGAAAGAGCGAGCCGAGAGAAACCACAGGAGAGAAAGAGGTAGTGAGAGGGAACAGGGAAAGAGGAGTGCTGGAAAGAATGCCGGATGGAGAGAGAGTGGAGGAGCAGGAGGGCGCAGAAGAGGAGGGGAGAAAAAGCTTGCAATGTGAACATGAATCTCTGACCACCAAGTGATAATGCTTCTCGCCCCCTCCCCTCTCTGTCTTCCTCTCTGTCTGCCTCTCTCTGTCTACCTCTCTCTCGCCCTCCTTTCTTTTTGTTCTGGCCTGGATCATAGGGAGGAATAAGATGAGTAAGTCCTCCCTTCGTGTTGAGTGGTTCAGTAAAGCTGCAGCTTGCCAGAAATAACCCAGTTTACTGCTACAGTATTACTACAGTTTACCTTACTATCTCTTTCTCCCTCTCTCCTCTCTCCACTCTCCCCTCTCCCCTCTCCCTCTCCCCAGTCCCTCCCACAGGCAGTGGTCCAGATGAGCTGCTCTCCTCTTCCTCCATCTTCGACCACGTGGACCGTCTGTCCCGAGGCTCTTCTGACGGCAGGGGTCGCCAGGCCAACAAGGTCCAGTTGATTGCCATGCAGCCCCGGCCCAGCCCACCACAATGCTCACACAGCCCCACCCTCACAGAGAGGGTCAGCGCAGAGGTGAGAATACACACACACACACACACATCTTGCTCACACAGGCGAATACACTCAGACGCACAGACAAACACTCACACACAGCTTAAAACTCCTTAAAATCTTGGTGTGTGTGTGTGTGTATCTAGGTGGCTCTGAGACATAAGTCAGAGATCGAGCACCACAGGAACAAGCTGCGTCAGCGGGCTAAGAGGCGGGGCCAGTGTGAGTTCCCCTCTATGGATGACATCCTGGATGCCTTCGGGCAGGCGCAGGAGGAGGCGGGGCAGGGAGTGTGTCCCCAGCGCCTCTACAGCTCAGCCCATGACCACATGGACAGCATCCTGCACACCGACCCCCCCTCGCCCCCCACCCCAGGGGAATCCAGGAAGAGGTGATGGTCAATACATACTCAGGCTGAATTCTGTGACTGAATTAGATGAGTGTGTGAGACTGTATGAATGAGACTAATCTTTGCCAATGTGTTTCCCTGCCCTGCCAGGGGGAGGCGCTCTCCTCGGGGCCGGCGGAGGCAGCAGGGGAACGGCAGTCTGCCAGACACAGACAGACTGACGGACAGAGACCGCCTGCTCACAGACCACAGCGCCACCTACAGGAAATACCCTGGACTCAACAATGTGGCCTACATGGTGAGACACACATACTATGCGCATACTGTGTGTTTGTGCTGGTGTGAATAGTGTGTGTGTTTGTGTGTGTGTAGGTGCGCATAGTATGTGTGCCTCACCATGTAGGCAACACACACACCATATACACGCTCACTCACACTTATTCCTCCTCTTCTCTCTCCTCCAGTCGGACCCGGATCTACCTCCAGACCACGGCAGCCCCTCCCCTAACGATGAGGTGTTTGACCACGCCCCTCCCCCGCCGCCCTACGTGCCCCCCCAGCCATCCATCGAGGAGGCGCGGCAACAGATGCACTCCCTATTGGACGATGCCTTCGCCCTGGTGTCACCCTCCTCCCAGGGCAGCGTCAGTGTCGGGGTCACGCAGGTCAGCCCCGCCCTGCCGAGCCCCTCTCCCTCCCCACAGACACGCCCATCACGCCAGTGGGGCTCCTACCCCGCAGCCCCCACACACAGCCCCTTCTCTGCGGTAAGAGTGTGGGTGTGTGTGTTTGCGTGTACTCCCAGGGTCTCTTCTATGAAATATGAATCATACTGTCTCTCTCAACCTCTCACCTTCCCTCTCTCCCCTTATTACTATTTTGCATCCACATGTTTCTCCTCTCGATATCTCACCTCTCTCCCTCTCTCTATGTTCTCTCCCCTCTTCCTGTCTAGAGGTATGCAGAGTTGGGGATGTCTCCCTCGTCAGTACAAGGCCTGTTGCAGAGGTGAGACAGACGTTACTATACTAACCAAGCTGAAGTACATTCAGTGAATGTCAGCATTTCCAAGGTCTGGTGTATGTGTGTGTTTCAGGCAGGGCCTGGGTTCGGGGGCCTATGTTACTGCAGAGGAGCAGCTGCAAGAGTCTGTCTATGCCAACAGGGGGCAGTATGAAGAGCCTCCCTCCTCCTCCAGACCTCGGCCTGTTGGGGGGAGCACAGGTAAAGGTGCCATATGTGCGTGTGTGTGTGTTAATTGGGATTGATGTGTGTATGGTAAGTGTATACTGTGTGTATCTAATGATTACTTACACATGGTGTGTTGTTTGTGTTCTCAGGTGCTCAGCTGCATCACCTGACTCAGGTGGGGTTGTCGAGCCGGATCAGTGCGTACCCTGGGGTGGGCCGCAGTGTCTCTGGGCCAACAGGCTCCAGCTGGAACCAGCAGCCTTTAGACCAGGACCTCTCCAGACCTGGAGCCAGCAGAGAGAGTGTGAGTCAGACCACATGATGACCGACAGGGACAGCATGACATGCTGACCCCACCGCTCGCATCGCAAATTAAACGTACACATAGATGTAATTCAATCATTGCACCCACACTGCTGGCGTGCGTCAACCAGTGTCAGCGTAGCCAGAAGCTAAAATAGAACTTAGTTCTATTTGTGACGCTTAACACACTGCAATTCCCGCCTCTCCCATCTCTTCATTGGTTTTTAGGAGCATACACCCATGTATGATTGAAAGATGAACTAAGGTCTACACTCCAGACCAGTTGGTAGTGGTAATGCACCTTAAAGTTGGTTGCCAACCGCCATATAAAGTCCAAAGAAGAAGAAGCCTGAAGGAGGAGAGATTACTGGAAACGAACTCGGTTTCCCCTTTTATCTGTAGATTAATTGTTGGAGTAGGGGACCTTGTGCATTTCAGGTAAAATAACAACCCAATGTTTATATGCCAGGACAAATTAGCTAGCAACAGCAAGCTAGCTAGCTAAATTGCCATAAATGTTTAATGCTTTTCGATCTGTCCCCAAATTAATATAGTTGGTTCAGAGTTCGTTTTGATATTTCAACCTGTGTGTCCTGATCGCGTCTGGTGTGGGTGGACAAAATCAACATGCGCACGATGGTCGCACGCAGACGCACGCACGTGTGCTGTCTGGTCAGCATGTGAGACTGTTTGGGCGTGCCACATGTCAGAGATTGAGAGAAACATTTGTTTTCTAGAGGAGTAATCTAGTTTACAGAGGAGTAATTTGATCTCTGACTCTTGCCTTCTCTCTCATCCTATCTCTCGAGCTCTTACCCTGTCTCTATCTCTCTCTCTCTCTCTCTCTCTCTCTCTAGGTGCTGTCGTTCCCTGAGTTCTCCTCCCCCGCTGTGTTTCAGATGCCCAGCTCCTCTCTGGGAGACCATTCTGTCCCCCCGATGCTCCTGGCCCCTCCCACTCCAGAGTTCCCCCTAGACGAGTCCTCCCCCTCAGCCCAAAGCTCCGCCTCCCTCATCAAGGCCATCAGGGAGGAGCTACGACGACTCGCCCAGAAACAGGTTGCTGTGGCCGGCACCTACTCCTAGACCAGTGTGAGCCCCTACCCCATAACTGGTCTGAACCAGTTTGAACTACTACCTAAACAAGTATGGACCGATCGGAACCACTACCCCAAACTAGTTTGAAACAGTCAGAACCACTTGCCCTAAACTTGTCTAAAGAGATTTACACTGCTATTCATAAGCTGGTCTGAACAAGACTCAGCCAGTCTGCAACAGATACGATTTCCTTACAACAATAACATCACTGTTCTTTAAAGGGTTCTTCTCTCTGTAAAGGTTCCTCATTCTACAGCACAGTGTTTCCACTGGACGGGAGGATCGAGTTTGTTTTCTTCAGAGTTCCATAGAAGTGCTTCCGTGAGAGGGGCCGTCTCTGCCCTTCCTGACCTCCTGTATGTGGTGCTAAACCTCAGCGTAATGTCTCCTGTCATTAAGTTAACCACGCATTGCCTTCAACATACATTCATCATCAGCCATGTTGGTGAGGTCTTCTCCATTCATCAGCCATATTGGTGAGGTCTTGCACTGTAGAGAGAGTTGAAGACTTGGAGTATAGTGTACTTTGCGCATGGGGGATTTGAATATATAGATGAAAAAAGTATATAAAAATGAAAATATTATATGTGAAGAGATGTAAAAATCCCAAGTGAGCACAATATGAATTAATAAGAGTGACCAATGGAGTATTGAAATTGTATTTATTTTTTATTGCTCTGAAAGTATACTTTTAAATCCTTTATTTTGACCAAAGACCAATACTGTTTGGATGTTCTATGGCTGTATTCTCCCTGTGTCGGCGCTCACTTTTGCCGTGGAGCTGATCACAACGTTGTGTATCGCAGTGGAGACGTCGCTTAGCATAGTTGCTCGCCGCTCGTGTGTTCATGTGTTGCTGGTACAAAAATGGAGAGAGAAAAAAAATGGATTATGCGTTGCAGACGTATAACGTGTGTATATATATATATATATAGTGCTTTTCAGTAGGTGTCAAAAGACATGGGGCTAACCTATCCCATCCACCACCAATGTGACTTTCTGCGGCAGAACTCTCACAGAACAGAGGCGTTTCTGTGGTGACGAATGACTGTGTCGAATTGTGATAGTGTTTCTCTTGGTGGGAGGAGCTGGAAAACCACTCATGCTTGACAACCACAGAAAATAGGCTACCTGTGAAATTTAAGATTGAAATGGGAATGATTTTACACCACGTCGACATAAGGTAATGCAAAGGTGATTTGGGGAATTTTGATAGAATGGTTTATAGCGACTGAAAAACACCTACATGTCCAATTTCCCCCAAATAGCTTCCTCTCCTTATCTCCTTTCCTTAGTCAACTATTATCCAAATGGATGTAAAGGTGAACCTCTCGAAGAGGTGAATTTAGGAAACAAAGCCATTTTGGACAAATGGACATACTATACTGTAGCAGTTGGTGGGTTTGGTGGTGGTTAAGTGCTCTTTGTCTCCATCTGCTGGTGGTATGGCTGCATGGCTGGCTTCCATCTTTGCTTCAGGTTGTTTTCTCTGAGGTCTTATTGTATTGGGTTTGGTCAATGGTCAGTAATGTGTGGGTTTGTGCAGGCAAGAGAAGGCTTGCCCATCCAGCTCTGTGCTCTACAGCATGTTGACTATGTTTGAGGCTTGGCTAGCTAGCTATTAGTGATGTGACTGTTGCTGTTGTCTTCTCTCAGGCATTCTGCTAAAATCAGTACAAAAAAATGTTTAAAACAGAAGTTAAACTGAAGAGTTGTAACACACAAGTAAAGAGTGAGGAGTGTTATACAGTGCCATCCGAACCTGATCCATCCAAGCACATAATACATCATGATAATCAAGCAGTAGAAAAGATGCACTATGTAAGTGTCATTCTGTTATACTCTTGTTTTGCCTTTTCTAATCATTTTTTAAAACCTAAATGAAAATTGATATAACAATAAATGCAGTATATAAAATAAATATAAGCGTAAAATATTTCAAACTATTTCATCTGTGATTGCTCAATTATATGGACAACCTTTCAGCGGAAGGACTAACACACCTTCCCTGTAGACCAATCCTGATTCATAACTCTTCATCTGCTGGGACTTATAAACCTTCCTGATTGGACCTGGCACCTGTCAATAAGGCTGTGGGACTATACACAGAGTGGAGTCACAGAGATGTGTGTGTGCGGACGACAAACCGATTCACCTGGTGCTACTAAGTAACTTACAGTAACAGACCCTTCACTCCCTCTGTACAGGGGGTTGGAGTGTGTTGATGTCTCCTCAGTCTAACAGCATCTCACACACAGCCTATACCGACATGGGGAGCACAGACACACACTGCCAACATGGAAAACACACACACTCAGAATTTGATATTCCTGTCTAAAAAGATAGGATTCACTTCAAACTCTGGACTTCAAACTCTGCAGCACCTCCTGAATGTTTCATAGTTCTGTGTTTTATAGATCTGTGATTCTCTGAGACACCAGAGTGTCGGAGCTGGCTTGTTATTGGCCCTAATGCCCTGAGATCATACCCCTATACTCTCTCTCTGTCCCCAGAGGGTATGTGTTTTGTCTACTCTTGAGACTGGGGCGGGCCCATCTATAGGCCACACCCTGGGGCGTATCTTCAACAGTGTAGTAGATGCTCAGGTGTGTTAAATGTCAGACAAGGGTGGGGTTCCTGCCCGACTAGATTCACAGACGTTGCATTGCATCAACGACTGCTCAGTGGGGCATCAAATTTCTATATCACATGTTGTGGTTAACTGACATGTTAAACACCTATCCAGCTGTTGTGAGGTCTGGCATGTGTCTGCAATGTTGTCGGGCAGGAACACCACCAATACCTGTTTTCTAGCTCTCTCGCCCTCCCACTCTTCATACCCCTCGCTCTCTCCCCTCCTTTCCCTTCTCTCTCTCTATCCCTCTCTTTCTCCTCTCTCCTCCCTCTGAGCTGCATCCCTGTGGTGTATAGAGTCTGAATGATGTGTAAATCAAACATTAAAGAAATGATGTGTTTAAAGTCAGCCTTTGCTGTCTTAGTTTTTTTTCTCTCCAAAAGTTGAATCATTGTATTTTAGTTGCTGGTCCCCCTGTTTAGTTTTGCACCTCCTTCCCCATTCTGATAACTGATACCTAAAACCCTTCAATCCCGTCATCTTCCAACAAACACACAGAGACGGAGAGAAACAACAGGATAAACCTGACTGAATAATGCCTCAACTATTGTCAACCCATAATCTGCAACAACCCAACCTCTCCCCTGTAGTTCCGCTCTCACATCTCAACAATACCCGGTAGGCTAAAATATATTTATGTCCAAGGCAAGTAGTAATTCTCATTGGGTAGTCCTGTTTGAATATAATATATCGTGGACAGAAAAGGGAGTGACAAACTGTCTTGATCATTTTACTTCTGGGTAACCGATATTAGTTTGAGTAGGGTTGTTTATTTACTTTTACAGTATTTCAATATAGATTAGCATATGTAGGTTACAGACGTTGTTAGGAGGGACCTAAAAATAACTGTCGTCTAACCTTTTTCAGCGGTGCTGTCAACAACTTCCTGATTCACCTGCCTCAAGGTGTGCAGAACTGGCAGAGTTTCTGCATTGAAATTGATTCTCAAGATGGCCAATATATGAAAAGTGATTCTTCATGACAAAGATAGCCACACATTCTTAAATGTGTGTGTCATAATGTTGGACTGTGTGTGTGTGTGTGTGTGTTGATGTCACATTCAGTGATTTTAGATATGCTGCCATTTACTGTGGCCTGTGTGCTTTGTGCTGTTGGAGCCTTTCTACCGAGATAAAGGGACGAGCACTACTGGTACGACACTGTCTGTGTTCCTGTGTGAAATTAAAATAATACTCTATATGTGATATACAAGTCTTGGTTTATTACTTTATTTCATTCGATTCACTTTTTTCTCTTCACAGCAATATTTCTGACTGTGTACATGTGATTCTCAACACATTCATGCAATTGTACATTTACACATTACATGTTTTATACTTTGACAGCTGTCTTTGTGTTGTAACCGAAAAATAACTGGTCAGGCGGGGGAATTCAGTCTCACTTCCCAACCACTAGATGGTGACATTACCCTGTAGGGAGATTTTAGCCGTCGTCTATATATAAGACAAATGGGGTTCCGTGAAATCTTAAGCAAACAGAGCAAGACTTGGAAACATTGAGAAGCCCCGTCATGGAGAGGTTAATGTTAAAATTAGACTGTAACACCACCCACACACAAACACCACGGGGCAGCTTAGTTGGGTGTGTGTTAGTGCCATGTGTGTGTGGGGTGTGGCACGGGCATTATACTGAAGTAGCTACTGGGAATATAGTATGGATCGGTGAAGGTGATCAGGTATTAACTGCAGCGTAAACCATGGGGTCAGGGGTTAGCCACAATGTTTAGCTATAGATTAAGCCCTGCCCTCTCAGGCTTGGGTCTTCAGCTATGAAAAAATGGCTAATTTGGGGTTAGTAAAGAGAGCAGACCAGATCTCCATATGACCATAAATTGAAAATTGTGGGTAGGCCTATAAACGTGTATTTGCTCTGTCATGTGTAGGCCTACACCTGGCATGTGCAGGTACCTCTACACTGACAGAATGTATAACCCAAAACCTTCTCTCTGACAGCATTGAAGGGTTTGGGTCTCGGCCATATGCACAAATAGGCCTCTGCCTGTGTGTTCTGTTCACACATACCCACTCTGTTTTTGTGTGCCTATGAGCGGCATCTCTCTCCCTCAGCACCACTTTCTTACAGAATGATCTCTCCTGATCCCTCTCCTCTTTAAGCTTGTTAGAGCCCAGTCTGTTCCCCAGGGACACCATTAGATTAGGTGTGTGTGGGCGTGCCCGTGTGTGTGTGTACTGTAGCCTATGTGAACATGCTGTGTGGGAGGAGTCTGTACTTGGCTGTTCCCTGACCTTGGACGAGAAAAGCGTCTGGATGTGAGAGAGCGAGAAAGACAGACTTGGAGAGTTTGGTATCAACATAATGCACAGCACACTATAAGGAAGGGAGCGGGACAGGCTGAGACAATGGAGGCTGCGGTATAGGCTACTGCAGTGCAGGTTTGTGGGTTGTTGTTTCTGTGGCTGAAGATAGATTTGACATTCGAATTCTGAGAGACACCTGGCAACCCGTAGCTGAGCTGGAGAGTGATAATGTCTGTACAGGCCAGACGACAACACAGCATACAGTAAGTCCTACACTGTTTGTGTGTGTTCTTCTGTCAATGTGTGTACTTGAATGTGTTATCTAGAAAGTGTAGTGTGGACATAATGGACAGACAATACTGAAAGAATGGAAGCTCTTTGATGTGCAAGGTAATTATGTAGAATGTCCTAGGCACATAGACTCATCTAAAATGGATAGTATATTATTTATGTATGTTTTTTTGTCTTGTGTGGTTATTTGGTGCTGTTTATTTCCGTTTGGAAGATTAATAGAGTATCTATCAAATTTTCTAATTCAATCTAATAAACTACTATACTATCTCCCCCTGCTATGCTGACACTGGAGTGTGTGTGTGTGGGTGATGGAGTATGTGTGTGGGTTTCTCTTGGTGCTTGGTGCGGATGGATCCACTATGTATGAGGTGCATTGTCCCCCCCCCCAACCACACACATTCCCTCCATCTTTCTCTTTGTATTGTCTGGTGACTGCCTTGGTTATTGTCCCAGTCTTGGGATGTGGGCACATATTCTACCTCCTCCCCCCAAGTCCTTATACACCCTATGTTTTTATTGTGTAAAAAAGTAATATGTTGATAATGTATTCTAATTATATGAGATAATTATGGCTGATTATACCATACAGAAATACACTGTATAATGCACTTTATGTTCACACACCTAAGAGCACTGAATATAATACAATATCAGGATATAGTACACTTTTCTGAGGGCTTTGATTGTGACAACCAATCTCAGCAGTGGATATACTACATTACCCATAAGCCCAGTTCACAGCATGGAGAGCTGGTTTATCTGGGCTCTAAACAGTATAAGAACATCTATGGCCCTACCTCCCAGCAGGGGACCTTAACCTCTGATATACAGCCAGCTCAGACAGAGAACACCTTAATCCAAACACACATACACACACATACACACTCTCTCTCTCTCTCCTCTCTCTTACTCACTCACTCACTCACTCACTCACTCACTCACTCACTCACTCACTCACTCACTCACTCACTCACTCACTCACTCACTCACACACTCACACACTCACTCACACACACACACACACACACACACACACACACAGTAGGCTGCTTGCAAACTTAGAAATGTTTCATAAGCAATTTATTACACATGTAGCCTGGTCCCATATATGTTTGTGCTTTTGCAAATGCCAACTCGATTGCTGTCATTGGCGACGACAAGGAATTGGAATGATAACTCAACACAGTTCCCATGGATTCTACATGGGAAGTCAGTATGGAATATTCTCTGTCTTTTCTCTCTTTCCAGGCAGCCAATGAAAGAGCCCGGAACAGGAAGCTGAGATGGAGTTCCCAGAGTTCCCAGGGTGCCCTGCTGCTGCCGGCGTTGCCGTGGGCGACGAGGCGGAGAAGGAGGGCCATGCCCAGGTTCTATTTGATGAGTTTGTCCAGGCGTCTACCTGCAGAACGACACTCCGTGCCTTCAACCTGCTGTGTGAGCACCTTCAGCTCACACACACACACACACAGCCACAGACATACTCCCCGACGCAGCCGCAGAGGCCTTTCTACCACAGCCTCAAAGAACGCCTCAGCTACTGGAAGGCAAACGCACTGTGGGCCAAACTGGACAAACGGGCGGCCCACCACGAATATGGGAAGGGCCGTGTCTGTGCCAACACCACGGTACTTATTAGTAATTTAGAATCTGGTATTTAACATTTTCAAATACACAGGCTGCACAGCGCGTGTACGTTTCTAGCTTCTCATCCCAGCTGTCCCCTCTCCCAGTGTGTGATCATCGGGGCGGGGCCGTGTGGTCTGCGTACAGCAGTAGAGCTGGGGTTCCTGGGGGCCAGAGTGGTGCTGCTGGAGAAGAGAGATGCCTTCTCCAGGAACAACGTCCTTCACCTCTGGCCTTTCACCATCCACGACCTCAGGGGCCTCGGGGCCAAGAAGTTCTACGGCAAGTTCTGTGCTGGAGCCATTGACCACATCAGTGAGTATTGAATGATCCCTGACACTTGACCCCTGAGTCTCCATGGTTACAGCGATGGGGCTTCAATGTTCATTAGAGAATCCCCTCTCTCATTATACCATGTTTCTCTCCCCCTCTCTCTCTCTCTCTCTCTCTCTCTCTCTCCCCCTGCCCTCTGTAGGTATACGGCAGTTACAGTTGGTGTTATTAAAGGTGGCTCTGTTGCTGGGGGTGGAAGTCCATGTCAACGTAGAGTTCAAGGGACTGGTGGAGCCACCAGTGGACCAGGAGCAACAGAGTAAGTGTGTGTGTGTGTGTGTGTGTGTGTGTGTGTGTGTGTGTGTGTGTGTGTGTGTGTGTGTGTGTGTGTGTGTGTGTGTGTGTGTGTGTGTGTGTGTGTGTGTGTGTGTGTGTGTGTGTGTGTGTGTGTGTGTAATGCCTTTATGTGTGTGTGTGTGTGTGTGTGTGTGTGTGCCTCAGAGGTAGGCTGGAGGGTGGAGGTGAAACCCAAGTCTCACCCTATTAACCAACTGCAGTGTGACGTGGTGATCGGAGCTGATGGACGACGGAACACACTGCCAGGTAAATCATCTAGTAGCGCCTATCGAAACACTGAAACAGCAACAGATCTCGGGCAGCATCAATCAGACCTCCCATCACTGAAAGAACACATTTCGCAGTAAATGCGTTTCTGGGAAGGGAATTATTCTTGCCCTCTGATCCCAGAATTCCTGTTTGCAATCACATCCTGTCTCCCATGTGTTCAATCAGGGTTCAGGCGTAAGGAGTTCCGTGGCAAGCTGGCCATTGCCATCACAGCTAACTTCATGAACCGTAACACCACGGCTGAGGCCAAGGTGGAGGAGATCAGCGGAGTGGCCTTCATCTTCAACCAGAGGTTCTTTCAGGAGCTACGGGACACCACAGGAGTGGACCTGGAGAATATAGTGTACTACAAGGACGACACACACTACTTTGTGATGACGGCTAAGAAGCAGAGTCTGCTGGAGAAAGGAGTCATTCTGCGGGTAACAACGCACACAGACGGGCCACCCGAGTGGCGCGACAATCTATGGCACTTCATCACAGTGCTTGAGGCGTCATTACAGACCCGGGTTCGATCCCAGGCTGTGTTGCAGCCAGCCGCGACCGGGAGACCCATGAGGCGGCACACAATTGGCCCAGTGTCGTCCGGGTTAGGGGAGGGTTTGACCAGCTGCGTTGTTCTTGTCCCGTCGCGCTCTAGCGACTCCTTGTGGCGGGGCGGGCGCATGCACGCTGACTTCAGTCGCTAGTTGTACGGTGTTTCCTCCATCACATTGGTGCGGCTGGCTTCCGAGTTAAGCGAGCAGTGTGTCAAGGAGCAGTGCGGCTTGGCTGGGTCGTGTTTCGGAGGATGCATTGGCTCTCGACCTTTGCCTCTCCCGAGTCCATACGAGAGTTGCAGCGATAGGACAAGACTGTAACTACCAATTGGATATCATGAAATTGGGGAGAAAAAGTTTATGTTAAACATGAAACAATGCATACACACATATACATACTTTATGACACACTGATACAGCTGCATTGACTGTATTGTTATTTTACTCATGTTGATCTCACTGCTCTCTACTGCCCTGATATACTGTAAAATTGTGTTATTGTTCAAACATTGATTGTATTTTATTGTACTGATTTTTACTGTGTCATACCTATCAGGACTATGCAGACACAGAAACACTTCTCTCACGGGGAAACGTGGACCAGAATGCGCTGCTGGCCTACGCCCGCGAGGCGGCGGACTTCTCCACCAATCACCAGCTGCCGTCCCTGGACTTTGCCATGAACCACTACGGGCAGCCTGATGTTGCCATGTTTGACTTCACCTGTATGTACGCGTCAGAGAACGCTGCACTGGTCAGACAGAGACATGGACACCATCTACTGGTCACACTGGTGGGAGACAGCCTTCTGGAGGTGAGGAGAGGAAGAGAGGAGCAGAATTGAGGGAGAGTAGAAGAGTGTTAATGTCAGCAATACTCTGAAAGTAATTATGTTGTAAGTAGCATATGGTTGTAATGTGTGTGTGTGTGTGTGTGTGTATGCTTGTGTGTGTGTTAGCCGTTCTGGCCCATGGGGACAGGTATAGCACGGGGGTTCCTGGCAGCATTGGATTCTGCCTGGATGGTACGGAGCTGGGCTCAAGGCCTCGCCCCCCTGGACATACTTGCTGAAAGGTGAGAGGGCAGGTCTGCGGTTAGGAGAACACACACACCAGCAATCAGGGAATGGGCACACTGTCAAGTTACACATTGTAAAACCTATAGACAAACACACTGCCAAAGCCACACAAATGTACATGATGTGCCAAAATCATCAACAGGCACCCGGGCTAGGAAATCAAATGATCGTTCACCTGATTCCCTAACGAAATAATCCTCTCTCTCCTCTCATTCTCTCTCTCTACCCCCTTTTCTTTTTTTCAGAGAGAGTCTGTATCGTCTCCTTCCTCAGGCCTCTCCAGAAAATGTCAACAAGAACTTTGGTCAATACACTGTAGACCCAGCTACCCGCTACCCTAACATCAACCACCAACTCATCACCCCCGCACAGGTATGCACACACACACACACACACACACACACACACACACACACACACACACACACACACACACACACACACAGGACTGATGATGATGAGGATGACAATCTCTGTAGGTGGGGCATCTAATATACACAGAAGAGAGTGGAGGTTCGGGTGCGGACCAGGAACCACGACCCCGATCCCCCTTGCCGAAGCTACTACGACAGGGTAAGTCTGACCCTCTGAGTACTGAACGGCTACACGAACATAACTCTAACCAATCGTCATCTTCACTCATATTTGTTTTCTTCCTCTCTGGTTCTCCAGAGTCCTTCTCTCGCTCCAGTAAGCTTTTGTCATGGTGCCAGCAGCAGACACAGGGTTACCGTGGCGTTGCAGTTAGCGACCTCACTACTTCCTGGAAGAGTGGCCTAGCTTTGTGTGCCCTCATCCACCACTACCGACCTGACCTCATGTGAGTCACCTCTGACCTCTAGCCTCATGCTCCACACAAATTACCTTACCTTATACACCTCATACAGCTCATCCCAAAGGTAGCATTCAGGCGCAATGTAGTTTGTCTCACTTCCTTTTCACGCAAGCTCAGGTGCATGTGCGTGTGTGTTTGTGTGAGAGTGGTGAGGCTGATGAGTCAGAAGACCATGGTCCTGATTAGTGCCCTTTTAATTGCCTGATTGGATCAGTGCCTCTCTTTGTCCACTTGCTCTGGTGTGTGTGTGTGTGTGTGTGTGTGTGTGTGTGTGTGTGTGTGTGTGTGTGTGTGTGTGTGTGTGTGTGTGTGTGTGTGTGTGTGTGTGTGTGTGTGTGTGTGTGTGGGCGTATGTGTGCGCGTGCTTAAGTCTGTAAAGTGTGTCTATTTGCACGTGTGTGTGTGTGTGACTCTCTTACTTTGACCCTCTCATCCCATCTCCCTGCAGTGACTTTGACTCTCTAAAGGAGGATGAGGGGGAGGAGAATATGAGGTTGGGGTTGGAGGTGGCAGAGAAGGAGTTTGGCATCTCTCCTGTGATGACTGTCGAGGAGATGTTGTCTGTCAGTGAAACGGACACTCTCTGTATGGTCATGTACCTCAGCCAGTTTCACCAGCTCTTCAAGGACGCACTGCCCCCAAGCGGTGAGTTTCTCAACCACAGTAGTCAGTGGTAAGAACGGTTAATGCTCAATTCTCCTCATCACCCTCTATTCTTATCCTACCCTCTCTTTCCAGAATGCTGAATAGTCTTCCTTGTCTCCGGCCCTCTCATAACCACGTACCTATAATGCCTTACTAAGCAAAAGCAAAGTGGTGAAAATGTTTCTATTCCTATTACCTGTCCGTGGTTATGAAGGAAAGGAGATGAGGAATGGCGTGACTGTTCTTCTCCTCTTTTCTTTAGAATCCCAGACCGAGAGCCTAGATGGGAGGGCTGCTGTGATTGGTCCTGCCTCTCTCCTCAGCCGCCTGGGCCACAGCCCATCCCGCAAGCGCAACCCCAAGGTACACACCCCTATTTGCTTATGTAGGGACTCGGTTTGTCTGTGTGTAGGTGTATAGGTGCATGTGTGTTTACATATATTTGTCTGTGTCCCTCGCATCAGGAGCAGAAGGAGAAGGATGCGGTGGGGAAGAGGAGGAAGACCAGTCGGCCATGTCTGGAGGATGTGAGACAGGATCTCAGATTAGTGGACAGTTATGAGGTGAGGGGTGTAACCTGTATCCCTGGTTAAGGTAAGATAAATTGTAACTGCCGGTAGTTCTGTGACTAAAGTAATGAGATGACATGCAATAATGTCAAGTATTTTAATTGTGAGAACAGCTATACAAAACCTTTGGCCTTAAAGTGACACGGGTCAAACTCTCCACCATTCTGCCTTGCACAGGAAGAGGCTGCCTTGTGCTCTGTGGGTGGAGCAAGCCAGAGCAGAGTGCGCTCGATGGCCAATCAGCTGCTGGCCAAGTTTGAGGAGAATGCCCCTTGCCCCTCCTCCACGCCAGCTGCAGCTCTCCGCAGACAGGTGAGAGGGGATGGAATTCAGAGCTCCTAGCTGCTAAGAGTTTTCAGGTGTTACTAAGATAGTTTTCCCTCGCTAAAAAATGCAACAGTTTTCAAAAATATTCTTATTGAAAATCTGTGCTTTTAAATCTGAATAAAGGAACTTCTACAGCACGGTCTGTCATCCATAGCTGTGGGTAGTTTAGATCCTTCAGGTGTGAGCCGACTGACTGACTTCCTCTTGAGGTTTCAAGAGGATAAACCAGATTAGCTGCACTGATGGGCATTTTGGGTCAGGGCCAATGGGACTCACTGAGCCTTGGAGCAGTAAGTAAGGGTTCATGTGGTTGCAGGGAACAGCTGTGGTTGCAGCAATATGGCTTAAGATTAACTGGTGGTTAGGGTTAGCAGTGGTAGCTCTTAGCCTAGGCCCTAGAGTCTTAAGCCCTCACTCCCTCTACTAACTGACCACCAGGGGGACTCCATGCCCATGCTTCCACCTCCTCCAGCATCCCCTGACCCCCAGGAACCAGCCTTTGTGGCCTCCGCTGCAACCTGGAAACAGGTAAAAATAGTAAGTCCCCCACCTGCTCCACCTGTGGTTCTTAGAGGCCTGTAGAGTTAATATAGCTGTATCTCTCTGTGTCACCACATGGGGGTTGGATGCTTGTGTGTTGTGTAGTTCAGTCGCGTGGCCTTTTTTCCTAGCTCTTTCTAAGCTTTAGTTCCCATCGATATCACAGTGTTTCGCTATTTCGCTACCTCAAACCACCCACTCACATGATGCCGTCTAAACCCATCTCACCCCAGAAGAAGCGCACGCAGCAGCAGGAGCAGATGAGTTTCAAGTACAAGGAAAAGGTCAAATGTCACACTCTGCCCAGCAGGGGAGAGCAGGTATGCCACCCCCAGAGTAATCTGGGTAATGTAGTTGTGTGTAGACTAGATGGCATGTAATAATAATGATGTCTCATGCCCCACATAATTGTTCATAGATTTCCCAAGTTCCCATTACCCATCTGCAGACAAAAGTGTGTCACTGGTGTGATGACTTTTGAGGTCTCTTCTCGGCTACCTCAGTGGTTCCCTGATATATATTCAGGACCGAAAAGACCAATTGTCTTTTTTCAGAATTGTCTTTCGATAGGTGGCGTCAAATCCTACGCAACTCGCAGTCCATCAACCGACAGACGAATGTTGCGCCATCTGGCACATGGCAATGAATTGTTCTCTCAGTGTAGTGGATCTTGACAGATACATGGTGAACGTTGGCAGTAAGAGTTGCCCACGGTGAAAGCTTTAACCAAACCCCTAGTGTGTACCTACCCCATTCATAGACAATTCATAACTACCTTTAAGCGTCAATTGGCAATAGTATAGTCCCGAGGCGTGCTCTAAACATGAACACGCATCGCTTGCGGTATGGTTTTGGACACGTATGGAACCCGTTGTTCATGTAAGCAATAAATCATTTTCAAAAGCCAGCCAGCCATTTCCATGTTGCAAGCGTTTCTGGAAAACAGGGTGGACTACCTGTGCTAAATTAGCTTTTTGTGTCTCTGAACACCTGTGTGTAAACTGAAGACAGACGCCACAAACGCGTTGTCGCTGAAAAATGCAGTCGGCTGCAACTGTATTTTCAATTTGTGGAATTATTTTGATGTGATATGAGGGGGATTTGTGTTTCTAGAAGCATACCGCAATTGGGAATTGATTCACATTTTGATGGAGTATTTGGCTTATTTTGGCTTCCAGACCCAATTCCCAATTCCAGACCCTTTCAACAGAACATGTAAGATCCTTGGACTATAAGGAGTAACGTTGGGCTCCATCAGTCCATTACTGGGCTAGTGTGGACCATGAGTGGGCTACAAGTTGAGTTCAATCTATGGGCCTCAGGGCAGTGTCAGAGTGCTAAATGATACTGTTATTCATATAAACAACTGTTGTTTCTGAGAAAGAGGAGTACACTGGAAAGAACTGGATTCAGAGTACATCTTGTTTGGTCTTTTAAGAAAGTATATTTGTATAACTTACCGCAGGGCATGTGGCATGTGACAATGCTGCAACTGACATTTTCCCTTTTAAGATTTAAAAAATCAGAGGCCCTGTGAATGGTTTTTGTTCATGTTTGCACCGCCTTCTTTCCTCAGACTCCTCTCTGATTTGCCTACAAATTAAGTTTGATTGGTGTGAGATAAGGGCCTAGTGATGATAACATTTATATTCATTATTTTGGACAATGATTACACTGCAACAGAAAGAGGGTTAAATTAGTATAACGACAGAATCCAATAGGGGTTTGATGTTTCTAGCTTTGTGTTCTATTTCCACATCCAAGACACAACAACATGTTTGTGGCTCCGATTGTGTCATCGCTAGTGAGTGTGTCTGTGTGTGTTTACTGTTTGTTCTGTCCTTCGTCCTCATCTCTTGTCTCTCTTTTCTCCTGTTGTCTTTTAGAAATACGTTCAGATGTACACAGGGGGAGTAAGCTCATTGGCTGAACAGATATCCTGTCAGCTTCAAAGTCAGGAGTCACCGTCACCCCAGCACACTCCTGATAGGAAGGAATCGGTAAGAATTTATTTGAATGAATCGACTCGCTCACACTAATACTGTCAATAGGCCGAAACTCATTCAGCATTGGATTATACCCTATCTCGGCTGGTTCTGAAGTAGGCCCTTTCCATGTTAAAGTACCCATGAGCGCCAAGGTGAGGTTTATAGGAGCATGTCAAATTGGATGTCAAATGAAAGCTAGGAGTCTATTTATTTTTTTATACTGGCATATATACATTTTTCAACCATTTTCATCCCAGAAATGAGGCATAAACAAAGGCTATGATGTCTGGACAAACAGATAGAAATGGGGTCTGAGAAAACATCTACCAGAAAAAGTCTTAAAAGGTATTATAAATGTATCAAAACACAATAAGGTTGAAGTAAAGACCCTGACAACTAATATCAACACTTATATTTCGTTTTGGAGACATTTCTGTAAGTTTAAGAAACATTGCCTTGTACTGTGAAATTCTGCACCAAAAACCCACATATTTTAAGATATCTTTGAATTTCTCTACCTCATGAGGAGTGAGGACAATGAAAGTTCACAGAAGTAACAAGTAAAGGTATTCCAATCATTTAGTTATCGTGTTTTTACCAGTAGTGTAACATACTTACTTTAAACATACTTTAAAGTACTACTTAAATAGTTTTTTGGGGTATCTGTACGTTACTTTACTATTTGAAAACTTTTACTTTTACTTTTACATTCCTAAAGAAAATGTACTCGTTGCATTTTGAATGCTTAGCAGGACAGAAAAAAATGGTCCAATTTGTACACTTTTAAGAAAACATCTCTTGTCATCCCTACGGCCTCTGATCTGGTGGACTCACTAAACACAAATGCTTTGTTTGTAAATGATGAGTGTTGGAGTTTGCCCTTAGCTATCAGTAAATAGAAAAACAAGAAAATAGTGTGATCTGGTTTGCTTAATATAAGGAATTAAAAATGCTTTCAAAGCATTTTTCTGAAAATTGTGGGTCAACGGCGTTTACTTGCGTTTACCCTCCACTTGGCCTACCCTCTCAGCCAAGGCAATTTTAAACACATGAACATACGCAGAATAGGTAGCATACATTCAATATCATGAGTTGAATCAAAATGTGTTTCACACCCTAGTTGTCATAATTCACGAGGTAATGCTTCGAGTCTTCACAGATCGGGTGACATACTACAACACCACCTTTCTTTCCTTACATTAACGACAGTGTTATTTGTCATTATTAAGCTTTTCAAAATGTTAATTAGAACAGTGAACTTCAACTCTCGAAAAATACATGTGTAACCATCCCTACGTAGCATTTCATTATGTTTCGCCTTGAAAACAGTCCTCATGGACACACAAATCCTAAATAATGTAGTCCTATGCCATTTCAAAATCGAATGCTTCTAACGGAAATAATCAACTATAGGCCTCCTGTCAGTAATGTATAGGCCTCCTGTCAGTAATGTATAGGCCTCCTGTCAGTAATGTATAGGCCTCCTGTCAGTAATGTGTAGGCCTCCTGTCAGTAATGTATAGGCCTCCTGTCAGTAATGTATAGGCCTCCTGTCAGTAATGTATAGGCCTCCTGTCAGTAATGTATAGGCCTACTGTCAGTAATGTATAGGCCTCCTGTCAGTAATGTATAGGCCTCCTGTCAGTAATGTATAGGCCTCCTGTCAGTAATGTATAGGCCTACTGTCAGTAATGTATAGGCCTCATGTCAGTAATGTATAGGCCTTCTGTCAGTAATGTATAGGCCTACTGTCAGTAATGTATAGGCCTCCTGTCAGTAATATATAGGCCTCCTGTCAGTAATGTATAGGCCTCCTGTCAGTAATGTGTAGGCCTCCTGTCAGTAATGTATAGGCCTCCTGTCAGTAATGTATAGGCCTCCTGTCAGTAATGTCAGTAATGGCCTACTGTCAGTAATGTATAGGCCTCCTGTCAGTAATGTATAGGCCTCCTGTCAGTAATGTATAGGCCTCCTGTCAGTAATGTCAGTAATGGCCTCCTGTCAGTAATGTATAGGCCTCCTGTCAGTAATGTATAGGCCTACTGTCAGTAATGTATAGGCCTCCTGTCAGTAATGTATAGGCCTCCTGTCAGTAATGTATAGGCCTCCTGTCAGTAATGTATAGGCCTACTGTCAGTAATGTATAGGCCTCCTGTCAGTAATGTATAGGCCTTCTGTCAGTAATGTATAGGCCTACTGTCAGTAATGTATAGGCCTCCTGTCAGTAATGTATAGGCCTCCTGTCAGTAATGTATAGGCCTCCTGTCAGTAATGTATAGGCCTCCTGTCAGTAATGTGTAGGCCTCCTGTCAGTAATGTATAGGCCTCCTGTCAGTAATGTATAGGCCTCCTGTCAGTAATGTATAGGCCTACTTGTTGGATTCATTGAATTCGCATTGGTGTCGAGCTGTAGGCTAGTTGTCTAGTGATATTGTCAACCATCATCAGCTGATACAGGAAAGAAAATGATTATTGATAGAAAATAATCAAGTTCAATAAATGGTGTACTACTGGCCACGGACGGCAGGGAGAACCAACAGGCGCACCTGAAAATCAAAGCAATGTCCTCTAAAACAGCTGACGGACAATATCAAACAATTATAAATCAACGGAGAATTCGAATGCATTGGAATAAAGGCATTTTTAAAAAATTAAGGACACATGGCAAATAAATGGTGAAAATGAGGAACTACAAAGGAAAATCTATGCGTAAAGGAGCTCAGCTGAGATCCAGCCCTACTGAGTGGACAGCGCAGCCACAGTGAAATACATGGTTTAAACTACGACAGAAACCTGTATGTCATTGGAAGCTTTTAATTCCATGTTTACCACTGTAAGACATATTTACCACTACATTTTAAACCAATAGGAAAATAGTTAATTTACTATTACTTAGAGACCCCCTCTGTTACCGGGTGTAAATCAATTTCAATAACCAAAATAAACACAAATCTAAGTCAATGTATCATGTCATAGCTGACACCTGATGGTTGAACCTTAATTGAACAGGCATTGAATCTTTTGGAAAAAGGTGGACACAAAAACTTGAGGGATGATTTACCATAGATCTGTTAACAAACTTGTTTGGCTAACTCTGAAGTGAGGTGATCCATGTATCACAGCTTATTCTCTCTCCCCCCCCTCTCAGGCTGGCGTTCACTCTGTGTTGGCGGGGCCAGGGCCAGGGCCAGGAGGGGCCAGTGACGTGTGTTTCTTCTGCAGTAGGCGTGTGTACGTGATGGAGAGACTCAGTGCTGAGGGACTGTTCTTCCACCGGAGCTGCTTCCAGTGTGACCACTGCAGCTCCACCCTTCGCCTGGCCTCTTACGCCTACGACCGGCCTAACGGTGAGGGGAGGGGGGGGTCACTGAGCTCCATAGGGTTAGAGAGTAATGTTAAAAGTGGGTAACTCCGGGGCCTCCCGGGTGGCGCAGTGGTCTAAGGCTCTGCACCGCTAGGCCAATTGTGCGTCGCCCCATGGAGACTCTGGGTTCGAGCCCAGGCCCTGTCACAGCCGGCCGTGACCGGGAGGTCCATGGGGCGATGCACAATTGGCCTAGCGTCGTCCGGGTTAGGGAGGGTTTGGCTTGTAGGGATATCCTTGTCTCATCGCGCACTAGCGACTCATGTGGTGGGCCGGGCGCAGTGCACGCTGACCAGGTCGCTAAGTGCACGGTGTTTCCTCCGACACATTGGTGCGGCTGGCTTCCGGGTTGGATGCGCGCTGTGTTAAGAAGCAGTGCGGCTTGGTTGGGTTGTGTTTCGGAGGACGCATGGCTCTCGACCTTCGTCTCTTTCGAGCCCATATGGGAGTTGTAGCGATGAGACAAGATAGTAACTACTAACAATTGGATACCACAAAATTGGGGAGAAAAAGGGGGTAGAAATTCAAAATAAAAGTGAGTAACTCCAATGAATGACAAGGGCTACCCTACCACACACACACTGAAAATACCACTACCAGCCCAGCATGGTCTTGGCACTGAAACACTGCCTTGTTGTTTTATCTTGAATGCAGCTCTGACCTGCAGTCTATGAGGGTCAGTGACACTCAATCACACTGATTGATTTTACACTGATTTTACACTGATTGCTCCAATCTGCCCTCAGGGTTGATGTTACACTGCATGATCACTTTGTAAGGCTCCCAGGTTATCAGCAGACCAGAGACCAACTAAGTTAACACATAACGAACACAACCTCTGTGTGTTGCTTACTGCACAGTTGGGGCCTGGGGCTCCCTGGACTGACTGTGTGGTTGTGTATCTTTGATTGGGTGTGTGTGTGTGTGGGGGGGGGGCTCAGTAGGGGATTCAAATGACTGTAGAATAAACAAGGTGCAAGTAAAACATGTGGTTGTGCATCAGCAGTTTTTCTCTTGTTATGTCAGTCACTGACAGTCACTCTATTAGCCATGTCAGCTAACCATTTTTAGATTGGTAAGTCAGCTAGCTAAACTATCTGAATTTCTAGGCCGAATACCGACCGTGCATGCAAGACACGTCCACAGGGGCTCCCCTGACCTCCACGGGGGCTACCATTGATTTTGTTAGTCACTCTCACTCAGATATCATTAACATGGCAAAAGTCATGGCAAGATGTGTAGAACTGCAGGAAGTAAACTTTAAAACTGCAAAAATGTCTCTCCACCTCATGGCAAAATGGTTAGAATTGCAAGACATTTCCTGTAAATTTGCAACATTTTCTCTCTGCCCCATCGCGAAATGTGTATAACTGCAGGAAATTAAATGTTAAACGAAAATGTTTCTCTTTGCCGTGAATAGGAGGGCCACCAAAATGTTTTGGGGGGTGAACCCCCCCCCCCCCCCCACCCCCAACCAAATCTCACTTAGGGCCCACAAAAGGCTTCTGGTGGTGCGTGTGTGCATGCCTGCTTGGGTGTGTGTGACTGTGTGTGTGTGTGTGTGTGTGTGTTGTACCTCTTAGAGATGTGATACAAAAGATGTCAGTGTTGTCATGTCAGGAGCTAATCTCAAAGTTTAATTCAAAACCGTTCAACCAATCGGGGATGAGGTGTCACATGATAACCGTTTGAGTGTGAGGGGAGTGTGTGTAGGGTCGACTATATATGAAGTGGTCTGTCAGTGTAAGGACCAGATCGAGTGTGTCTTCCTGTCAATTCTGTCGACCGGCGCTGTTTTCTATGGAGGAGTCACACTGTAAGACACAACTCTATTTCATTCCTTTCCGGGAATTTGAGAGACGTTTCCTCAAGGTCCAGGGACACTGTTTTCTTTGTGTGGAAATGTAAACAGATTTAGCTGAGGACGAGACTTGTAAGATTTATTACACTGCTTTCCCTGTAGTACTACTGTCGTTAGAAAACACTTCGGTTTTTGTTTAAAGTTCTCCTGTAAGATGCATGGGAGCTGCAGATCTCTCTGTAGTGCGGTTCTCAAGCTGCAATTCTCAGTGTAGTGAGGTTCTAAAACTGCTGTGTGTAGGGCGGTTCTACGTATAGTATTCTAACACATTGGTTCTGTGTGTAGGGAAGTTCTACTGTAAGCCGCACTATGACCTCCGTCTGGTTGGGCCGGTCCAGAGGAAGAGACCAGCTCCTCCTATCGCCGACCAGCATCCAACCCCCTACGAACGGACCCCCTCTCAGCAGACCCTCCTGGTAAGGACTTCTGCCTTTCCCCTCGTACTCTGGCTAAATGGAAGCTCTTGGCTGACCTGGGTTTTAACTCCTGATATGTGTATAGTCATAGCAATTACGGTTTCATTTGATGACGAGCTCTCTCTCTCTCTCTCTCTCTCTGTATATTATATTGTTTTGAGGAGAATACGTCATGTATGTATGAGCTTTTCTGTAGATCAATATACTGATCCTTGGAATTTTGGGGGGTAAAATACTGTTTTTTCTTTGACCCCTCCTTTGCTCCTTCCTCCCAGGAGTCCCCAGCTGCTCTGTCCACTAACCCTCGCTCCTCAGTAACTGTGGTGACAGCAGATCGCAGGTCCTCAGGTAAGCCAAGCGGTTCATGTATCTGTGTCATGTGTGTGTTTTCAGTCGCAATGCTTGTGATGTGTGTTTGTGCACAGAATGTGTTTCTTAGTGACGCCGCTGAGTGTGTAAAGAATGTCCTGAGTGCGCAAAGAATGTGACATTGACTTTGGCTAAGTGTATGTCTGTGTGTGTGTGTTTCTCAGTGGCGTCTCTGATTGGGAGTGGGTCCGGCTTGGTAAAGCTTCTATGTGTGTGTGTGTGTGTGTATGTGTGCGTGTGTGCACTCAGTGGCATCTCTGATTGAGAGGGAGTGTGGCTTGGCTAAGCGCGTGCGCGGCACGCCAGAACGTATAGAGCTGGAGAACTACCGTGGGAGCCTGGGGAGCCTGGAGACTGAGCAGCTAACAGATGAGCCGGAGGAGGTGCCAGAGGAGACACTGGCCAATTACAACCTCAGTCTGCTGGTGACAGAGGTGAAGAAGGCCAATCACAAGCGCATCTCGTTGCGGGACAACGAGGGCACCAGGTCAGCATTACAAAAACAAACATTTATCTGTCCTCTTTCTCTCCCCCTTTTTCTCTCTCGCTATCTATCTCCCATGTCCTCTCCCTCTGTCTCTTCCCCTCTTTCTCCCCCCTCTTTCTCTCTCCCCCTTTTCTCTTGTACACACACGAACACACACGAACACACACACACAGTAATTGCCTTCCTCTCTCCTCATAGTTCAGAATCAGAGACGGAGGAGGAGGGGGAGAGGCAGCGGGCTCTAACCAATGACCTGGCTAGAGACTCATGGAGGAAGGCCATGGAACTACACGCACGCCTCCGAGGAGAGAGAGGAGATGACGAAGAAGAGACAGAAGAAGGAGAGGAGGAAGGAGAGGTTGATGAAGATGATGATGATGATGATGATGAGGAGGAGTTATCTAGTGATGGTAATTGGCCATTTTTCTCTGTTTTCCTGTGTGTGTCTCTCTAAGTGCTGTTAGTTAGGAAGATTTGTTTTTAGACTAGTTTCCTTTCCTCACCTTTCCCCTCCTTTCCTCTCTTTTGTTCTCTGTTCTGTTCTCTCAACCCTCTTTCTCTCTGTGTCTGTGTGTGCCCTCCCGCCCTGCCCGTCTCTCTATTTGGTGTGTTTCCCCCTGCTGGTAGAAGGGGAGTACTGTCCGTGGGAGAGGGAGCGTCACTCAGGTCTGTGACTCCTCCCTCTAGAAGAGGTGCAGGAGACAGGTGGCACCGCCACAGGAGGGAAAGCTAACAAAACATGTTTATCATTTTTATTATGGGAATTGATTTGTTTACTAACCATTTTTCATGTTTTGCTGTGTCCTTGAGCATAATGACACACTATTGGGCCAAAGTTACAGTAACTTCCCCACCTATTGCACCCTATGGACTTAGACAAGTGATTATTGCACCACTGTCCAATGGCTTTGGTGGCTGTGGTTGCCCAAACCTTATTACTAATATCCGTTGCCTCATCAAGTCTACAGTGTTGCTAAACAGCGACAAAAAAAAAACTAATACCTACTCTCGCTCATTACCAACTGTGGCTCACAAGCAATATGTTCTGTACGACACAGGTGGTTGCTATCTGGTTTTCTTTGTAGGGATTTTGACTTTCTCTTTACTTCCCCTCTCTCTCTCTCTCTCTCTCTCTCTCCCTTACTCCGCCTCTAACTCCCTCTCCTCATCTCTCTCTCTCTCTCTCTTTCTCTCTCTCAATCTCTCTCTCTCTCTCTCTCTCTCTCTCTCTCTCCCTCCCTCTCCCTTACTCCGCCTGCAACTCCCTCTCCTCATCTCTCTCTCTCTCTTTCTCTCTCTCTCTCTCTCTCTCTCCCTCCCTCTCCCTTACTCCGCCTGCAACTCCCTCTCCTCATCTCTCTCTCTCTCTCTCTCTCTCTTTCTCTCTCTCTCTCTCTCTCTCTCTCTCTCTCTCTCTCTCTCTCTCTCTCTCCCCTCCCTCTCCCTTACTCCGCCTGCAACTCCCTCTCCTCATCTCTCTCTCTCTCTCTCTCTCTCTCTCTCTCTCTCTCTCTCTCAGGGGAAGGAGCATCTCCACTCACCGCTGAGGAGGTAGCCTCGTTGGACGAGTGGCAGCAGAGCACACACTCTCCAGACACATACACACCTGACACACACACGCATGACACAAACACGCCTGACACGCACTCTCCAGACACACACACGCCTGACATACAACTGCCTGACTCGACAACACCCGACACACACGGTCCACACAGCCCCACCAGTGTACCCAATATCACCTTCTCCACTCCGGCCACTGCCTCAACACCCTTCACACCCACACCTTTAACGTCGCATGCACCCACACCCACGTCCTCAGTGTCAATTCCAGACTCCTCTGTCTTTACCTACTCCTCCCCCAACTCCTCCACCACCTCTGGCTGCTCCCCGGGTCCAGACGAGGGAGAGGAGGATGGGGAGAAGAAAGAGATGAAGGAGAGAAAAGAGCGAGAGGAGAGGGAGAGAGGGGGGAAGGAGAGGGAGAGGGTGCGTGACTCCAGCAGTAGTTCAGGGATCGGTGTGGGGAGCTCCACCACCTCTACCTCGGACCCTCTCACCCCTCCCGGCATCCCTCCCCCCGCCCAGCTCAAGGCATGCTGGGATAGCCTGCCCCACCCTTCTGTGGAGGCAGAGTCACTGCAAAGCCCTGTGTCTCGCCCTGCCCCTCGATTTGCCCCCGCACCTATCATGGCGTCGGCTGTTGTGCGGGGGGTCGGGGGCAAGAAGCTGAAACCGTGGGACGTGGATGGGGGAAGGGGATTTGTTGCGGGGGGGTCTGTTGGGGCGGGGTCTCTTGGGGAGAAGCTGTGTAAGGGTGTAGTAATAGACCCCTTAGAGGACATCAACCCCCCCTTGTCCCCCCTGAAGCCCCTTAAGGCAGTGCCCAGAGACGAGAGAGAGATCGGGAGGAAGAGGGAGATGGAGAGGAGGAGGGAGATAGAGAGAGCAGCCATGGGAGTGGGCTGGGAGGACACGAAAATCCCCCTAGGAAGGGAGCCTCTCCCAAGGAAGAGCAGAGGTGGTCTAGACCCCCGCAGACTCACAGAGAGCTTGCCCCCCCTCCTCCTCACACAACTCCAGGGGGGCTCCCTCTTCCCTTCACGTAAGTGCTGCAGGGACAACCAGCCCCCCAGCCAGAGTGTGTCTGAAGCGGGCATAGGAGAGGGTGGACCCCTGGGCCTGTGGAGAGCTGTCATCTCTGGCTATAAGAGGGACAGGAAGAAGAAGGGCAGGACTTCCCTTTCCAAAATGGCAACAGCCCCAGCCCCCAAAGAGCAGGGCAGGAGGAAAACTTCTGCGGAGAGAAGAGGTAATACACACACACACTCTGGTGATCTGGTATAGTGATTTCCTATGGTGAACCTCTGTGTTTGTGCAGGTGTGAAGTTCAGGGAGCGCCAGAGCTGGTCGGAGCCGGAGGAGTCAGACATCACCTGCTCTGTTGTGATGGAGAGGTGCTCCATGAACCCCAAGGCCAACGTAAGGACATCACTACTAACACTACCACTGATCTTAGAGCAGCAGGCTTGACATTCCACTACAGCTCTGACTGTGAGAGTCAGCGATGTCACTACAGACCTCTGTTCAGCTCTACAGCTCTGTGTATGCCAGCAGTCTTTACAGTGATTGTTTGGAGGAAATGCATTCGCACTATAGGAGGCTGATGTCATATGTGTTAGGGGATATCTGGTCTTTGTTGGTTACCATATCTCCTGTCTTCAGAGGCTCAGGTAAATGTTTTAACGGATCAATGTTTTTAGCTTCGTCTGGAGCTGTTTGACCTAGCGTCAGACCTTCAGAAGGACACCATTGAGGAGGAGGAGGAAGAGGAGAATGAGGAAGGGGAGGTATACTACTTTGTGGCAGTAGGATGAAGGCTGCTATGTACTAGTCCGGTTAGAGAGCGTTACAGCAGAGTTACTGAGAGAGGTTACGTTTCTCCCGTTGTGTAGATGGTTACGTTTCTCCCGTTGTGTAGATGGTTACATTTCTCCCGTTGTGTAGATGGTTACGTTTCTCCCATTGTGTAGATGGTTACGTTTCTCCCGTTGTGTAGATGGTTACGTTTCTCCCGCTGTGTAGATGGTTACATTTCTCCCGTTGTGTAGATGGTTACGTTTCTCCCGTTGTGTAGATGGTTACGTTTCTCCCGCTGTGTAGATGGTTACGTTTCTCCCGCTGTGTAGATGGTTACGTTTCTCCCGCTGTGTAGATGGTTACGTTTCTCCCGCTGTGTAGATGGTTACGTTTCTCCCGCTGTGTAGATGGTTACGTTTCTCCCGTTGTGTAGATGGTTACGTTTCTCCCGTTGTGTAGATGGTTACGTTTCTCCCGTTGTGTAGATGGTTACGTTTCTCCCGCTGTGGAGATGGTTACGTTTCTCCCGCTGTGTAGATGGTTACGTTTCTCCCGCTGTGTACACGGGCCGTTTATAGCTGTAATAAATAGTTTGTAAGTTCCGATTTAGAGTATGTTTTCTCTGAACTAGACATACTATATATTGTGTGCCCGATTTTGATTGTTTTTTGGTCTTCGTCTTTCCAAGTCTGCATATGTGCCTCATGCCCTGGCCTTTAAGAGGGCGTATGCCATTAAGGTAGTGTGAACATTCTTATTGGTTGCATCAAGCCTTTCTGTTCTCTGTGCTGCGTCCTTATCGTCCCTAACCCTCAGTAGTGTGTATACTCAGTAGTGTGTAGTGTGTATGTATTTGTTGCTGTGGTTAAATCTTAATGGTGTGTGTGTGTCTGTGTGCACGCATGCTATGTGTGTGTGTCTGTGTGCAGCCTGCTGATTCTCTCTCTCTCTCTCTCCTACAGAGGCACGTGGGGAAGGAGAGGGAGCGGGACAGCTCCCCCCATATTGATACACAGCGGAAGTCATCGTGCCCTACGGAGGTGGTGGGGGTACTGGTGCACATGATGGACCTGAAGGACCCGTCCAGCCTGGATGTGTCAGAGGCCATGTTCCACAGAGACCGGGACCCAGAGGAGGAGCAGCTAGATGCCAGGTTAACACGCAGAGTACAGAGGGCGGCGCGCAAACAGGCCAAACAAGAGCAACTCAAGAGACTGCACAGGGCCCAGGTAAGATGCAGGTTTATAATGTATGTGTGAGTGTGTGTATAATTTGTGTGGGTGCGTATGATTTGTTTAAAGCCTCGTTGGTATTGTACAGTGCCTTGCGAAAGTATTCGGCCCCCTTGAACTTTGCGACCTTTTGCCACATTTCAGGCTTCAAACATAAAGATATAAAACTGTATTTTTTTGTGAAGAATCAAGAACAAGTGGGACACAATCATGAAGTGGAACAACATTTATTGGATATTTCAAACTTTTTTAACATTTCAAAAACTGAAAAATTGGGCGTGCAAAATTATTCAGCCCCTTTACTTTCAGTGCAGCAAACTCTCTCCAGAAGTTCAGTGAGGATCTCTGAATGATCCAATGTTGACCTAGATGACTAATGAGGATAAATACAATCCACCTGTGTGTAATCAAGTCTCCGTATAAATGCACCTGCACTGTGATAGTCTCAGAGGTCCGTTAAAAGCGCAGAGAGCATCATGAAGAACAAGGAACACACCAGGCAGGTCCGAGATACTGTTGTGAAGAAGTTTAAAGCCGGATTTGGATAAAAAAAAAGATTTCCCAAGCTTTAAACATCCCAAGGAGCACTGTGCAAGCGATAATATTGAAATGGAAGGAGTATCAGACCACTGCAAATCTACCAAGACCTGGCCGTCCCTCTAAACTTTCAGCTCATACAAGGAGAAGACTGATCAGAGATGCAGCCAAGAGGCCCATGATCACTCTGGATGAACTGCAGAGATCTACAGCTGAGGTGGGACACTCTGTCCATAGGACAACAATCAGTCGTATATTGCACAAATCTGGCCTTTATGGAAGAGTGGCAAGAAGAAAGCCATTTCTTAACGATATCCATAAAAAGTGTCGTTTAAAGTTTGCCACAAGCCACCTGGGAGACACACCAAACATGTGGAAGAAGGTACTCTGGTCAGATGAAACCAAAATTGAACTTTTTGGCAACAATGCAAAACGTTATGTTTGGCGTAAAAGCAACACAGCTCATCACCCTGAACACATCATCCCCACTGTCAAACATGGTGGTGGCAGCATCATGGTTTGGGCCTGCTTTTCTTCAGCAGGGACAGGGAAGATGGTTAAAATTGATGGGAAGATGGATGGAGCCAAATACAGGACCATTCTGGAAGAAAACCTGATGGAGTCTGCAAAAGACCTGAGACTGGGATGGAGATTTGTCTTCCAACAAGACAATGATCCAAAACATAAAGCAAAATCTACAATGGAATGGTTCAAAAATAAACATATCCAGGTGTTAGAATGGCCAAGTCAAAGTCCAGACCTGAATCCAATCGAGAATCTGTGGAAAGAACTGAAAACTGCCGTTCACAAATGCTCTCCATCCAACCTCACTGAGCTCGAGCTGTTTTGCAAGGAGGAATGGGAAAAATTTCAGTCTCTCGATGTGCAAAACTGATAGAGACATACCCCAAGCGACTTACAGCTGTAATCGCAGCAAAAGGTGGCGCTACTAAGTATTAACTTAAGGGGGCTGAATCATTTTGCACGCCCAATTTTTCAGTTTTTGAAATGTTAAAAAAGTTTGAAATATCCAATAAATGTTGTTCCACTTCATGATTGTGTCCCACTTGTTGTTGATTCTTCACAAAAAAATACAGTTTTATATCTTTATGTTTGAAGCCTGAAATGTGGAAAAAGGTCGCAAAGTTCAAGGGGGCCGAATACTTTCACAAGGCACTGTAGATGGCACTAACATGCATCTTTTGTCTTGATCTTGTCCACATTCTGATTGTGCCCACATTTTCAGAAATATGTCTAGTCATGGTACTAAAATATTTTCTGTATGCAAATAACTTGACAGCTATTCTTATTTATTTATTTTAAGACACATATTGATTGTAAGCTATAAAAACAAAGAGTCACACACTTTATGTATTAACTCCCAGTAATAATTGGTTTACCTAATAAATAACTGGGAGATTATACATTGAGCTTGAGACTCTCTTTGTTTTTATAGGTTACAGTTTATTCACTGTTAGTCAGCACCTCCACACTAAATAATTTCCTCTGGGTCTGCGCCAGCTCATGCATTTTACAAGACACATATTGATGCCATAAGTCAATGGTGCCACCTGTCAGTGATTTTAGAATGCGGGATAATAGTTATTTAAATGGATTTACTATTCGGATTTGTCTGCACTTGTAAGATATCCAGACACCTTTGCTGCATTTACATAGGCAGACCCATTCTGATCTTTTGCTCAATTATTGGCTAAAGAGCTGATCTGATTGGTCAAAATACCAATTAAAGGAAAAATATCAGAATTGGGCTGCCTGTGTAAACACAGCCGATGTGTGCCTGACTACCTCCGGATGGGATCAGGAAGATCGGCTCACAATCAGATCAAATGCGTATTTTAGTCGTCTACACCTGTCTGAAAATGTGAATGTGGACAAGATCAGGACAAATAATGCATGTTTGAATCAGGTATAAACAGAGCTTGAGTGTATAAAATGTGCCTTGGCAGATGATCCAAAGGCAGTTGGAGCAGGTGGAGGAGAAGCAGAGGCAGCTGGAGGAGAGGGGTGTGGCTGTAGAGAAGGCCTTGAGAGGGGAAGCAGGTAAACACACACACTTTTTACACGCTTGTTTGACATCATGGTTTGTTTGACCTATACTACTCTTAGTTAGTTTGACTAAGCAAATGATCAGTGTACGTGTGGTCATGTGGTCAACTCCCTTGTATGTTCTCATTATAGACTACTGGGGAGAGTCGAATGACAGTGAAGAGCTGGACTTACACCTGGGAGGTATGTACCTCACACACTATGCTGTATTCCCCTCTAACTATTCATTACCCTCCAATCTAACCCCTGGTTCCTTACACTCCTCTCTCTCTCTCTCTCTTTCTCTCTCTTTCTCTCTCCCCCCTACCCCTCCCTCCCTCTTTCCATTTTCCTCTCTCTCCTTTAGTCATGGGCAGGCAGGATGACCCAGCTCTGATGCAGCAGTGGTTCAAGCTGGTCCAGCAGAAGAACTGTCTGATGCGCTATGAGTCAGAACTCATGATATTGTGAGTATCTATCTGACCTTTGACCCCCTATGTCAAATCAAATCAAACTTTATTTGTCACATGTGCCCCGACTACAACGAGTGTAGACCTTACCGTGAAATGCTTACTTACAAGCCCTTTAACCAACAGTGCAGTTCAAGAAAGAGTTAAGAAAATATTTACCAAATAAACTAAAGTAAAAAGTAACACAATAAAATAACAATAACGACGCTATATACAGGGAGACCGGTACCGGGTCTATGTGCGGGGGTACAGGCTAGTTGAGGTCATTTGTACATGTAGGGGTGAAGTGACTATGCATAAATAATAAACAGTGAGTAGCAGCAGTGTACAAAACAAATGGGGGAATAGTCCGGTGGCCCCTTCATTAAAGGTTCAGGAGTCTTATGGCTTGGGGGTAGAATCTGTTAAGGAGCCTTTTGATCCTAGACTTGGCGCTCTGGTACCGCTTGCCATGCGGTAGCAGAGAAAACAGTCAATGACTTCGGTGACTGGAATCTCTGATAATTTTTGGGGCTTTCCTCTGACACCGCCTAGCATATAGGTCCTGGATGGCTGGAAGCTTTGTCCCAGCGCCATACTGGGCCGTACGAACTACCCTCTGTAGCTCCTTACAATCAGATGCCGAGCAGTTGCCATACTAGGAGGTGATGCAACCGGTCAGGATGCTCTCGATGGTGCAGCTGTTGAACTTTTTGAGGATCTGGGGACCCATGCCAAATCTTTTCAGTCTCCTGAGGGGGAAAAATGTTGTTGTGCCCTCTTCACGACTGTCTTGGTGTGTTTGAACCGTGATAGTTCGTTGGTGATGTAGACACCAAGGAACTTGAAACTCTCAACCCGCTCGATGTTAATCAGGGCCTGTTTAGCCCGCCTTTTCCTGTAGTCCACGATCAGCTCCTTTTGTCTTACTCACATTGAGGGAGAGGTTGTTGTCCTCGCACCACACTGCCAGGACTCTGACCTCCTCTCTATAGGCTGTCTCATCGTTGTCGGTGATCAGGCCTACCACTGGTGTGTCGTCAGCAAACTTAATGATTAATGGCTTCTGGTTGGAATATGTACGTATGGTCACTGTGGGGATGACGTCGTCGATGCACTTATTGATGAAGCCGATGACTGAGGTATAATACTCATTATTACCATTGGATGAATCCCGGGAACATATTCCAGTCTGTGCTAGCAAAACAGTCCTGTAGCTTAGCATCCACGTCATCTGACCACTTCCGTATTGAGCGAATCACTGGTACTTCCTGCTTTAGTTTTTCCTTGTAAGCAGGAATCAGAGAGCCTAGGGGGATAGAATTATGGTCAGATTTGGCAAATGGAGGGCGGGGGAGAGCTTTGTATGCATTTCTGTGTGTGGAGTGAAGGTGGTCTAGTTTTTTGTTTTTTCCCCCTCTGGTTGCACATGTGACATGCTGGTAGAAATGAGGTAAAACGGATTTAAGTTTGCCTGCATTAAAGTCCCCGGGCCACTAGGGGCGCCACTTCTGGATGAGCATTTTCTTGTTTGCTTATGGCCTTATAGAGTTGGTTGAGTGCGGTCTTAGTGCCAGCATCGGTTTGTGGTGGTAAATAGACGGCTACGAATAATATAGATGAGAACTATCTTGGTAGATAGTGTGAGCTTACCATAAGGTACTCTACCTCAGGTGAGCAATACCTCGAGAATTCTTTAATATTAGACATCTCGCACCAGCTGTTATTGACAAATAGACACACACCCCCACCCCTCATCTTCCCCATTCACCACTGGATTCTGTGCTTTGTGCTGCCCAAATGTATGAGCACTTATGTCGGAATGGCAGTATGTACAGTCATGGCCAAAAGTATTGAGAATGACACAAATATTAATTTTCACAAAGTTTGCTGCTTCAGTGTCTTTAGATATTTTTGTCAGGTGTTACTATGGAATACTGAAGTATAATTACAAGCATTCCATAAGTGTCAAAGTCTTTTATTGACAATTACATTAAGTTGATGCAAAGAGTCAATATTTGCAGTGTTGACCCTTCTTTTTCAAGACCTCTGCAATCTGCGCTACCATGCTGTCAATTAACTTCTGGGTCACATCCTGACTGATGGCAGCCCATTCTTGCATAATCAAGGCTTGGAGTTTGTCAGAATTTGTGGGTTTTTGTTTGTCCACCCGCCTCTTGAGGATTGACCACAAATTCATAATGGGATTAAGGTCTGGGGAGTTTCCTGGCCATGAACCCAAAATATCGATGTTTTGTTCCCCGAGCCACTTAGTTATCACTTTCGCCTTATGGCAAGGTGCTCCATCATGCTGTAAAAGGCATTGTTTGTCACCAAACTGTTCCTGGATGTTTGGGAGAAGTTGCTCTCGGAAAATGTGTTGGTAACATTCTTTATTCATGGCTGTGTTCTTAGGCAAAATTGTGAGTGAGCCCACTCCCTTGGCTGAGAAGCAACCCCACACATGAATGGTCTCAGGATGCTTTACTGTTGGCATGACACAGGACTGATGGTAGCGCTCACCTTGTCTTCTCCGGAGAAGCTTTTTTCCGGATGCCCCAAACAATCGAAAAGCGGATTCATCAGAGAAAATGACTTTACCCCAGTCCTCAGCAGTCCAATCCCTGTACCTTTTGCAGAATTTCAGTCTGTCCCTGATGTTTTTCCTGGAGAGAAGTGACTTCTTTTCTGCCCTTGTTTGACAGCAGGCCATCCTCCAAAAGTCTTCACCTCACTGTGCGTGCAGATGCACTCACACCTGCCTGCTGCCATTCCTGAGCAAGCTCTGAACTGGTGGTGCCCCAATCCCGCAGCTGAATGAACTTTAGGTCCTGGCGCTTGCTGGACTTTCTTGGGCGCCCTCAGGCCTTCTTCACAACAATTGAACCACTCTCCTAGACGTTATTGATGAACCGATAAATGGTTGATTTAGGTGCAATCTTACTGGCAGCAATATCCTTGCCTGTGAAGCCCTTTTTGTGCAAAGCATTGATGACGGAACGTGTTTCCTTGCAGGTAACCATGGTTGACAGAGAAAGAACAATGATTCCAAGCACCACCCTCCTTTTAAAGCTTCCAGTCTGTTATTCAAACTCAATCAGCATGACAGAGTGATCTCCAGCCTTGTCCTCGGCAACACTCACACCTGTGTTAACGAGAGAATCACTGACATGATGTCAGCTGGTCCTTTTGTGGCAGGGCTGAAATGCAGTGAAAATGTTTTTGGGGGATTCATTTCATTTGCATGGCAAAGAGAGACTTTGCAATTAATTGCAATTCATCTGATCACTCTTCATAACATTCTGGAGTATATGAAAATTGCCATCATACAAACTGAGGCAGCAGACTTTGTGAAAATGAATATATGTGTCATTCTCAAAACTTTTCGCCACAACTGTAGAATGGCTCGGTGCAGTATGCAATTATCTGAGTCAATCAGTGTGACATGGTCTCCATGACAACTGTCTCTCCCTCAGTGCTCGGGAGCTGGAGTTGGAGGACAGACAGAGCCGTCTTCAACAAGAGCTCAGAGAGCGGATGGCCGTGGATGGTAAGTACACTCATACACACACACGCCATACTGTACCATAATGCTCTTAATATATTCTCTGTTTTCATTCTTCTCTCACTCTCTCTCTCCCTCTCTTTAAGACCACCTGAAGGGTGAGGCAGAGCTGGCTGAGGAGAAGCTAATCCTGGGGGAGATGTTGGAGGTGGTGGAGCAGAGAGATGCTCTGGTGTCTCTGCTGGAGGAGCAGCGGCTGCAGGAGAGCCAGGAGGACAGAGACCTGGAGGCCATCATGCTGTCCCGGGGACTGGGCCTGCACAACTGGGCCTGAGCTCTATTCCGGGGACTGGGCCTGCACAACTGGGCCTGAGCTCTCTTCCGGGGACTGGGCCTGCACAACTGGGCCTGAGCTCTATTCCTGGGACTGGGCCTGCACAACTGGGCCTGAACTCTATCCCTGGGCCTGGGCCTGCACAACTGGGCCTGAGCTCTATTCAGGGGACTGGGCCTGCACAACTGGGCCTGAGCTCTATTCCGGGGCCTGGGCCTGCACAAATGGGCCTGAGCTCTATTCCTGGGACTGGGCCTGCAAAAGCAAAAGACACTCACGTCACTTTCCCTCTAAATCTGCGATCAGGGTCATGGTTGTGAGGTCACTTCGCCTCTGATACAACGTTATGACCAGGATCAAGGCGGGACTGTCTGGATGATCCATTTTTAGGATTGGATATGTTTCCCCATCCTGCTACACCCATCCTGCTGCTACACCTATCCTGTTGCTACACCCATCCTGCTACACCCCTGACTCACTGACTGATGGGCCTTTGAGATGGCTCGATATTCTATGCTCACTATACTCACCCAGGCTGTTGTTATGGCAATATATGCCATGTTTGAATTATCTGTATTGTTATTAACAATTTAGAGAAATGTATATTATGTAAAAAGAAACAATACATTTTTAACTCTTTTTTTTTTATTCTACTAATTATGTTTTACTTCCAACATTGGATAATAAAGACATTCTGACATCATATTGTCATGTTTGAACATTTTAAGATAAGGGGGACTCTTGTAGGGGAGTGGAAGGGAGGGAGACCTGGGGGTGGGGATTCCAGTGAGCTTGGGAGGGACATTTTTTTTTAATGCAGTCTGCCTCCTCACAGGTGTGGATATTGTGTGCAGTCAGAAATAGCTGCTGAGATTACTCTCAACTCTCAGTTCACTACTTTCTAATCCTGCCACTTGTATAAAGGGGTGACAATATAGCATCTGAAGGAGTTTGTGGCTCTGGGGTTAAATATTTGCCATGAAGCCATGAGGTTGTGGGTTTAAGTCTCATTACCTGTGCTTTCCTTTCTGCTAATGTCAAATATATGGAAATAACTATTCCAGGGTTGAGTCTGGGGTCAAATCCCTGCCTTGTAGCCAAAGAGTTGTAGGTTCAAAATACCTGTTTTGTGTGGCTTTCTTCAATTCTCAATGTAAAAGAGTCTGTGGCTCTGGCCCCTGAAGCACAGGGTTGTAGGCATGAATCCAGGTGCTTGTTCTGGAGCATGGTTGGATATTGAGGACTTCACTGGTCAGTGAGTCAAGGCTACCTGAGGGAGTGGCTGCCACACAATGATGGCTGATTGGATGGGAGTAATAAGCGGAGGCGGAGGGATAAATTCCTTGGGTACGGAAATGTGGACAGCAGCGGTTATGGAGAAAAACGTCTGGGAAAAATCGAGATCAACGCTTATCGCTGTAGTTCAGCGCTAAAAGCCCAATTGTAATTTAAAGGCAATGTTTCCGCGTTGGTCGGAGACTGCATTTAAAGCTGCATATGTTGGCCTTAATCGGAAGTTGCTTTAGAACGTACCGTATATTACGCAATCTGTAACACGTCAGCGATACAGATTGAATAGGGCCCTTCGTTTTAAAATATAGAGAAGTCTCCATTCAAAACAAGTGCTTTTTCTGGGAGATTTTCTCAATAACCGCTGCTCATTGACTGAGTAGTATCCCCTTGTTCAGAATGAAAGCACTCCAGTGGTGCGCACAGGTCTTGAACCCATGACCTGTCATCGGAGGGCAAGTTCCTTACACCTGAGGCACCAGCTCGTCTCCTCATATATGTATATTTAACATACTGTGAAAATGCATTCAAAATAGTCCAGCGTACTAGTGCCGTTGCCTTTGGCCTTGGATTTCAGAGACTACGTTCAGAACACAGAGTTGAGATTTGAACCCACAACCCCCAGAGCAACACTCAGGCAGGGATCCAACCCGATCACATGCTACAGGCATTGCAGCTTTTAAAGGCAATGTTCCCGTGTTCCCAGAGATCCCATTCACAGTACATGCTGCATGCCGACTCAATCTCAAGTTATATGCCTATAACCAGCAATCAGATTGAATCCTGGCCTCAATCTGGGTGCCCTATATCCTACAAAGCACATATCCCAGATCCAGCACATCTACCTACCAGCCCTTCTCTCTGTCGGAAGCAGCAGAATGTGATGGAAGTCTGTAGGCCAGTGTTGATTGGTAACCATCTCTCAGATTCTTTCTTCACTTCTCAGAATTACTGCTAGAGGGCAAATGCTGGGACGTGAGACTGCCTAATACTGTCAGCTGATCATCAAGAAACAGGAAAAAGACATTCAATACTCTCTGATAATGGTGTTTAATGGCGTCAAAGAAAGCATGAGATAATTGCAACTAATTCACACAGGTTCTGTATTTGCATTTTAGATATGATTTAACCGTTCTAAAATGAGTTTCCCAAAATATTAAATAAATAAAAAACGTTTATTTTTTACTTTTCTGCCCTGAGATGAATACCTGGATGTCTGGGTTGAAGTCCATTCTGAATTGGTTGTGAATTCAGAAACAGAAATATTTGTATGGTCATGTATGGTTACCAATACCATAAGGAAACATTTCATTTATTAAAACTCATTCTCTTAAAACAATTTGAAATAATTACAGTGGTCTGAAATACTCTAAGGTCATGTTGTGGGTTGTCTATAATAATTCCCTTCGTGTTTTTAAATATCCAAATACATTTCCCAGAAGTTATAAGATCAAACAAGTGTATGAAAGGGAATAAGCAAACATATGACAAAGAAAAATACTGGTTTGATCAAGTGTTAACCGGCAATAGTATTACTTGCATTAGAAATTCAGAACAAGAAAGGGTAGGATACATAGAAATAACGCAGCTCAAATTTAAAAATCATTCAAACAAAAATAATGACGATTTCTATCATCCTAATCGAGGTGTAGATTACATCTCAAATTCCAGTGTTTAATTTGTAAACAAGGCTTCATGGGATTCCTGTTAATGCAATGACGTGCAGCCAATGACAACGTCTGCTTTAGGTAGAATGCCAGGAGTCACTTGTCGATTTGACAGATCTAATAATTCCACCTCCGTTGTCAAAACAAAAGCTATGGTGATGTCTGCTAAAGTAGATCTGGTTGAATAGATCCATAATATTTTAAATTCTGAGTGTTTTGTGGCATATGCTTTTTATAAAAGATTTGTCAAATTAATAGACTTTCATGCCTTAGTTTAATTGGTTTAAATTAAAACCTACTTCCTTCAATTCAAATTCTGTTTCCTGTGGGGTGTGGCCAATTCAAATTGAATTCAATTAAAACATTCAGAATTGACCCCAACCCCGCTCGACATATCACAAACCTTAATGTAAAAACAAACAGATTACAAGCCAATTCTGAATAGCTGCCAAGCAAAGTAGAGATCGTTATAAAAAAGTGGGGATGCGGCTGGAAGCTTCTCTCTAGCTTTCTCTGGTCGTTTTCGGCAACGGGGTGGGGTGTGTGAACCGGTAATAATGCCAGTCTTGGAGTGCTTCTGGTGGGATTCCAATTAGAATCAGGTGCTCTTGTCATTGTCCACCTTCAGGTCCTTGGCCACCAGATTGGCCGTTACCGGGTGCATGGCGGCCCGGTGGGCTATGAACACACGCACCGCCTCCTCATGATACTTATCAAAGTTATACACTTCTCTAAAAGAAGGGAGGGAGAACAAGAGGGATTAGGTAGAACACACACACAAAAGGGTCTCTAAATAAGAGAATAGGACTCATCATGTTTTTAACAAGATGCTGCCGAGAAATTATTTGATCCAGAAAGCACAACAACGCATGGCATCTAATAACAGAGATTGTCTCAGATAGTGGTGCCGTTGGTTACTTGAATAGTGGCCGTGTGAACTTCATCCTCCCCTGCTCTGTCGCCATCTTCAGTGCCATGGGAACAGCATCCTCCCACTTGGACTTGACACACAGCCGCAGCCACCTGGAAGAAGGGAGCAAACAGTGAGAGCCAATGACACACAGACACATACTGCATGATGGAACCCCAGAACAGGAACTCGCCTGAAGCGGATCTCTGCGTTGTTGAAGGAGTTGAGTTGGTACACTTCCTGCATCCTCTTCACATGGCTGAGGGGGAGGGGCTCCTAGGGGGAAAATATGGTCATTGGTCCGCTTTGGATTCGAATAGAGCGATCACATGGCTTATGGAAGGTTGCTATGACGACCGGGTGAGTGACAGAGGCGTGTCTACCTGTTGCAGGAGCAGAGACAGGAACTCTATGAGCTGGTGGGTGGAGAGAGTCTTCACATCCCCCTCACTGAAATTCCCCAGATCCCCCTTTTTGGTCTAGAGGGGGAGAGAGAAATTAACAACACAGTAATACTTGTAAAAAAAAATGCTATGTTCTATCATCCTGAGGTTCTAGAACATACACATTATCAATGCGGAGCATGTACCCTCACCTTCACCCATCTCTTACACAGCGCAATGCAGGCATCTGCCATGGTGCTGTCATATCTGGGGAGGAGGGGGGCATCGATTTAACACACACCTCCGATTGACTGGACAGGTAAACAGTGACAACCAATAACAGACCCACAAAATAACAGACGTGGGGCTCAAAGGTGTAACAGCCAGGTGAGTGATTCTCAAGTGAAATGGTAAGGGAAACCCACTGTGGTTTGACGGGGGGCATCCCAGGGGTGTGCATCCAGGCGTTCCAGTCCACCTTATTCAGGATGTCCACCTGTGATCGGGTAGGGAGCAGTAAAGGTGAAACAGAGAGGAGTTCAAGAGCCACAGCAAGAGGGTTTGATAGCAACTTAGTTAGGTGGAGTGTGGTGGTTACTGTACCTTGTTCTTAAAATAGGTGAAGAGGTAGTGTTTCCACTCCTCAGTAGTGATGCTGCTGTATGAAAACAGCTGGATGTACGACTTAACAAAACCCATAAACACCTCTGTAAGAGACATAACCAATTACATGAAGCAAGGGACTTCATTTTTATTACTGAATGAAATGCAACTGTGTGTGTGTGTGTGTGTGTGTGTGTCTCTCACCAGGTCCTCCCATGAGCTCCTCCAGGTGGTAGAGAAGAGCGAAACCCTTCTCGTAGGGGACAGAGGAGAAGGCTTCGTCAAGGTCCACCTCATTCAGGTTGGGAACCAGGTTGGTCAGAGGGTTGTTGGCCCCAAACGTGTTCACCTGGGAGACAGAGGTAACAGATCAGATAAGGTCGGGCACACAGTTGCACCCGCACGCAAACAAACACAGGTACGAATGAACAGCTAAGCGACTTCAGTGAAGTCGGACACATTACTTAAGCCTTGTTCACACTGCAGGCCTCAATGCTCAAATCAGTTTTGTTTTTCCAAATCATTTGTAACTTCCAAACAGGAAGTTACAAGTGACCAAATTTGATTTCTGTGTGTTCAGACAGCAGTCATTAGCTGACATGGTTACGCCAGTTGTCATAGTAACGAAGGGTGTGTGCACAGTGGTGTAGGCTGATTGGTAGTGGTGCTCGTGCTTCCTATCAACTCAGAAGTTATGTAGCGAGCTAAGGTGACAAAGCCTGCCATGGACGTTTCCCAGTTGCTTTGAATGACCAAAATCATGACCTAACTTTCAAAACAAGGCCTTTTTGGTTAGCCACAGCAGTCAACTAGCTAGCTAGGTGGCTGTTTATCTCTCTAGCACATTCACTAATGTTGGTAGCTAACAAGCAACAAGATATGTCAAATAAAAACCACTTGAGAGAAAATTAATCCAATTTGACCGTTTAAAAACAAGTCGCATGGCCAGGAATCAGATGTATAACTGACTTCAAACCACCTACGAAAGGTGGTTTGAAATGGGACTCAAAATATCCAATTCCATGTGCTTTTTGGGTGTTCAAACCTCAGGAAAAATAACAGATTATATATTTTTAAAGGATTTGAGTCAGTTCAAACTGCCAATGTGAACAAGGCTTAAAAGTGTATTCCTGTATGTACCAGTGTTCCAGTGTACTCGTGCGTGTGTGTGTGTTCGCTCACCGATTCCTGCAGCTCCTTCCAGCCGCCCATGGCCTTGAACTGTCTGAACTGTTCACTCTCCAAAGACCTGCCAATCATTCTCTCAAGGTACACCGTGTGACCCTCATTCAGCCTGGAGAAGGAAGGGGCACAGACACTAATTATGAACTCATTAACTCCGGAAAGCGATCTTCCTTTTCCATCTCTCACTCCCATTTGTCTGATACTCAGTTATGGCTAATTTGACATATCATTCCCACAAATTTGACATATCATTCCCATTCCTTCAAGCGAGAAAAAAAACATTGATAGAATGTTTTTCTCTGTGTCGTACCAGAAGTGCTCCCAGGTCTTGTTGGTCACCAGGTTGCCAGTCCAGCTGTGAGAGATCTCATGGGCTATGACCTGGAGAGAGAAACAGGAGGAGGACACAGGCTAACACACCCGTACAGAGATATAAAACACATACTTGAGAAGACACGGACACCTGTGAACTTACATTGGACAAGGATCTGTCTCCAGCCTAGAAGATAAAACATAGGATGAAAGGAATGTTACAACAACAAAAATACACAGACAGGGGGATTTGGCATTGTGATGTGTGTGTAAGGTCTCTCACCAGCAGCGTGGGGGTGGCATAGGTAAGGCAGGGGTTCTCCATGCCTCCATATGGGAAGGAAGGGGGCAGGACCAGGATGTCATACTGGCCCCATACATACGGCCCCGCAAGGCCCTCAGCGGTCTTCAACATGGTCTCTGTCTGAGAGGGACATACACACCTTTTGGCAAGGCTGACATTTCAATACTAAAAACTCTGCTGATGTAGGATGAGACAAATGACATACGTAACCACACAGATACAGTAAATACTGCTAAACTCACCTCCGAGAACTCATATGCTGCCTTGTCCACAAACTCCTTCTCTGACCAAACACGAGACCTGGGCCCAATCTCTCTAGTAAACAACAAACATTTATTACTAATATTTTACTGATCATTTATAATAATTTGTAGGAAAACTGGGCAATAGTTATATGTATGGGTGGGTGTGTGTGTACCTGCTCTCCAGAGCTCCTACCACGATGGCAATGAGGTAAGAGGGCATGGGCACCTGGGAGGTGTCAAAGGTCAACAAACACAGCGGTCAGACACACACAGCCATGTACCTGCTCCAGTCACTGACAATGTACAGAACCAGTTAAAAGTTTGGACACACCTACTGTACTCATTCAAGGGTTTTTCTTTATTTGTACTATTTTCTACATTGTAGAATAATAGTGAAGGCATCAAAACTATAAAAGAACAAATATCGAATCATGAGGTAAAGAAATCAAAATATATTTTATATTTGAGATTCTTCGAAGTAGCCACCCTTTGTGCAAAGCTGTCATCAAGGCACTCTTGTTATTCTCCCAACCAGCTTCATGAGGAATGGTTTTCCAACAGTCTTGAAGGAGTTCCCACATGTTGAGCACATATTGGCTGCTTTTCCTTCACTCTGCAGTCCTACTCATCCCAAACCATCTCAATTGGGTTGAGGTCGGTGATTGTGGAGGCCAGGTCATCTGATGCAGCACTCCATCACTCTCCTTGGTCAAATAGTCCTTACACAGTCTGGAGGTGTGTTTTGGGTCATTGTCCCACTAAGATCAAATCAGATGGGATGGCGTATCACTGCAGAATGCTGTGGTAGCCATGCTGGTTAAGTGTGCCTTAAATTCTAAATAAATCACTAACAGTGTCACCAGCAAAGCTCTCCCACACCATCACACCTCCTCCTCCATGCTTCACGGTGGGAAAAACACATGCGTAGATCATCCGTTCACCTACTCTGCATCTCACAAAGACACAGCGGTTGGAACTAACTATCTAAAATGTGTCCACATCAGACCAAAGGACTGATTTCCACTGGTCTAATGTCCATTGCTCGTGTTTCTTGGCCCAAGCAATTCTCTTCTCATTGGTGTCCTTTAGTAGTGGTTTCTTTGCTGCAATTCAACCATGAAGGTCTGATTCACGTGTTCTCCTCTGAACAGTTGATGTTGAGATGTGTCAGAGACTTGAACTCTTTGAAGGATTTATTTGGGCTGCAACTTCTGAGGCTGGTAACTCTAATGAACTTATCCTCTACAGCAGATGTATTTCTGGGTCTTACTTTCCAGTGGCGGTCCTCATGAGAGCCAGTTTCATCGTAGTGCTTGATGGTTTTTGCGACTGCACTTCAAAGTTCTTGAACTTTTCCGGATTGACTGACCTTCATGTCTTAAAGTAATGATGGACTGTCATTTCTCTTTGCTTATTTGAGCTGTTCTTGCCATAATATGGACTTGGTCTTTTACCAAATAGGGCTATCTTCTGTATACCACCCCAACCTTGTCACAACACAACCGATTGGCTCAAACGCATTAAAAAGAAATTCTACAAATGAACTTTTAACAAGACACACCTGTTAATTGAAATGCATTCCGAGTTACTACCTCATGAAGGTGGTTGAGAGAATGCCAGGAGTGTGCAAAGCTGTCAAGGCAAAGAGGTGGCTACATTGAAGAATCTCAAATATAAAATATATCTTGATTTGTTTAGCACTTTTTTGGTTACTACATGATTCCATATGTGTTATTTCATAGTTTTGACGTCTTCATTATTATTCTACAATGTAGAAAATAGTAAAAATAAAGAAAAACCCTCCAAACTTTTGACTGGTACTGCATTTCATTCAGATTGCAGGCGTTCCTTTTGTTATCTGGCCGTTTCATCTAAACATTCCTTGTAATTAACTCGTTATTGCTTGATCAGCAGCTACTTTGGCAGCGCTGTACCTTGAACAGTCAAGCCAAAAAGCAAGACTGACTTACTGTATTAAGCTATGGATGAAAATGGATGGTTGGATGGAGAAATGGATAGAAACAGTGATCGAGAATAGAAACACTGACTGGTTGTCTGAAGCTGTAGATGGCCCGGCTGCTGTCCTGGGGATCAGGCTCCTCTCCGTCCCGTATAGCGCTCATCACAGCCACCAGCTCCTTGGGGACAGACACCTGGGCATAGTAGGTGTGTTTCATGGCGGGAGTATCCTGGCAGGGTACCATGCTCCTGCAATGGGTGGCCTGGAGGGGTTTGAGGTGGTTATTAGCACATTATCACATCAACCACCTAATCTGGATTTATCTCCAAGAGGGGACGGATATAAGTAATGTAAGTAAACAAAGTAATATTGTGTGCAATAATATAGAGGGCTTTTCATATCAATATCAGCGACAGAGGAGACAATGATCATGGTCCTCATTAAACTTATCAGTGCGGCAGCGGGACACTGCACCTTTGGACACACAGGTGATACACACAAAAAAAGAGGGAGAAGAGGAGGGGGATTTAACTAAGAAAGAAAGCAGGAGCAAAAGCAACCTCACCTGGCACAGGTTACAATCAAATGATTCAATCTTTCTTCTGCTAAGAACGTCAAATAGCAGAACAGGTTTCTGTGCGTAATTACAACACCAGTGGTTGGATGTTGCAGAAGATGGGGTTGGGAAAGTGTTCCCTTGTAAGACTGTCTCAAAAGACATCACAACTACTTTCACAGTTAAAATGACCGTTGAGCAAGACTGGCATCCAACCAAAAATAATAATAATAAGAGCTTCTAGTCACGGAAGTGGTTTCTGTGCGTGACTACAGTTACACTGGTCAGATATTGTGAAAATGTTGCATTTTGATTGCCAGTCTTGCAACTACTTTTACCATAGAAGTACTGTTCGTGGTGCAGTCTTTTGTGGAATTAGAACGAGCCCAACCCAAAAATAAGACTTTATGTTTGTGCATGTCCATAAACTCAGTGTGTGTGTGTGTGTTACCTGGCACTGGCTGAAGAGGTAGGGCTGTTTCTTCCCAGCAGTCTGTTCAGGAGTGAGCCACTGCAGCGCAGAAGCATTAGGAGCCGTCTCATAAGTCACCTCCACGATCACATGCTGACCCCTGAGAAACAAACACACACACTAAATATTACCTCTAAGCCAGTATCCATCAGTTCAATCTCGGAGGGTTGAGTTACCTGGGGTGGAATCCGTGATGTGCAGTGCTCTGAAAGTTACAGATAGAAATGGAATGAATAGAGAAGACACTATTCCCCACTCTATATGACAAAATCATATCTGTTCTACACAATTCATTTATTTCTGAATGTTCTGTAACATTACATCTTCCTGAACAGGCCCCTAAGGTGTGAGAGTGAGACAGAGGGGGTGGTTATGTCAGGGTAGGTTCCTTGTCAATCATTGGCTTATCTGGTGAAATCAGCAGTCAGACAATATCTTCTTTAAGTAAATCAATCAAACCTTTATTAATGCAATTGCAGGCAGAAGTTAACAAGAGAAACAGAGCATGTATGTCTCAGAGTAAGTTCTGCAACCAAGCAAAGGGCGCAGCTGATTATAATATATACCTATGATCGCCCCCTGGTGGTGTGATCATCTACATCAATGTATGTGTGCAGCAATAAGCTGAAGTTACCTTATAAGGTAACATAGTATAGTAGCTTCTCTAAATTCTAAGTATCATCTGCATTTTCCACTGTCACACGAGATCAAAAAGTGTCAAAACCAGACAGTGTTAACTTCTCAGCTCTTTACCGAGTTCCGGTCTGACTTACACCCAGCCTGCAGGCACGCTCTGGCAACAGCTATGGTGTAACCGCAAAGACTAATATAGATAGCTTGTGAAAAGTATAGTGGCAGAGATTAAGACACATAGCAACAGTATAATAGTGAGCATATGATTCTTAAGGTCCCCTTAATCAATAATGGGAAGGGGCAGTTACCTGGAGAGGTCAAATGGCAGTGTGATCTCCAGAGGGGTTCCCATGAAGCTGTGCTTGGGTCCCAGAGTGAACTTTGCTGCCTGTCCATTGGCTGTTACCTTGGAGACCTTCAGGTCCTTCGTGTCAAGGGTCTGATGGTAGGAAGGAGAGAGGGAGAGATTAAAGAAAAGGGGAAGTGGGGCAATACGTTTGGGTAACCAACAGTGTCAACAACTACAAGAACCACAACCTCCAACTTCCCCCAGATTGTGACTGTAAAACAGCTGTCACCATAAGAAATACACATTTATATCTCAACCTGGCCCTGAGAGGCTGACTACATTTTCTACACCTGCTGTGAGACACACAGTCTGAACTCCGATCTAAAGTTCACGCGGCTGGTATCACACGCCAGCTAGACCTGTCAAAGTCGTACTGTCACTGAGCAGAACAGTGTCATAAAGTGCATATGATTCCTGAATGAGACCCACTAATGATCAGATTTGCAATGAGTGAGATTCAAATCAGAGCTCGTCTTGCAGCGTGATACGTTGTGTCTGATAAGCTCAACCAATTGCTTTGTAGCAGTGTACTGAAACAGGTGAAACGAAACAAGGGGGTGGGTATAATTTGTTGTACGTTCCAACAGGAATCTGTTCCAAAAACTTCGTAAACAACAAGATTTCCAACAAACAACGCACACAAAGTTGTATAGCGGCAGAATAAGATGCCGGGTAGGGTGTGGGCTGTTTAATTAAGTTTATTTCTGAAAAAGTCTGTCCTCACTCTGGTAGCCTATGGACAAACATTAAGAATAAGATACGTGGGGACGTTGACCCACTTATTCTGGACATGTCCTAAATTACATGTTTACTGGGCTCTCATTTTTGATTACTTATCTAGAGCCTTTGATAGAGTTCTAGCCCCAGACCCTTGACCGCTCTGTTTGGTACAGTTAATGGGAATAACCACGAAGGGAAAGCTGTCTCTCTTTGTACTCTATTAGCCAAAAGGCTCATATTGCAATTTTGGAAACTGGAGACTGTACCTACCTTTGAAATGTGGTTACGGGATTTAGGGAATGTAATACATATGGAAAAGATTCGATACAATACCTCCAATAGAAGTTCAATGTCCAATCAATATATATTTTTGGCTTAACTACACGGCTTGTAATGTTCTTCTTATACATGTACCACCTAATAGGATTTTGTTTTATTTTGTGTATGTGTGAGTTAAGTTTTGTCCTCTAAATTGGCCATCCCATTCAACAGTACAATGAATGTCATTGTTAGTATTGCTGTCTTTTTTATTTGATTTATTGTAAAATAAACATATTATTTAAAAAAAAGAATAAGATACGTGTTGAGTTGATGCCTATTCGGCAGCTAGTTAGCGAGGTGAATTGATCATGCTACTTTGTATGCGTTGTTTGAAGGCAACCTTGTACTTTAATACGTTTTTGGAACAGATCCCTGTTGGAACGTTCCACAAATTATACCCACCCGAAACAATGTGTACTGAAACAAGGCTTTTCCCCACGCTAATGAATTTGACAACACAAAGGCATTTGCTAGCAAGAATGAATGAATTTGGCTAGCTAAAGTTAGTTTACTAACGTTAACTTGCTGGTTATCCAGATTGAGAAATTAGATAAATACTGTACCAAAGACGTGAAATGATCCACTAAAACCTCCACGGTGAGTGCGACCTTAGCTTTGAGGACATGGCTGTCAAAATCCACATGGAAGGTGAGATTCAGGTGCTTGGTAACGCACTTGGAAAATGAGGAAAATGAGCAGGGGTCTATAGCTGAAGTCATGTTCGGTCCAGAATCATGAGAAAGCGCAAAACACTTGCATTAGCTTACAACCCAGCTCACCGCACGTCCATGTTACAGCGCCCTGCTGCATGCATTGTGGGAGTTGTAGTTTACTCTGGAGCTGAACGTGAGTTTCTTTCAAAAATGTATAATCAAACCAGTACATTTACCAGAATGAGCTTTCCGTCCCCTTTCAACGATCTATTTATTTGCATTAGTAAACACTTCGGGGAAACATTTTAATCATGTTGATTTCGAAACAGTCTTTCAATAGCACTTGATTTTTGCAGAACAACTATGTACTGTAACTACAGGACAGGGGGATTCAGCTGTCATTTCAACCCTTCTCACTGTGGAGAGGCGACGCGTCTTGCTTTCACGTCACGAAGTAAATAGCGGACAGGGCAGCACAATCATTCGGGGCAATGAGGAAATGGACATCTGATTCGTGATTGACTCGTTGGACAGCTCCAAATCTCGTTTTATTGAGTCAGAGAATACAGAATCGAGTTTGCCATGGGCCCGGTTCCCTTCGTGGCTGGAGTGTGTCTGCGTCGTTACCTTCTACCTCGGCCAAGCCAAGTATTTATCGGTTGCAATGTACTTTACTGTAGTGTAGCATCCCTAAAATGTGTTGTTGACACCCAATCTAGCTAGCGTGCTAATGATGTTAATGTGTACAAAGTCTGGTTTGCTTGCAGAAAGAAATCATGATCCACATCAACCTCATATGTTTCATAATCTGTCCAGCCGGCGCATGTGTGGAATAGTGACATCATGACATATTGGCATTTTCTCCTCTATTCCAGCTGGTGTCCCCCACACCATGTGAAACTCACTGAGAAGGAGGTATGAAATGAATTTATGCTCATAATTTTCGTGATGCACCCCACACATAACAAGCTAGTTGCCTGTCAATGAATAAATCACCCCGATTGTGCTTCCGCTCCTTTAAACTCCAGAAAACTAGCGTTTGCTACCTGTCCTTCCCTGGCTCTTACTCAGGTTAGTGTATTAGATGGCACATTCTGTCATCACAAAATACATTACAGCCGATCCAGGGCCCTATGCACTTGTGGATATCTGACATGATTTGATGGCTTTTAACAATATGGTGAAACTTCCACCTATCCTATCAGAAGTTGGAACTATTACCATATTGCAGAGTTCCCCAACTGTCGGCCCACGAGCCACATTTTGTCCACTGGTGATTTTTATTTGGCCCCCAAAGTTTTCTGAGCAAAACAAAAAATAGTAAAAAATAATAATAATAATTACGTTTTATTGCTGGACACAAAAGACTGGAAAAAAAACTAGCAAATCAGCTCCAAGTGATTTTAATTTTGGAAATATGTTCCAACGTATTCCCATGTATAGTAGAGCGAGACATGTGATCGTATACAAATGTAAGTCAAGTTGGAAATGATGTTTTATTCAAATATTACATCCGTTTGGGCTTCTTGCAAGCAATTTGCAGTCTACAAATGATTTGTGATTATGTTCTGGCCATCTGACCAGCTGCTCAAGAAAAGATCGGCCAGCTGCTGAATTTAGTTGATGATCTTTGCCAAATTGCTTGCACCTGTCAAATCCACTCAGATCTCCACAAGTGTATAGGGCGTAGGGTCTAGGGGTCGATTTGGGATTGGGCCAAAAATCTATATCAGTCACATGACCTGTGTGATGTTTCCCAGGATGCCTTTGGGACACCCAGTTCAGCTTCAGATTGCATCAGTCTGTGGGCCGCAGGGGCCCCTGGTTTGTAGAGGAGAATGCCTACAGCAGAGATGCACCCGTCACACTACTGGTGAGCCCTCTGTCTGGCCCAATCCCAAATCATATTTATGAAGCTCTAATTGGATTTGACAGGTGTAAGCAATAGGGTAATAGTTGCCCTCTGATAGGCTAGGTGAAAGTTTCACTATATTGCTTATATCAACCAAGTCCTCTCACATCTCCAAGTGCATAGGGTGTAGGGCTTAGTCTTAGCGGTCGATTTGTGATTGGGCGTCTCATCGGTCCTTTGCTGTGGTCTAACTGAACAACTGGTCCAGGGACAGTTTGGTTGCTTACTTTTTAGGGTTATGGTTGGTTCTTTGGTAGGGACCGCTAATCTGAAATCAGTGACTGGAGTGGAATATTCATGTCAGCCACCACTAAACTGCTGTCATTGCAATAACTTATTATCTACCCTCTTTCCCCATTAGCGAGCGCTGGCCCATTTCTATGGCTATGTCTACTTCAGACAAGTCGAGGACGCCACCGTCAAAAGAGGCTACTTTCAGAAGGTGAGAAGCTTATGTTGCAGATCTGCTTAGTAATCAGAACCACAATGTATTCACATTTGGTTTTCTTTCATTCTCTCTCCTGCCTTTCTCTTTCACTCTCTCGTACTGGTTTCCAGACTACTGTATGCCCACCTCTTTCAGTCCTTGCTGCAGATCATAGCTCCAGAGTATTTTGAGAAGTTGGAACCTTGCCTTGAAGCAGGTGGGGCAATATATAACCTCTTGTCTTATTTCTAATTCATCTCCCATTTATAATTAACTAGGGCTCTAAGGTACAGTCTGGACTCTACTTCCCTAACATCTTTCTCACTCTCCCACCATGCAGTGCGCAACGAGATTGACCAATGGCAATCTCCGGTGCCAGGGCTGACACTCAACCTACCTGTGATGGGCGTGGTCATGCAGGTCAGGATCCCATCCAAAAACGACAAACCAGGGGGGAGCCCGGTGAAACGAGCACAAAAGGAGGTTGGTATAGCTTTTTATGTAATGGGCCACGTGCCCATGAAAATACGACTTCTCCATGACGTTAGTAAAGTTGCTGTTAGTTGATGGGTATCGCTAGAGGACTATATCTAAAAAGTATGTTTCTGTTATTACCAGAATCTTCTACCAGCCCCTATGATGCTATCGACAATACATGAGCTTGACCTCTTAAAGTGAAAATCTAAACATATACTGTACATAGTTCTGTATCTGTGTAAATTACATGGCTTGAACTTAGCTATATTTTCAGTTTAATTTGAGGATGCATTGTATTAGTGAAAGCAGCATCGTATATGAACTGACCTGTCCAGGTGTTTCCAGTCCTTCATGATCCACCTGCAGATCCTCTGGGAGCTCATGCTGATCGGGGAGCCCGTGGTCATCATGGCACCCTCTCCCACTGTCTCCTCAGAAACCGTGCTGGCCCTAGCGAGGTAAACAGAAAATTAATGAACTATGACATTTAGCGTCATGTGTATGTACCTTAACTCTGTGTTTGTTCTTTCTCCCATCCTACAGCTCGATTGCTCCACTGCAGTATTGCTGTGATTACAGGCCCTACTTCACCATACACGACACTGAGTTTAAGGAGTATACCACTACGACACAGGCACCGTGAGTAGGGCTTACTCTAAACACTGTGTTTATACTCTGTCATACCCAAGGGGCAACTCAACTCACCCTGCTCCCTTTCTCTCGCCTCTCCAGTCCCTATGTGATTCTGGGGGTCAATAATCCCTTCTTCATAAAGACCTTCCAGTCCTGGCCCCACATTATACGCCTTGGAGAACTCAAGATGTCAGGTGACCTGCCTGTGAAGGTGAAGAAACTAGCCAAGCTAAAAACACTGGACACTAAGTCAGGTAAAACATCTGGAGTTATGGAACCAACATGGTTTGAGAGTGAGTTGGTGTGTAAAAACATGTTCTCCCAACCTGTAGGTATCTACACAGCACATAAAATGTTCCTTCAAAAAGAGAAGTCTCTCATCAAAAGACTCCTTAAAGGGATCCAGAGGAAGAGGCCATCTGAGGTGCAGAGTGCCATCTTGAGGAGACATCTGTTAGAACTCACCCAGAGCTTCATCATCCCACTGAGGGGACTGCCTTCCCTACCACACATCCATCCCACCCCTATATAGACTGTCTGTCCTGCTGCATGCTGTGTGTCTCACCTGTCTCCCCCAGTAACACTACCTGGCCAGCCTGATGCCTCTGCTAGAGGTCTGTGACTCCTTGGAAGGTGGGTGACATTGGTAGCAAACCTGTTTCTATGGTATGTTGATACTATGTTTGAATACGGTAATACGTGTGTGTTTCAGATCCGTTTCCTTCAGTCAGGAGGAGTTCATGGGGACTCTGGAGCACGCTGGACCTCGGCTCACCTCTGTGCACAAAGGGGATTGGGTGGGTCTGTCCACCTGCCACCATCTGTCATTTCTAACTATTGTATCTAGTTGTGGCACATATTTTTCAAACAAATCATCCATAATGCATTGCACTTTGATGTATGGCCTAGTAGGAAATTCTTCAGGTCCCCCAACTTCGATGGCTGGTATCGCCTGCGACATGGAGCTGGCCCAGAAACCAGAATGTCTCCACCTAGAGGTCGTCTGTGATGCTGTGAGTTGATCCCCACAGCCTTGTTCACTCACACCTAAAGACATTAGTTTAACTCTACTTACAGAGCATCATGTGACCAATAAACTCAACCACACGTCTCCACTGACTTTAATTCAGTTAGGAGTCCTTTCCCTACCCATAAGAGTTGGTTTGTTTGAATGTTTTGTTAATGATCTACTCACCCAGGACCTGCTGGGTTGGACCAAGGGCAAGTCAGAGGTGGAGATCGTGGACCTGGTCCTGAAGCTGAGAGGGAAACTGATCAGTAAAACTCATCAATATGTCCATTACACTCACCTCAACCATTTGTAACATGCTATATTTAGTGTAAGAAATGAATTCTGTGCCACAAACCATTGCGTACTATAGTCTGTCTGTCCCCCAATCCAGATGAAGGCTGGAAAGCAGCAGCTCCCAGTGAAGGAAGGGGTGCTGGAGAACCTAGAGGGATACCCCTAGACTATCATCAACTCTGTACCATAGGACATGCTGACTGTACTACACAGATACTGACACACTGCTGAATAGATACAGAAACTGATGCTGAAGTGTTTTTTTGTGTTTTAAAAACAACCTGAATTTAAAGTATTGCCATCAGCCAAACCACTACACCCTCTGAGTAATATCATGTAGCAAACTAGAAGTTTAGGTGATATTAGAAAAATGGCTATGGTTCATCATGACAATAATATTAGATCAAGGGGAATAGAGAGTAGTTGAAATGTAGACTTTATGAGATTATGCCTTCACTAAGTATCCTGATTGTTACTAGTGGGATTGAAGCATATACCTGTGGAGAGGGACATGTTTGAGTATTTAACATCCATAGTGGTCAGCGTAAAAATAACTATCATAGGAGCCTACATTTTACTACTTCACGGCTGAGCTGTTGCACCTAGACGTTTCCACAAATTTCCACAAACTGACTTGTTGAAAAGGTGGCATCCTATGATGGGGCCGCATTGAAAGTCACTGAGCTCTTCAATACGGGCCATTTTACTACCAATGTTTGTCTATGGACATTGCATTGCTGTTTGCTCGATAAAAAAAAAAAAAAACTAACTACCACACAAGCTCACAGAATGGGACCCCTGAGTGCTGAAGCGTGTAGAAATTGTCTGTCCTCGGTTGCAACACTCACTACCGAGTTCCAAACTGCCTCTGGAAGCAACGTCAGCCCAATAACTGTTAGTCGGGAGGTTCATGAAATGGGTTTCCATGGCTGAGCAGCCACACACAAGCCTAAGATCAACATGTGCAATGCCAAGCGTCGGCTGGAGTGGTGTAAAGCTCGTCGCCATTGGACTGGAGTGGTGAATCATGCTCCACCATCTGGCAGATGAATCTGGTTTTTGCGGATACCAGGAGAACCCTACATTCCCCAATGCAGTGCCAACTGTAAAGTTTGGTAGAGGAGGAATAATGGTCTGGGGCTGTTTTTCATGGTTCGGGCTAGGCCCCTTAGGGAAATCTTAACGCTTACGACATTCTAGACGATTCTGTCCTTCCAACTTTGTAGCAACAGTTTGGGGAAGGCCCTTTCCTGTTTCGGAATGACGATGCATAAAGCGAGGTCCATACAAAAATGGTTTGTCAGGAGCGGTGTGGAATAACTTAACTGTCCTGCACAGAGCCTTGACCTCACTAATGCTCTTGGCTGAAAGCAAGTCCCCACAGCAATTTTCCAACATCTAGTGGAAAGCCTTCCCAGAAGAGTGAAGGCTGTTATTGCAGCAAAGGGACCAACTCTATGTCAATGCCCATGATTTTGGAATGAGATGTTCGACGAGCAGGTGTCCACATACTTTTGGCCATGTAGTGTACTTGGTGCACAGTAGACATGGCTGAAACTGAGCTTATTTCTTTAATGTTAAAGTGGTCAATGAGTGCATAGCACACACGTAATACATGCATCATCTCTTGTGGGTATAGGCAGTTTTTTTTGTTTAAAGTTGACAGTGCCAATCCTAACCAAAGCCACACCAGCTCCAAGCTAATTCTGCTAAGATATTCATCCATCAGCTAACATCTTTCTACAACCACTCATTACATTGCCGGTTACCAGTGAACGTAAAACGAATGCAGCTGATCAGGGCTTCTACCTCATTCACTGCACTCCCTTTTGGCTGTCTACTAGGCCTGTGTTTACATAGGCAGTCCAATTATGATCCCCCCGAATTCGTCTTTTGACCAATCAGCTCAGATGTGAAAAGATCTGTGATTGGTCAAAAGACTAATTCATGGAAAAAAAATATCAGAATTGGGCTGCCTGCGTAAACACAGCCCTATTGTTTCTCAAATAGGTACAGTATATGTGGTACTTAAATACCTTTTCTTCAGTTTGTTTTGTGAAGTACTGTAATGGCATTTGGTCACTAGGGAAGCCGTAAACTGCAGTTTTCATATGAGTATTGATAATACTGATACTATTTGGATCCTGGTGTTTACTTATTTATAATAACCTATAGTTATATTTTTTTTATATAAAAAAAATGGTTTCTGATGCAAATATACCGTTAGCGGTTACTAATAAAATTTGGAAACAACAGTGCTGAATGACAACTCAAAGGCTGTGATATATCCATCCACCCACACGTTTACAGAATCGCTGAGAAAAATGGTTTAATTTTCATGTTGAGGGAATCAAAAATATGCATTTCAACAATCAGCATTGTATTATCCACTCAAAACTGTATACTAGAAAATACTGTAATTACCAACCAAAGTATTCAGCTTTTTAGCCCTCAGATTATCATACAATTATGTACACATACAGGAGATCTAGCATTAAAGGGACACTGAGATTTTGGCAATGAAGCCCTTTATCTACTTCCCCAGAGTCAGATGAACTCATGGATACCATTTTTATGAAGTTAGTTTAGTGAGCCAATGCTAACTAGTGTTAGCACAATGACTGGAAGTCTAAGGTATCTACTAGCATAATAGCAGTTACCATAGACTTCCAGTCATTGTGTGAACGCTAGTTAGCAATTGCGCTAACGTTAGTTAGCAACTTCCTTCAAACTGCAGACAGAGACATACAAATGGATTCTATGAGTTCTGGGAAGTAGATAAAGGCATTGCCAAAATCCTGAAGAATCCCTTTAAAGCTACTGATGCACTCAGTATTAAAAGGAAAGATTTACCCATTTAGAATCTTCTATTGTATTTGTGCATCTCTGAGCAATGTTCTATCAATTCCCAGGGTCATTTCATGTTTCCATGTGTATCGGAGTGATTCGCCCTTCAAGCAGACAGAAATACAGTCGGTATGAAGAGTTTTGCATAATTTTTTCCACTAATTGGCTTTATTTCAATATGACGCAAAACTCATCATATTTCTGCCTGCTTGAACAGGGAATCTTTCCTTTAAACATAATTATGGCTATGTTTACACAGACAGGCCAATTATTAGACTGAGGTTTGTTATCTAAAAGTTAACAGAGTCTGTCCTTGTCCCTGTGTAAGAATGGTCAATATTTGGTTACCTTCCTTTGACAGAAACACAGATGTGAGCCTCATGCTATGATTCTATCTTATCAAAGAATCACAACAACCAAACATGCAGCTTCACATAGTGGCAAATACAAACCCACACTTCAATATCCACTGATTATATTGCAAAATCCAATGTTTTGTGTGCTTCTTTCACACATAAAGCAATCATTTTGAATAAAGGAAAATAAAATGGCGATCAACATTTGCGCTTTGACACTGTTGATTACATTTTATTTTCCTCAAGACTTTATTCAAAATGACTGCGTTATGCGTGACACCACACCGGAATCCTGGGAAAACAACACACCAAAATAAATAGCTTTTATTCAGGAAAACTAAAACACACTTGTTGACTGTCGGGGGATTAATTCAAATGAGTTCTCATTATTTGCAGAGTGAGGAGCTGAACTCTTCTCTTCCCATCATCATCATCATCATTATTACCTCATCCCTGCCGTCCACCACGCCTGGTTCTGGTGCTGTTTGACCACCGCCTGCTTCTCCTGAGGGCTGAAGTGCAGGATGGTCAGTATGGCTGTGAGGGTCTGCTGACGCCCCCTGGTGTCCTGAAGGGTGAGGAACTTGTAGATTACGTTCTTGAGGTACTCCAGGTTGGCCCCCTCCCTGCCCTGGTCCCTGTGCCGTTTGTCCAGCCTGCCGCGGAGCTCAGCCACCTCCTCGTCGTAGCGCTCCCCGTTTGCGATCAGCCTCCCCTGCAGCTGGTGCACGTCCTCCTCGAGCCGGTGCTTCTGCCGCCGCAGCGAGCCGATCTCCACCTCCTTTCTTGCCAGCTGCTCGACGTACAGGAGGAGCGTGGGCTCGTTGGGCCCTGCCAGCCGCAATGCATGGGTGATGATGTCACTCTCCTCCTGCGCCAAGTCATCCATGTTGTTGGCGTTGTTGCTGTTGTTGCTGCCGCCGTCCGCGGTCGCTCTGAAGTCTTCCCCCGTTTCTCCTTCGTCGCTGTGGTGGCTTCTGTAACCAGCGAGACTGTAGCCGATAGACTTCAGCTTCTCCAACTCCTGGTCCTTCTCTTGCAGTAGGGCCATGGTGCGGTCCCTCTGCCGGTGCAGTTCCCCCTCCAGCCTGAGGAGGCTCTCTCTGTATTGGGCCTCAGCCCGGTCAAGCTCCTGTTTATGACCCTGCTGCAGCATCCCTTTCCCCTGCTGACACTCCTCCAGCTCCCGGCGGTGCTTGGCCTCCGCCTCATCGCCATGGATACGCTGGTTGATGTACTTCTCCTTGAGCTCAGCCAGCTGGTCACGGGCCTCCTCCAGCTCTTTGGCGAGGCTACAGTCTTTAGCGTTCTTGTTCTTCAGCACCACCTGCGCCCGCACCTTGTAGCGCTCAAACTCCTCCTTCAGCTGCCGCAGTTCCTGCTGGTAGTACAGCGCAGAGGCCTTCTCCCCGTCTGACGACTCCCCCCAACTGCCCGTCCCCTGACCCAGCTGCCCCTCCATCTCAGCCATCTTCTCTATCTCCATGGTCTGCTCTGGGTGGTTCCTCTGTGTGGCTAGCAGAAGAAGTCTCTTCACCTTCTCCAGGCGCTCCTTCAGCACGTTCACGTCCAGGTTGGCCTCGTCCATGCTGAGGTCCAGGGGGGAACCGCGGGTGGAAGCGGCGATGGCCAGGGTCTTGTTCTCCGTGTCCAGCTGCAGGATGCGCTCTCTCAGCCAGTGGGAGTTCTGCTGGTCCCTCTGCCGGCCTTCTCGCAGGCCCCAAGCAGCTCAGACAGCTCAGACACTCGCAACTCCAGGCTGGCCACACGGCCCTCCTCCAGCTGGGATTGCCCCTGCAGACGCTCCTCTGCCTGCGACACCTGCAGATAGAGAGGGGACAGGGAAATGACAGCCATGAGACACAAATAGACAACGGAAGACAACAGTACATATAATGCGATGTTATTCTCTGCCATGGCATTTATGTTTTATCAAGCTGTTTCTAATACAAGGTCAAGGGTTGTTGAATATAGTGTTAAAATTCAGGTCATCAAATATTTTCTATATGTTTAAGTCGTTCACCATAATACAGGATACATTTGTGAAATTAGTGCAGGGTGAATCCATTTGAACTCAATCACTTTCTGACAGCACCCCTTTTGATTTGAACGAAACCCTCCATACATATTTACCCATTATAGAAGCGCCCAGAAAGTGACGTTTTGAAACAATGCCAAAACATTCAAGAGATGTAGGTGCTCAAATGTACCTATTTTTGCATACCCCACCATACCATGAGACATCCATGTTTTCATCACTGGAAAAGATAAACTGTGGAGATTGATATCATTTAAAAGCTTAAAATCAGGGTTGTCAAACTATTTTATAATTTCTTGAAAAACATTTTTTTCCTTAAAATGTATTTTTTTAAATTTTGAAACATAAATTATATAAATACGTGTAAACTCAGATTATTTGTGTACGCTGTATCTTAGACCCTATTTTATATCATCTAAGGTTTTTGTGTTGTTACCGCCATCGGTTGAGACAACATGCTCTTTAATACAGGGTGGGTGTCAAGTTTTGGCTGATACATGTGCTAAAATGGGAATAAAATTGAAACGTCAACTTTCAAATGGTACCCCAAAGATGGTTGGAGAGGTGGACAGGTGACCATCTTTGTGGTAGTAATTAGAAGTTCAATTTAAATGGGGTACCAGCTAAATTGCAGTGGTCTGAAGGGATAGGTCCATTCTATGAATGACATTTCTATGATTGAAATGACACCCAACCTGTATTCAAGAGCATGTTGTGTCTCAACCGATGGCAGGCACAACAAAAACACCTCAGCTGATGTAAAGTAGGGTCTAAGCTACAACATGTGCAAATAAAAAAATAAAAAATCATAGTTCACGTTTTTAGATAATTGACGTTGAAGGTTAAAAAAGTCACAAAATTTTTTAAAATATATTTTTTTAAAGAAATTATCAAAGTTTGAAAACCCTGTTTGGAAGCTTTTAATATATATATACATCAAACTGAAAATTTTACAGTGATGAAGACATGGATGTCTAATGGTATGGTAGGGTATGGGTATTTCCATCTTTAAATGGACAAGAGCGCCAACATGGGAAGTACCGTCTTTCGGATGGGACGTTAAAAACGGGTATCCTGACTCTCTATGGTCTGACTCTCTCTATCCCATGGCCCTTATCGTAACAGTAGGGGTGTTAACCCCGGTGTCCTGGCTAAATTCCCAATCTGACCCTAATACCATCATGGCCACCTAACCATCCCCAGTTTCCAATTGGCTCAGTCATCCCCTCTCCTCCCCAGGTCCTAAGCTGTAAAAGAGAATATGTTCTCAGTCAACTTACCTGGTAAAATAAGTGTAAATAAAATAAACAGGAACATGTCAAATTGAGTGTAAAAATAGTATATTTTTGTGAAATTAAATTTTTTAACCTAGAAATTTGGAATAAGCAAAGGCTTTGATTTCTGGTCAAACACATGGAAAAGAGGTCTTAAACAACATCTACCAGATCTAACATCTACCAGTATTACAAATACATCAACACACAATAATGAAGTAAAGACCCCTGCCAACTAATTGTCAACACATTTAGTTTTTGATAAATTTGCCTTTTGTAAGTTTAATAAAAATTGCCTTGTAATTCTGTCACTAAAAACCCACATTTTAAGATATTTTCTAATTTCTCTCCCTCATGAGGGAGGATAATGAAAGTTCACAGAAGTAACAAGGTAGACCTACCAATTAGCTAGTGTGTTTACTGATATCAAGTTTGTTTATGAATGAATAAGGGATTCAAACGTGTAAATCTTTTATAAAATCTGTAACGGAATTAACGCAATTGAATTGGCTACAATCTCCCGGCTCTTACAGACACCTACCCCCTTCCCATTTACTGTAAAAAGCATCCTCGCCCGCTGAGCACCGACAGACACCAGATGTCCACGGACGTTGCAAAGTTCTTGAAATTTAGTCAGTCCGCCCTGGCCGGACCAAATCTGAACCAATCACAGACTTCAATGTTTCACAAGTTTGGACAGTACAGTAGAGCACAGTAAAGAAAAGTACTTCATTGTACTGTACTGAACTCTACTGTGATGACCAAACTTGTGAAACATAAGACTTCTTTCTATGATTGGTTCAGATTTGGCCTGGTAAAGACCAACCAAATGTGGTCTTGTTTGGGGGCAGAGTTCATTATAATATAATAGCCAGTGTGTAGAATAATACCCGAATGTGCAAAAGGAAGATATTGCATATGTCTACCTTTGCGTACCTATTCCGGATAGATCACCATGAAGAGAATAATATTCATTTCCATAATTATGCATTTCTGGATAGTACAGATCAGGGACCTATGATGTAATTCCGTTACCGGGTGTAAATCCACTTCACCTACTGTAGTTCAGTAACCAACATTTTTTTAATTCATTTTTTAAACTCAAGGTGTCATGTCATAGCTGACAACCAATTCTTTCTGCAGACATCTTTGAATCTTAATTCAGAGCAGATATTTAACAGAGTGTTTGGAAAACGTGGTTGGATAAAAAACTGAGGGAGATTTTACTGTAATTCTGTTACCAAACTTTGCATCTGCACAGTTCTTCCAGTAAATGTGTTTTTGTGAAATGCTGTGTAAATTGTTCAAATTAGTCCTTGTAGATAGAGTATGGTATGTTGAACTTTGAAATCAATGGTTTTGTTTGGCATACGTTTTGAAGTGAAAAATCAGAGTCAACGTGTAACTCCGTTACCATGGAATTGCTTGTAAGAAAAATGGGTCAACTGAGTACCTTTATCTCCTGAATGTTTTGGCATTCAGTTCCAAAAAGTCCCTTTCTGACCACTTCTCCATGAGGAAACATGCATGAAAAGTGTTCTTTAAATGCTGTTAAAATGTGATTGAATTCAAATGGATTTACCCTGCAGTCCTTCCTAAGCATTACCATACCTTTCTGATCTCATGCTGCATCTGCTGCTGAAAGTGGTTCTTGAGTGTCGCCAGCTCCCGCTGAAGCTCCTCCACCCGTGGGTCTGGCTTGTTCCTCTCTGCCTCCGCAGTCTGAAGGCTCCTCCTCATCTCCTCCCTCTGCTGGGTCACCTCCTTTAGCCGGGCCTCATAATCGTGCCCTCGATCTGCGGCCTGTGTGACCTCCAGCAGGACCTCCCTAGTGTCCTCCAGCCGAAGCTCAGCATCCTGCCTCTGGCTTCTCTCCTCCTGCAGCAATTTTTGGAGCTCTCTGAGCATGAGGGCGTGGTCACCCTGCTCCTGCTCTCTCTCATGTTGCTGGGTTATAACCCGAGCCTTGCTCTCCGCCAGCTGCTCATGCAGGGCATGGATCTCTGCTTCATGCTGCCTCCTGGACTCCTCCAGCCTCCCCTGGAGCGCATCCATGTCCTGCTTGATCTTCCGCTTGTCGGCCTGGAAGTTGGCCTCCATCCTGGACTTTTCCTGCGTGACCGTGGCCAGGGAGCTGGTCAGGGTGGTCAGTTGGGTCTTCAGCTGGAGGACCCTCCGGTCAGCCTCCATAGAAGAGGTGGGTGGGGGTGTTATGTGCTGCTGAACCTCAGACCCTCCACTACTGCTGGAGCTGATACCGCTCTCTGACCCACTAGCCTCCTCAGACCTCTGGGACACTGAGGGGCCTCCAGGCCCGGTCGCCCCCATCTCTCCTGGGCTACTACCCTGGTCCTCTTCAGCCTGGTCGCCCTTGGTGCTCCCACTGGTAATGCTGGTAGCAGTGTCGGCGGAGGCTGCTGTGTCCAGACTGTCCTCGCTGTGCATGGAGCAGTGATCATCTGGGAAGTCATAGGTCATATTGCTGCCACTGGCAGAGCCGTCATCTCCACGCTGGCTGAGGTCGACCTCCTGGGAGAAGGTCAGTACCTTGAGACTAGCCTCCAGAGCCTCCTTCTCCTTCAGCAGGCTCTTGTAGGCCCTGACCACATCCTTGAAGCGTGTTTGATACTGGACCAACTGCTTTCTCTGAGTCTCTATGGTGTCCACAAGCTCCTTCTTGCTGGGGCCACCCCCAAAGCTCATCCCAAACTTCTCCATGGCTCAGTGGGTTTTTGGTTTTATTTTCAGTTGCTTGACTTTCAGCTGAGATCCATGATTGCTGGCTCAAAGACCTGCATGGGATATAGTAAGAGGAACCATTGTTAGACAGCATGATAAAAGATAAAATAGTAGCAAACTAACGTTAGTGCCAAAGATAATGTTGGGTTCGACATTTTGAACATTGAGATATTAAATAAATGATAGATAGAATCAAAGGAGACAGTTAGGGGTTCTCTGTAGAAGGACAGATAGCTGTGGAATGTGTTGGAATGTGTTGGGTGGACGGGAGCAGAGCACTGTGTTGATACAGGGGAGACAGGTGGACATCTGTGGATTAGGTGAAGGAGGGGTTGAGGTGAGAACAGGTCACCTGAAGGGAGTAATAAGGGTTTGGGATCTTGTTACTCTATTCCTGTTAAACCATAAACTAAGGATTGAAGAGAGGGAGTGTTAAGTAGGAGGTATATAACTGTGATGTGAGAAATGTTTTGCCATCTGATTACAGCTGTACAGAACCTTTGGGAAGAATTAAACTTGGTTAAAGCTTCTCTGGTATCTGTGGGTTATTTATTCTGAAAAATAAGAACCTAACAATACATTGCTTTCAATACAGACTTATTCCACATTTTGTTGGTACATAAATCTTCTCCCCTAGTCTAATATCATTTGCACTCTTGAAGCAGGTTCTCTTCAAGGATTTTCTAGAAGAAAAAGAAACGCACACCTATTTAGGCGAGGTGCTGGCTAGCGGAGTAGAAAACTTGAAAATAAAAGAGAGCCGCACACTCTAGGAGTTCAGATGCAAAAATGTAATTACCAACATTGACAGCCAAGCTGTCTTCATTAGGGTATAATCACAAACACTGCGGGATGACTCATTTTATATAGTGTCAAAAGACACAGGTGTCTGTAATCATGGCCAAGAGTGGCCTAATATCATTGGTTAATTATCAAATATTAAAATTGCATACAGAGAACAGCATACAAACAACAAATGGATAGCATACGATCATAAATCCATTTTATACTACACAAGCTTACAAACAATTACAATGGCAAAGTCACAATTAATCACAAGAATGGCTTCAGATCAAAGTCTACGTTGAGACCGAAGGGAGCAAGGGTCTTTAAGTTAAAGATCCAGGCAGCCTCTAGTTTTAACAATAAATTATCAAGGTCACCCCCTCTCCTAGGGAGGGTGACATGTTCGATGCCAATATAACGCAGAGACGAAATCGAGTGGCCTGCCTCCAAGAAGTGGGCCGCAACTGGGTAAGTAAAGTTTTTACACCTAATGGTGCTACGATGCTCTGAGATACGTACTTTTAATTTGCGCTTTGTTTTACACACATCATTTTTACCACAAGGACAAGTTAAAAGATAAATAACTGCCTTAGTGGAGCACGTAATAACACCTTTGATTGGAATCAATTTCCCTGTTTATGGGTGTTTGAAGGATCTACATTGAGCACAGCCATTACATTTGTAGTTTCCATCCAGTAGGGGCGCAAACAGACGTTGTTCAGGAATATCTTGTGGTGGTAAATCAGAGTGTACCAATTGATCTGTGAGATTTCTGCCCCGCGAGAATATGACCAAGGGAAGGTCCGAAAACACATTACCGAGACTATCATCGGATTTTAGAATGTGCCAATGTTTGTGAGCAATTCCCTTAATTTGTTCAGAACGCTTTGAATAGTGGGTAGTTAGAACACAAGAATGCGTCTTTTTGCGACTGACCTTGAAAAAGGTCATGTCTCATTTTGTTTTGAATTTTCTCAATGGCAATATTAATCTGATAATTTTTGTAGCCCCTCTCCTTGAACTTTCTTTGCGTCTCAGCCATATTTCTGTCAAAATCTGATTGTTTTTTGCAAATTCTTTTGATTCGACAGAATTGGCTGTAGGGCAAACTATTTTTCAAGGGAAGTGGGTGACAACTATCAGCCCTCAACAAACTGTTACGATCAGTAGGCTTCCTGTAAAGATCAGTGTATAGAACATTATCTTCTCGGAAGATCAAGAAAACTGATTTGACGTGTATCAGATTGCATAGTAAATCTCAAATGATCAGAACAGGAGTTAAGAAAAGCATGGAACGCCTGGAGCAGTTTTGCATCACCCCTCCATAGAACAAAAATATCAGCAATATACTGTTTCCAAATAATGATGTTAGGCAAGAAAACATTTTTGAGAGGATTGAAAATAGACCGTTTCTCCATGTAACCCACATACAAATTAGCATAGTTTGGAGCCATGGGGGATCCCATAGCAGTACCCTTCGTCTGAATAAAGAAATCATTTAGAAACATGAAATAGTTGTGTGTGTGAGTACTATTTCAGCCAATGTTATAATGCATGCACTGGAAGGTAGTTCATTAGGGTCACGTTGCAGAAGAAAATGTTCCATAGCTTCAATACCGCCCTCTTGTGGAATATTTGTGTATAAAGACTCAACATCAAAAGTAACTAACAAGGTATTCTCAGGGAGAGGATCAAGAGATTCAATGATAGAGATCATACTGCTGGTGTCCTTTACAAAGGAGGGGAGCTGTTCTGCGAGTGGTCTAATAAAAAAGTCAACAAAAGTAGATAGAGGGGCCGTTACTGCATCAATGACCACTACAATAGCACCCTGGAGGTTTTGTAACATTCTTGTGTAATTTCGGCAAAGTATAGAAAGTGGCAATTATAGGGTGTTGAATAGCCAAAAAGTCATGTTCTTTTTTGGTTATCTGACCAGAATTTATGATCGTATGCTATACATTTGTTGTTTGTATGCTGTTCTTTTATGCCATTTTAATATTTGATAATTAACCAATGATATTAGGCCACTCTTGGCCATGATTACAGACACCTGTGTCTTTTGACACTATATAAACGAGTCATCCCGCAGTGATTGTGATTATATCCTGATGAAGACAGCTTGGCTGTCGAAACGTTGGTAATTACATTTTTTTTTTTTAGAGTGTGTGGCTCTCTTTTATTTTCATCTCTTCAAGGATTTGTCTGTATTTGGCTCCATTCATTGTTCCCTCTATCTTTATAAATCTCCCAGCTGCTGCTCCTTGCTGCTGAAAAGCATCCCCATAGCATGATGCTGCCACCACCATGCTTCACGGTAGGGATGGTGTTAGATGGGTGATGAGCCGTGACTGGTTTTCTCCAGACATAGCGCTTTGCATTCAGGCCAAAGAGTTCACTTTGTCTCTCATCAGACCAGAGAATCTTTTGCCTTATGATCTCAGAGTCTTTCACATAGCTTTTTGCACACTACATGCATTCTGTCCTCCCATCTCTGCCAAGGAACTCCATTGTACTGTCAGAGTGGTCATTGGATTCTTGGTCACCTCCCAGATCATGTTCTTTCTTGCCTGGAAACTTTCAACACTCTAGAAATGGTTTAATATCCTTCCCCAGATAGTACCAGTCAAAGGTTTGGACACACCTACTCATGAGAGCCAGTTTCATCATAGCGCCCTATGTTTTTTTTTACGACTGCACTTGAAGAAACGTTCAAAGTTCTTGACATTTTCCGTATTGAATGACCTTCATGTCTTAAAGTAATGATTTCTCTTTGCTTATTTGAGCGGTTCTTGCCATAATATGGACTTGGTCTTTTACCAAATAGGGCTATGTTATGTATACCAACCCTACCTTGTCACAACACAACTGATTGGCTCAAACACATGCCAAGAGTGTGCAAAGTTGTCATCAAGGCAAATGTTGGCTACTTTGAACAATCTCAAATATAAAATAGATCTTGATTTGTTTAACATTTCTTTGATTACTACATGACACCATATGTGTTAATTCATAGTTTTGATGTCTTCACGATTATTCTACAACGTAGAAAATAATAAAATAAAGAAAAACTCTGAAATTAGTAGGTCTGTCCAAACATTTGACTTGTACTGTATGCCTCATGACAATTCTATCTCAGATCTACGGACAGTTCGTTGGACTTCATGGTATAGTTTCTGCTCTGACATGCAATGTCAACTGTGGGGCCTTATATAGGCAGCTGTTTCTTTCTAAATCATATCCAAACAATTGAATTAGGCACAGGTAGACGCCAATCAAGTTGTAGTGACATCTCAAGGATGATCAAAGGAAATTGGATGCAATTTGTAGTGTCATAGCAAAGGGATGTGAATACTTATGTAAATGTGATTGTATGGCCAGGCATGACTCCAACACCATCATTAAGTTTGCAGATGACACAGCAGTGGTAGGCCTGATCACCGACAACGATGATGAGACAGCCTATAGGGAGGAGGTCAGAGACCTGACCGTGTGGTGCAAGGACAACAACCGCTCACTCAACGTGATCAAGACAAAGGAGATTATTGTGGACTACAGGAAAAGGAGGACCGAGCATGCCCCCATTCTCATCGACGGGGTAGTAGTGGAGCACGTCCTTGGCGTCCACATCACCAACAAACTAACATGGTCCAAGCAGACCAAGACAGTCGTGAAGAGGGCACGACAAAACCCATTCCCCCTCTGGAGACTGAAAAGATTTGGCATGGGTCCTCAGATCCTCAAAAGGTTTTACAGCTGCACCATCGAGAGCATACTGACGGGTTGCATCACTACCTGGTATGGCAACTGCTAGGCCTCCGACCGCAAGGCACTACAGAGGGTAGTGCGCACGGCCCAGTACATCACCGGGGCCGAGCTTCCTGCCATCCAGAACTTCTATACCAGGTGGTGGCAGAGGAAGGCCCTAAATATGGTCAAAGACTCCAGCCACCCTTGCTACCGCACGGCAAGCGGTACCGGAACGCCAAGTCTCGGTCCAAGGAGCTTCTGAACAGCTTCTACCCTCAAGCCATAAGACTCCTGAACATCTAATTAAATGGCTACCCAGACTATGTGCGTTGGTTGCATCTGCATTGTTGGTTAAGGGCTTGTAAAGTAAGCATTTCACTGCAAGGTCTACTACACCTGTTGTATTTGGCGCATGGGACAAATTACATTTTATTTTAAATTAAATATTTCATTTTCAATAAACGTGCAAAAATGTACTAAAAGCATGTTTCACTTTGTCAATATGGGGTATTGTGTGTAGATGGGTGATAATATTTTAATCCATTTTGAATTCCGGCTGTAACAACAAAATGTGTATTAAGTCAAGGGGTATGAAAACTTTCTGAAGCACTGTACCGTTCTGTGTTAACTGTCTATAGTACTTGTCTGTTTACTTTACGAGGCAGATTTCAACCGACATGGACAGACGTGCTTATGGGCAGACTAGTTGCAAATAATAATAATGTATTATTCGACAGCTAACAGTTAGCTAGCTTGTTAGTTAGTTATCATGCTAAGTTACACAACCATCTGGAATGGTCTCCACGAAAGACCTCGCTCTATTCGAAAGCACACCATTTTCAAAAACTGTTCGATACACTGATGTATAATCAAATGTACAATAATATAAATCAGAATGTGCAATATCATAACTTTAAAGTAAACTCACATTCGGAATACGACGTGTCAAGAAACGATGGTTTTCCAAGCTACTTCCTGTTCTTCACAGTAGGCAAGAATGTACCAGAAGCAGTCTGTAAAAGCGGCCATCTTGCGAAGGGCGAAATAATCCGTTATCTGTCAAACACAGAATATTCTCTGTATTCAACATTCTCAATAAACTACTTCTGAGCACATTTTGATACTATACACTGTATGCCTTGTGCAATGAAAAGCTCAATAAACGACTTCTGTGCCAATGTTGATACTATACACTGTATGCATTGTACAATGAAAAAAATCAACGATAGCGACATGGTGCAAAATGAAGGATATTAGAGAGAGGAAAAAATGAATGAAGACTCGTCTGTGAATAAAGTTATGTGAAAGCGATGACGTCATTTATTCCGCGTTGGCCTGGACGTGGCATCTGAAAAGACTGCGAAAGGAAAGCTGCACCCACTCTCTGTCTGGTTACAATAAACAGCTTTGGTTTTATATTTAAGTATCGTCGCGCGGGGCTCTTTCACAACATGGGGCTAACAATTTCGTCGATATTTTCCAGGCTTTTTGGCAAAAAACAGATGAGGATACTTATGGGTGAGCAATCCTTTTATCAACCTGGCTGCTAGCTAACGTTAGCTAGCTTAGTGGGAGGGGGTTGCCATTATCAGGGATGTACTTTGCTTTTTGTGAAATATTACAGTTAAGTGAACAGGTAGTTTACTATGTATTTCTATTTGTCTTGTAACGTTAACATTACTCGTTTTGAGAGCAATCGGAGTAAGAACACAGACTAGCTAGGATAACACTCAGGCTTAGGCAGGAAAATGGATAGCTATTTGTGCTATTGCACAATAATTACTGGTAGTTTGTTCACTTAATACCAACGAATGGCTTAGTTACGTCACATCTCAGGAATATTCAAGTTTGTAGCTGTCGTGACCTTTTTATAATGGGTCCCTAGTTTAATACAAAATATCTAGACTGATTTACATCACTCTTACCATAACTCACACCTGTGTGTGTTAGCCTATATTTTGGGGTTGTGGATGCTGCTCCTAATTTGAGCTGAAGGCACAGTTGCTACCCTATATATTTATATACGTTGTCCAAATCATTGCAGTTTGACAGTGCTGATGGAAAACTAAGCACCCTCTCTGTCAGCTGTCAGAGGGATTTCATTTGACATAGACCTCTTGTAATAGCTACCTATCTCTTTCATGAAGTTGCAGTACAATAAGTTTGTCTTGCTTAGGTTACATATTTTCCATACAAAAAACATCTGGGCTTATTATGATTGGGAAGTTTGACCTTACTATTTTCTTCTGTAGTTGGTTTGGACGCTGCTGGAAAGACCACTATTCTCTACAAACTGAAGCTGGGGGAGATTGTAACCACTATTCCAACCATTGGTAAGAAAATCTCAGAGCCAAAGATGGATAGATCTCTAGCATACACAACCATATGCAAAACATGGGCCTTCGCAACTCCTGGCACTGTCTTTAAAAGCATCTCCTCAGTAATCTGATATTAAATGGGGAACTTGCTTTCTCATTGAGCTTGTGAGCAAATTATTAAGATTTCTTTTGATGTCTTGTTCTGGTGACTGACGTAGCATGACACACACTGAGCCCAATCTTTGATGCCATGGTAATCAAGTCCAATTGTTCACAGATGTAGGCCTACCCTGTTTAATGGTTATGGAAATGTCCACACAGAGCTGTGCACTCGACAATTTAGTCTGTCATATTTAAGAAAAATATATATTTTTGGACATGACGGTGAGGTATAGAAGTGAATGCTTTTAAGCCTTTCATGACCATAGTTCTGGGCACAGCAGTCTAAGGCACTGCGTCTCAGTGCAAGAGGTGTCACTAAAGTACCTGGTTTGAATCCAGGCTGTATCACATCCGGCCATGATTTGGAGTCCCATAGGGCAGCGCACAATTGGCCCAACGTCGTCCGGGTTTGGACGGAGTAGGCCGTCATTGTAAATAAGAATGTCTTCTTAACTGACTTACCTTGTTAAATTAAAAAAAATACAATTTAAAAAAGAGATGGCTGCACTGCCTCCATGCACCAGAGCTGTTGGGGCTTGCTGGGTGAGGGGGCTCTTTAGATGGAGCAGATTGTTTGATAAATGTCTAAACACCTAGTCAAAGTAAGTAGGGAAGAAAATAATGGTTTGTCCCACCTAAGATCAGACAAAATTGGGTCACCATTCCATCGTTTTTCATTTTCAATTTGAGCTACAGGCAGTAATTTACTCCTATTGCAAATTGGTTTTAATTAGCTTATCATTTATACAGAACCTTAAGTTCTACCATAATGATCTAGACCGGAGCTGTTTATGCTGGTAGAGGTCAGACTGGTGATACTGGATCTAGTCTCTGTGTGAATTCCTGTTGCTGATTCTTTCTCGCTCTTCGGTGACCGAGCAGGTTTTAACGTGGAGACTGTTGAGTACAAGAACATTTGCTTCACCGTGTGGGATGTGGGCGGTCAGGACAAGATCCGCCCCCTCTGGAGGCACTACTTCCAGAACACACAGGTATGATACACACCTGTGACAGCAGTGACTTACATCAGTGGTCATCATAGCATATCTTTGATGTCTTAATTCAAATATACAAATAGTGCTAGAATCAATGTGTCAGAATGGACCCTGTCAAAAGAACCTCTTGTTTATCCAAAAAGCTAAGTGAATATGTACAGTAGACAAAATAATAGTAGCCTGACCTTTGAACCTTGACTTCACAGGGCCTTATCTTCGTAGTGGACAGCAACGACAGAGAGAGAGTAGCAGAGTCGGCAGAAGAGCTGTCTAAAATGGTAAATGTTGCATACATGTCTATTTAAGCTGTTTTTGGTCAAGGAACAATACTATTTTTGTGTTTGCATTTGCAGTATTTCTGTGAAAAGGAACCTAAAATGAGCTCATGGTTGGCATGGGCAAATAAACATTAATTCAATGGCAAATGATATTTATATAGTTGCCATTGTGACTGATCATTGACACACAGCCTTCTGTGGCCTATGGTTTCCCATTGACAATGGCCGCCTGCATAAATGTTTTTCCTTCCCCTTGTCCTCCTAACCAATTCTCATTTATTTCTCTCTACAGCTGCAGGAGGATGAGTTGAGGGAGGCAGTGTTGCTGGTGTTTGCAAACAAACAGGACCTGCCCAACGCTATGGCAGTGAGCGACCTCACAGACAAACTGGGCCTGCAGAGCTTGCGCAGCAGAGTTGTGAGCATCTCTCTTTCTCACTATCACTTGAACAGTCCTTCCAAAGAGTTGTACAGTAAAATGTATTTCTGATCAGATAAACATGTGGTCCATGTAGTATACACTGTGGCTTTGCAGAGTTATTCATATGTATGACATTACTGGCATTTATGTACAGCAACTCATTATGTCTCTCCTTCCAGTGGCATGTCCAGGCTACCTGTGCTACCCAGGGCACGGGGCTATACGAAGGACTGGACTGGTTATCCAACGAGCTGTCGAAACGCTAAAGAATGGAGAAATCGCAGGACCGAAGCGAACAAGATATGAACACGCGAGCAAGAGTAGAAGGGGTGCAGGCTGAGCATTACATCAATGGAAAAAAAACTGCGACTTTTTAAATTCAGTGTGTCTGTCTGGTAGAACTTGCAGTTATGGACTTTGCGATCAGTTCCTGTTCTGAAACCTTTTTTCATCATTCTTCCCTTTTATTCCCATTGTCATACATGCAGATGTTTTAGACTCTTTTCTTTTTACCACCCAACTTCCTCAACAGTAAAATTGTTTTTAAGTTCCATGTTTTAAAAAAACATAACAAATAGATTCACATGATGGTTGTGTTCTGATGTTGATCATTGTGGAATGGAAGGGTGGGCCACTAGATTTTGTTGGGGGGGGTATTGGGATAGCAGGAGTTTGTTGGAAACGGTATATGGAGCTGTTTCGGGTGTAAAACCCCTATGGCCTCCCCTGACTCAGTCATTCCAGAGATCTGAACCTGAAGGCCAGTTCCATTCCTAAACAATGTGAAGATTGCAGGACCTTCAGTCATTTCAAAGGCCATTATGATGCAATAAAAATTTTATTTTTCTTTTCTCAATTGTTGAAACATTGTCATTTGTCTTCTCTGATTGGGTGAGGTGGGACATAGTTGTTCATGAAGGAATGGAGACCCTTGAATAGTTGAATGTTTCTTCATAACAATTTTAGCCTAAACCTGTTCAGTGTTTTTGGACAGTAAGCAGAGTGGATTCTAATTAGGTTTGTCAACAACTGACACTTTATGAAAAGTCAATTGCATCTTGCAGGGAAAAAAGTGCTGATAAAAAGTTCCATTCTCCTCAGAGGTGCTCCCACTTAATCTTCAGATTAAAATAATACTTAGATATGCATGGTTTGCATTGTAACTTTTTGGTCGGCCTGACCAGAGCTGTAGATTTGTTCGGTGTGCTATTTATATGCTTCCCCTTCCATTTAGCTTTTGCATCTTGTACTTTATAACAGCTTAATATTTTCCGTTATAGAAAAAATATTTCACAGCAGTTTAAACGCCTCAAATGATTCTCTACACTATACTTGCTGGTTTTGTCAAACTGAAATTAGGCGAACTATTAGAACTTTAGCAACCAGGAAATGGCAGAGCAATTTCAGCATAGTGCGACATGAAAACAGCATTTGTAAACAAGTTCAAAGCATGTGGATGTTTATAAGCAAAGCTTTGAGGTAATCAAATAAAGCCCTGAATCTCCCACACAATTTAACATGCCAAGACAATAGCTCACGATAACAGTCATTGCATGTGTATATACATTTGTACCGATAGCAATTACATAGCAACATTGCACACTCATGACACTTAGTTCAGGTTAGAAAAAAAACAGCACAGAGTTACACCCAAAAAATATAAATTTCCATCCAGCCACATTCAGTAGGGCACAACATTACTACATAGAAATGTATTAAGTAGAACAGACATGCTTCTGTTCTATTGAGTATTTAAAGATGCCAGCTCTATCCAAGGTATTTCTATCTGCAACATTCAGAATGTTAAAGAAAACATTGTTGGGGAGCATTCAAACTAAATAGCATGTGTGCTGATACTATAAACTGAATAGATTGAATTCCAGTCTAACTGCCACACACAAACCGACAATTCATTTGTGTCACATACGGTACGGACTACACCACAGCACTATTCTGTTTCATTTCTCATTACAAAAAGTTAACAATTAAGATTACACATGCAGTTTGATGCCTATTGTGGGCCATTCAATGTGAATTCTTCAATATCTATACTGAACAAAAATATAAACTTAACATGTGAAGTGTTTGTCCCATGTTTCATGAGCTGAAATAAAATATTTATTACACACAAAAACCTTATTTCTCTCAAATTTTGTGCACAAATTTGTTTACATCCCTGTTATCCCTGCATTTCTCCTTTGCCAAGATAATCCATCCACCTGACATGTGTGGCATATCTAGAAGCTTATTAAATAAGCGTGATCATTAAAGATGCACCCTGTGCTGGAGACAATAAAAAAGCCTCTAAAATGTGGAGTTATGTCACACAACGCGATGCCACAGATGTCTCAAGTTTTGAGGGAGCCTGCAATTGGCATGCTGACTGCAGGAATGTCCAACAGAACTGTTGCCAGAGAATTTGATGTTAATTTCTCTAGAATAAGCTGGCTCCAACGTCGTTTTAGAGGATTTGGCAGTACGCCTCACAACCGTAGACCACATGTAACCACGCCAGCCCAGGACCTGCACATCCAGCTTCTTCACATAGGGGATTGAGGGGTGCTGAGGAATATTTCCGGCTGTAATAAAGCCCTTTTTTGGGGAAAAACGTTTTCTGATTGGCTGGGCCTGGCCTCCCAGGCTGCACCCCTGCCCAGTTGTGAAATCCATAGATTAGGGCCTAATTTATTTATTTCAATTGATTTCCTTCTATGAACTTTAACTCAGTAAAATCTCTGAAATTGTTGCATGTTGCATTTATATTTTTGTTCAGTATAACTTCATATGTACTTTCTTCTGTTGTTCTGAAACCTTATAGAAATAGGAACGGAACAGTTCAGTGGATTACTGAGTCCCTGTCCCGTGTGAGTGCGTTGATTGGAGTGGTGGCCTTCATCCTCCCAACCCATCTTCACTACACGGTTCTACACCACTACAGGTTCCCTATGGTTGTTTTGACGTTTCACCACAAATACCTTCTGACCAGACACGGTCACTGTGTACACATAGTCCTCTAGCATGACTGTGGAGAAATCAAACACAGGGAGGTCAGGTTAGAGTGGCATGATGGGAGCAGCAATACTGTGAGTGTGTGTGTGCGTGCACACGCATGTGTGAGTGACTCTAGGACCCAGGTGTGCGTTGTCTGACTTACCTGACATGCGTTTGAAGGGCGGCTCAGCAGCACCCTGCAGTCTGAAGCGGCACGCTGTCCGCATCATCTGCATTATGACCCCCGCTGTGTGCTCATCATTCTCCAGCTCTCCTGCAGACTGAGAGAAGGGAATAACAGGGTAGTTGGGAATGAGATGGAGTGGAAGATAGGCGTGCTGCAACCAGTCAGGACATGTAGGTGCGCATGTTTGTGTGAACATACCGCCAATACGCCATCCTCACTGATCACCAAATAACCCAGTTGATCAGGGATCCTCTCCAGACCCTGTGTCAGAGTGCTAGTAGTCTAAAACACAAACAAATGACATGCATGGACAAATGTTAGGATCTGTGGGAGAGATACAGTTATCTGCCACCACAAACTGTTTAAGGCTCTAAGGAGAATACCTTTGCATCTGCTTTTGTCAACAGTAAAAGTGGTCACAAAAAAATCAGTGTTTACAGCTAGTTAGCGAGACATCGAAGCCAGAAAACTATCAAGCGCACTACAGTACACAAAATATAGGCTACAATGTAGCCGCTACAACAGTATGAACCACTAAATACGTTGCTTTTACACAATGCAGAGTCGCAGTAAATCAGAATATAAGCGTTTATACTTGCCATGTTCACTTGTTTTGCCCTATGAGTAAGCCTATCTGCTGCGTTTCCTCTCTTTCTTCACGTGACTTCATCAGCTGACGTGACGTCACGTCTTTCCGATATAGAAGGATTTTGTCCTTTGTGAGGCAGAAAACAAAAACCACGACCTTTTATTTTTTTTACAAAACTATTCAGGGCTATTCAATGTATTACATTTTCATTGAGAGACAGTCATTTTTTCCTGCTCGCCATTTCATGATAAAACATTTTTATAGACCAACAGATGGCACTATCTGCGTTTTGTGACAGCTGACGTCCCCGAAGAACTCCCAAATGCGGAAGTACTGGTCAGCTGACAGCTTCGTGATTCAGAGAAGGAATAAAATCCAGTCATTGCTTGTTTTTGCTATTTTATCTTGTAGAATTAAATAATGGCAGGACGAGGTAAATTAATTGCCGTCATTGGTGATGAAGATACGTGTACCGGGTTCCTACTCGGTGGCATTGGCGAACTGAATAAAAATCGTAAACCGAATTTCTTGGTGGTTGAAAAGGAGACCAGCATCGCAGAGATAGAGGAGACCTTCAAGTAAGTGTTAAGTTATAGCTAGCTATCTGGAGTGGGTATAATTTGTGGAACGTCCCAACAGGAATATGTTCCAAAAACTTCGTAAACAACAAGATTACCAACAAACGCATATAAAGTTGTATAGCGGCAGAATAAGATACCGGGTAGGGTGTGGGCTATTTCATTAAGTTTATTTCTGAAAAATGTCTGTCCTCACTCTGGTAGCCTATAGACAAACATTAAGAATAAGCTACGTGGTGAGTTGATTCGGCAGCTAGTTAGCGAGGTGAATTGATCATGCTACTTTCTATGCGTTGTTTTGTTGGCAACCTTGAGCTCAACGGTGATTTGTTTCATGACTTAAATGTTGTGAAGATGATGCACTTGGGACGAACGACAGCTGAGATGATTACAATTAATGTTTTAGGACCAAAGACTGCGGGATATTTTGGATGATCTGTCCCCGACCGAAGGTGCGCCCGTGTATTTCTGCTGCCAATGATGCCATAAACAAGGGAGATAGAAACATGTTTCCAGTGTGCGTCAGATATTTCTGTGTCTGATGGAGTGCAGTGCAAGTTACTTGACTTTTATGAAGACAGTGATGAAACTGCAAATGGCTTACATCAAGTTCTGATGAACTGTGTGGAAAAGCATGAACTGGATATTAGACACATCACAGCCTATGCTGCAGATAATGCCAATGTCAACTTTGGAAAACACCACTGCATTTACCAGTTATTGAGCAGTGCCAACAATCGCATTCTGAAAGATAATTGCCCAAATCACATAGCTCATATTGCCTGCAAGTATGCCTGTGATAAGCTGTCAGTGGATGTTGAGACAATTGTTTTAAAGATCTACAGCCACTTCTCAGTAGCTGCTTCCTAAAGAAGTTTTTGCCTTTATTGACATTGAGTGGCGTCAAATTATGCGACATGTTTGCACACAATGGCTCTCTCTTCATCCAGCTGTCATTCGTCTCCTGCAAAGCTGGCCAGCTCTTACTTCATACTTCAGGTCCCTTGGGGAGACCTGTCTTGTGGCACCGAAGAGTGTGAAGAAAAAATGGAAGCCGCTGAGATTTATCTGTGCTTTTTCCACAAAGTGGGGTGTGTGTTTTTGACCACCTTGTAAAAAAGCTGGAGGAAACAACGCTCTGCATCACAGACGTTTACAAGGAAGTCCAAAGGCTCAAAATGAAGATGCTTCAGCGGAAACGGGACAGCTTTTTTTGGATACCAGACCAAGCAGCTGATGGACAAACAATTGTCAGCACAAAGCTCCAAGCAGTAACAGGACTTTGAAGTTCTATGACACTGTCATTACATGCATTGACAAGTGGTTTGATTTCTCACCAGAAAATGTAATGGTGAAGCTGATTGGCCTCTATGAGGAGCCTTTGTAGAGGATTTTCTCTCTGATGACCATTAAATGGTCAGACTCAAGAAACAGATGCAACACAGAGCTGATCAAAAATGAACTTCAAATATCTGTGAACTGTGTCTTGTCATGTAAGGACTTATCTCTGGCTATGCAAAATTACAAAGGACTGCTTGAATCAGTCAAGAGCAGCAAAACATATCCATGGAAAAAGTGAGTGGTGAGTGACTCATGCCCCTCTTTTCCTCTTTTGCATTTGTTTTATTTTTTGCTGTAAAGGTTCAAATTGTGATTTCTTAATTTATTTTGTTTATTCACATAAGTTTACATAATTATACAGTTTTAGTAAAGCTATAGACTAAATGGAATATAAAAATGTTTTGCCTTTCCAGTTGAATAAGAATATACACTGTATATTCATTCACACAACACTGTACCCACACTGCCGTAGCACTGCACTGGCACGCCACCTTTTGTCCCTTATTTGGTAGTGAGAAAGTTGGCAAGCAAGTTCTCATGTGTAACTCTGTTTGTGTCGCACTGCTTTGCGCTATCTTAGCCAGGTCGCAGTTGTAAATGAGAACTTGTTCTCAACTGGCCTACCTGGTTAAATAAAGGTGAAATAAATCAAATTAAAAAGTCGCAGCAATGAAGAATTGAGTGCGTGCGCATTCACGCGAATGGTGGGGGGGGGGGGGTGTATTCTTTCGGGAGATTTTCGGCTCAACACCGGGTAGGGAGTGGGCTATTTCCTTAAGTCGATTCTGAAAAATGTCTGTCCTCACTCTGGTAGCCAATGGACAAACATTAAGAATAAGCTATGTGGTGAGTTGATGCTTATTCGTCAGCTGGTAGCGTGATCAATTCACCTCACTAACTAGCTATCTACCTAATTTTGAGATTGAAGATAGATAGCTAAAAGCAGACAAACTGTGAGCTTCTTTGCACACAGGGTGAAGACAGTTGATGCTCCATTATGTTTGTAATTGCATAGGGGATGTCAGATGTTATCTAGACAGTTATCACCTGGCATTGAAAATTCTCAGTGCTACACCAAACAGTACCTAACCTGTAACTCCCAGTATAATGGATACCGTGTGTGTGTCACATTATCTGGTGTTACAACCTGTAGGTCGGTGGTATCATGATTTCTGTGTTCCATTAGGCCTAGTTATGTGATATGATTCATCATAACGCCTTGAAATACTGCTGGACAACATACCTTGTGTGTTGTTGTTTACAGACCTGCACTGTAATGTTCAGTCGTCTAACTTATTTACTTCTGTCATGCCCCCCACAGGAGTTTCCTGGCTCGCAATGACATCGGCATCATCCTAATCAACCAGTTCATAGCAGAGATGATCCGTCACGCCATCGACCAGCACATGGAGTCCATCCCTGCCGTGCTGGAGATACCCTCCAAGGAGCACCCATACGACGCCTCCAAGGACTCCATCCTACGCAGGGCCAAGGGCATGTTCTCCGCTGAGGACTTCCGATAAACACACAACACGTACCCAAAGATGCAGTGTCGCGGTCTGGGCAGGGACAGAGATGGAGGAGGGGGACTTTGGAGACTGTCCATGATCCTAAATTAGTTATCTTGTGCAATGCTATGGAAGGCTGTAAAGTATGCCTGATGGCAGTTTCATGTGTTATCCATATTGACTGAGTCCATAATTGGTCCCCACAGTCCACCTCTCATCTCTTGCCTGGGTCTTGTTCCATCCACCTGGCAATGCACTTTCACCAGACCGAATGTTGAATTGTTTGATGTAATATTTAGTTTTTCATTCCTTTGCCTGGAGCATTATGGTATTACTGTGCATTGACCACATTGATGGTTGAATTGTTTTGCTGTATGCCTTTTCGGGTTATTCATGCTGTTGTATGAAATCTTACGCAGGTACTGTATCTTGTGGTCTCATCCAGTCTGTTTTTCAAATGCTTGCTTCATTTTGTCATAACCTTGGGGAGAGTATGCTTGCATAAGACGTCTCGGCAAAGAATTGTGGATAGTCATCTGCAATTCATTGAGTGTAACATTTGTCAGAGCATGCATGTGACTGTCTGTTCTAACTTCACATTTGTCATTTATGGAAACAGTCCTAATGCCCCTATTTGGATCTTTACAAAAAAAAAACTGCAAAGTAGTATTTCATCATCTGGTGAAGTGAACAGTATAATTCCCCAATCCACAGGGTACAGCTCAACAGAAAATTCACAAAATTAACAGCTTGAAAAAAAATGTATGTTTAAGCACTGCAAAATGACTACCTGTTGTAATGTATTGTGACAGTTTTAACTTATACCTGTAACAAAAACAAATAGATGTTTACAAAAATAAATTATTCTATCCAACCTGTACTGTGTAAGTAATTAATGATACTATCAAGACCAGCACAACTGTCTTAAATGTTTGATGTTAGACAATTGCACTTCTCACAAAAGCCAAAACAATTCCCTGTATGTTAGCTTGGAAGACTTCATTATTTCATACTGTACAAAGTCTTCAAATTAAATCCAGCAATCCTCCATGCTGATTCTAAAGCCTTATAGTGCTAGTAGCCTGAAGAACAACAAGAATGTTACATGTCAGTCATAAGACCCCACTAACAACTATACTTATCTCAAAAGAGATGCAAGCTTTCCTGATGATGTGACTTGACCAGTTAGTTTCTTTTGGGAAGTGGGGTAAAGTTCACATGAAGCCAAAGTTGAACTTCTCACTGCATAGTTTAGGCAGAAGTGAAGTACTTCCCAGTATCTCTGTGCCAGTGGCACAAATGTAAAGCCCAGTGTATTAACCCTGACAAATCAGATTCAGTGTGGTATCCATGATTAAATCCTGAGACTGAACCTGATGTGTTACATTATTTAGGGGCCTGCACACACTGATGCTGTGATCCAACTGGAAAATATTTGAACAACCTTGAGACAGGCCTTATCATTTATCTTGCTGGACACGTGAGTTCTTAAACCACGGACAAACACAAACACAGCTCTGTTCTACTACCTGCACCTTATAAAGATATGGAATGTTGGCCAAGAGGTGCTCCCAGAATGAACCTATCCCTGGACATGGGATTTTTTCACGGACCTAATGGCCCTCCCGGAGAACAGATCCCTGCCTGGTCTCTCGGTGTCATCCTCCTGGCCTATATCTTTGGATTCCCAGTCCCCTTCAACAGCACTCAGAGGTAAGACATCTACCTACTTGTGGAAATAGGAGATTAGAGGTTGAATGGATAGAGTTGTGACCTGTGAGGCATGTGATTCCCCCCCCCCCTGTAGACAATATGAATATGAGACTCTTCAACTCAACAACACAGTGAGTGTTGGGTTATAATACTTCAAAAAACTAGGAAGAGTTTGACTAAATGTGAGAATAGTGAGACCAACATACTGCTCTTTCAGACCCTTCATGTCAAATGACACAGAGTCCAATGAAACAGAGATTCCCTTCCCTTTTCAGTGAGTACATTTATGGGTCTATATTTGTATAGTGTTGAAACTAAATGTTGTAAACCATTTAGAGCGCCAAGTAACCTAGCGCTTAGAGAGACGAACCAGTTTGAATCCCGGGTCTCAAATCCTAGATGCCATTGCCTACCGTTATGCCTTTGAGCAAAGCACTTAACCCCCCACTATAACATCTCCCCGGGAGGCCAGTGTGGCAGCCCCCCGCACCTCTCCAAAATGTATGTGTGTATTCTCGGAGGGGTTGGGTTGAAAGTGGAAGTACAATTTGGGTTGGACCTTGTGGGCCGTTATTGTCCGTTATTGTTATTGTAAGTTAGCTCTTCAAACTCACCATGGCCCCTGAGGGCCAAACACATGTACTTTAACTGTATAAACACTATTGACTCATGATTGACTCTTCAATCTTGTTTTACCAGATGTGAAATAACAAGTTTCATGGACTCACAGACATTTTTCTAAAATGTCTCGTCTTTTTTCCTTTCTCTTTCAGGGATTACGACCGCAAAATACCGTAAATCTCCCTAAATGTACGCAAGTACAATGTGATTGAATAATTTGACTGAGCACACAAGCCTGTGTGTGTTTGTGTGTCCAACGGTTATGTGTGTGTCCAACGGTTATGTGTGTGTCCAATTGCACTATTGTTAAAGCAATAGTGCATATACATAACCTTAACTGTTTCTTTAGCAGCAGGTCATTGCTGCATATCTGACCACCCAGCAGGACACACTCCAGACCTCTAACCTGATACTCCCCTCCTTTCAATCCAGATGCAGCGTGTCTCTCTGCTACCTTCCCACCTGTATGCACTCTAATCTGGGGTCAGCCCTGCAGAAAGGGGACGAGATAGCGTGCGCCTCCACCAAAGACCCCCATGGGGTAGGCAGAAAATGACACTGACACAGCATACCTTAAATTGGCAACCAGTTTTTTTACTAACACATTTTATCACATTGGTTGCAGCATGACTTTGATAATAGGTTTTGTGGCTCTCCAACAACAAAAAACTGCTCTACAACTATTTCTGAAATGTACTGCACCAGAGTTTAAGTAAGTTGTGAGCATGAAAAGGAAACTGTAATGCAAGGGGGCGTTTAGAGTAGATTGAACTATTATAATAGTTCATAAATTACATTCAATGTGTTGAGTACTTTATGTAAAATACTTAATTGTTTTGTGTAAAGTGACTAAACCTAATATATGTCACTTCTTTTGTACGCGAATAAAAGCTTTTTACAAGCCAGGAGTGATGCAATAAATGCCTGCTTTCCACATAGAAATAGAATCATACATGTCTGTCTACACTTTTCTTGATTCAATCCACACTCACTCTGGTTCATAAAAAAATATATAGGCCTTACTCAACCATGAATGTCTAGTTGAGCAGAATGACACAAAGGGAAACAAAGTACAGACAGACAGAGTAACTGATAAAGTGATAATCTGTTGAATTTAGAGGCCTTGATGTTAGTCCATGACCTGTGTGCGGGTTTTCTATGTATACTGTATGTAACCCAGCTGAGAAAACAAGTAATGTTCTATAGCTTGAAGTGACTGAGAGTAGTTTAACTCACTACTGATATCTCCTCTGTATCCACGCAGGCCAGAGGAGACCTACGTTCCTTGGAACAGCACTGACGTGGCTCAACGTGAGGAAGATCATTGGTGGAAAAGATTGTGGGTATGCTATAGAAAATATATACTGTTGCAGTTCAACTTCCACTCTGTTGTTGCTCTTTTGCCAACAGGCCTGAGGAGTTGATGCAGAGTCGGAACGAGACAGACAGAAACTCAACATTACCTATGTGAGTTCTCTTATGCTATTATTATAAACAGGCATCTACCCTTTCATTTTGCACATGTTCCAATATGTCATTAATAATTTATTTTCCCTCTACTGCACACAGACACAGGTAGAACGGTCCTCCACTCCTTATGGATATAAGGGAAATAAAACGTCCATTGTAAGTATGTTTTCAGTCAGTCATCATACATTTTATCAGTAGGTGGCGCTTTATCTCTGAAAGGAGGGAAGACAAAAAGCATTACAAAACTGTGCATCGTTGAAGTGAAATCAATGTTTCCTCTGTCCTTCTTGGCAACTCTTTTTAGGCATGAATATTATGTAGCAGCGCCTCAAGGCTGCGTGGTGAGTCTGTGCCCTGGGCCATATACTGAACCAGGGCGGGGACGAGAGTGCAGGCGGGGCCACCCGAGACCCACATGGCAACGGCAAGAGATGAGAGGAAGTGTAACGTGGGGCCTCATACAGGAGTTGCTGGCTGTGCTCTATTGCTCTTAAGCCATTACTTTTCTTTCTCTGCTTTCCTTTGCCATCACTGATCTGGAAGGACAAGAGGATTGAGAGAAACGTTGAAAGATTTAGTCACTCCACCTGCCCATTGCTTATGTGCAGCACTTGGTGATGGAGGAGAGGACACAATAGGAGAGAAGTTGTACAGAGGGTGTAATTTGTGTGTGGTAAACCTAAAAAGTTGCTATTTATTAAAGACATATTAATAATTGTCTTAATTAATCACTTAAGAAAAGTATGAAATATTTGTCATTGTGTACCGCAGGGCCGGCTCCAGGCATAAGCGACATGCTGTCGTTTAGGGCCCCTGGCCCCCAGAGTCTCAACTGTTGAGAGTTAGAATATTAGAATACACAAGACACAAGATCGAAATGTGATCGTGCAGTCACTCAATTAGCCATGACAGCTAACAATTTTTAGATTGGTAAGTTAGTCTAGCCAGGTATCTACATTTGTAGTAATCATGGCCAAATACCGACCCGGCATGCAGGGCACGTAGCCAGGGGCCTGACCTCCAGAGGGACTCCATTGATTTTGTTAGTCACTCTCACTCAGATATAATAAGTCATGACAAAATGTGTAGAATTGCAGAAAATTTGCTTTAAAACAGCACATAGCCTGCTGTATTTCCCTCTGCCCCAAGGCAAAATGAGTAGAATTGCAGAACATTTGCTTTAAAACAGCACATAGCCTGCTGTATTTCCCTCTGCCCCATGGCAAAATGAGTAGAATTGCATAAATGTTGTTATAATATTGCAAAATGTTCTCTCCGCCCCATGGCAATGTCTAGAACTGCAGGAAATGTACCTTAAAACGTACATTACTGTCTTAAATGTAAAGGGTCCAGTGGTGTGGCGACATAAACCTATTGTTAAAATGTTTGGAGAGGTTTCACGAGCGCGCCATTACACCCTCACACATTTTGGTGAAGGAAAAGTCAAACCTACATCCCTTGAAATTTCTCTTGCCCATTTAATGTGATGGGGGATTGTATTGGTGCTGAATTTATCCAGATATTAAAAGGATATTGAAAATATTGAATTGTTGTGGGTGACAGTTGCGCATAACCTCAATACGCAAGAAGGCTAGCTGGCTTTTGGGAAGAGCAGCAGACATGGATTCTCAAAAACAGGAGTTTTGGAAGGAGGCTATTTTGAAAGAGTCATTTGTTAGACTAAATGGATTTCAAAAGAAAAGATGGGTGAAAAACGAGGGATGAAACTGCCACAAATCAACGAACCTGAACGTGAAGCCAAACTGGTGAAAACGCTGACCAAGAGAAGGTCACAATTAGAAGCAGGTATAAAGTAGAGATGAGAAGGTGCTTGTTGATGTGATACGGCCGGCTTCGGGAGAAATTCTAGCAACATTGTAAAACCACTCATCATGGACTTGGAATATTTAAACGTTTTCTACTTTGAAATAGCCAAAATAAACAGGCACATCACATGCAATGGTGTATACTGAACAACTATTCAGGGGGTAACATCATGGTCCTGCCCAGCTTTTATCTTTACTACAGTCCATCTCCAGTTGTCACGGTAACTGCCCCTGCTGTGCTCCCTCTGAATGCAGGTGACATGAACAAGGCCTTCGACCCGATGTACGCACTCAACGCCATTGTGAAAGAGAGCCTCTTCCGCAAGAACGGCATCTTCCCTCGCTCTGCCACCTCAGACACAGTGGCGTGAGGGTGCCCACCGGATCACACAGGCCCCAAGTGACAATACAAACACACCACCAACAACCGCACTGGTTTTTAATTTGTATTCATCCTATTTTTGTGAAGACAGAAATGAAGCTGCGAAATAGAATGTGTGAAATAAAAGTGTGGTTCTGGGAGTTTGAGATGGATATTGCCATGTTGGCCTGTGTGCCCTCCCCATGCCCCTCTCCCCTTTCAACACACACTGTCTAAATGATAAAGTAACTCAATTATGAATGTGAAGTAAACCACCAGACACTCAGACCTTTCCCCCTGTCGGCTACGAGGCTATGGCCTAATGTCATTAATCATTCACCTGCAAGATTCATATCGTATTAAGTCCTGCTTTTGTGGGCAAGTGGGCAGATCAGCTTCCGTTCACCTGGCTGCCACAGGTGGGCAAGGAGAGTCAGGGATGAGTGAACCAACGCTGAGCCCGGACAATAGAGTGGATTCTTTTACATTTGGCTACTCTGGTTACAGGGAGAGGGATTGACGGCCAGACACTGGCACTGAATGTGTAGGGAAAGAGGCATGCCCACCAGCCCCCTAAATGTATCCCCTCACCACAGTTGGATAGGTAGTCGCCTATTAAAGGCAGACTGTACGGATGTGTCTAACATGCAACATAACAGCGAGCTTTCTCTTTTCCTTACATAATTCTATTGCTGCCTGTTCAAACAGCCCTAAATCAGAAAGACCCAGTAAAGCTCTGCTGTGAGTCTATTAGTACAGTCACCACAAGGAGGAGCCCACACCTCACAAGACTGAGCAGTGAGCATGACGGCATGATATGGCAGCTCAGTCGAAAGCCTCTCTGAAAATACATGAATGATCATTCAAAGCAATGTACTGTATGTAACCCAATGGACAAAGGCTGGCATTTATGTGAAATGTAACTACCCTAATTTAGTCCCAACTTATGTCAATCAAAGACTATTTGAATCACAGCACTGACCACCAGACAACAACACAGGGGAGAATGACCTCCAGAGAGTGCCACATGTTTTTTTTTTCAGACTGATCAGTGCCAATACTCTATTGTAACACAGAGTATTAAGTGTAGACATTGTCCAAAGAATGTGAGACGTGCCATGGCAATTCACTGCAGTTGGAACTTTACATGAGACGCTCCTTTTATTCCAAGTCTGATGATGCTCTCTCTCGTCATAGGGCCCCATCAGGACAGCAGGCTGTGCTTAGTCAGATAAATGGCTCTCATTACCTTGTGTTCCGGAGTTCCAAATTGAGCAGCTGCTGAAAAATGAGCTCCTGTATATATTGAGATTTAAATGGTTTTTTAGAGTGAAGTACATCGAAAAAATCAAGAGAAAACTGCAAGACTCAATAGAAGACAAAACAAGGAACAAACCAAAAAGACAGGCTTTTGAAGAAGTAACTATTTTTCATAAAATTGTACAGTTATCTTAGCTAGCTGAATTGCTAGCTGAATTGTTTACTTGTTGCTAAGCAGTTGCTAGGGACTCTCCTGGAAGAAGCTAGCTAGCTTACAAAGAATAACAACAAAAATATCTAGTTAACAGAAGAAAGGAAGACAAAATAAGGACAGAAGAAAAAGGAAAAGAAAAAGGACAACAAAGTGAAACCTCTAAAGAAACAAGAGACCATAATACAAGAAACAGCACGATAGAGAGATAGAACAACAACAACGCAGCCACTGCCAGCTAGCCTACTTCAGCAGTACTGTATCATTTGAATTATTTTAGTCAATAAGATTCCTGCTACGTAAGCTTAACTTTCTGAACATTCGAGACGTGTAGTCCATTTGTCATTCCAATCTCCTTTGCATTAGCGTAGCCTCTTCTGTAGCCTGTCAACTATGTGTCTGTCTATCCCTGTTCTCTCCTCTCTGCACAGACCATACAAACGCTCCACACCGCGTGGCCGCGGCCACTCTAATCTGGTGGTCCCAGCGCGCATGACCCACGTGGAGTTCCAGGTCTCCGGTAGCCTCTGGAACTGCCGATCTGCGGCCAACAAGGCAGAGTTCATCTCAGCCTATGCCTCCCTCCAGTCCCTCGACTTCTTGGCACTGACGGAAACATGGATCACCACAGATAACACTGCTACTCCTACTGCTCTCTCTTCGTCCGCCCACGTGTTCTCGCACACCCGAGAGCTTCTGGTCAGCGGGGTGGTGGCACCGGGATCCTCATCTCTCCCAAGTGGTCATTCTCTCTTCTCCCCTTACCCATCTGTCTATCGCCTCCTTTGAATTCCATGCTGTCACAGTTACCAGCCCTTTCAAGCTTAACATCCTTATTATTTATCGCCCTCCAGGTTCCCTCGGAGAGTTCATCAATGAGCTTGATGCCTTGATAAGCTCCTTTCCTGAGGATGGCTCACCTCTCACAGTTCTGGGCGACTTTAACCTCCCCACGTCTACCTTTGACTCATTCCTCTCTGCCTTCTTCTTTCCACTCCTCTCCTCTTTTGACCTCACCCTCTCACCTTCCCCCTCTACTCACAAGGCAGGCAATACGCTCGACCTCATCTTTACTAGATGCTGTTCTTCCACTAACCTCACTGCAACTCCCTCCAAGTCTCCGACCACTACCTTGTATCCTTTTCCCTCTTGCTCTCATCCAACACTTCCCACACTGCCCCTACTCGGATGGTATCGCGCCGTCCCAATCTTCGCTCTCTCTCCCCCGCTACTCTCTCCTCTTCCATCCTATCATCTCTTCCCTCTGCTCAAACCTTCTCCAACCTATCTCCTGATTCTGCCTCCTCAACCCTCCTCTCCTCCCTTTCTGCATCCCTTGATTCTCTATGTCCCCTATCCTCCAGGCCGGCTCGGTCCTCCCCTCCTGCTCCGTGGCTCGACGACTCATTGCGAGCTCACAGAACAGGGCTCCGGGCAGCCGAGCGGAAATGGAGGAAAACTCGCCTCCCTGCGGACCTGGCATCCTTTCACTCCCTCCTCTCTACATTTTCCTCTTCTGTCTCTGCTGCTAAAGCCACTTTCTACCACTCTAAAGTCCAAGCATCTGCCTCTAACCCTAGGAAGCTCTTTGCCACCTTCTCCTCCCTCCTGAATCCTCCTCCCCTCCCCCTCCTCCCTCTCTGCAGATGACTTCGTCAACCATTTTGAAAAGAAGGTCGACGACATCCGATCCTCGTTTGCTAAGTCAAACGACACCGCTGGTTCTGCTCACACTGCCCTACCCTGTGCTCTGACCTCTTTCTCCCCTCTCTCTCCAGATGAAATCTCGCCTCTTGTGACGGCCGGCCGCCCAACAACCTGCCCGCTTGACCCTATTCCCTCCTCTCTTCTCCAGACCATTTCCGGAGACCTTCTCCTTACCTCACCTCGCTCATCAACTCATCCCTGACCGCTGGCTACGTCCCTTCTGTCTTCAAGAGAGCGAGAGTTGCACCCCTTCTGAAAAAACCTACACTCGATCCCTCCGATGTCAACAACTACAGACCAGTATCCCTTCTTTCTTTTCTCTCCAAAACTCTTGAACGTGCCGTCCTTGGCCAGCTCTCCCGCTATCTCTCTCAGAATGACCTTCTTGATCCAAATCAGTCTGGTTTCAAGACTAGTCATTCAACTGAGACTGCTCTTCTCTGTATCACGGAGGCCCTCCGCACTGCTAAAGCTAACTCTCTCTCCTCTGCTCTCATCCTTCTAGACCTATCGGCTGCCTTCGATACTGTGAACCATCAGATCCTCCTCTCCACCCTCTCCGAGTTGGGCATCTCCGGCGCGGCCCACGCTTGGATTGCGTCCTACCTGACAGGTCGCTCCTACCAGGTGGCGTGGCGAGAATCTGTCTCCTCACCACGCGCTCTCACCACTGGCGTCCCCCAGGGCTCTGTTCTAGGCCCTCTCCTATTCTCGCTATACACCAAGTCACTTGGCTCTGTCATAACCTCACATGGTCTCTCCTATCATTGCTATGCAGACGACACACAATTAATCTTCTCCTTTCCCCCTTCTGATGACCAGGTGGCGAATCGCATCTCTGCATGTCTGGCAGACATATCAGTGTGGATGACGGATCACCACCTCAAGCTGAACCTCGGCAAGACGGAGCTGCTCTTCCTCCCGGGAAGGACTGCCCGTTCCATGATCTCGCCATCACGGTTGACAACTCCATTGTGTCCTCCTCCCAGAGCGCTAAGAACCTTGGCGTGATCCTGGACAACACCCTGTCGTTCTCAACTAACATCATGGCGGTGGCCCGTTCTTGTAGGTTCATGCTCTACAACATCCGCAGAGTACGACCCTGCCTCACACAGGAAGCAGCGCAGGTCCTAATCCAGGCACTTGTCATCTCCCGTCTGGATTACTGCAACTCGCTGTTGGCTGGGCTCCCTGCCTGTGCCATTAAACCCCTACAACTCATCCAGAACGCCGCAGCCCGTCTGGTGTTCAACCTTCCCAAGTTCTCTCACGTCACCCCGCTCCTCCGCTCTCTCCACTGGCTTCCAGTTGAAGCTCGCATCCGCTACAAGACCATGGTGCTTGCCTACGGAGCTGTGAGGGGAACGGCACCTCAGTACCTCCAGGCTCTGATCAGGCCCTACACCCAAACAAGGGCACTGCGTTCATCCACCTCTGGCCTGCTCGCCTCCCTACCACTGAGGAAGTACAGTTCCCGCGCAGCCCAGTCAAAACTGTTCGCTGCTCTGGCCCCCAATGGTGGAACAAACTCCCTCACGACGCCAGGACAGCGGAGTCAATCACCACCTTCCGGAGACACCTGAAACCCCACCTCTTTCAGGAATACCTAGGATAGGATAAAGTAATCCTTCTCACCCCCCTTAAAAGATTTAGATGCACTATTGTAAAGTGGCTGTTCCACTGGATGTCTTAAGGTGAACGCACCAATTTGTAAGTCGCTCTGGATAAGAGCGTCTGCTAAATGACTTAAATGTAAATGTAAATTACCCACCCAGACACTCCCACTGAGAGACAGCATTAGCACAGGCAGCCAAATGTCAACACAGCCAGATTCCGAAGCTCTGTGACGGGCGCAGTGGGCATAGAAATATACAAATCACAATTATAAACGCAACATGTGAAGTGTTGGTCCCATGTTTCATTGGCTGAAATAGAAGATCCCAGAAATTGTCCATATGCACAAAAAGCTTATTTCTCTCAATTTTGAGCATACATTTATTTACATCCCTGTTAGCATTTCTCCTTTGCCAAGATAATCAATCCACCTGACAGGTGTTGCATATCAAGAAGCTGATTAAACAGCATGATCATTACACAGGTGCACCTTGTGCTGGGGACAATAAACGGTCACTCTAAAATGTGCAGTTTTGTCACACAATACAATACCACAGATGTTTCAAGTTTTGAGGGAGAGTGCATTTGGCATGCTGACTGCAGGAATGTCCACCAGAGCTGTTGCTAGAGATTTTAATGTTAATTTCTCTACCATAAGCCACCTCCAACGTTGTTTTAGAGAATTTGGCAGTATGTCCAACCGGCCTCACAACCACAGACCACGTGTAACCACGCCAGCCCAGGACGGCCACATCCGGCTTCTTCACTTGTGGGATCGTCTGAGGGGGTGCTGAGGCGTATTTCTGTATGTAATAAAGCCCTTTTGTGCAGAAAAACTCATTCTGATTGGCTGGGCCTGGCTCTCCAGTGGATGGCACTGGCTCCGAAGTACCCTTGCCCTGTCATGTGAAATCCATAGATTATGGCCTAATGAATGTATTTAAATTGACTGATTTCCTTATATGAACTGTAACTTAGTAAAATCTTTGAAATTGTTGCATGTTGCATTTATATTGTTGTTTAGTATATCATCACTAGAATGATCAAATTGACTTCAATGAGGATCCCCGTGCTAGTATTTCTATTTCTATGGCAGGGGAGCCTCAGCACACTTGGCTATTAGCAGTGTGTTACCCTATCGCATCTCCCGTTGACCTCGCTGTGACCTTCAAGTGGAGAGTTTCCCAAACAGTGATGGAGCGAGTGTGTCAGAGGATGGAAAGAAAGTGCATAAGTGTTTCCAGGACACTGGCCATGTTTCAGGCTTTTTAGAAGCTTGTAGGTGATTATTGTCCCAATCAGTGAGTGAATCAGCTTGTCATTTCCAATGACAGTAGCCCCCCTATCCTGAAGTGACAAGAAAAAGCCCTTGTGAATGGACACGTGTTTAGAATCAATATTGGAGCCAAATTGGCTAAATTGGAAGAGCCACAGAACTGATTGCTAATGTTTCAGGGTGGGAGGGGTAGAGAATGTCCCCCAGAGACATATATCTGGTTAACCTGGTTAATCTGGATCAGTGGTTGAATAGAGCTCCTTGCCAATCAATTTAAATGACCAATTACCAATCTTCCTGGTTGGTGGCCTATTACTTGATACCATTTTCAAAATTGGTCCTGGATTATTTTTGATTGTTTCATAGATAAGATATTCACATCTCTAGTTCCTCCTGGAACGCTTCCTCAGCACAACAGCACTAATGAAAAAAAATGTAAAAGTCCAGATCTCTTTCAACCACACACGCCTATCAATAGGGATGCATATCTGCATAGTTAGTTGCAAATTACACTAGTGCTTCTGTAATCACGATCCCACTTGAGTGTTAGGTTATTTATCAACCCATTCCATCTCTCTCTCTCACACACACACACACACACACACACACACACACACACACACACACACACACACACACACACACACACACACACACACACACACACACACACACACACACACACACACACACACACACACACACACACACACACACACTCTCCCTTTAGTAGTCCCTATAGAAGGCTCTAATATGACCTCATAGAGAGCTCTAATCAGACAGTTTTTCACCTGGTTGCAATCTGTCATCACCACTCTTATCCTCTCTATCATGACTCATGGTGTGTGTCTGTCTGTCCTTGTGTTGTGTGGATCTGCAGACTAGTTCTTTCATCCAATCCTGTGACTCATTGCCATCTTCATCTATAACCGGAGGTCAACGCATCTCCCACCCACCTCTGGCGTGTGTGTGTGTGTGTGTGTGTGTGTGTTTTAAAGACAAACTGCACATTTGTCAGTTGAGTGATGAAGGTCTTCTCATCCTAACCCAGACAGAACTGATCTCTGGCACGGTTAAACGATTCACACCTCCATCTATGACCATTATCACCTGCCCTTTCACCATTGGAAAGATTATGTCTCAATACTGGTCTCCAATTGGGCAGAAAAAGAAGATGGAAGATCCCTCCAGATTTGGCAAGGACCCATAGATCAACAGGATGGCTAACAGAGTTTAATGAGTTAGAGTAGACTGTAAAGATGTTGAGTTAATGGTTACATATCGGCCCTCCAGCCTTCATTCTTCATATGAAGTGGGTTTTAATGAGAGACCACTATCGCCCCACTCAGCGTCCGCCAGCGTTTAATGGAGAGGAATAATCTCTTACACGTGTGAGTGATTCTGAATAAAATCGGCAAAGGTTAGCTAACCTTGGTCTGCTGAAAACTTTGCTGATGACCCTATCGGCTAAGTACCTGACTGTTTAAACTATAGGCAGATGAATTACTCATGCTAACACGCCGTAGGTCTTCCTAAATAATCAAGTATCTTAACCCTTTTTCTTTTCATTCCCTTTCGCTTTCTTTTGTCCATACTTCATTCTGGTTCAGTCTCAAAGAGATGACGTTGTCGCTACCAAGTTTGCTGAAAAGGTTACTTTTCAGTGCTTCATCTCTCTTTCTATCTCTCTCTCTCTCTCTCTCTTCTAACCATTTCCAGCTGTCCCTCTTGATTTTTCTTTCCTCTCTCTCCTCTCTCTTCTAACCATTTCCAGCTGTCCCTCTTGATTTCTGTTTCCTCTCTCTCTCTTCCTGATGTATGAGGATGACTGATCTCTGTGACAGTGTTGGGGGAGCATATTTTTACTTTTATATTGAGTAAAAACAACACCTGCCGTTTCACTTGCAGATATCAGTCCTGCCGACAGTTTATTTCCCCAAAGTCATAACCGTCCAACAGTACCACATGGTACGTGAAACAAAGTGGTCCAAACATGATCCCATTCCATTTCAAGTCTCGCAGAGACAAAAGAACATGGTATTCTATTGACTTTAGTACTTCTATCAGTAAAAAGACCAGTCCAATCCCGGAGACAAGAAAACACAACCCATGACATCACATTCTGTTCCATCCCTCGTGTTGTTATCAGTTCATCAGAGAGAAGGAGAGGGTTAACTGATTGGGAATACAATCACACCACGCTGCTGCTAGCTGATTAGATGATTATATCTTAGGCTGGGCTGCTCTTTGAGCAATCAAACATGGCAGGGAGAGACACAGGAGCAGGTGTGTGTCACAGCTCTTTGTCTAGGCATGTGTGGCTGATGCAGTGTGAACACAGGGATCGAATACTGAAACAAAAGCCCAGCGTGGAGAGAGAGACACAGAGAGAGAGAGAGAGAGAGAGACAGCGAGAGGGAGGCAGAGAGAGAACGAGAGAGGCCTTCTGTTCCAGGGGATCCTGTCCAACTGGCGACTCGTGGTACATGGAGGACTGCTCTTCAACTTTTTCATATAATACAAGCATGTAGGCTGCCACGAACACAAACACACACCCACTCATAACAGCATACAATATAAGCATTACGCACACACACACACACACACAAGTCATGACACATGCACGTGCACACACCAGTGGAGGCTGCTGATGGGAGAACGAATCATACTAATGGCTGGAACGGAGCAAATAGAAGGGTATCAAACACCCTACCACGAGCCCATTCTGCCAAATTAAGGTGCCACCAGTCTCCTATGGCACACACGCACACAAATACAAACACACACATTTCGGGCCATTTTGTTAGCGTGCTGTCGAACCTGATCAATTTTAATGGCTGACATGATGGGGGGTTGCTTGTACGTTCACATCACTCACAGCTAAATGGATTGGCCCGGGGGGAGCAATTGACAAGCACAAGCACCTTTATATGGGTTTGTCAATATTACAACTGTTTGGAAGAGGGCTAATGGACGGAGTGGGCGTGGCAGTGGGTGGTTCCAGGCTGCCCTAAATGGACCATGGAAATCACTACTCCATGATATATACATAGTTACATATATAGGAGATTTATCTTATACTGTCCAGGTTGATAAGCAACAGGGTCTCACTAGTGTCCCTTGTGGTAGGGTAAGGAGTTGCACTATTGCACAAATACAGTATATTTACATCCCTTTTTTTAAATCCAGATTAGTTCGATTTTTTGGGAGCCCAACACGCCATTTCTCTAAAGAAAAATAAAATAATTCAAGAAGAGGAGAGAAATCAAATCAAGAACTGTGTGGGACGCTGGGCTGAAGGGAGTTTTCATTAAGCAAATATTCAACCTAGTTCAGTGCAGAAACCTGTTAATTAACTACAATGACAATAATCCATTGCACCTGTTTTTTACTGGGTCGGACAGAGGCGGGCCAGAGAGGACGAAGCAAGAGGTTTCACTCTCGCCAAAATCTGCCCAAAATAATCCCAACACGTTTCTATGGGCTTATTTTGGACCTAAGCTTGTCACCTTCCTCCCCGCCTTTGGCACAACGACATCCATTGTTAGATACACCCGGACCGCATAGACTGCGTGAGAGAAAAATGTAGCCTATACCACATAACGACGTGAGGGACAGAGACAGTTTGTGAAAGTATGCCTTGTCTATTTTGAAGAACTAGTAAAATGATTTTGCCAAACAGCTCTGCAGCATACTTGGACAGGCTAGCTAAATAGGATGACTAAAGACAGTACAGTATGGGGAAAACATAGATAACTGGCTAGCTGACTGCTACTGCCTGAGCAGAGATGAGACTTTAAGGAATGAAAAATAATAAAGTCATCAAATAATCCTAAATAATATACACTACCGGTCAAAAGTTTTAGAACACCTATTCATTCAAGGGTTTTTCTTCCTTTTTACTATTTTCTACATTGTAGAATAATAGTGAAGACATCGAAACTATGAAATAACACATATGGAATCATGTAGTGATGAAAAAAGTATTTAACAAATCAAAATATATTTTACATTTGAGATTCTTCAAATAGCCACCCTTTGCCTTCATGACAGCTTTGCACACTCTTGGCATTCTCTTAACCAGCTTCACCTGGAATGGTTTTCCAACAGTCTTGAAGGAGTTCCTACATATGCTGAGCACTTGTTGGCTGCTTTTCCTTCACTCTGCCATCCGACTCATCCCAAACCATCTCAATTTGGTTGCGAAATGCCGGTACAGAGACAAGGTGGAGGCGCAATTCAACTGCTCAGACACAAGACATATGTGGCAGGGTCTACAGGAAATCACGGACTACAAAAACAAAAACAGCCACGTCACGGATACCGATGTCACACTTCCAGACAAACTAAACACCTTCTTTGCCAACTTTGAGGACAATACAGTGCCACCATCGCAGCTCGCTAACAAAGACTGCGCCCCCCCCCCTCTCCTTCTCATTGGCTGACGAGAGTAAAATATTTAAACATGTTAACCCTCGCAAGGCTGCTGGCCCAGACGGCACCCCGAGCCGCGTCCTCAGAGCATGCGCAGACCAGCTGGCTGGTGTTTTTACGGACATATTTAATCTGCATCCCAAATGCCAAATGGCACCCTGTTCCCTATATAGTGCACTGCTTTTGGTTAAAAGAAATAGCGCAGTACATAGGAAATCAAATCAAATCAAATGTTATTGGTCACATACACATGGTTAGCAGATGTTAATGCGAGTGTTAATGCAAGTGTTCTTCTTGTTCCAACAGTGCAGTAATATCTAACAAGTAATCTAACAATTCTCAACAAATACACACAAATCTAAAGGGGTGAATGAGAATATGTATACAGTGCCTTGCGAAAGTATTCGGCCCCCTTGAACTTTGCGACCTTTTGCCACATTTCAGGCTTCAAACATAAAGATATAAAACTGTATTTTTTTGTGAAGAATCAACAACAAGTGGGACACAATCATGAAGTGGAACGACATTTATTGGATATTTCAAACTTTTTTAACAAATCAAAAACTGAAAAATTGGGCGTGCAAAATTATTCAGCCCCTTTACTTTCAGTGCAGCAAACTGTCTCCAGAAATTCAGTGAGGATCTCTGAATGATCCAATGTTGACCTAAATGACTAATGATGATAAATACAATCCACCTGTGTGTAATCAAGTCTCCGTATAAATGCACCTGCACTGTGATAGTCTCAGAGGTCCGTTAAAAGCGCAGGTACACTTCAACTGTGAGAGACGGAATCTAAAACAAAAAAAAACAGAAAATAATTTTAAGTAATTAATTTGCATTTTATTGCATGACATAAGTATTTGATACATCAGAAAAACAAAACTTAACATTTGGTACAGAAACCTTTGTTTGCAATTACAGAGATCAAACGTTTCCTGTAGTTCTTGACCAGTTCTGCACACACTGCAGCAGGGATTTTGGCCCACTCCTCCATGCAGACCTTCTCCAGATCCTTCAGGTTTCGGGGCTGTCGCTGGGCAATATGGACTTTCAGCTACCTCCAAAGAATTTCTATTGGGTTCAGGTCTGGAGACTGGCTAGGCCACTCCAGGACCTTGAGATGCTTCTTACGGAGCCACTCCTTAGTTGCCCTGGCTGTGTGTTTCGGGTCGTTGTCATGCTGGAAGACCCAGCCACGACCCATCTTCAATGCTCTTACTGACGGAAGGAGGTTGTTTGCTAAGATCTCGCGATACATGGCCCCATCCATCCTCCCCTCAATACGGTGCAGTCGTCCTGTCACCTTTGCAGAAAAGCATCCCCAAAGAATGATGTTTCCACCTCCATGCTTCACGGTTGGGATGGTGTTCTTGGGGTTGTACTCATCCTTCTTTTTCCTCCAAACACGGCGAGTGGAGTTTACACCAAAAAGCTCTATTTTTGTCTCATCAGACCACATGACCTTCTCCCATTCCTCCCCTGGATCATCCAGATGGTCATTGGCAAACTTCAGACGGGCCTGGACGTGCGCTGGCTTGAGCAGGGGGACCTTGCGTGCGCTGCAGGATTTTAATCCATGACGGCGTAGTGTGTTACTAATGGTTTTCTTTGAGACTGTGGTCCCAGCTCTCTTCAGGTCATTGACCAGGTCCTGCCGTGTAGTTCTGGGCTGATCCCTCACCTACGAGGTGAGCTCTTGCATGGAGCCCCAGACCGAGGGTGATTGACCGTCATCTTGAACTTCGTCCATTTTACATTTACATTTACATTTTTACATTTAAGTCATTTAGCAGACGCTCTTATCCAGAGCGACTTACAAATTGGTGCTTTCACCTTATGACATCCAGTGGAACAGCCACTTTACAATAGTGCATCTAGGTCTTTTAAGGGGGGTGAGAAGGATTACTTTATCCTATCCTAGGTATTCCTTAAAGAGGTGGGGTTTCAGGTGTCTCCGGAAGGTGGTGATTGACTCCGCTGTCCTGGCGTCGTGAGGGAGTTTGTTCCACCATTGGGGGCCAGAGCAGCGAACAGTTTTGACTGGGCTGAGCGGGAACTGTACTTCCTCAGTGGTAGGGAGGCGAGCAGGCCAGAGGTGGATGAACGCAGTGCCCTTGTTTGGGTGTAGGGCCTGATCAGAGCCTGGAGGTACTGAGGTGCCGTTCCCCTCACAGCTCCGTAGGCAAGCACCATGGTCTTGTAGCGGATGCGAGCTTCAACTGGAAGCCAGTGGAGAGAGCGGAGGAGCGGGGTGACGTGAGAGAACTTGGGAAGGTTGAACACCAGACGGGCTGCGGCGTTCTGGATGAGTTGTAGGGGTTTAATGGCACAGGCAGGGAGCCCAGCCAACAGCGAGTTGCAGTAATCCAGACGGGAGATGACAAGTGCCTGGATTAGGACCTGCGCCGCTTCCTGTGTGAGGCAGGGTCGTACTCTGTGGATGTTGTAGAGCATGAACCTACAGGAACGGGCCACCGCCTTGATGTTATTTGAGAACGACAGGGTGTTGTCCAGGATCACGCCAAGGTTCTTAGCGCTCTGGGAGGAGGACACAATGGAGTTGTCAACCGTGATGGCGAGATCATGGAACGGGCAGTCCTTCCCCGGGAGGAAGAGCAGCTCCGTCTTGCCGAGGTTCAGCTTGAGGTGATGATCCGTCATCCACACTGATATGTCTGCCAGACATGCAGAGATGCGATTCGCCACCTGGTCGTCAGAAGGGGGAAAGGAGAAGATTAATTGTGTGTCGTCTGCATAGCAATGATAGGAGAGACCATGTGAGGTTATGACAGAGCCAAGTGACTTGGTGTATAGCGAGAATAGGAGAGGGCCTAGAACAGAGCCCTGGGGGACACCAGTGGTGAGAGCACGTGGTGAGGAGACGGATTCTCGCCACGCCACCTGGTAGGAGCGACCTGTCAGGTAGGACGCAATCCAAGCGTGGGCCGCGCCGGAGATGCCCAACTCGGAGAGGGTGGAGAGGAGGATCTGATGGTTCACAGTATCGAAGGCAGCCGATAGGTCTAGAAGGATGAGAGCAGAGGAGAGAGAGTTAGCTTTAGCAGTGCGGAGCGCCTCCGTGATACAGAGAAGAGCAGTCTCAGTTGAATGACTAGTCTTGAAACCTGACTGATTTGGATCAAGAAGGTAATTCTGAGAGAGATAGCGGGAGAGCTGGCCAAGGACGGCACGTTCAAGAGTTTTGGAGAGAAAAGAAAGAAGGGATACTGGTCTGTAGTTGTTGACATCGGAGGGATCGAGTGTAGGTTTTTTCAGAAGGGGTGCAACTCTCGCTCTCTTGAAGACGGAAGGGACATAGCCAGCGGTCAGGGATGAGTTGATGAGCGAGGTGAGGTAAGGGAGAAGGTCACCGGAGATGGTCTGGAGAAGAGAGGAGGGGATAGGGTCAAGCGGGCAGGTTGTTGGGCGGCCGGCCGTCACAAGACGCGAGATGTCATCTGGAGAGAGAGGGGAGAAAGAGGTCAGAGCACAGGGTAGGGCAGTGTGAGCAGAACCAGCGGTGTCGTTTGACTTAGCAAACGAGGATCGGATGTCGTCGACCTTGTTTTCAAAATGGTTGACGAAGTCATCTGCAGAGAGGGAGGAGGGGGGAGGGGGAGGAGGATTCAAGAGGGAGGAGAAGGTGGCAAAGAGCTTCCTAGGGTTAGAGGCAGATGCTTGGAATTTAGAGTGGTAGAAAGTGGCTTTAGCAGCAGAGACAGAGGAGGAAAATGTAGAGAGGAGGGAGTGAAAGGATGCCAGGTCCGCAGGGAGGCGAGTTTTCCTCCATTTCCGCTCGGCTGCCCGGAGCCCTGTTCTGTGAGCTCGCAATGAGTCGTCGAGCCACGGAGCGGGAGGGGAGGACCGAGCCGGCCTGGAGGATAGGGGACATAGAGAGTCAAAGGATGCAGAAAGGGAGGAGAGGAGGGTTGAGGAGGCAGAATCAGGAGATAGGTTGGAGAAGGTTTGAGCAGAGGGAAGAGATGATAGGATGGAAGAGGAGAGAGTAGCGGGGGAGAGAGAGTGAAGGTTGGGACGGCGCGATACCATCCGAGTAGGGGCAGTGTGGGAAGTGTTGGATGAGAGCGAGAGGGAAAAGGATACAAGGTAGTGGTCGGAGACTTGGAGGGGAGTTGCAATGAGGTTAGTGGAGGAACAGCATCTAGTAAAGATGAGGTCGAGCGTATTGCCTGCCTTGTGAGTAGGGGGGGAAGGTGAGAGGGTGAGGTCAAAAGAGGAGAGGAGTGGAAAGAAGGAGGCAGAGAGGAATGAGTCAAAGGTAGACGTGGGGAGGTTAAAGTCGCCCAGAACTGTGAGAGGTGAGCCGTCCTCAGGAAAGGAGCTTATCAAGGCATCAAGCTCATTGATGAACTCTCCGAGGGAACCTGGAGGGCGATAAATGATAAGGATGTTAAGCTTGAAAGGGCTGGTAACTGTGACAGCATGGATAATAATTGCGCCAACAGTTGTTGCCTTCTCACCAAGCTGCTTGCCTATTGTCCTGTAGCCCATCCCAGCCTTGTGCAGGTCTACAATTTTATCCCTGATGTCCTTACACAGCTCTCTGAGTGTGTGGACAGGTGTCTTTTATACAGGTAACAAGTTCAAACAGGTGCAGTTAATACAGGTAATGAGTGGGGAACAGGAGGGCTTCTAAAAGAAAAACTAACATGTATGCGAGAGCTGGAATTCTTACTGGTTGGTATGTGATCAAATACTTATGTCATACAATAAAATGAATTACTTAAAAATCATACAATGTGATTTTCTGGATTTTTGTTTTAGATTCCGTCTCTCACAGTTGAAGTGTACCTATGATAAAAAATGACGGACCTCTACATGCTTTGTAAGTAGAAAACCTGCAAAATCGGCGGTGTATCAAATACTTGTTCTCCCCACTGTAGGTATTCCTCTTGTCCAGATGGGTTAGGGCAGTGTGCAGTGCAATTGCGATTGCATCATCTGTGGACCTGTTGGGACGGTATGCAAGCTGAAGTGGGTCTAGGGTGGCCAGGTAGGTGGCGTGATATGATCCTTGACCAGCCTCTCAAAGCAATTCATGATGACAGAAGTGAGTGCTATGGGGTGGTAGTCATTCAGTTCAGCTATAATTGCCTTCTTGGGTACAGGAACAATGGTAGCCATCTTGAAGCATATGGGGACAAAAGACTGGGATAGGGAGCGATTAAATATGTCTGTAAAAACACCAGCCAGCTGGTCTGCGCATGCTCTGAGGATGCGGCTAGGGGTGCCGTCTGGGCCAGCAGCCTTGCGAGGGTTTACCACACTATCAACAGGAACAATGACAAATGGAAGCATTTATTGTAAACACCGGGATTCTCTCCCATCTGAGCAGTGTGTGGTTTTCACTTGACCTCACTTTACAGTCTAGACTAAAATAAATCCTTATTCTACCACCACGGCACTTCACATAAGAGATGTAACACTTCCTGATATGAGTGTGAGGAGAACAATTAGTTTTCCATATCCTGTAAAGTTTGTGAAGGGGGAGAGAAATACAGGAACAAGGAGGGAGATAAAGAGTGGGGCAGAGGGAGGAATGAAAGAGAGGAAGAAATAGGGGAGAGAGTGGGACCAAAAGAGGGGTGAGAGAGAGAGAGAGCACCAGAGAGAGAGAGAGAGAGAGAGAGAGAGAGCACCAGAGAGAGAGAGAGAGAGAGAGAGAGCACCAGAGAGAGAGCACCAGAGAGAGAGAGAGAGCACCAGGGAGAGAGAGAGAGAGCACCAGGGAGAGAGAGAGAGAGAGAGCACCAGGGAGAGAGAGAGAGAGAGAGCACCAGGGAGAGAGAGAGGCAGAGAGAAAGCACCAGGGAGAGAGAGAGAGAGAGAGAGAGAGAGAGCACCAGGGAGAGAGAGAGAGAGAGAGAGAGAGAGAGAGCACCAGGGAGAGAGAGAGCACCAGGGAGAGAGAGAGGCAGAGAGAAAGCACCAGCGAGAGAGAGAGAGAGAGAGAGAGCACCAGGGAGAGAGAGAGGAGTGAAAGAGAGAGAGCACCAGGGAGAGAGAGAGAACCAGGGAGAGAGAGAGAGAGAGAGCACCAGAGAGAGAGCACCAGAGAGAGAGAGAGAGAGAGAGCACCAGAGAGAGATAATAGCTGACAAAAAGAGAATGCGGTATGGCAAACACAGAGAGGGATACAAGAGATTGGGGGAGAGAGAGCCAGGAGGGAGGGCGATGTAGGGAGGGGTATAGAGAGGGATGAGCAGGCAGGCTAACAGAGGGCTATGGTATCAGCAGAGTGCCTGACAGGCCTTAGCTTTAATTAAAGAGGAATTACATTAATAAGCCTGGCTCTGGCCTGCCACTAGAGGAATTCATTACATTTAGACTGTTGGCAAATACCACCTGATCTGACATCTGTTAAAAGAGGACAGGCTGTCCCCAACCAGCTCTTGGCCTATAAACACTCACATGCATAGCTGTGCTCAGGATAAATTAACAGTCAGAGTCAATCTACTGCAATGGCCCTCCTAGCTGGAGTCTACCAGCAGCATCCCAATGCAGTTTTGTCTCTGAAGCTGATCTTTATATATTTAGATATAAGGCTCTCGGGCAGTTGTTCTCTTACTAAGCCTTCATCTCCCATCTAGTTGTGTTGATGTTCCTCTTGTGTAACTCCTCCTCTGGGTCATCCCTTCCAGGTCAAGCCTAAGGCCTGCATCCCAAATGGCACCCTGTTCCCTATGTAGTGCCCTCTTTATCTCCCTCTCTGTTCCTGTATTTCTCTCCCCCTTCACAAACTTTACAGGATATGGAAAACAAATTGTTCTTCTCACACTCATATCAGGAAGTGTTACATCTCTTATGTGAAGTGCCGTGGTGGTAGAATAAGGAATTATTTTAGTCTAGACTGTAAAGTGAAGTCAAGTGAAAACCACACACTGCTCAGATGGGAGAGAATCCCGGTGTTTACAATAAATGCTTCCATTTGTCATTGTTCCTGCCGATAGTGTGGTAAAAGTTTTGATTAAATATAAATCTCCTTGGTGAGAGTTTTGATCTTCACACAATGGCTTTCCTAATATGAGCCTACTAATAGCAGACTGAAAATAAAGAAGAAGAAAGAGAGCGAGAGAGAGAGAGGGAGAGAGAGAGAGAGAGGGGGGGGGGGAGGGGGGAGGGTCAGAGACTTCTTTTAACCTGTTAAGCTCACTTCTTACCAAGTCAATCATCTCAAACAGAATAAATAACCCTGTAAAGTGAATGATTTATTAAAGGTCACACACACACACACACACACACACACACACACACACACACACACACACACACACACACACACACACACACACACACACACACTCTCTCTCTAAATTGGAGCTGTTTTCCACATCTGAGAAACATGCAGACATTCAGTGCATAACAGTAACATAACAGTGCATAACAGTAACATAACAGTGCATAACAGTAACATAACAGTGGATAACATGACATTCACTCGAAAAAGCTGCAAGCTTATCTAAACTACTTTGCTTTCAAACGGTGTGCACTCTCAGTGTGCATACAGATCTCCCAGTGCTTTACAACAAAGACAACAGCAATTATGATGATGATGGTCATGTTATGGTAAGAATCCCTGCTGGACCTTTTCTACAGTGTTTCTCTGAATGGGTTTGATGTTCTTCAGAGGCCCTTCAGCAGAGAATCAGCACACTCAATACACAGCCCTGATTTCCTTTCAGCCGAGTGACTGACATTTATGCTAGGACAGTAAAACGACAACAAGAAAGGCACTTAGGTTGACAATTCACAAGATTTCTATGACATCTCATCCTTAAAAAGCCATATTGCAACTGTTTCTACTTAGGTGTCGTTTGATCGCTTGAGCTGGTGGCAGGTGTTAACCTGTACAGTATGTGCAAAATGAATGAACTAAAACAGATTGTTCAGTTCTAGTCTTAACCTGAGCCTTTTTTTCTTTTTTACCTTTTTTTTTTTTATTACTCCTTTTTCTCCCCAATTTCATGGTATCCAATTGTTTAGTAGCTACTATCTTGTCTCATCGCTACAACTCCCGTACGGGCTCGGGAGAGACAAAGGTTGAAAGTCATGCGTCCTCCGATACACAACCCAACCAAGCCACACTGCTTCTTAACACAGCACGCAACCAACCCGGAAGCCAGCAGCACCAATGTGTCGGAGAAAACACTGTGCACCTGGCAACCTTGGTTAGCTTGCACTGCGCCCGTCCCGCCACAGGAGTCGCTGGTGCGCAATGAGACAAGGATATCCCTACCGGCCAAACCCTCCCTGACCCGGACGACGCTAGGCCAATTGTGCGTCGCCCCACAGACCTCCCGGTCGCGGCCGGTTACGACAGAGCCTAGAGTCTCTGGTGGCACAGCTGGCGCTGCAGTACAGCGCCCTTAACCACTGCGCCACCCGGGAGGCCCACCTGAGCCTTTTAATGTTGACTTAAAGGTGTACTGAAGCCTTTGAAGGAGTAGTCCCTTCTAGTGCTGACGATTGATGTTCCTATCATGTATCTGTGGGAAGCAGGCCATCGGCACAACACACGTGGGACAGGTGACAGCAGACTAGGGGGAGTCAGGGGATTAAAGACGTTATAGAGGGTTAAGCTTGCTCTGATCCACCAGAGAGAGAAGTCCCTATTTGACCACCTGTGGAAAGGAGGAGGCAGGTGAGGGAGGGAAAGGACAGATGGTTGGTGAAGGTGAAAGAGAATAGGAGAGTAGGAAAGAGATCGTGTAGTGGATTATGGTGGAGAGAACAGGAGAGGACAAGGGAATGGTTACAAAGGAGGGGAGGGAGAGGTGAGGGTTGGAGAAAGGATGAAGGTAGAGGAAGATGTAAGGATGGGGAAGAACAAAGCATGAACATTACACTTGAGGGAAGCTATGAGAAAGGCGGAAAGGGAAGGATGGGGGAAGGGGGGGGGGGGGGGAGGTTCTGTCCTCAATCCCCCATACCTTTTTAATATGAACAGAGTCACACTCTGATGCGTAAACACACACTCAAACAAAGACACATTCTTAATGGTAAGATATAGTTAATGGTAAGAGTAAAAGGGAAGGTGTATCGAGCATATTTGTTCCCTGTATATTTTATGGGGGATACAAAGAAAGAACACATAAGTGTTTTGGAGTAGACAATGTCAGAGAGGGAGCCATCCGGCTCAGGCATCCACTCAGAGGAAGCAGAAAGGGGAGGGAGAGAGGCTAACAGCCTCCTAAAATAGGCAGTAAAAGGATGTTGCCACAGTCATGGCCCTCATAAAATTCCTTTTCAACTGATCCATGAAGGAGCTATTGTCTCGAAAATAACACTTTATTTAATCACATTAACAAGGAGACACAGCACAATCACACCCACCTACAGATACACACGTGCAGAAGACGCGCACATACACGCACGCCAGTGGATGCTGCTGAGGGGAGGACGGCTAATAACAATACAGTTGAAGTCGGAAGTTTACATACACCTTAGACAAATACATTCCAAAAAGTACGATCTTTGTCCCCATGTGCAGTTGCAAACCGTAGTCTGGCTCTTTTATTGCGTTTTTTGAGCAGTGGCTTCTTCCTTGCTGAGCGGCCTTTCAGGTTATGTCAATATAGGACTAGTTTTACTGTGGATATAGATACTTTTGTACCTGTTTCCTCCAGCAACTTCACAAGGTCCTTTGCTGTTGTTCTGGGGTTGATTTGTACTTTTTGCACCAAAGTACGTTCATCTCTAGGAGACAGAACGCGTCTTCTTCCTGAGCAGTATGATGGCTGCGTGGTCCCATAGTGTTTATACTTGCGTACTATTGTTTGTAGAGATGAACGTGGAACCTTCAGGCATTTGGAAATTTCTCCCAAGGATGAACCAGAGGTCTACATTTTTTTCCGAGGTCTTGGCTGATTTCTTTTCATTTTCCCGTTATGTCAAGCAATGATACACTGAGTTTGAAGATAGGCCTTGAAATACATCCACAGGTACACCTCCAATTGACTCAAATTATGTCAATTAGCCTATCAGAAGCTTCTATAGCCATGACATAATTTTCTGGAATTTTCCAAGCTGTTTAAAGGCACAGTCAACTTAGTGTATGTAAACTTCTGACCCATTGGAATTGTGATACAATGAATTCTAAGTGAAATAATCTGTCTGTAAACAATTGTTGGAAAAATTATCTGTGTCATGCACAAAGTAGATGTCCTAACCGACTTGCCAAAACGATAGTTTGTTAACAAGAAATTTGGGGAGTGGTTGAAAAACAAGTTTTAATGACTCCAACCTAAGTGTATGTAAACTTCCGACTTCAACTGTAGCTGGCACAGAGCGAATGGGATGGCATCAAACAGATGGAAACCATGTGTTTGATGTATTTAATAGCATTCTACTTATTCCACTGCAGCCATTACCACGAGCCCATCCTCCACAATTAAGGTGCCATCAACCTCCTGTGACACACACCCATCCACTGTCAAGCATCCACTAAATCCAAAAGCATGTGGACACCCCTTCAAATGATTGAATTCGGCTATTTCAGCCACACCCGTTGCTGACAGGTGTACAACATCGAGAACACAGCTATGCAATCTCCATAGACAAACATTGACTGTAGAATGGCCTTACAGATTATTTCAATGACTTTAAAACATGGTACCGGCATCATCGTGGGCTTCATGAAATGGGTTTCCATGGCCCGGGCAGCCGCACACAAGCCTAAGATCACCATGGCAATGCCAAGAGTCGGCTGGAGTGGTGTAAAGCTCGCCGCCCTTGGACTCTGGAGCAGTGGAAACGTGTTCTCTGGAGTAATCATGCTTCACCATCTGGCAGTCCGACGAACACTTCTGGTTTGGCGGATGCCAGGAGAACGCTACCTGCCTGAATGCATAGTGGCAACTGTAAAGTTTGGTGGAGGAGGAATAATGGTCTGGGGCTGTTTTTCATGGTTTGGGCTAGGCTTAATTCCAGTGAAGGGAAATCTTAACTCTACAGCATACAATGACATGCTAGCCGATTCTTTTGTGGAAGGCCCTTTCTCCCGTACACAAGTGAGGTCCATACAGTGTGGAAGAACTTGACTGGCCTGCACAGAGTCCTGACCTCAACCCCATCGAACACCTTTGGGATGAATTGGAACGCCAACTGCGAGCCAGGCCTAATCGCCCAACATCAACCTCACTAATGCTCTTGTGGCTGAATGGAAGCAAGACCCCGCAGCATTTTTCCAAGCCTTCCTAGAAGAGTGGAGGCTGTTATAGCAGCAAAGGGGGGGACTAACTCCATATTAACTTTGGAATGAAATGATCGACGAGCAGTTGTCCACATACGTTTGGTCATGTAGTCTATATGCGCAAAGAAGAAGCACCCTCACGCATGCACGTATTCACACACACACACACACACACACACACACACACACACACACACACACACGCACAGTGGGAGGCTCCACACAAATTTGCCATAATGCCGGGTAATAAGGCAATCAGAGCCTACTTGGTATGGAAACATTCAGCTGTGAATGTATCACAATGCTGGAACAAAAAGCTTTTATCAGGATTTTAACAACATCCCCATCACCAGCACTGGGGCCGGGTCCAGATGGCAAATCATACACAGATGGAAGTGAAAGTACGCTCTCATTGTAAAGTTAACACTTTTTTTTTTTATATCTGTTGTTATTGCTTCCACCAGGCAGTTACCGCTCAGATTAGCAATAAAATACTTTTAGGGTGGTAAAGGGGTAGATGTTGCCAAAAGTGGCGTAAAATGTGTCCCCACTAAAGGGTTGGGATTCTCAAAGGGACCTTTCATTTCCACTACAGAAATGTCCTTTATTATATGATTGTTCTCTCAGAGGTAAATGCAGAGGTCACGGTTGAGTTTTTATGTATGTTTTTTCTCTCAGAGATAGGAGTTCATTGTATCCGGGCCGGCTGAAGTCTAAGGAGTGGAAGCTGCATTGCCATAATTGAAGTGGGTGTCATCTTCACAGCTTTTCACTTTGTCATTTCTTCCAGACCCCAGGGGACAAAAGTTTTGGAATTTCCACTTTAATGGTGCAATATTATTTGTAGTCCATTTCCCTCTCCTCCTACTTATGAATTTAGTACTTCAGCCACGTTCACCTTCATTCCAAGAAATGGTAATATAGCTTTTCGTATGCAGCCGAAAAGACTTGTGATAAATTTAATTGCATTTTTATCATTTTATGGTGTTCCACTTGACTAGCGTGAGTAAGTAAAACCAAGATCAGAAAATAAAATAAAATGACCCAAAAATGTGTACACCCTACACACTGACACACACTCACATACACAAATTGTGAGCTGGGGACTATAAAAAGATGATTTCTGAGATAATTGGCTTCAACACTCATAGGTTTGAATGGTGTCAGCAATTTGTATCTTGTATTCTTTTTAACTTAACACGAATTATGGCATTTATAGTACTTTATAGGTAGACAACATTGAACAGAACAAAGCTATGTCAATAACTACATTTGGATGAAAATGCAAATAGAACCATGCCCTCCAAATGTCAAATGGTAGTTTAAGTCGCTCTGGATAAGAGCGTCTGCTAAATGACTTAAATGTAAATGTAAATATCTTTGAAGTTTGAACTATAGGCCTATTTATTTCATAAATATCATAATATAGTCCACTGTAATAATGTCTATGGCCACTACAGCATAACATACCTCTCTAAATTCAGAACAGTACTGATCTTCCCCTCTGTGCCTCTTCCAGCCTGAAACCACCATTTGGAATTCAATTACGAGAAGTAGCCGGAACCACGCAACCTAAAGAGGTCCGTCTTTCTAACCTAGTTGTCAATACTGCCAATAAGTCTCAGTTTTGCATCTTATGCAGGTTCCTGTAATGTTTACAGCCCTGTTTGAGAAGAACGATGGATGAAGGGAGAAGGGAGGGGGAAGAGTCAGCCCTGTTGGGATAACCCCAGGGTCTTTACAGTACTGACCACTGAGTCTCTCAGGGGACAGAGGCATCAAACTAAAAGGGACCTGCTGAAGGAACAGGCGTCAGGGAAAGGTGACAGATATGAAAAGGACTTGGTGACATCCCCTCACCTCAACCACGAGCCACGCAAACAAACAAATGTTTTATGAATATAAGCGAATGTGGCTTAAACACACACTGTAGGCACACAATGACACACAACATAGACACACAAAGACAGAGTTACACGCATGCGCACACACGCACGCACGCACACATATTCTTGTCAACCCTTCTGTCCTCTGATGCTTATTAATCGTCCATGCATACAGCATACGTCTCCTTAGGGCCCATTGTGTGTGCTTCGAGGTCATTTATTGTAAACCTCACTTATTGTCATGCATAGCATAGAGTCACACACATAGCATGCATGCACGCACACACACACACACACACACACACACACACACACACACACCTGGGTCTCTAGACAGAGTATATGAGGTTGCTACGTCAGCAGGTCCCAGCCTGCTCTTTCCTCTCGTTCTCTCTCTCTCTTTATCTAAGAATCTCTAGATAGCTCACACACTTGCCCCAAACGGTCACACTTGCTCCCTACGCTCATATATTATTGTCCTATCCATCCCTCCAAGGACACACAGGAAGAAGCCTCTCAGTACTTCTTAAGAATAACAAAAAGTCAGCGTTTCTCTCCTCTGTGAGAATAATACAGATGCATAGTTCAAGGAAATGTTTTGTTAAATGCGGATTCTGTGAACCGTACCTCTTTTCATGGCATGACAAATGTTACAGTGCATTCGAAAAGTATTCAGACCCCTTGATTTTTTCCACATTTAGTTACATTCCAGCCTTATTCTAAATGTATTTAATCGTTTTTCCCCCCTCATCAATCTACACACAATACCCCATAATGTTAAAGAAAAAACAGGTTTTTGTCAATTTTAGCAAATGTTTTAAAAATAAATAACGGAAATATCACATTTACATAAGTATTCAGACCCTTTACTCAGTACTTTGCTGAAGCACCTTTGGCAGTGATTACAGCCTCGAGTCTTCTTGGGTATGACGCTACAAGCTTGGCACACCTGTATTGGGGAGTTTCTCCCATTATTCTCTACATATCCTCTCAAGCTCTGTCAGGGTTGGATGGGGAGCATCGCTGCACAGCTATTTTCGGGTCTCTCCAGAGATGTTTGATCGGGTTCAAGTCCGAGTTCTGGCTGGGCCACTCAAGGACATTCAGAGACTTGTCTCGAAGCCACTCTGCGTTGTCTTGGCTGTGTGCTTACAGTCATTGTCCTGTTGGAAGGTGAACCTTTGCCTCAGTCTGAGGTCCTGAGCGCTCAGGAGCAGGTTTTCATCAAGGATCTCTGTGTACTTTGTTCTGTTCATCTTTCCCTCTATCCTGACTAGTCTCCCAGTCCCTGCCGCTGAAAACCATCCCCACAGCATGATGCTGTCACCACCATGCTTCACTGTAGGGATGGTGCCAGGTTTCCTCCAGATGTGACGCTTGGCATTCAGACCAAAGCCACTGTGTTCTTGGGGTACTTCAATGCTGCAGAATTTTTTTGGTAACCTTCCCCAGATCTGTGCCTCGACACAATCCTGTCTCGGGGCTCTACAGACAATTCCTTCGACCTCATGTCTTGGTTTTTGCAGTGGGACCTTATATAGACAGATGTGTGCCTTTCCAAATCCTGTCCAATCAATTAAATTTACCACAACTGGACTCCAATCAAGTTGTAGAAACATCTCAAGGATGATCAATGAAAACAGGATGCACCTGAGCTCAATTTCAAGTCTCATAGCAAAAGGTCGGAATACTTATGTAAAAAAGCATGGAATAAGGCTGTAATGTAACAAAATGTGGAAAAAGTCAAGAGGTCTGAATCATTTCCGAATGCACTGTATGTTAGGTTGAGCGTGTTTTTTAGTGCTAAAAGATACTTTATTTATTGCATGACAAATGCACAAATAATTTCTAAGTACAGCCTCAGTCACACCGTTCATGGCACAAATTGCTACCTACTTCATACCTAGCAATGACAGGTATGCCAGTATTTACAGTCATATGGAGTGTGCAGAGTGCAGTGTGCGCCGGGTGAACCCTGATGCGCCCGCTGTGAATTACATTCTTTCTATATCAGCCTGTTTGAAAAATCACCATATAAGGAGATACTGTACGTGTTCTTTTATGACACTAATGGTGGCCTTCTTCTCTGTGCTGTAAGAAAATGTATACGTTCATAGAAGGAAGGGATGGTGAGAATAATACAATATATACAATATACCTCAATCACCCAGATCACCCACACACAAGATACCAATAGTTTCACTGTGTGGTTGTTCATACAATCTTTAAATATTGTAGTGCAAAATGTGACACGTTTCATTATGCTACTACACGTAAATACATCACTGTAAAAGGACTAGTAGAGAGAATACTACAGACACAGTGGAATCATTGAACAAAATATGAAATTTATTGATGAAATACAATAAAATCACAACATAGGTTTCTTTGAATCAAAGCAAAAAATAATTAGCTACAAAAAAAGAAAAAAACTAGTGTAAAACGTCAACTGCAGTGTTCCTCACCTGGCTTACTGTAAAACATCACTGCAGTGTTCCTCACCTGGCTTACTGTAAAACATCACTGCAGTGTTCCTCACCTGGCTTACTGTAAAACATCACTGCAGTGTTCCTCACCTGGCTTACTGTAAAACATCACTGCAGTGTTCCTCACCTGGCTTACTGTAAAACATCACTGCAGTGTTCCTCACCTAGCTTACTGTAAAACATCACTGCAGTGTTCCTCACCTGGCTTACTGTAAAACATCACTGCAGTGTTCCTCACCTGGCTTACTGTAAAACATCACTGCAGTGTTCCTCACCTGGCTTACTGTAAAACATCACTGCAGTGTTCCTCACCTGGCTTACTGTAAAAAAAGCAAAACAAAGGTTTGATTACTGTTCTTCTATATTTCCCTCAACTCTGTCTTGTGGATTTGGCCATAGGTTCTCATCCACATCACAATGGATGTTTTCATTAGCCAAACATCTTGGGAAGAATCTTCGGGCGAATCCAGGCCTGACACTGGTCTGCCGTGATGTCATTGCATGCGTCATCCATGGCCTGGAGAAGGGCGGCTTGTTCGCGAAGGCGCCATCATATACCTTCCACCTCCATGTGGAGAAGAATTCCTCAATCGGGTTGAGGAAAGGAGAGTAAGGGGGTAAGTACAGGGTGGTAAATTGTGGATGGGCCTGAAATGTCAATGTCAAATCTGAAAACATGGTCTGGAACAGTGTCTGATAAAGAATGATGATGAAATATTACATCCATAGATAATGTAGTCCAATTGGTTCATATTCCACGGTAATTGGTGTCAATGGATCTCGTTATCCTGAAACTTTCATGATCTAAACATAGAATATTGTTTGTCAGTTTCCATAAAACTATGCATTAAGAGTAATGCAACAGTTACTTATCATTTTGAGCAGTTGTATCAATTGATAGTTAGATCATTGTAATGAAATGAATAGACAGTCATCTCAGATGTAATGTGTGAATTGCATTTTGAAATGGTAATACTTTGATGTTAAGTTGTGTCATATTGAACAGGTGATTTTAGTTCAATGAACAAATGATCTTAGCTTTTGGAAAAAGTGATAGTTTTGAAAAATTTGCATTTTGACCATTGGTTGCGAGTTTTGTGTCTAGAGTTTTGAAAAATGACATCAAGGTTCCAAAATTAGTGCCAAAGTGAATGTAAAAAACTGTAATAGTTAGTTGAGTCCCATTAAAAACATAATGACTTTCAAGAACTGTACAATCAGGTTCAATTCAATGAATTCTAAAGCATTACTATGAGAATAGATTGACAACAAAAGAAAGAAAGAAAGAAAGAAAGAAAGACAGTAACGTAATGCTTTCATATGGGTGGTTGTGGAGGGGAGGGGGCGGGTCCTAATTACACCATCCAGGGAAGCAATTCTTAATTAGAGTAAAATAGTAGAGTAAAATACTTTTCAATAAAAGTTGTCTGTAATTGTCTCTAACCTTCCATATCGTCTGGGAAGGTCACATAGTGTTTTGAATGACCAATTTATCCTAGAGCCAAGAAACTTTCGCAGCCGAGCAGGGAAATTATTACTTTCAATGCAAGGTTTTTCCAGGAAGCTGACAATAGGCTGAAACCTCCATGAAGGCATTTCAACCGGCTGAAACATAAACGCTAGACCTCCAGTTCTCTCTATGACCTTCTCTCTAGATTGGATCAGTCCCCTTTGTCTCAGGGGTCTTGATAATAAGCCATTCTCTGTCTGCAGTTCTATGGGCCATGGTCAAATGCAGGTTAACGTTTTTCATCATGAACTTCCTGTTGCTGGAGGCAGGTCTGCAGTGGTCACTAGCTGGCACAGCCACAAAGTCGTAAAAATCGGATTAAACTTAACCCGAACATTAACCCCACTGCTAACCCTGATGCTTAATCCTAACCTTATTCATTGCAGCCACAGTGCTGGCTGTAGCGTGAGTGGAAGGAGAACGCCAGTTTATGGCTTATTAAAGTGTTGAACAAAGTGTTGACAGTGCTGGGTAAGAACTTAAACACTAAACTTACTCATAAAAACAGCAGCTCTTTGCTGTATTCGTTGAGTCTCTCTCTAGTCATGGTTTTAAAAGTTTAGAAATCACACATGATCAACTTTGCTGTATGTTCCAGGCTTCTTTTTACAGTCCATGGTGTGAGAAAGCTGTGCAGGCACGGTGTTCTGAGTTATCTGATTGGCCTATAAGTGCACTTGATTTGCTCACTGGGCCTGCTGGGTTGGCGGAGTTCTACATGTAATGGTTAAAAATGGGAACTTTGCTTTCCCGACACTAGGGCTGCTGAATCGAGCACCTACCGCCAACAGTGTGAAACAAATAAAAAATTAAGAACGCAAGGCTTTATTAGTTGGGTATTTTACAGAAATGTTTGATGATCGACTAGGAATTCCTTGATCGTAATCGACTGGTTTTCATGCCCGGCCAAAGCACTCTAGCATGCGGTCGGGAATAAGTGTTTGAATAGGTGTTTGAATGCACTGTTTGGTTTTCACCAGGCATAATAGAACACATCTCGTCCAAAAAGTTGACTCAAGTTTGCCAAAAAGCACCTGGAAGCACCTGGATGATCAACGTTATTTTTGGATGACATGGGTTCCATTATGCCTGGCAAAAACCAAACACATTCCACAGTAAGAACCTTATACCAACGGTCACGCATGGTGGTGGTAGTAAATGGTTTGGGAATGCTTTGCTGCTTCAGAACCTGGACGACTTGCTTTAATAGAAAGAGCCATGAATTCTGCTCTGTATCAAATCATTCTACAGGAGAATGTCAGGCTATCCCTATGTGAGCTGAAGCTGAAGCACAGCTGGGTCATACAGCAAGCCAATCATACAAAACGCACCTTCAAGTCTCCATGAAGTTTTGGAACGGCCTAGTCAAAGTCCAAACCTAATCCCAATTGAGATGTTGTGACAGGACTTGAAACGAGCAGTTCATGCTTGAAAACCCACAAATGTCGTTGAGTTTAAAGCTGTTCTGCTTGGAAGAGTGGGCCAAACTTCCTCCCCAGTGACATGAGAGACTGATCAACAACTACAAGAAGTGTTTGGTTGGAGTCATTGCTGCCAAACGTGGCACAACACATTATTAAATGTAAGGAGGCAATTACTTTTTCACACAGTGTTGGGTGTTGCAAAACTTTGTTTATGAAATAAATGAAATAAGTATGTAATTGTTGTGTTACTTGTTCACTCAGGTCACCTTTACTGTGATTACTGACCAGCACCATTACTGAAGTAATTAAATAATAAAGTTGGATTGTTTTGAAGAAATCTTAAAAGTCTCTCCTTTTGATTACAATAATCCCACCACAAGTGACAGCGACTAAAGTTCAGGGCAGGGTACTGGGCGGGGGCCGGCTAGTGGTCACTATTTAACAGTCTGATGGCCTTGAGATAAGGGCAGGCATGAGGGAAGGCAGTGTGACCCCGATGATGCCTTGCGCAGACCGCACCACCCTCTGGAGATACCTGCGGTTGCGGACCGGGCATTTGCCGTACCTTTGTAAAAGTTTGTGAGGGTCATATGGGCCAAGCCGAATTTCTTCAGCCTCCTGAGGTTGAAGAGGTGCTGTTGCGCCTTCTTCACCACACTGTCTGTGTGGGTGGACCATTTCAGATTATCAATGTTGTGTACGCCAAGGAACTTGAAGCTTTTCACCTTATTCACTGTGGCCCCGTCAATGTGGATGGGGGTGTGCTCCCTCTGCTGTCTCCTGAGGTTCAGGGTCAGCTCCTTCATTTTAATGAGGTTATATTCCTGGCACCATTCCGCCAGGGCCCTCAACTCCTCTCGTAGTCTGTATTGTCGTTGTTGGCGGGACCATCCCTTGAGAGCCCTCTGTTGCCACGAAATAGTGGGATCATGAGAGGCCAACCAGGGAAGGCCCAACACAACAGGAAACGCAGGAGAGTCGATCAGAAAGAGAAAGAATTATTCTCTCCTCATGAGTCTCCTGCGTTATTATACGGAGTGGAGCTGTGACCTCCCTGATTAGCCCTGAACCAGGTGTGAATGATAAAGACAAAACAAAACGAAAATGGAACATGGATCGGTGGTAACTAGAAAGCCGGTTACGTCGACCGCCGAACGCCACCCGAACAAGGAGAGGGACCAACTTCGGCAGAAGTCGTGACACCATGAAAGACTATCATGCATGTTGTCGATTTTAGTTCTGTGTGTGCAGTTAAGGGCAAGGTGTCCTGCTTTCTTTTGAGCCAGCTGCAGCTTTGCTAGGTCTTTCTTTGTTTCAACTGACCATATGTGAGTTTTTTCAGGAATCTAGGCATATGTCGCTCGTCACTACTTCATAGGAGAAACATTTGAACGCAAACTTTATAAAATAAAATCTAAATGCGTTTTTTGGCAGAAATGCCTCCTGGAAAATGTGAACTTTCATGTTTCTGAATAACACATTTGTATGCCATCTGTAAATATGAATACAATGGTTAAATTATGAGCCTAGTTGGGTTAAGCCACAGAAAAAGCCAGTAACCTTCCTGCTAGCCATGATTGGCTGAGATAATGAGTGGACATGCCAAGAGATGAGTTTGGATTGGTCTGCCATGTTGCACACATCTGTCTATTTGAGTTGATCAGTATGTGTAGGTAATCCTGTCTAACGCTGCTTTTAAAATAAATATATCACGTAGTAGAAATGCTTAAGTGTTGTTTTCCACTTTCTGGAGGACCGAGTTTTGAAATCAGTGGAATTAGAGTATGATAGCTAAGGAGATGGAGAAAACAGTTGCCGGATGACATCTTCAAACCAAGGGAAATCATGGCATCCATGACAGAGTGAGAAGCGACCGTTCATGTATAAGGACGGGTAAGATAGTCTAGCTAGCTACATTTTTATATATTACACATTTCTAATTTTGTCATAAAGTAGTTTTCATTTCAAGATAAAGTGTACTGTTAGCTAGTTAGCTAATGTTAGCTGGCTGGATCGCTTGCTAACGTTACGTGTATGATCTGTGTAGTAATATTATTCATATCTCAGAGCCATTTGCTTTGCTAGTTTTAGCCTAATGTTAGCTAGCTAATATTGAACCTGGTTGCAGATTCATGCAGGGTAGTAACATCATGAGTTGGGATTATGGTTCATTGTTTAGCAAACTAGCTAGCTAGCTACATGTCTTAACAAAAGACTCCACTATGCAAGTAACCATTTCAATATAATGTTAATGATGTCACTGCAAAAACTGTTGATAGACATAGTTGGTAAATTCACTCTGGCTGTGTACTCCGATTTCAGAGCACTCTCATCTGAGTGTTCCAGAGAGCAGAATAACTGAGGAATTTACGAAAGCTCAATACCCGTTGTACACTAGGGTCAAAAGTAACGCGCTATATAGGGAATAGGGTGCCATTGTCTTCTCAACACTGCCAAGCATCTCTAACAGCTCACTCTCCTTCTCCTGTTGTGCTAGCAGGGTTGTTGTGACTCAAGTCTGTACTGTACAAGAAAGATGCATAGAAAAACAACATATTGCACATAGTTTCTGAGGGAGAAAAAAAACAGGTTGCTTCCCAAATGTCACCCTATTCCCTATAAAGTGCACAACTTTTGTACACCACATAGGGAATAGGGTGACATTTGGTACACAACCCCTGCGCAGCACAGACAAACCCAATATTGTGGATTCCCATCAGTGTGGCCTTTGGCAAACTGCCAGTCCCAATGAGAGGGCTCTGGCCCATTGAGTGAGCCATCGTTCATGGCGTCTATTGGGTCAGTCTCGGGACATCAAAAATGGCATTGAAGCTTTAACCTTTAGCCCTGTTCCTGTCTTGGCTGAATTGAATTACACAGCTGAATTGAAGTTGGGAAACATTATTCACCAGGTCGGCAAGGCTAGAACATCTGAGACCCACAATGGATTGTCAGGGTTCTAAGGTGCAGAAACACTTGTCTGTCTGCCTCTAACTTCTCTCTGTCTCTCAACCCCTCTTTTTTTCTCCTCTTTTCTCTCTGGTCTGTCTCACACTCAGGGTGTGTGTCTCTTTTTAGTCTTGTCTGCTTGTCTTTGTCTGTCGGTGTCTTTTTTGTCTTTATTTTGTACACCCTTCTCTCTGTCTCTCTCCTTCCCTCTCAATTCAATTACATTAAATTCAAGGGCTTTATTGGCATAGGAAACATATGTTAACATTACCAAAGCAAATGAAGTAGATAATAAACAAACGTGAAATTAACAATAAAAATGTACAGTAAACATTACACTCGCAGAAGTTCCTGTCATGAGTCCGACCGAGGGTGGTTTCCCTTCCCGGGCGGTCGTCGTCACCGGCCTATTAGCTGCCACTGATTGTCTTTCCTCCCCCTCCTTGTATGTTTATTGGTAGCACCTGTTTATGAATGATTAGTTTGTCTTTATTAGACAGCCGGCCCGCCTGGTTGTTGTGCGGGATTATTCAGTGTAACCTTCGGCTCTGTTGTAGAGGTACGTGTTAGTGCCTGGTCGTGCATTTTTCCGTTGTACATTTTCATTCCCTGTGTTTGGGGCCGTTACTATTGTGATCACCCTGTGGTGCATTGGTGCTATTAAAGAAGCACAACATTGCACTCTCTGTCTCCTGCGTTTGACTCCACACCCACGACACCCGGGGAATTACAGTTCCAAAAGAATAAAGACATTTCAAATGTCATATTATGTATATATACAGTGTTGTAATGATGTGCAAATAGTGAAAGTACAAAAGGGAAAATAAATAAATGTAAATATGTGTTGCATTTACAATGGTGTTTGCTCTTCACTGGTTGCCCTGTTCTCGTGGCAACAGGTCACAAATATTGCTGCTGTGATGGCACACTGTGGTATTTCACCCAGTAGATGTGGGAGTTTATCGAAATTGGGTTTGTTTTTGAATTCTTTGTGGATCTGTGTTATCTGAGGGAAATATGTGTCTCTAATATTGTCATACATTTGGTAGGAGGTTAGGAAGTGCAGCTCAGTTTCCATCTCATTTTGTGGGCAGTGTGCACATAGCCTGTCTTCTCTTGAGAGCCAGGTCTGCCTACGGCGGCCTTTCTCAATAGCAAGGCTATGCTCACTGAGCCTGTACATAGTCAAAGCTTTACTTAAGTTTGGGTCAGTGACATTGGTCAGGTATTCTGCCACTGTGTACTCTCTGTTTAGGGCCAAGTAGCATTCTAGTTTACTCTGTTTTTTTGTTAGTTCTTTCCAGTGTCTGTCTCTCTCTCTCCCTCACACGACATTGTGTGTCGGTATGATGGTCCTGTCCCCTGTTTATCTCAGATAGACAGCCTTGAGGTCCAGATTAATCTTCTGCCTGGGTGAGAGAACAGAGAGGAAAGGGGGAGGGGAGGAGGGAGGACCTAAGGGGACAATTGGGGGTCAGTGAGGGAGGGAGAGGGGAGAATGAGAGAGGGGACAGGATGGGGAAGAGAATGATGGTGTATGCGGTCAGTGAAGACTATTAGAGGTGAGGAGGGTTGAGTGAGTGAGCACATCAAATCTGCACTAAATCGAGAGAGTGAAGCAGAATCTACTGCGGTTGCCAAAGGGTCAAGTTGGTTTTATTCAGATGTTATTCAGATTGTCAAATTTGAGAACCTTCTTGCACATCAAGGACACAGAGGTCAGAGCCACAGACGACTGGCACATGACGTGAATGCTGAGAAGTGATTTCATTGTGAGAGTAATTTCACAGAGAGGTGAGACATAGGAGAGATAGAGAGAAACGGAGGACAGAGAAGGAGAAACAGATGGGGGCAGACAGAGAGAGAGTGAGAAAAGAGAGATAAAAGAGAGTGAGGAGGAGGACAGACAGACCCCTGAGATGCCACTGAAATGTTGCTGGTGAGGAGAGAGGATGGAGGAAGCTTGCCCCGAAGCGCTGGGCATCTTGTTATGACATGCATTATCTGAATTAGGCCCACACGGAGGAGCAGCTTCTAATGGAGGAACTTTGAATATCTTTTTAACGTTGTACCAGAGCAAACGTTAGCTAGCTAACAAGCTTGTGTGTGCAGAGCAGAACTAGAATTAAAAACACGTCTTACCTTTTGGGGGTTAATAAATCCAATGAGAAATCGTATCCTTAACTAGCATTGAAAAAGTGAATCCATTCTTTTAAACATCTCTCCCTAATTTCTGAATCATGCTTGTAAAGTTGTCAGTAGACTACAGTAAACTATGCTTCAAAGGGGAAGAGCTGGTACCCTACATACTCCCACTGGGAAAGATTTCCAGCTGGCAGACAGTCACTGGAATACGTTTCTGAGTGACAGAGTGAGGGCTTTGCATAAGCGCTTTGTTTGCGATTTTTGTGGGACTGGAAAAAAATGCCTGGAATGTAAAAAAAAAACGTTATTAACCCGGTTCCCATGCTTTAAAATAGCAGTTAGGTTCCGGAACAGTATACTTTCGTTTCCGATTCGGGTTCTGTTCCTCAAATAACGTCGTTATTTTCCTGTTTTCGGGACTGTTCCCTGAACCGGTTCCAACCCTTGCAATGGACCGAGGAGAAATAAAAGACTGAATGTCACACCCTGATCTCGTTCACCTGGCCTTCTGCTTGTCTCCACCCCCCTCCAGGTGTCACCCATCTTCCCTACTTATCCCCTGGGTATTTAGAGATGTGTTTTCTGTCTGTCTGTGCCAGTTCATCTGGTTTGTTCAAGTCAACCAAGCATTTTGTCTCAGCGCCTGCTTTACTCTAGTTTCTTTTTTTTTCTCGCCCTCCTGGTTTTGACCCTTGCCTATCCTGCCTCTGAGCCTGCCTGCCGTCCTGTGCCTTTGCCCCTACTCTGCCTGACCTGACCCTGGGCCTGCCTGCCGTCCTGTACCTTGCCCCACTACTCTGGAATATCGAACCATGCCTGCCTTGACTTGTCGTTTGCCTGCCCCTGTTGTTGTGATAAACATTGTTACTTCAACACAGTCTGCACTTGGGTTTGACCTGAAACCTGATACTGAACCGCTCAGCTGTCAGCTCCGACACCCGAGGGTAACCATGATGCCAAAGTCTCGACGCCTTCGCCACTGGAAGGACATGAGAACAGATGTAGGCCCAGGGACAGTGATCAATGCAAAGAGATGTGTGGCACTGTGTGTGTGTGTGTGTACTGTATGTGTGCGCACGTGCATGTGTGTGCATGCGTGTTAGTAGTAGTGTAGTGAAGAGAGGGGATTTTTATCCACTTTTTCATTCAGCCGCAGCACACGACGTAAAGGCAGAGAGAAAGGTCAGTATCTAAGCAGCTGCAGAAGACAAAAGGTTGAAGGCACATTTCTATTTAAACTGTTTATATAAATGTATGCTTCTAAGAATGAGAACACATTTTTAGCTACAGTACTTCTCTGTGGAAATGTGTTGTGCCTTAACACAAACACACAGTGCCATTGGTATATTTGAGCTGGTACTCTATCTGTAACCCAGTACGAAGCCTACGTTGCATCTGCTGTATTCCAGATTTGACAGAGGTTTTGATACCTCCATCCCCACCATCCGTCAACTCTTCGTTGAATGGGCATAAAAGCCCCTTTGGCTTTCATCTCTCTCTAAATGCAAATGCTAGGCAGAGCGGTGGCAGTCAGTGTGCCGTGTTCAGGGGCCTTCAGAGCTGACCATTTGCATTGCGACTGTCACCGCGGCTGTGCACTCTATTAGAAACTTTCTAACAGTGATAAAAAAAGACAGCGAAGACACAGATCAGCAGGAGACCCTCTGTAATAAGACAGGTTAGGACAGAATGCAACCTGACTTCACAAAGCCTTCACATAAAGCTGCAGCAGGTATAAGAGTGAGCCGACTTGGCACATGTTTCTTGGGGAATCAGTGAGGAAAAAATAAGGATTTGGATTCAAAAGCCACCGACTAAAAGGGAGGGACTCTGCTTTGGAAAATGATCAAATAAACAGAAAGAAAATGATTCTTCTTGACACATCTTTTTCTGTTTATAAAGACGAATTGATTTAAAATGCAGCCGGTGTGAGTCACTGAAAACACACACGACAACAGCAAGTAACAGTGTTTGTTAATCTCTCAAAGAAGGACCCTGATCTCTCCCCCTCTCCCTCTCTATGGCTACAGATCTCATCTCCTCCTTTCTCTTTTTATCTGCCTGAACAGACAAAGGGAAGCGGCTGCCAGCCTAGATCAGAGGACTTCAACCACACAACCAGCCATTCAATCTGAGAGAGATACAGTGCCTTCGGAAAAAGTATTCACAACCCTTGACTTATTCCACATTTTGCTGTGTTACAGCCTGAATTCAAAATGGATTAAATTGATTTTTTTTCCTCTCACCCATCTACACACAATACTCCACAATGAATAAGTGAAAACGTGTTTAAAAAAAAATGAAATACAGAAATATCTAATTTACATGAGTATTCACAGCCCTGAGTCAAAACTTTTAAGAAGTATTTCTGGGTACGTGTCTAAGAGTTTTGCACACCTGGATTGTGCAACATTTAACTATTATTCTTTTTAAAATTCTAGCTCTGTCAAATGTGTTGTTGATCATTGCTAGAAAACCATTTTCAGGTCTTGCCATAGATTTGTATGTACGTAGATTTAAGTCATCACTGTAACTCGGCCACTCAGGAACATTCACTGTATTCTTGGTAAGCACCTCCACTGTAGATTTGGCCTTGTGTTTTAGGTTATTGTCCTGCTGAAAGGTGAATAAATCTCCCAGTGTGTAACTAAGTGCGCTGAGAGTCGGGAAGCTCAGGGAAGTTCAGGGAGTGAGGGATTTAATCAATAAACAAAACAAGAAACACGAACAACGCACAGACATGAAACTGAAACTAAAACAATAACGCCTGGGGAAGGAACCAAATGGAGTGATATATATAGGGAAGGTAATCAGGGAAGTGATGGAGTCCAGGTGAGTCTGACGACTTGAAGGAGTGCCTAACGGTGGTGACAGGTGTGCGCCATAACGAGCAGCCTGGTGACCTAGAAGCCGGAGAGGGAGCACATGTGACAGTACCCCCTCCCCGACGCGCGGCTCCAGTTGCAGGATGCCGACCAAAATGACGATCCCATGGATCAGGAGCGGACCGGTCACCTCTGCTGAGGCGTGGGAAACCTGTCAGTCCGGCTGAGACGCGGGAGCATGGCGACCTAGAGCGCCGGAGAGAGCATACGCAACGGTATGGGAAGGAACCAAATGGAGTGACATATATAGGGAAGGTAATCAGAGAAGTGATGGAGTCCAGGTGAGTCTGCTGACTTGTGTAACGATGGTGACAGGTGCGTGGGATAACGAGCAGCCTGGTGACCTAGAGGCCGGAGAGGGAGCACATGTGCCACAGTGTCTGATGAAAAGCAGGCTGAACCAGGTTTTTCTCTAGGATTTTGCCTGTGCTTAGATCCATTCTACCTTTTTTTTTATCCTGAAAAACTCCCCAGTCCTTAATGATTACAAGCATAACCATAACAAGCATACCCATAACATGATGCAGCCACCATTATGCTTGATAATATGGAAAGTGGAACTCAGTAATGTGTTGTATTGGATTTGCCCCAAACATAACACTCTGTATTCAGAAAAAAAGATGCTTTACCGCATTGTTTGCAGTTGACTTTAATGCCTTGTTGCAAACAGGATGCATGTTTTGATTTCTTTTCAATTCTGTACCGGCTTCCTTATTTTCACTCTGTCAATTACGTTAGTATTGTGGAGTAACTACAATGTTGTTGATTCATCCATCCTCTGCAATTACAGCCATTAAACTCTAACTGTTTTAAAGTCACCATGGTTTCCTTCCTCTCCGACAACTGAGTTAGGAAGGATGCCTGTAACTTTTTAGTGACTTGTTGTATTGGTACACCATCCAAGGTCTATTTAATAACTTCACCATGCTCAAAGGGATATTCATGGTCTCTTCTGACATTTTACCTATCTACCAAAAAGTGCCCTTCTCTGCGAGGCATTGGAAAACCTCCCTGGTCTTTGTGGTTGAATCTGTGATTGAAATGCACTGCTCGAATGAGAGACCTTACATATAATTGTATGTGGGGTATAGAGATGAAGTAGTCATAAAAAAATCATGATAAACACTATTATTGCACACAGAGTGTGTCCATGCAACTTATTTGGTGACTTGTTAAGCACATTTTTACTCCTGAACTTATTTAAGTTTGCCATAACAACAGGGTAGAATATTTTTACCTTTTCATTTTTAATTCATTTGGAGGAGAAAAAAATATGAATGAAAAACATATTTCCACTTTGATATTATTGAGTGGAGGCCAGAGACACGAATCTAAACTTAATCAATTTTAAATTCAGGCTGTAACACAACATGTGAAGCGGTGTGAATACTTTCTGAAGGCACTGTAGGGGGTGGGTATCAGAAGTAGCAAGATGCATGAATTTATCTAACTAAAGCAAAGGGTTTAAAAACTACTGGTAATTTACCAAAGTTACTGGAACTTTCAGTAATTTTGGTAATTATCAGGTAATCTATGGCAATCAATGGTAACTTTTGTAATGTATAATAATAATAATGTATAGTATTCATTTTGTACATGTGTCCATACTTTCCATGAGTTTCTAATGGATAGGCCATATGGTTCAAGAGAAAATGGCCTAATTAATGAAAAAGCATCTAATCAACAATGGCATTATTTTCAATGAACTCTGACACTCTTCTAACTACTGATTTTTCACAACTGCCACCAGTTTGGCGCCAGCTTTGTCATTCTATGTGTTGTATTTAAAATCATCTTATTTGCCTCCCGAGTGGCGCAGTACTGCAGCGCCAGCTGTGCCATCAGAGACTCTGGGTTCGCGCCCAGGCTCTGTCGTAACCGGCCGAGACCGGGAGGTCCGTGGGGCGACGCACAATTGGCCTAGCGTCGTCCGGGTTAGGGGTTGGTCGGTAGGGATGTCCTTGTCTCATCGCGCACCAGCAACTCCTGTGGCGGGACGGGCGCAGTGCGCGCTAACCAAGGTTGCCAGGTACACAGTGTTTCCTCCTGCACATTGGTGCGGCTGACTTCCGGGTTGGATGTGCGCTGAGGACGCATGACTTTCAACCTTCGTCTCTCCCGAGCCCGTGCGGGAGTTGTAGCGATGAGACAAGATTAAAAAAAATATTTGATTATTTTATATATTTTACATGTGATAAGGCCACAGAGCCAGAGTTAATTACAGACACCTGCGACAGACACCTGCGATAATCGGAAGTACCCCAAAAGGCCACTAGATGTCATGTGATAAAATTCCATAAACTTGAAAGTTATCAAAATTCTTGAAAGTTTGCAATCCTAACTAAAGCATATACCATGCATAAAACATGGATGGAGCAATTAAAACATTGAAAAGAAATTCTAACAACATGTAAGTAGGAGAGAAGTAGAGGATAATGAGCTTTTAAATGGCTTTTTGCAGACATTGTGGGAGCCACTAATTGGAGTAAAGCTTGGAAAAGCAGGATGGCTTTGTGATGTGGCAGTCAGTGTAGCTAACACACACACACACACACACACACACACACACACACACACACACACACAGAGTTTCTAAACACAACAAATACACCCTAAATTATATTCAACATGAAAAGAACATCCGGAGTACACTGTTCAAATTGAATTAAGCATTTGGGAGTCAATGGATTCGGAAGGGTTCAATACACATCACCTGTTCTGGGATATCAATGTTGATGAGACCAAGTTTTGGCACTTAATCATATGCTAGCCAAGGATGTAGTGTATTCCATTCAGATATGAACTGGCAACCATCTGACCATGGCCGCGGGCCACTTTAATAAGGAGCAGGGAGCCTGTCCAGGTGAATAATGATTTGAGTGACACACACACACACACACACACACACACACACACACACACACACACACACACACACACACACACAGCAGGACACACACATACTGACACACTAGCATGCACACACACACACACGCAAGCACGCACACCACAAAAACAAACTGAGCCAATTAGTGCGGGAAGTGAGAGGTTCACCTTGTAGCTGAGTAGACAACTCCATCACGTCCTACCTCATATATGTACAGTGTACCATTAGAGGAAACACACACGGAGCTGGTGCCGATACTACAGTGCAGAACCCATAGGACCAAAACAAATGCAGCAGAAGTGCTCCTAATACATCGTATTACGTGACCCTTGTTTCACAGTGACCTGCACAAAATGGACCGGTCGTAGCATTTATCATTATTGAAACACAACGACCCTGAAAAAGCAATATCAGTAGAGCACCAACAGTGAGCATGGTTGAAAATGGGTCGGCGTGTGGGAGGGGAGTATAGAAGGAAAATTATAGAAGGAGAAGATTGAGAAAGAGACGAGACGCGACAGAGACACAGAGAAACAAATATGTGGAAAAAGGGAGGTAGACACAGATATTGAAAAAGAAAGTAAGGGCAGCAAAGGACGGGAGAGAAAATGTCTAAAACAGAAACTATGACAACCATCAAGGGACCCAGGGAGAGAACTAGAAAATAAGAAAAAATACACACATTAGCTATGTTTCCATTTGATTGGCGATAGATTATCATGCAAATATTCTCAAATCTGCATAAAACTGCAAAAAAACGCAAGAGGATGGGGAGAGAGGTGGGTGAGCATTTTTCGCAGCTATGGAAGGTCTTCGCTCTCAACTCCTTCCCACGTACAGTTTACATTTACAAGTAGTCGCATGAGCCCTGCTCATCCCTCCATCTGTCAATTCAAAAGCAGAGCTCGTTAGAGGGGCAGGAAGTGATTTAACAGATCAAACACACTTGCCTGTCACTTTTACTTCTTCTCTCTCTCCTTCTTTCTCGCTCTCGCTAATTAAACCTTAAAGATGTAAAACGGCAGCGACGCGCGCATGTAACGTAACCTCCTGGCAGCCTTGAGCTGTGATAAAGACACTCTGGCGCACATTCATCTTCACACGTCATCCTTCAAAGAAGGAACAGGAGCTGCTGTTTGAAGTCTAATTAAACTATCGGTCTCCCCCCTTGGCTTGTGAGCAGCTGCCGGCCAGCAACACCGTTATACTACACAGAACAGGGTTCCATTTGAGACACACCCATTGTGTAGTCAGAGCTCCAAACACACAGACCAATCAAAAACCAGACCCTGAGCCAACACACGGCGAGCAGAGAGGACACTGATAAGTTCATCCGACACAGAACAGAACAGAACTGGGCGAACTCTCCCTGAGAGAGAATAACCCAAAATCGTAGAACTCACTGTAACCTTCCTGTCGCTGTAACCTTCCATTCGACACTTTCCCAGACGGATGAAGGCAACGTGGAGTACTGCAAGGTGACTTCAATCAGAACAGCTCCCAGTTTAATTCAATTCAAAGAACTCTCTTATCTACAGAATAGCCATCACCTAGAGCGGGGATGGTCAACCCCCCTTTCGTAGGCCCGTGGATCAATTTCCAAAAACTCAAGTCGGGGTCCCAGCAGTTGAGAGTTAGAATAGTAGAAATGTGGTTGTGCGTCAGCAGTTTCTCTCTTGTGATGTTAGTCACCGACTGTCATTCAATTAGCCCATGTCAGCTAACATTTTTAAGATTGGTAAATTAGTCTAGCCAGTTATCTAAATTTGCATATGCTCATCATGCTTTAAATTACCAACAAGGGTGCCCCCATTGATTGTGTTAGTCTCTCTTACTCCGCCCTGTGGATTTTTTATTACAATTGCATGAAATGAGTTATACAATTGCACTATCTTCTCTTTGGCCCATGGCAAAATGTGTAGCATTGCAGAAAACGTTGCCCCATGGCAAATGGGAAAAAGTACTCGAAAACTTTTTTTCTTTCCGCTGTGAAAAGAGGGGGACCGCTAAGATGTTGTGCTCTCAAGGTGGGAGGAGCCCCCCAACACCGTTTCACTTAGGACCCCCAAAAGGCTAGGGCCAGCTCTGACTGCATGTGTGTGTATGGATGTGGAGAAGCAGACCCGCGAGCCACACGGGAGGCAAGGGGTCAGAAGAGTCATCGTGTCACAGTTATCATTTCCCTCTGTCACGGTGCTCTACAATGACATGCAGTGTGGTTACTCCCTCACAGCTTCATCTCAGGAAGCGGCGTCTGAGCCTGCCTGACATGTCCAGGGAAGGTCTGACTCCAGAATTAGTTATGTGTGATTGCATTCCAAGGCCAGGTTGAAGAAACATTAATGTGTTGAAAATTCCAAATTGTTTGCATGGTCAACTTACACACAGCACTGACACACCCACTTTACCCTACCAGACATGTTACCAGGGGTCTTTTCACAGTCCCCAAATCCAGAACGAATTCAAGAAAACGTACAGTATTATATAGAGCCGTGATTGCACGGAACTCCCATCTCACGTTGCTCAAGTGAACAGCAAACCTGGCTTTAAAAAACAGATGAAGCAACACCTCACAGCACAACACCTCTCTCCTAGTTTGCCTAAATATTTTATGTGTCTGCACTGATAGATCCCACTGAATGTAAATTTAATGTAAGAAAATATAAATAATACACACAGGCCTAGAATAGTAGGTCTCTCTGTGGGTTTTTTCTCAGTGTTGAGTCAGTATAGAACCTTTTAGTTATATTTTCCATGTTTTAAATGTATGTAGTTCTGTCCTTATCTATTAATGTTCTGCATTATGTCATGTTTCGTGTTTTGTGTTGGACCCCAGGAAGAGTAGCTGCTGCTTTCGCAACAGCTAATGGGGATCCTAATCAAATACCAATTCCACATTCCATCAGGTCTGACCAAGGCAGCCAGGGAAAGGTTAGGTTATCAACCTGTAATGGATTTTGCTGGCGTTTCTCAGTGTGCTGTTGTTCCTCTCTCCAGGTCTTCCTATAAGCCTCAGAGCAGACTCCCTGCTTTATTTCTGTCTGCTTGGAGTATAGGACATCCGGGGGCTGGAGGGGCCAAAATGTTTAACACCCTTTTCCCAAGTCCATTTCACACATGCCTGGCTGTGTCACGAGATAAGGCTGCAACCCCCTCTACTAACACACACGTCAATACAGGGGAACTCAGAAGTTTACATACACCTTAGCCAAATACATTTAAACTCAGTTTTTCACAATTCCTGACATTTAATCCTAGTAAAAATTTCTGTCTTAGGTCAGTTAGGATCACCACTTTATTTTAAGAATGTGAAATGTCAGAATAATAGTAGAGTGATTTATTTCAGCTTTTATTTCTATCACCACATTCCCAGTGGGTCAGAAGTTTACATACACTCAATTAGTATTTGGTAGCATTGCCTTTAAATGGTTTAACTTGGGTCAAACGTTTTGGGTAACCTTCCACAAGCTTCCCACAATAATTTGGGTGAATTTTGGCCCATTCCTCCTGACAGAGCTGATGTAACTGAGTCAGGTTTGTAGGCCTCCTTGCTCGCACACGCTTTTTCAGTTCTGCCCACTGATTTTCTATAGGATTGAGGTTAGGGCTTTGTGATGGCCACTCCAATACCTTGACTTTATTGTACTTAAGCCATTTTGCCACAACTTTGGAAGTATGCTTGGGGTCATTGTCCATTTGGAAGACCCATTTGCGATCAAGCTTTAACTTCCTGACGGATGTCTTGAGATGTTGCTTCAATATAGCCACATCATTTTCCATCCTCATGATGCCATCTATTTTGTAAAGTGCACCAGTCCCTCCTGCAGCAAAGCACCCCCACAACATGATGCTGCTACACGGTTGGGACAGTGTTCTTTGGGCTTGCAAGCCTCCCCCTTTTTCTTCCAAACATAACGATTGCCATTATGGCCAAACAGTTCTATTTTTGTTTCATCAGACCAGAGGACATTTCTCCAAAAAGTACAATCTTTGTCCACATGTGCAGTTGCACATGTGCAGTTTTATGGAGGTTTTGGATCAGTTCATTGCTAAGCGTCCTTTCAGGTTATGTCGATATAGGACTCGTTTTACTGTGGATATAGATACTTCTGTACCTACACTCGTGAAAATGAATGAGCATACAGCCGTATGCATGTTTTCAAGAACTCTCTGGTTTTCCTATCACCATAAAGTTGAGTAATCCTGATTTCAATTGAGATGTATACAGGACTCACTACTCTCCTGTGGGTAGATCAGAATGAGTGACAGGCAAGTGCTACTCACACTTAAAGTGCTCACACTTAAAGCCAGTTCTATTAAGCTGTCATATTGGTGAGACTCGTTGGGATATACGAGTAGTTCATTTTCTATGGTTGGTTCCATGGAAAATCAAATAGAGTATAGAACCATGTCTATTCTACGAGCTCTATTTCTGTAGCTGGCAAAAAGCCCCGAAGCACTGATTCAGGTGCAGCGGCAGTAAGAGAAGGGGGGAGTCAGAACATAGCGAGACCCAGTGATAGGGCAGCAGCTGTTCTGTGAGAGTAAAGGGAGTGGCGAGGGGTGCGCAGCAGCCTTTAACTGTTAACCAATCACAGGCAAATCATGACTAATTAAGCACGTGATAGTCCCTCAGCATCCAGAGAGAGAGGGAGAGAGATGTACAGAGACAGACAAAAGTGAGGACGAAAAAAAGAAAGAGAGAGAGAGAGAGAGAGAGAGAGAAAATAGAGAGAGACAGAGAGGGTGAGACAGAGATACATTTAGAGAGTGAGAGGAGAGAGTTTGTGAGTTCTAGCACACTCTCTGTGGCTGAGTCGTTGAAGAGGGAGACGATGTGGGCTCAGTCACGTTGTGTCATATCATAAATGTGAAGGCAGGGGACAAGTTTCTGACAACTCAGTCATGGAATTTCCCTTCAGACAGATGGCTCATCAATAGTAAAACTCTGCACAGTTGCAGCGCAGGAGGAGATGGACTAGTGTGAGTGTGCGGCGGAGCGAGGGTGAAAACAGCTGTTGACGGACAGTTTTGTGGAGCTGAGAGAAGGAAAGCAGCGGAGCAGACAACATCAGGGCTGACTGAGACAGTTTGGACTGGGAACCTCGGAGTGACAGGGGTAACAGGATTGATAGACTTCATGGGGTCAAAGGCTTGATGTTGATGTGAGTACCTTTTTGCCTTTTGTGCTATATTTTTTTTGTTCTGTGTTTTTGGAATGTTCTACTCTTGTTAGAAAATCAAGTCCTCTAATACCAGTAACAAATAGTGTAATTGATATAAACATGAAAAAAGGAGTCTTAATAAAAAAGATCAGCATGTAATGGTGACAATGGTCATTGGGAAATGGTGATATGATTCTGCATAAGTATACATAATATGGTTGTTATATCCACATGTTCAACAGTAATAAACAATTAATTTGAGTTTTAAAAATGGCAAATGCACACTATTGGTATAGTAGAAGAAATACAATTTCAAAGATTGTCATATTAAAGAGAATTTATAATGACTATAATGACTTTCTTAATCAAAACAGATCAGGCATGATTAGTATCAAGACAGATAGAACTGTTGTCCTCAATCTAATCATCTTAATGGTAACATCTCTATTCAACCACTGAGTTTGACATCAAAATATATCAGCTTCATTAAATTAAAACAAATAACAATTTTCAAAAGCTGGGGTGTCCAATTTCCATTAGCTTGACCATCCATGTTTTGTGCTACCTTTAAGTGGTAGTGCTTCCTGATTTGATGTGATGGGGTCGGGGTCATTTGGAGGTCATTTGGGGGGAGGCTGTTGACGTTTTATTCCTGTTGTTTATTTGAACCCTTACACATCTCTGTGAAGAGTGCATACATTTTGCCTTCGACCAATAAGCACTGCTGGCCTCCTCTGACCAGTGAGACTTGAGGGGATGGGGGTGGGGTCATATTCTGTCTGTGAGATAGATCCCCCCCCCCCCCAGGGTGGCATTGTACCCAAAAGGAAATAACCACAGAGCCTTAAAGCCATCGAAAACCTGCAGTTACTCATTTAGTACTGCCCAGACAATTACAGAATCATTCCACGCAGAAACGTAATTCATAGAACAGTTGTGCTCTATTAGTGTGAGTAGTGATAAAGACCAGCATCCCAACTCTATCTCAGTATTTCCATTTCTAAGAAACCGATAGACTCTACCCTACTGAAACATGCTGTCATGACGTGCTCCTACTGCCTCCTGCTACACACTAAGGCACCGCCACATGTAGGGCATACGCAGTATCATAACCTCTTGTTAATACGTCCTGGCTCCGTTGCTATCTTCTCTAAACCCAACGCCACCACCCTTCCTAGTAAGCAGCTGTTGGCACAGTTGGTCGCAGTGGCTTCGGGGGCTTAATTTGGACCCTCCACCACCCAGGTCACCACCAAACACCACCCAGCCCAGTCTGGTGAGCTCTGGATGGGCTCCAACACAAGGATAAAGACCTTGTGTCAGCCACAAGGTGGATATGGAGCGATAACATGGGACAGGACAGGTAATAAGCAAAAACTCAGTTAAAGGGCAATGAAAACATAAACGAGGCTAGTTAAGTTAATTTTTGAAGGATATTGATAAACACAAAGTAAGATTTCATTTCTTATCTGTCAGACTGTCGGTAGACTATACAGAGCCGTCAATGAAACTGACGGATAGCACACCCTGGAAAACAGCAGTGCTTTTAATGGAAAAGACTACCCAGGTTACATAAACTACACATACTTCGACATCAGCACATTTAATGAGCAGAAAACACAAGATAAACAACTTTATTCCTGAGACAAGCTTTAACTTCTATCAGCTTCCCAAGGCACCACACTGTGCTGCTCTCTTTAACTGACTCAGGTGTGAAATTACTTCCCTGACCCACCCTTTGTGTTTATTCTCTTTAATCCTCCATCACCTGCCACGACGCTGTCCAATTTAAACCTTCATGGAAGGAAGAGTAGAGAAAGTGTTGTTGCCTCTCAAATGGCACCCTATTCCCTATGTAGCGCACCACTTTTGACCAGTCCTGCACTTTATAGGGAATAGGGCGCCATTTGGGACACACTTTAAGAAACGCTCAGATCAAGCCCTCTATAAATCCATATGGCAGGCGAGCTACAGGTTAGTTTTAGAGCACCGAGCATCCTAATATGCCCGCCCGCCGTCTCGTTTGCTATCGTTTTGATGAACACGGTCATTTCAGAATCAATGGGAGGTGCACTGCTAACTTACATGCTATTTCTGGCGTCATTGGTATGCATGCAGCCTCCAAGTCAAGATTCAATCAAGCCACACTCTATACATTCCCAAACAGATATTCCCTGTCAGATACCCCTTACAAACGCTATCTTCCATTCACGACTATTGATAGATGAAAATATAGCCAGATATATATATATATATATATAGAGAGAGAGAGAGAGCACTTATACCTTTCTCCAAGAAGACCTGTCAGATCGGAAGGCTAGCAGTGAAGGATGGAAGATGAGGTAATGAGGCTACTGGGACACAGACCTGTTGTGGCTGGTTTGGTGACTCATTGTAATGGTTGGAATTAAATGAATGGAACAGTATTAAACACATATCAAACACATCGTTCCTATGCAACGTGATACCATTCCATTAATTCCATTCCGGCCATAACTATGAGCTGTCCTCCCCTCACCAGCCTCCACTGAAACAGACCATGCCCTGTATTCAGACTGACTGGCTGAGACATGCCACTCATTATGCTATTAGGTTGTATTTGAGCGTTTGCCACCTGTTGCAGACACTTTTACAACATCTGTGGCCCCACATCATTTGGCATGGGCAGAGAAATGACATTTACTGTATATATCGTGGAGAAATCATCTCTCAATAAATCTCTCACAGACCCATGATGATGCGAATGGTTCCTCGCCTCATGCAAAACGACAGGCAGCTCATTAGCCAAGTAAATTAAATCGGCCCCGGATCAGCATCGTCGTTATGACAAAGGACGTTTCTAGGATACCGTCCGGCTCGTCGTCTGTGTGGGGAGACCGGAGTGACCCAAGTGTCCAGTTGTTACCGCTACAGTAGTACTAAAAGACAGCCTAGTACTGACCGGCAGACATCACACCACAGTAGGCTGATGATGTAAATGTTTTGATTTTAGCCGGGTTGTTTGGCAAGGGTGTTGTGTTGGATAAAATGGCACTAGTGGTGGTGTGGACTGTGACGAGTGGTGCTGGACAATGGCAACTCAGTCAGCCACGGACGACAGCAGCTCAGGATGAAAGCAGAGAAATCCCTCGTGGAGCAGAGAGAGAGGGGGGAGAAGAGAGAGGGGAAGAGAGAGCGGGAGAGAAGAGAGAGGGGAAGAGAGCGGGAGAGAAGAGAGAGGGGAAGAGAGAGGGGAAGAGAGAGCGGGAGAGAAGAGAGAGGGGAAGAGAGAGCGGGAGAGAAGAGAGAGGGGAAGAGAGAGAAAGACAAAGGAATACGAGAGAGACCACAGAGAGAGCGGGAGAGAAGAGAGAGGGGAAGAGAGAGAAAGACAAAGGAATACGAGAGAGACCACAGAGAGAGCGGGAGAGAAGAGAGAGGGGAAGAGAGAGCGGGAGAGAAGAGAGAGGGGAAGAGAGAGCGGGAGAGAAGAGAGAGGGGAAGAGAGAGCGGGAGAGAAGAGAAAGGGGACGAGAGAGCGGGAGAGAAGAGAAAGGGGAAGAGAGAGCGGGAGAGAAGAGAGAGGGGAAGAGAGAGCGGGAGAGAAGAGAGAGGGGAAGAGAGAGAAAGACAAAGGAATACGAGAGAGACCACAGAGAGAGCGGGAGAGAAGAGAGAGGGGAAGAGAGAGAAAGACAAAGGAATACGAGAGAGACCACAGAGAGAGCGGGAGAGAAGAGAGAGGGGAAGAGAGAGCGGGAGAGAAGAGAGAGGGGAAGAGAGAGCGGGAGAGAAGAGAGAGGGGAAGAGAGAGCGGGAGAGAAGAGAAAGGGGACGAGAGAGCGGGAGAGAAGAGAAAGGGGAAGAGAGAGCGGGAGAGAAGAGAGAGGGGAAGAGAGAGCGGGAGAGAAGAGAGAGGGGAAGAGAGAGAAAGACAAAGGAATACGAGAGAGACCACAGAGAGAGCGGGAGAGAAGAGAAAGGGAAAGAGAGAGAAAGACAAAAGGAATACGAGAGAGACCACAGAGAGAGGGGTGAGAAAAAAAAGAGCGATAGGATCGATGAAAGGAAAGGAAAATATTGATATTGGAGGGAAAGGGTCGGGGGAGGGCGAGAGAGAGAGAGAGAGAGAGAGATAGAGGGCAAATACAGGTCAATGCTCCTGGGGGTATGGTACTGGTATGGAGATGCGCACACACATAGGAAAACGCACATCATACACACTCCATTCCAAGTCCATTCCAACCGCATTTGAGCTAATTAGTGTTGACAGGAAGCTAACACATTACGCGTACACACATCTGCAACATAAAACGATTATCCCACAGAAAGATGCTTTAAGTATGGTGCTGCATTCTTCTTCTTCTTTATGCGAGACTAAACTTAGCGTGTGGAACAACATCTCGTCCCAGGAGTCAATGCAAACACCCAAGCTGACAATCACACTATCCTCCTCTCCCAATACTCATTATGTAGTCTCAATGTTAGCTGTCGCCTGTGGTCCCGCCTGGCTAATTGACAGTTCAACACACTGTACAAGAGCATGCAAACAGAGGATAACCATTATTTTGACTGACTGGCGGGAACGGTGAAAACCGGGAGAAGGGTAGTTATCTTGGCTTGCAGTTGTTATCTTTCTGCACATACTGTTAACCCCCACACGGACGTACGCGCACACACACACACACACACACACTCAGACAAGCAAACACACACATCGACTACTCACGCACGCACATCTGACCCCAGCATGTCTGTTTCTGTTTTCTAATTCCGACAGCTCCTTGCCCCATCTGCTATTGTTGTCTCTATTGTGTCCCGGCATGCTCTTTGGCCCAGCACTGATGGCTCCTGTGAACAGAAATGGTGTAAAAAATCTTTGTAAAGGCATTTAAGCAACAGAAAAGATAATGTCACAGGCTGTCTCCTGTTCAAGTATATCTCAGATACAGCTAAAAACACCTTATTAAGCAGTGTCTGCTGTCAAAATTTGGCAGCCAGAAAAAGTTTCAGGCTAGGCTTCGGTAGGAAAACAAATTGACATTCAGCATCATAAGGCATATATCTATGTTCTGCTGTCTAGGCTGCATGATTTCTCGCTTATATCTCTCTTCATCGCTTTCACTCTCTTTTCCTCCTCTCCCGGCCCTATTGCCTCCCTCTTTCTCTCCCAGTTTCTCTCTTGCCCTCTCTTCCTTTCTCTGCCCCCTCTCACTCTCTCTCTCTCTCTGTGCTATAGGCAAAGCTGGCGGGTGATTTAATGGTGCTCTGCTGAATGTTTGCCCCCCCCACACACACACACACACACACAGATACACACACACCCGCCAACACCCACATTCAATTCCCTTCCACTCTCCAACCCACGGGATGTTTCGCTGACCCGCCCAGTGTGACAGTTTGTCTGTGCACTTGCCACCTCTAACATCATAATTGGCAACTAGCAGAATAAAGAGCTGGCTCGGGCAGAAAAGCACAGGCATCCATTATTGATAACAAACCACAAACAGCATCAGCACATCAACCTAAGCCCTATGAGCACCACTTATCAGTGGCTGTCATGTAATGTAAAGGTGCAAAGTGGAGGTATATAATTACAGCATTCCATTGTTCCTTCTTAAGAAGAATATCCACCATGGATTAGACCCGTTGACTAAAACGACTGCAATGGTCTCGTGTTCAGGGGCCATGTTGAGGTGTGTATGTGCTCATGTTGGCATGTCCAGAGGTGTGGGGGGAGTAGCTGTGGTTGCGTAATGTATTTTCTTACAGAGAGGAAGAAAACAAATCATCACCACCGAACAGCATCTCTGAACAATAGCTGGGAGAGAGAATAGAATAGGTATGACCTTTGCTGTTTAAACGAGGGCAGCAGAAGTGAAAATGCACCAATAGATTTCCTCAGTAGCCGCTACTGTAATGCGTTTTCATGTAAGTCTAGCTCTCCCGACAATACTCACCTGAGGCTATTCACCTTGATAGTGGGATTTTGGTAGGTAATTAATCACAGTTGGGCTGTAGTGGCACTTCCAGAGAAATCCCAAGGCCAATTAAACAGGAATTGGAGCCGAACAATGCCCAACTCTGACAGCCTGACAGACAGATGACAGACAGAGCGAGAGGGAGGAAAGTTGCTTTGACTAATGATGTCTGGGCACAGTTCAATGTCTAGTTTTTATTTACATTTGGTTGAGCTGTCAATCTAACATGAATTCAATGTGAAATCAATAAAAAAAATGTCACAATGTCATTGGATTTAGGTTAAAAGTTGGGTAAAAAAAAAATGAAATGCCCTTATGTTGATTACTTTTTCCAAATCTAATCCGTTTTCCACGTTGATTCAACGTCATCACATATATTTTTTTTTGGGGGGGGGGGGGGTTGAAATGACGTGGAAACAACATTGATTCAACACATTTTTGCCCAGTGGGTTGTTTGTGCACTGCAGAGTGGTTTTGCCCAGGGGGATGTGGGGTTGTTCTAAGAGTGGTGATGACTTTCTACGTCCTTGCTCTGCTTTTTCAGTCCATTCCATCTGATCTGATAAACCTCAATAACTCCCACTTTATTTCGCTGTCTTGTTTTTTTTTCCCTTTCAGCCACTCTTGTCATCCTGCAAGCTCCCGCTTGGTTTGACATTTCGCCGACCACGCAGACGAATTGCCTTGCTACACAGCAGGCCTATGCGATGTGCTTGTGTGCATGCGTGTACACGTGTGTGTTCGTTTGCTTTTGTCCGGGTTGCTCTGTAGAATTTAAACCGAGATATTAAACACAGCAGTGAGCTTGAACACCCTTCCAGATGACAATTCAAATTTCCACCGTAGATCAAATTCAAAAGAGCAATCCGTCTCTGCTTGGGACAAACGCTTCTATTTGGCAATCTGTGGCTATTATCAGGAAGAGATCGCTGAGAAAGGAACATCATCAATATAATCACCAATGAATGCATCCGGACTGCCCAGATGTGAGAAGAAAATCATTTTTGGACCAGAGCCATGGGCACACAGAACATGACAAACTCTGTTTGTACATAATGTGTCAACCTAATGGGCAAAAACTGTTTGAATCAATGTTTTTTCCACATCGTAAAAAAAAAAGTGATGACGTTGAATCAACGTGGAAAACTGATTGAATTTGCAAAAAGAAATTAACGTAAAGGAATTTCATGCTTTTTTTCACCTAACTTCTCACCTAAATCTAATGACATGGGACATTGTTTGTTGATTTCACGTTGAAGTCACATTAGTTGACAACTCAACAAACAAAGGTAAATCAAAACTAGACCAAACCACTCCAAAAATGGATAAACAAAAAACACAGCTTTCATATCTCATCTATACAAGTGAAATGAGCTGGATGAACAGTTCGAGTGGGTCTTTTTGTAGCTTGTGCGAGCTCTCATGGGTGTCATGGCAACCCTCACCTGTTGCCGCGGAGAAAAAGACAGTTCCATATCACAGGAAAAAATGCTCTGATCTGGAGCACGCTCAGTGGGGAGACTGTAGGAAAACAAGATGTGTGTTTCAGAACAACATGCAAAACAACACACAAAAACAACAATACGACAGGGAGGGAGGCTGCATATGATGAAATCTGAATTATAGCTAGAGTTAAAAATATGACACGAAAGAGGGAATAGTAATAAGCTTTCCTTAGAAAGCTATCCTAAAACTGGCTGACGAGAGCAAAATGCATCATACGGCCAGATTTCTGTATTTTGAAAGCTACATATCTTGAAAACTTCATTGCTGACATGCAAAACAGTTTGGGAATACATCAACAATAGACTAATGAAACAAATACCATACGTTTTCGGGTGGAGTTTTCCTTTAATCCCCACTGATGTAAAAACACAGATGCCTACTGTACCATCACTTTGGATGAAAAATAGCAGAGGTCACTTTGGGCTACTGAGTTGCAGCAGAAGCGGGTTAAAGAAAATGTGATTTTGTTACATCCCACCTCTTCCTCTTCCCTGGCAGGTGTGATCTGTGATGTCACTCAGGGAGATGAGCATGACTGAAGAGTCATCTCTATAAAACATGGCTGTCACGGGTCTCAGCGAGGGGAAGCAGTTGGCTGACACACACACGCTAAACACACTGCGTCTAGAACCAGTGGTCAGGACACACATCACGCTCTGCGCATCTCCCGGCCTCACTTCATGAAGGTAGGAACATCTGTCAGGGTTGTGAGGGAGTGATGTGATTACACACTTCCCTCTGTATTGATGGACATGATTTGCATGCACACACACATGCACGCTCTCTCTCTCACTAGCCATCAAACAGGCAAAGCATCAATACAGGTCTAAGATCGAATCCTACTACGGCAGCTCTGACGCTCGACAGATGTGGCAGGACTTGCACACTATCACAGATTACATGTGGGTAAGACTATTAAACAGGTTAACATTAGCAAGGCCACAGGGCCAGACGGAATACCCGGATGGGTACTCAAGAACATGCGCTGATCAGCTGGCAAGTGTCTTCACTGAAATGTTCAACCTATCCCTGACCCAGTCTGTAATACCAACTTGTTTCAAGCAGACCACCATAGTCCCCGTGCCCAAGAATGCCAAGGTAACCCGCTTAAATGACTATCGCCCCGTAGCACTCACACATATAGCCATGAAACACTTTGAAAGGCTGGTCATGGCTCATATCAACACCATCATCCCAGACACACTCCAATTCGCATACCGCCCTAACAGATCCACAGATGAAGCAATCTCTATTGCACTCCACACTGCCCTCACCCACCTGAACAATAGGAATACCGATGTAAGAATGATGTTCATTGACTACAGCACAGCATTGAACACCATAGTCCCCTCCAAGCTCATCACCAAGTTCAGGACCCTGGGACTGAATACCTGCCTCTGCATCTGGATCCTGGACTTCCTGATGGGCCACCTCCAGGTGGTGAGGGTAGGTAACAACACATCTGCCACTCTGACCATCAACACGAGAGCCCCTCAGGGGTGTGTGCTTAGTCCCCTCCTGTAGTCCCTGTTCACCCACGACTGCTTGGCCGTGCATGACTCCCACCTCATCATCAAGTTTGCTGTTGACACAATTGTGGAAGGACTGATGACAATGAGGCAGCCTATAAAGAGGATGAAAGAAACCTGGCAGTGTGGTGCCAGGACAACAACCTCTCCCTTAACGTCAGCAAGACAAAGGAGCTGATTGTGGAATACAGGAAATAAAGGGGCGAGCACTAAAGAATGAACATGGACACACACACCCACACAGTTGTGAAGTGGGCATAACATGACCTCTTCCCCCTCAGTAGGCCGAACAGATTTGGCATAGACCCTCAGATCCTCAAAAGCTCCACAGCTGCACCATTGAGAGCATCTAGACTGGCTGCATCACCGCTTGGTACGGCAACTGCAAGGCACCCAACCACAAGCTGCCCAGTACATTACTGGGGCCGAGCTCTCTGCCATCCAGTGCTTCTATACCAGGGGGTGTCAGAGGAAGGCCCAAATTATTGTCAAAGACTCCAGCCACCCAAGCCATAGACTGTTCTCTCTGCTACCTCACGGCAAGCAGTACCAGTGCAGCAAGTCTGGAACCAACAGGACCATGAACAGCTTCTACCCACAAGACTACTAAACAAGACTGCTAAATAGCTAATCAAATCGCTACCCGGACTAGCTGCAAAGACCCTTTTTTGCATTAATTCTCTTGCACTGACTCTACGCACCCTCTCTACCCACACATTCACACATGCTTACACTGACACCCCACCACACACATACACACACATACCCTAAATATGCCCACACACACAACACTCCCACACATGCATACTGACACCACACACACACACACACTTTTACACTCACCACATACGCTGCTGCTACAGTCTATTATCTGTCCTGTTGCCTAGTCATTTTCCCCTTCCTATGCAGATGCCTTCTGAAAGTATTCACACCCCTTGACTTGTTCCACATTTTGTTGTGTTACAGCCTGAATGTAAAATGGATTACATTGATATTTTGTGTCACTGGCCGACACACAATAACCCATAATGTCAAAGTGGAATTATGTTTTAAGAAATGTTTACAAATTAATAAAAAACGAAAAGCTGAAATGCATTGAGTCAATAAGTATTTAACCCATTTGCTATGGCAAGCCTAAATAAGTTCAGGAGTACAAATGTGCTAAACAAGTCACGTGATAAGTTGCATGGACACACTGTGTGCAATAATAGTGTTTCACGTGATTTTGAATGACTACCTCATCTCTGTACCCCACACATACAATTATCTGTAATGTCCCTCAGTCGAGCAGTGAAATTCAAACACATATTCAACCACAAAGACCAGGGAGGTTTTCCAATGCCTCGCAAAGAAGGGCACCTATTGGTTGATGGTAAAAATAATATTAAAAAATAAACAGACATTGAATATACCTTTGAGCATGGTGAAGTAATTAATTACGCTTTAGATGGTGTATCAATATACCCTGTCACTACAAAGATACAAGCGTCCTTCCTAACTCAGTTGCTGGAGAGGAAGGAAACCGCTCTGGGATTTCACCATGAGGCCAATGGTGATTTTAAAACAGTTTCAGAGTTTAATGGTTGTGATATGACAACAATGTAGTTACTTCACAACACTAACCTAAATGGCAGAGTGAAAAGAAGGCTGTACATAATAACAAATATTCTAAAATATTAACATGTGGAAAAAGGCACTTTAGTAATACTGCAAAAAAATATGGCAAATAAATGTACTTTTTTTTTTCTCCCCAATTTCGTGGTATCCAATTTATTTTATTTTTTAGTAGCTACTATCTTGTCTCATCGCTACAACTCCCGTACGGGCTCGGGAGAGACAAAGGTTGAAAGTCATGTATGTTAGCACACACTGCGCCCGGCCCGCCACAGGAGACGCTGGTGGGCGATGAGACAAGGATATCCCTACCGGCCAAACCCTCCCTATAGGACGACGCTAGGCCAATTGTGCGCCTCACCACGGACCTCCCGGTCGCGGCCGGTTACGACAGAGCCTGTGCGCGAACCCAGGGTCTCTGGTGGCACAGCTGGCGCCACCCATGGTGGTGGCTGCACCTTGTTTTGGGTATGCTTGTCATTGGCAAGGACTATAGAGTTTTTTTGGGATAAAAATAAATGTAACACAGCAAGATTCTAGAGGAAAACCTGGCTCAGTCTGCTTTCCAACAGACACTGGGAAGAGAATTCAGCAAGATAATAAGGCCAAATCTACAATGGAGTTTGCTAACCAAGATGGCATTGAATGTTCCTGAGTGTCTTAGTTACAGTTTTGACTTAAATCAACTTGAAAATCTATAGCAAGACTTGGAAATGGCTGTCTAGCAATTTTATTTTATTTATTTATTTAACTAGGCAAGTCAGTTAAGAACAAATTCTTATTTTACAATGACAGCCTCCTGGGGAACAGTGGGTTAACTGCCTTGTTCGGGGGCAGAACAACAGATTTTTACCTTGTCAGCTCGGGGATTAGATCCAGGAGAATTTCAGTTGCTGGCCCAATATACTAACCACTAGGTTACATGCCGCCCCATATGATGATCAACAACTAACTTGACAGAGCTTGAAGAATAAAAAAAATATATATAATGGGCAAATATTATACAATTCAGGTGTGAAAAGCTCTTAGAGACTTGATGAGACCCAAAGATTCACAAATGTAATCGCTGCCAAATGTGTAACATGTACAGTGTTGACTCAGGGTGTTGAATACTTATTTTATTGAGATATATTTGTGTTTTATTTTTCCTAAATGTTTAATAAATGTTCACATTTTTCTTTCTACTTTGACATTACAGAGTATTTTGTATAGATTGATGATAAAAAATACAATTAAATCAATTTTAATCCCACTTTGTAACACAACAAAATGTGAAGAATTCAAGGGGTGTGAATACTTACTGAAGGCACACACACACACCACAGTAAACACTCTCCTCTCGCCTCCTCCCTAGATGTTAACTTCAGAGCGACAGTGCAGCCCGGGGCCTCCATAATCGACATGGTCAACGTGACGACGTCACCCAGCAGCAATGCCACCCCAGAGGGTCTGACTGAGGGGGGGCTGGTGGTCCTGGGCCAGAGGGAAGAGTATGATTACAATTACTTTGCCCTGGTGCTGGGCGTGCCCCTCATCCTGATCATCATCCTGGGCAACGTACTTGTGTGTCTGAGCGTGCTCACTGAGCGCTCCCTGAAGACGGCCACCAACTACTTCATCATCAGCCTGTCTGTGGCCGACCTACTGCTGGCTGTACTGGTGCTGCCCCTCTACGTCTACTCTGAGGTGAGGGAGGAGCGGAGAGTGTGTGTGTATGTATGTGTGTGTGTGTATTTATGTGTGTACCTGTGTGCGCGTGTGTAAGTTGACCTTCCCTCCATGACCTCTTAAATTGAAGAAACACGTACACATACCCAAATACATGTTGTTTTGTTCAATTACCTGCCCTGTCTGTCTCTTCGTAGTTTAAAGTCCACCGCTGACAGGACTGACAACTTGTTAACCATGTGTTGTTGTTGTTGTTGTTACTGCTGTGTGTCCCAGTTCCTGGGTGGTATCTGGACCCTGAGCACATACATCTGTGATGCTCTGATGACCATGGACGTCATGTTGTGCACTGCCTCCATCCTCAACCTATGTGCCATCAGTGTGGACAGGTGAGTCCTTCTGTCTCAACTTCGCCTGGACACTATTTTAACACATGGTGGAAAATACATTGGATTTGAAAAAAAGTAATTAACTGTTGTTTTGAGGGAGACATTTCTACAACAGGATTATGTCCTCATGGTAACCACATTTCAACATATGGAAACCTTGTATATAAACCTTGATTTTGTTCCTTTAAAACAATGTCAGATCTTCAACGTTATACACACTATCAGAAGAAAAAATAACTATAGGCTGGGCAGCACCTCCTGGCTCTTACTAGAGAATTGATCTATCTACAGCTACCCTATGATATTTGTCACTGACTATTACCAATGTGCTATCGTGAGAATGATTTCTTAGAGATGTCCACTTTAAAAAACAAAATAGATTCACTGTTGCTATCGAAGTCATGACAAAAGGGTAGGTTTAGCAGAGCAAATTAAATGTGACCATAATTAAATGTGACCATCCCTCATATACCATAAATCATGCTATTAAGGCCTACAAGCTATAGGATTTGCAAAGACATCCAAAGCTATCTCTTTATTTCAACCCAGAATTCAACAACAAAATAGACAATACAATAGACCTAGGGTTTCAAGCTCTGGTTGATTTGTAATTGAATTATATTTAGTGGTATTTAATTGTGTGCTTGATTATCAATGCAACCAAATATCAACACTTGAAGGAGATGTGTCTTCTGCTTGGCTAGTTCCATTTGAGCATCTGCCTTAGTCTGCCTTTTAATTCCAGTTTGTCTACAAATGAATAATTGATGTTGGATTCACGTCTTCATCTCAATCAAAATTTAAAGAATAAGATGACATCAAAACAAACATTATTGAAAGTGTTTTAAAAGTTTGATTTTATTTATTTAGCCAGACTAAGTTAGTGGCACAAATGGAACTATCCAAGCAGAAGATAATGTTGATATTTGATTGCGTTGACAACCAAACACAATTCAATATTACATTTGTAATACAGTAAATAGCCTAAAGTTAAGACTAGTTAAGAAACTTTAAAATGAGTAACACATCCATGGCCACATTGAGGTTACTGTAACTATGAATGTGTTCTTATGTAAAAATATAAAGTGTGCATATTCAAAATAGCATGGATAGGTCGTCACAGGTCTGTGGAGATGATCACAATTTCTGTAATATTCTGTGCAGAATCTCGAACGGCATTGGTCACTTGCACCGTGTACTTTTAATGCAATCTCAACTGCAATCCAGCTCATTTGGTTATGATGCACAGTGATAACACAGTAATCTATTCTATAAATAAACCACAAATCAGACATTGTTTGGCATTGGAATTTGTTTGTGCCTTTAGATGGTTGAAAGCGTAGTGATGACCCAATGGATATTCAACTAGCTTTTGGCTGTCTTTTTGAGTGGGTGAACATAGGTTGTAATATCTTTGATCGACGTGTCAACCAATTATGACCCAATTATTCATGTTGAAATGACATGCTGTGCCCATTGGGCAGTCTCCAGTATGATTTGAGTTCACAAAGAATTCCAAAGAACTACCTCAATATCTCTGAATTATTAGGAAAAGATTGATAACGCAAGTTCTTCTTCAAAAAGATTCTTCAAGAAATACCCTGGGTGTACCCTTTACTCCCACTTTTGAAAGTAACAAAGAGAGCCATTGAAAAACACCAAAAACAAGATCTTCAACTTGCAAGTTCAACATGTCCTTCTAATATCTGTAGCGAGCTCTGTAGCGAGCTCTGTAGCGAGCCCTGTCACTCATAGTAATCCCCCAAAGCATTCTGCCAGACTGTGAGAAGAGCGTAGCGAGACCATTAGCAGACATCACACAGTGAATGCTAACTGATGGCTGTGGTCTATAGGAGGCTAATGGAACCGTAACTCTGGAACCCCCTCATCGACCCACTCATCAAGGCCCGCTAAATTACTCAAAACAGAGAGAAGCAAACTCACGCCAACCACCCAGGGGACTCTACCCCAAAACAACATCTAAGGGCTAAGTGTGACCGAGAGCGTCTAAGGCAAAGCAAAAACAAACCGACTGTAAAATAGAAGATAAGCATTAAATAGGTTCCACACAGCACACACTTCTTGCTAGTTAAATGTTGTATCCCTAGTGTTTTGCGGCTTATGAGTCTGACAGGTTCTATAGCATTGTGGTGTTATTACATTTCACAATGTAATAATACGACATGGTATCTAATCAATAGATTGAGATTAATTGGATTTATAAGACAGGAAAAGCAGGGTAGAACCAGGTTGTGGGGGTTGGAATAGAGTGGAGTTACAAATGAAGGTGAATATTATTTTAACTTCATCTGTGGCCTTCCAGTGTCTCCATATCTAAGTTTACTTTGAACCTGTAGGACCACAGAACAGCTTTGAACGACTTTGAGGTTTTTCAAATGTTTCCAGAACAGCCGCCATGTCCTCTGAGTACTTCCCTGCTGTGTTGGCCTGTTTGAAGCCCCTCCATGTTAAATGTATGTATTGATGTATTTTAAATTTAGACTATGTCATTCGCTTTGATCCGTGTCTCAGCAGGTACAGTTGAAGTCAGATGTTTACATAAACCTTAGCCAAATACATTTAAACTCAGTTTTTCACAATTCTGACATTTAATCCAAGTAAACATTCCCTGTTTTAGGTCAGCTAGGATCACCACTTTATTTTAAGAATGTGAAATGTAAAAATAATAGTAGAGAGAATTATTTATTCCAGCTTTTATTTCTTTCATCACATTCCCAGTGGGTCAGAAGTTTACATACACTCAATTAGTATTTGGTAGCATTGCCTTTAAATTGTTTAACTTGGGTCAAACGTTTCAGGTAGCCTTCCACAAGCTTCCAACAATAAGTTGGGTGAATTTTGGCCCATTCCTCCAGACAGAGCTGGTGTAACTGAGTCAGGTTTGTAGGCCTCCTTGCTTGCACACGCTCTTTCAGTTCTGTCCACAAATTTTGTATGGGATTGAGGTCAGGGCTGTGTGATGGCCACTCCAATACCTTGACTTAAGCCATTTTGCCACAACTTTGGAAGTATGCTTGGGGTCATTGTCCATTTGGAAGACACATTTGCAAACAAGCTTTAGCTTCCTGACTGATGTATTGAGATGTTGCTTCAATATATCCACATAATTTTCCATCCTCTTGATGCCATCTATTTTGTGAAGTGCACCAGTCCCTCCTGCAGCAAAGCACCCCCACAACATGATGCTGCCAACCCCGTGCTTCACGGTTGGGATTGTGTTCTTCGGCTTGCAAGCCTCCCCCTTTTTCCTCCACACATAACGATGGTCATTATGGCCAAACAATTCTATTTATGTTTCATCAGACCAGAGGACATTTCCCCAAAAAGTACAATCTTTGTCCACATGTGCAGTTGCAAACCGTAGTCTGGCTTTTTGTAATGGCGGTTTTGGAGCCGTGGCTTCTTCCTTGCTGAGCGGCCTTTCAGGTTATGTCCATATAGGACTCGTTTTACGGTGAAATCGCTCCCAAGGATGAACCAGACTTGTGGAGGTCTACAAAACAATTCTAAGGTCTTGGCTGATTTCTTTTGATTTTCCCATGATGTCAAGGAAAGAGGCACTGATTTTGAAGGTAGGCCTTGAAATACTTCCACAGGTACACCTCCAATTGACTCAAATGATCTCAATTGGCCCTATCAGAAGCTTCTAAAGCCATGAAATAATTTTCTGGAATTTTTCAAGCTGTTTAAAGGCACAGTCAACTTAGTGTATGTAAACTTCTGGCCCACTGGAATTGTGATGCAGTGAATAATAACTGAAATAATCTGTCTGTAAACAATTGTTGGAAAAATGACTTGCGTCATGCACAAAGGAGATGTTCTAACCGACTTGCCAAAACTATAGTTTGTCAACAAGAATATTTGAAAATTGAGTTTTAATGATTGAGTTCCAACCAAAGTGTATGTAAACTTCTAACTTTAACTGTACATAGCCATGTTGGCAGCATTGCCCCTGAAGTACAACAGGTGTGCTCCATGTATTTTAAATGTATTTTATTCCCTGTGATTTGTGTGTCCCTGCAGGTACATAGCAGTGGTGGTGCCCCTGAAGTACAACAGGAACCAGTTCAGCCTGCGGCAGCTGGTCCTCATTACGGCCACCTGGGTTCTCTCCCTGGGCGTCGCCAGTCCTGTCATCTTCGGCCTCAACCAGGTGCCGGGCCGCGACCCCACCGTGTGCAAGCTGGAGAACGACAGCTTCGTGGTCTACTCCTCAGTGTGCTCCTTCTTTGTGCCTTGCCCAGTCATGCTCTTCCTGTACTACTGGATGTTCCGGGGGTTGAGACGCTGGAGCTCAGGCAGGAGGCGCTCCCAGCTGACGAGGGGAGGAAAACGGGGCCTGTCCCTGCGCCTCAGCTCCGCCCTGCAGAGGGAGAACACAGGGGTCAGGGCGGGGGCCAAGGAGAAGGTGGTGTACCTCATGCCCTCAGGGCTCAGCCCAATGTCACCGTCGTCCGTATCAATGGCGTCGCCCACAGCGACCCCGGGGGTGGAGGACAAGCAGCAGGATGGTGTGGGGGCTGGCATGGCGGAGAGCGACCCCATGACTACCCAGATAGAAAGCGTTTCGGACGCGGACCCCACGGAGAAGCTGCCTAGGCAGGGGAGGAGCCGGAAGGAGAATGGGCTGGCCCACGCTAAGGCCACCAAGAGGGGGCGCCGCAACAGCAAGAGTAGCAGAGTGAGTGGGAGGGAGCGAAAAGCCATGAAGGTCCTTCCTGTTGTAGTTGGTAGGTATGTGTACGTGTGTGTGTGTGTGTGTGTGTGTGTGTGTGTGTGTGTGTGTGTGTGTGTGTGTGTGTGTGTGTGTGTGTGTGTGTGTGTGTGTGTGTGTGTGTGTGTGTGTGTGTGTGTGTGTGTGTGTGCATGCATGTGTCTTCCAAGGTCTAATATTTACACAAATCATGTCAACTAAGGACATTTAGCATCGTTGGGGTAAGGAAACAGTGGGTTGCGGTGAGCTTAAAAAGTATTAATTACATAAGCATGGAGGGGTATGGAAATGAGGGGTTTCCCACTCAGAATACATAACCTCATAACCTGCAGCTGACTGTTGACACATCAACTATGATTAAAGTGCAGGGCAGTTTGTGATTGTTGCTGTTTTGGTAATCAGTACCTGGAGGGTGAGTGGTTTCACCTCTTCTCTGAGTATACAGTATATCCAGCTTCTCAAGCTCCAGTTCAGTGTGTTTCAATCTAGAGCAAGACCACTCCTACTCTCTCCAGGAGAGAGAAGAATCATTTTTGTCTTAATTTGTTGTTGTCTAGTATTGTCTTTTGCTAGCTAGGGCCATCTACTTTACGTACTATCCTCCCTTTCTGTATCGTATGACACTCACTGTCCCCTTTCCTCCCGGCTGGCTTGCCCTATCCTTCTGCTCGGTGGCTGAGTATGTCAGGTGAGCAAAAATGGAGGAAAGTTAAACTAAACTAAAATTTAACTTCCATCATCATTTCACTCCCTCCTCTCTACCTTCCCTTCCTATGTAGCCACTGCTAACACCACTTCCTATCACCCCAGATTTCAGGTTCCTGCATTTAACCTTAGGAAACTCTTCGCCACCTTCTCCTCCCTCCTTAATCCCCCTCCCCCCTCTCTCTGCGGAAGACATTGTCAACCCTTATGAAAAGAAGGTAGACAATATCCACTCAGTCAGCCTATTGAGTCCACTGGTATGACTCACACAGAACTACCCTACACCTTGACCCCTTTCTCCCCTCTCTCTACAGATGAAATTCTAGTGCCGTCTGGCCGCTCGATAACCTGCCCACCTGACCTCAACCCCTCCTCCCTTTTCCAGACCATCTCATTCCTAACTTCCCTCGTCAATTCTTCCCTGACCACTGGCTGCATCCCCTCTGACTCCAAAATGGCTAGAGTCACTCCCCTTCTCAAGAAACCAACACTCAACCCCTCTGACATAAAAAATGACAGACCGGTATCCCGGTATCCCGGTATCCCGGTCTTTCTTGTCTTTCTTGTCTTTCCAAAGCACTTGAGCGTGCAGTCTGACCATCACTCTTGTTATCTCTTTCAGAAAAAATCTTCTTGACCCTAACCAGTCTGGCTTCAAGACGGGTCACTCAACAGAGACCGCTCTCCTCTGTGTCACGAAGGCTCTCCGCACTGGCAAAGTTGACTCTCTCCTCTGTCCTCATCCTCCTAGATCTATCCGATGCCTTGGACACAGTGAACCATCAGATCCTCCTTTCCACCCTCTCAGTGCTGGGCGTCTCAGGCTCTGCACACTTTTGGATTGCATTCTACCTGGCTCCTACCAGGTAACTTGGAGAGGATCTGTGTCTGCACCACATGCTCTCACTACTGGTGTCCCCCAGAGCTCGGTTCTAGGCCCAATCCTCTTCTCTCTATATACCAAGTCACTCAGCTCCATCATATCCTCACATGGTTTCTCCTATCATTGCTATGCAGATGACACTCAACTACTTTTCTCCTTCCCTCCTTCTGACAAATAGGTGGTGACACGCATCTCTGTGTGCCTGGCAGATATCTCAGCTTGGATATCGGCCCACCACCTCAAGCTCAACTCCGACAAGACGGAACTACGCTTGCTCCCGGGGAAGGCCTGCCCACTCCAAGACCTCTCCGTCACAGTTGACAACTTCACAGTGACCCCCTCCCAGAGTGCAAAGAACCTTGGCGTGACCCTGGACAACACCATGTCTTCCTCTGCAAATATCAAAGCAGTGACTCGCTACTCCAGGTTCTTGCCCTTTAACATCTGTAGAGTACGACCCTACCTCACACAGGAAGCCGTGCAGGTCCTAATCCAGGCACTTGTCACCTCCCGTCTGGACTAATGCAACTCGCCGTTGGCAGAGCTCCCCGCTTGTGTCATCAAACCCCTGCAACATATCTGGAACGCCACAGCACGCTTGGTGTTCAACCTTCCGAAATTCTCCCATGTCACCCAGTCCTCCGCACACTCCACTTGCATCCACTACAAGACCATGGTGCTTGTCTACGGAGCAGCAAGGGGAACTTCCCCTCCCTGCACTCAGGCTATGCTCAAACCCTACATCCCAACCCGAGCACTCAATTCTGCCACCTTTGGTATCTTGTCCATTCCAGCTCAACCCAGTCAAACCTCTTCTCTGTCCTGCCACCTCAATGGTGGAATGAGCTTTGCCCTGAAGCTAGGACTGAAGAGTCCCTGCCCATCTTCTGAAAACACCTGAAAATCTACCTCTTCAATGAGTATCTTAATATAAGATATCTGTCTTATTCCCCTCCCCCCCATTAAAAAAATAGTATTTTCCAGCTAGCAGTGACTTTGCTGATCATTTCTGTATCGTGGGAAAATGTACTTACTACGACTGTGATATCTGGTTGTCTCACATATCTATCTTAAGATGAATGGGGTCATTTCCATGTAAAAGGAGCCATGAGCACCAACATGTGAAGTTCATAGGAGAATGTCCAATTGGGTGTAAAATGAAAGCTATGAGTACCAAATCGGTAACGGACAATTCCGAAAAAATCTGTCAGGAATTTCTGCAATTGAGTTGGCTACAATGGGAAATCATAGTAGTCACATAATAGTTTGGATCGCACAGTATGGTACAGTACAGCACAGTACAGTAAAGAAAAGTAGAGTGTAGTTCAGTACACAGTAGAGCACACTAGAATTTAGTACACTATAATGTAATGTATTGTACTGTACTGAACTCTACTGTACTTTACCATACTCTACTGAACTATACTTTACACTACTGTACTCTACTGTTCTGTACTGAACTCTACGGTACTAAACTCTACTGTTCTGTACTCTATTGTGTTCTACTGAGCTCTACTGTGCTGATGTCCAAACTAGTGAAACATAGACGTCTGTGATTGGTTTAGATTTGGTTCGGACCAACCAAATGTGGTCTTGTTTGGGGGCAGAGGTCATTCAAATAATAGCCAGTGTGTAGAATAACACCCAAATAATGAAAGGAGGATATTTCATATTTATACTTTTGTGTACCTATTTAGGAAACATCACCATAAAGAGAATGACATTCATATCCAGAATTATGCATCTATTTTAGTACAAATCGGGGACCTATGACGAAATTCCGTTACCGCAATTCTGTTACCGGGTGTAAATCAATTAACTTACTGTAGTTCAATAAACAAAAGAACCATGTCATACATGACACCCCATTATTTCTGCAGGCATCGTTTAATCTTAAAATACAGTGCCTTCAGAAAGTGTTCACACCCATTGACCTTTTCCACAGTTTGTTGTGTTACAGCCTGAATTTACAATTTATTAAATTTAGGTTTTTGGTCACTGGCCTACACACAATACCCCATAATGTCAAAGGGGAATAATGCTTTTCAAAATTCTATATAAGTCAAGAAATCTGTCATTTATTTAGAAGTTTTTGCCGAAGAGATCTTAGTCGTGCAATTTTATTTGGGATCTATTTGGGATCTCGAGCCCTCCAGAAATCTTCCCCCCAAAAATGATGTAGACATTGCAAGGCCTTGAGGGAGTCACCGTTTTATGGATGACATTTTGGTATATGCAAATACCATGGAGGAGCACGACGAGTGACTAAAAAGAGAATGATTCAACCAGACTAAAAGTTGAACAAATTAAAGTGTGCCCTCAGTCAAACACAGCGACGTTTCCTGGGACACCTCATTGATCCAATCAGGCCTGATTCAGAGAAAGTGGGGGCCATCTGGCAGCTTTTCCCCACCAGGGAAATTGCAGGAGCTGAAGAGAGTTATTGGGATGGATAAATACCTAGGGTAGTATATCCCCAACCTGTCCACAGTGGGTCAACCACTGCATGAGCTCCTGAGGTCAAAGACGGCATGGACATGGGATCACGCACACCAGGCAGTGTCCCAGTGCCTCAAAGAACTTCTGAAGACTTCCCCAGTCCTGACGTTCTATGACAGCAACAGAGCCATTGCAGTCTCAGCAGACGCAAGCAGCTTTGGGCTTGACAGTGTACTACTACAGCTCCATGGTGAGGAATGGAAGCCTGTGGTTTACTGCTACAGCTCCATGGTGAGGAATGGAAGCCTGTGGTTTACTGCTACAGCTCCACTGTGAGGAATGGAAGCCTGTGGTGTACTACTACAGCTCCATGGTGAGGAATGGAAGCCTGTGGTGTACTACTACAGCTCCATGGTGAGGAATGAAAGCCTGTGGTGTACTACTACAGCTCCATGGTGAGGAATGGAAGCCTGTGGTGTACTGCTACAGCTCCACTGTGAGGAATGGAAGCCTGTGGTGTACTGCTTACAGCTCCATGGTGAGGAATGGAAGCCTGTGGTGTACTACTACAGCTCCATGGTGAGGAATGGAAGCCTGTGGTGTACTACTACAGCTCCATGGTGAGGAATGGAAACCTGTGGTATACTACTACAGCTCTATGGTGAGGAATGGAAGCCTGTGGTGTACTACTACAGCTCCACTGTGAGGAATGGAAGCCTGTGGTGTACTGCTACAGCTCCATGGTGAGGAATGGAAGCCTGTGGTGTACTACTACAGCTCCATGGTGAGGAATGGAAACCTGTGGTATACTACTACAGCTCTATGGTGAGGAATGGAAGCCTGTGGTGTACTACTACAGCTCCACTGTGAGGAATGGAAGCCTGTGGTGTACTGCTACAGCTCCATGGTGAGGAATGGAAGCCTGTGGTGTACTACTACAGCTCTATGGTGAGGAATGAAAGCCTGTGGTGTACTGCTACAGCTCCAAGGTGAGGAATGGAAGCCTGTGGTGTACTACTACAGCTCCACGGTGAGGAATGGAAGCCTGTGGTGTACTACTACAGCTCCACGGTGAGAAATGGAAGCCTGTGGTGTACTACTACAGCTCCACGGTGAGGAATGGAAGCCTATGGTGTACTACTACAGCTCCACGGTGAGGAATGGAAGCCTGTGGTGTACTACTACAGCTCCACGGTGAGGAATGGAAGCCTGTGGTGTACTGCTACAGCTCCATGGTTAGGAATGGAAGCCTGTGGTGTACTACTACAGCTCCACGGTGAGGAATGGAAGCCTATGGTGTACTGCTCCTTGTGGCTCATGGAGGCAGAAACCAGATAATCAGAGATGGCGCTGACAGAGATGGTCGCCTCGCGTCGCATTCTTAGGTGACAGACCACAGGCCCTTGGTCCCACTAATGAACAGCAAAGACTTGGATAACGTGCCTTTACGGTGCCACTACTCATGAGGCCGATGGGGTTCAAACCCACAGCGGAGTACGCGCCAGGACAAACTATGGTCGTGGCGGACACTCTTTCAAGGAGTCTAACGATACTCACAGAAAAGGAAACAGACACACACACACATACATTGAGCGTTACATTGCCGCCATGATCAACAACATACCTGGTACAAAGAGAGAAATGGAGAGCAGAGTTGCCGCCGCAGCAGATGATGAACTACAGACAGTGATCAAGTACAGGTTCAGGCAGGCCAGAACATGTGAGTAAAACCCCAGTCATGGAGAGTTTTTCCCAGTGAAAAGTGAACATTCAGAGTACAATGGTATGATCACAAGGGGGAACCGCATACTAGTACCACAGACACAGAGGGCGGACATTCTTGATAGAATACACGATGGACATCAAGGTCAGACTAAATACAGAGAGAGGGCCAATGCCTCGGTATTGTGGCCGGGGATCTCAGAGAAGAAAAAGGTCATGTCAGTCTTGGCCCAGCAAAAGGAGCCACTAATCTCAACACCGCTCCCTGGCAGGCCATGGAGAAGAATTGATCTGGATCTATGCGTGCATAACAAACAAAACGATCTGATTATATCTGACTACCACTTAAGATTCATAGAAATACTACATATGCCTACAACCACAAGCACACAGGTTGCCCTTAAGCTGAAAGGAACCTTTGCAAGGTATGGGATTGCAGATGAGGTCGTTAGTGAAAATGGGCCCCAATTCTCTATTTCCGAGTTCCAAGAAATGGCAAAGCAGCTTGACGTTAAGCACATTACGTCCAGCGCTCACAACCCTCCGGGTAACGGTCACACAGAAAGGGCAGTGCAGACCGCAAAGAGGATTCTGAAGCAGAAAGACCAGCTGATTGCTCTCATGTGCTACAAGTCAACCCCATGCACAACAACGGGAATGAGCCCAGCAGAGTTCCTCATGGGTAGAAGAATCTGAACGACGCTCCCAACCTTGGTGAGAAACCTGCAACCTAAGTGGCCCAACAACAACAAAAAACACATCAGGATACAGCAGAAAAGAGGAAACGAGCCTTCTACGACAACCAACGTCACGGGGCTAGACCACGACAGTTGCTAACGCCAGGAGAAACAGTGCTCACCAAGCTCGATTGCCTAAAAGATTGGACAACACCTGCAGTGGTAACAGGTGAAAGCGCCACACCTAGGTTTTACGACGTCGAGATGCAGAAATGAGGAACACTACGACTTAACTGTCGCCACCTCCGGGCAGTGTCCACTCCAACTAAAGGCATTACGCCTGCCTCTCCTGAGAGAAGAGTAAATACTGCCAGACAAGGGTCAAGAAGAGGATGTTTGAAATCAATGGTTTTTGTTCAGCGTTACATAATAACATAGGTTTACAGCAACACAAAACAAGGATCAGATTTTTGCAATCTGAGACCACAGGGGATGGCATCAATATAACAAACCCTGAATGCTTGAAAGAGGCTGCATGCTGAGAAGGGGCTAACATTTTGATTATGTGAGAAAAAGGCTCACGCTCCTTTGCTATGTATTCAGCATTTGAAAACACAAGACTGTTAAAATGCAACGGTGGTGTTAGACGGTGTTGATGCTCCACAGATTTAGCAGGATGTGTTGAGCGTTATGCTCGTGCTGTTGTGAAAAATAGAGGAATGAATAATGGCACCCTCCACAGCATAGTCTCTTCCCACAATGCTGGGCCTGTTTGCTTACTAATGCAGGACCGCATCCACTGACAAACCAACTCCCGCTGTGTCTGAACGGACCAAGCAGAGAGAAGTAGAGTCTGCAGTCGGTGCTGTGGATCTAAGCTATATCATACCATATGTGTGCGTGTGTGCACAGGTGTGAGTGTTGGCACGTGCTGAATGAACGGAAGGAAAACATGACATACGCACCCCCATTGTCTACGTACATCTATGCAGGTCTACTCTGAGAGAGTCGTTCACGCCGAAACTGGCGCAGGCCAGGTGTACAGGCGGCGCTGACTAACTTTACTCAGTGTGACAACGTTATCATGGCACGTTTGCTGGAAAGGTGTTAAAGTGTTGCCAGCTAATTAGCTAGCGACCAAATATAGAGTTAACACATGGTATAAGTGTCTGCAAGGTAATGCAGCCTGGTAATGGTAATGCAGCCTGCAGTACAAGTAGAGGAGGAAACAGCCACTCGATTGCCATCTTCTACCATGGTTCACATGATCTATGCAAACACTTTTTCGTGCCACATGCATTTAGTCTACACACCCACAAACAGCACAAAACCAGTAACTCTATATGCAGTGAGCTACAGTCTGCCTGTCAAAGACAGCTTTTTCTCAATGGGACACCACATGATATTTATCATCTCACATTATACCAATATACTCGTATTATACAAAACCAGTAACTCTATATGCAGATTCTGTCATAAACACCTTTTCCTCAATGTCATATCACATTGATGTTTACCATCTCAATTTATAGTAATTGTTGTGTCTTTGGCTATGCCGGATTAAGTGATACGACATGCTATTCTATAAAATCATTTCTCCGTAATTAATATTACCTGATTGTACTAATCATGTAAATGTAATTAACTAGAGAGTTGGGGCACCATGAAATAATATTTATAGAGCTGTTATCTTCTGAATAAACTCTTAAAGACCTAGTAATATTTTACATCAATAGCAGTCAATATTAATTGTCACCTTAATTCAGTCTCATCTGAAAGCTGTAAATTCTTGGTTATCTGCATGAACCCTGGCTAACAATTTGAATCAGCAATACAAAATTGGGTTTAATTATTTATTTACTAAATAGCTAACTAATCACCCAGAATTACATATACACATAATTAATCATAACTTGATTACAAATTACGTCATAAAGGACAACGTCCCTAGCATGCAGAATAGATATGACAGCTGGTTACACAAAAGAAAAGGGGCTGGGTTTGAGTGAAAGAGCGGGAAGGCCGAGGAAAAAAGGGCGAAACAGTGCTATCGTAAATACAGTATCTTATGCATTCTAAATTACCGCCCATTTGGAAAAGGAAAATGCAATAAATATTTACTCTGAGCTGCGCTTCGGTAGGTTGGTGGTAGATAGAAGGCTGTGTTGCCCAAACAAGTCCATTGAAGAATGTCTCTGCTGGTAAATTGGATACGTTGTAGTAACGTCCTGGTGTGGTAGACGGGATACTCTGTCTGTTCCTTCCTAACCTGCGTTTGCAGCTACTGTTGCTAACTCAATGGCTAGGAGGTATCACTTCTGTAGTGAATAAGAGTTCAAAGTTCATACCATTCGCAACCAAAGCTCATGCTTCTGTAGTTATTATCTGAACCATTCTGACATCGAACCGTCGTCCTCGCATCCTCGGAACAGCAGATTACATTGTCATCAAGGCTTTATATAGGAAGGGAGAGGAGGGCGTGTTTTATAGCCCATGTCCCTTCACAGGGGCGGGCCACTGATTGAGCATAGCCCTCACCTTATGAAAACCCAAATCTCACATTTTAGAAGCTAAAATCACATTTCATCCCATCACAAATAATTTCATATTCAAACATTTAAATTGAACAACAATTCCATGTGAATCCGATAACTCTGATGTGTAGACTTTCCACTGTATGCCATCTTATCATTGATGAGAATGTCTCAGATGACAACCGAACTGACATCATATTCATTAAGTACCACCGCATATGTTAAATTGGTCGGATTACCAAAATATAGTTCATTTCCGCCCACCTTCTGATGTTCCCAGAATCACTATGTTAACCAAGGTGTTTGCAAATGTAACATCAGTAGGGTAGAGAGGAAAAGGGGGGGAAGAGGTATTTATGACTGTCATAAACCTTCCCCCAGGCCAACGTCTTGACAGTAATATACTGTAGTTATGTATCCCTTACCATGCATTAATGTATTGAAAAGACTGACTGCGTCACCTTTCCCCTCTTCCTCCCCCTTTTCCTCCTCACCACCCATCCTCCCTCTTCTTCTCCTCCTCCCCTCCTCTCACCTATACCAGGTGTGTTCCTAGCCTGTTGGACACCTTTCTTTGTGGTACATGTGACCAACGTGCTGTGCGTGTCCTGCAAAATCAGCCCTACTCTGATCTCCGTGGTAACGTGGCTGGGCTACGTCAACAGTGCTGTCAACCCCATCATCTACACTGCCTTCAACGCAGAGTTCCGAAATGTCTTTCACAAACTTTTCTGCTGTCGAGCATGAGGCCTGAGTTCTGGAACCTATTTGACAAACTATTCATTGAGATAGAAGAACAACTTTCTTTAAGGTTCAATCTGAGACCTGAATTCTAGAATGTTGCACTCGGCCATGAGACCTGAATTAAATTATCTTTCACAAAACTCCTCGGTTGATGGATGTGAGAGTGACTTTCTTACCCAAAGGGGTTTTCCTGGATCTAAGTGCTGGCAGAAGGTGAGGTTGTCAAAATGGATGAACCATACAGGGGACAACCTGACAAAATTCGACTGATGCCTTAGTTGACATATTGTGAACTGAAAGACAGTGGCTCACTGTATCTGATGTTTTTACATTGAAGTTGATACTGTGTGACGGTTTTTTGTCCTGTAAAATATTGCTTGGATAAAGAAGATGGTGAATACTGTTAATATCATAGCCCAAATGCATAAAATATGTGAACAATGTGCACATTTAAGAACACGTAACTATTTGATATTTGAGTTTTGATTTCTCTCAGAATTAAATGTTAATGCTATGTATGGTTCTCTGTTTTGATTTAATAATGTGCAGGTTTTCTGTGAAATTTCATGGTATTTTCTTTATAATATACTTTGTCTCCTTTTATCCTGAGGACGTGGGAGACTTAAGGGACGTAGTGTGGCCTAAGAGAAACTTACATTATACAACAAACATTACATATTCTATCTTGTGGATTACGGACATTGCCTGTAGATAATATCATGAACATTTACGTCACAAGAAGTGACAAATTACAGACTTCAGGGCCAACAATGTGGAAAGAACTATTTAAGATGATATCATTCGTAAAGTTATACTTTGACCTATTTTGATCAAGTGCTACAAAAGTGCGGTGAATTAACTGCGGTGAATGTGACAAATGTAAACAATTCTCTTTGTCGTTGATCGAAAAGTAATAAAACATGTTCCACATAATATGAATGCCGTATTTCCCCTATGTAAGAAACTGAGAACACTCGTCACAATCAGAATTAAATCATTTGAAATGACATAGATACGATCTATTTTTCCATGTCACTGAGAGCGATACGGAATGTTGGTCGATCCCCTCATGTCAACAAAAGCCACCGAAGACACTGCCGTATTACACCCACAGGAAATGATCATTACACGTTAAATGATCCTTGTCCGCAAGACATATGTTGCCAGGGAGGCTTATCGTGTTATCCACAAGGGGGAGAGAAAAACGCAATCATGCAATTTCACCTCAAGCGTAAAGGCCTGAGCGCTGAGCTTAATGAGCCGTCTTTGCTGTGGCTGGCGGACGCAGCTCTCACCCAGCTAGAGGAACACGTACACCCAGAGATGGAGAGCTGAGATGTGGGGCGGCAGGGTAGCCTAGTGGTTAGAGCGTTGGACTAATAGCCGGAAGGTTGCATGTTCAAACCCCCTGAACAGGCAGTTAACCCACTGTTCCTAGGCTGTCATTGAAAATAAGAATTTGTCTAGTTAAATAAAGGTTTCTTTTTATTTTTTTTAAATACTTAGTGACCAGCCACCATGTATGGAAACAATCTATGTAGATCTGATCTACAGCCAGCCACTGACCACACTAGCAATCGTCCCCACAGCATGCCTGAAAGCCAAGGCAGAGCACCAAGAGTGATAAAATCACAGTTGGATGTTTTAATCTCTGGCCATGCTATGATGACCTGACACAAGGAAATGTGACTCTTCTTAAACCATAAAGGCAAAGGCAGTCTGAGGGGAAAATGGCCCACAACTCTGTTGTCGGACACCAGGGGTTTGCTAGAGCGTTATCTCACAAAAACACCTATAAACGGAAGGGATCACTGCCACTACCTGCCTTTCCAACCAAGGTGCATGAATAGAGGAGAAGACTGAGGTACAGAGGATATTCAGCAACTGTTGGAAAACAATGGAGTTAAATAAAAAGGCTTCATTAATTGTTAAAAGTAGAACCAATGGGTTTCGGCTTATGGCATTTTTAAAAACGGACAGAGGAGCTTTTTAAGTATTTATCCTTTGAAGACGGCATTGATAAATACTGAATCAAATCAAGGAAGGAATCCTATTTCTTCCATCGTTTTCATTGTTGATGCATTGTGCATCACAGAGATAATCTCTTCCATCTGCTGTCTTTGTCACGGACTAAATAAGACAGAGTAATGAACGGAGAAAATGGGTGAGAAAATCTATTCCGAACTGTTTAATCTCCTTCTCTCCAATCCCTCTTTATGCCCATTAATACTGCGTTTTGGAGAGCTGTACCTTTCAGTCTCCTTTCCTTTCAAGACCCGTGGCCCTCTTAGATCCATCCATTTCATTCACACAAAAAGTTATGTCCTATTACCCCAAATCATATCTTCAATATGAGGAACATTTTGAAAGGCAATTTCTTTCCAAAGAGGTTCTTCAATATTCTCTTAAAAGGAGTCTAATTTCACTCCCTATTCCGAACCCAAATAGACCATCAGTAACAGAGTGAAATGATATATGATGCTGTCAGAGCACACCAGGAGAAGTGAAGAAAAGCAAAGTTAACAGGGCAAAGCATGTACAGTTAGGCAGTCAGAGGGATTGAAGTTCAGCAGATTGAAGTCCAGAATGGTTGCACACATACAGAGAAGATATAACGGGAGAGTCGGAATGCCTCGCAGCTGTTATAAATCAAAACCCCGGCCCTCAGCATCTAATGACAGAAATAATTCACCCGACAGTATACATTTGTAATTTCATGGATTGGATGTTCAATGTACAAAGCCGAAAGTAAAAATGGAATCAAAGTATGATCAAGGATACAAGGTTACAAGAATTCCAACGGTATCGATTTATATGTCAAACAAACTGGGCTGATATGTGATAAATGGAGAAGGAGGAGAAGGGGGGTCGACAGGTAGAGGAGGCCGTGTTTTGTTGTGGAGAAATGTGAAAAAGAAGGAAAAGTAATAACATACAGTATGTATGGATTTTCTCAAAAGCTCAATGTCCTGTCTGTCTGTCTGGTTTCTGTATGTCTGTCCATCTGTCTGTCATTCTTTGTGTCTGTCTTCCATCTGTAAGTTAAAAAGGTCATTTCTTTTTCAAACTTGAAAACAATCAGAATATTTAGCAATTCACTTCTTTATTGAAGTATTCTCTCAACTGACAGCTGGGCCTAAAACAGTAGCATTCGTTCACACTTAAATCAACAGGAATGCATGAATGGAAGGTGAAATAGACCGTTTAAATGAGTCTCCAACTAGTTATTGTCATTAGTTAAAATGCAAAGCAAAATGAAATCCTTTCCTGGAAATCAACCAAGATGTTGTGACTTTTTACTTGAAATTAATTGAGAAGTAATTGCACATGTTGTTTTGAAACATGTGGATGACTGATTTTCATAGTTAACTCAAGGAAGGCTGATTTAATACCTGGGTACGTTAACATTGGACTCGAGTGTCTGCTAACTCGTTTCAAACTCATAGCAAAGCGGCTTGCCAGTTTCTCACTGTGAAGCAGAAACAGATGTTGCAACCAGCTCAACAACTTTGAGTGTTATCAAAAAAAGTATACTTGAAGGACTTTTGAATCAATCCACAGCAGTAGAAGCAATTTACAAGATGTCCCAGCTATGGTGGTGAAACCTAAATCCATTGGAATGCTTTACGTTCAGGTTTCATTTAATATCCATTATCTCTGTGCCTGTCCTGGCTGGACCGGGGCCAGGGCTAAAGGACGGGACGCTACGTTCTCACTACAGGGTCTGTTAACACAGTGAGGCTTTGCGCCCACTGCTGAGTGGGTTAAAGTGGGTTAAAGAGGGAGAGATATGCAGCTGTTTTCTGTTTTCCCATTGATTCAAGCTCCTCCTTATCCCCGGCTTTGTTAGAAAGACAATCCAACGTATTTCTCGCTCTTTCATTCGCACTCCACTCCTCCTGAAATAGATTTGCGAGGATGGTGGAGCGTTGCCTAAGCTCTCTTCGAGTCTGTGAGGAGCAAAGGGGGTGAGTCATATGATCTGTCAAGCACCCCTCTATCTTAACTCCCTCCCTACTCCTGTTTTTCTCAATCAAACGCAATCCATCAGTTTAACAAAACACACCTATTTCATTGCAAAATCAATTTATTTTCCCTAGATCAAGTTGTACATGACTGATTATTTATTTTTCCCCAAATCAAGTTATACAGGTACTTTTACTTTTAATCAAACTACACAAATTGATCAGCACGTTCGAACGCACAGCATCATCAACATCACAACTCTTATTGGCGCCATGGTGTTGGTCCACTGAGAACTACAGTCAGTCAGTGATTACATCTGCATTATCTAACAATCTCCCTATCGACTGAATGGACAAACAACAGCTGAGAGGCATATTGAGCAGAACACAACCCCACCGCAGGGGGACTCGTTATGCAACTGATTATAGTCTACTGTACTGTACCTCACCACCAATCAGTGTCCCTAGGAACTCGTTATGCAACTGATTATAGTCTACTGTACTGTACCTCACCACTAATCAATCAGTGTCCCTAGGAACTCGTTATGCAACTGATTATAGTCTACTGTACTGTACCTCACCACCAATCAGTGTCCCTAGGAACTCGTTATGCAACTGATTATAGTCTACTGTACTGTACCTCACCACCAACCAATCAGTGTCCCTAGGAACTCGTTATTAAACATACAGTTCCTTGCAAAATTATTCATCCACCTTTGGAGTTTTTTTGTTGCATAAAAACCTGAAATTTAAATGGATTTTTATTTGGATTTCATGTAATGGACATACACAAAATAGTCCAAAATGGTGATGTGAAATTAAAACAATAACTTGTTTAAAAAATTGAAATAAAAAATTGAAATGGTACGTACATATGTATTCACCCCCTTTGCTATGAAGCCCTAAATAAGATCCGGTGCAAACAATTACCTTCAGAAGTCACATAATTTGTTAAATAAAATCCACCTGTTTGCAATCTAAGTGTCACATGATCTGTCACATGATCTAAGTATATATTTATTTTATGTATTTATTTCACCTTTATTTAACCAGGTAGGCTAGTTGAGAACAAGTTCTCATTGACAACCTGGCCAAGATAAAGCAAAGCAGTTCGACACATACAACAACACAGAGTTACACATGGAATAAACAAACGTACAATCAATAATACAGTAGAAAAATCTATAAACAGCATGTTCTGAAAGGCCCCAGAGTCTGCAATACTACTAAGCAAGGGGCACCATGAAGACCAAGGAGCTCTCCAAACAGGTCAGGGACAAAGTTGTGGAGAAGTAGAGATCAGGGTTGGGTTATAAAAAAAGATCAGAAACTTTAAACATCCCACGGAGCTCTGGTCAGACGAGATAAAAATTTAGCTTTTTGGCCATCAAGGAAAACTCTATGTCTGGCGCAAACCCAACACCATCCCCAGAGTTTTTCATTGGCAGGGACTTGGAAACCAGTCAGTATTGAGGAATGATGGCACTAAATAAAGGGAAATTCTTGAGGGAATTCAGTCTTCCAGAGATTTGAAACTGGGATGGAGGTTCACCTTCCAGCACTACAATTACCCTAAGCACACTGCTAAAGCAACACTCGAGTGGTATAAGGGGAAACATTTAAATGTCTTGGGATGGCCTAGTCAAAGCCCAGACCTCAATCCAATTGAGAATCTGTGATATGACTTAAAGATTGCTGTACATCAGCGGAACCCATCCAACTTGAAGGAGCTGGAGCAGTTTTGCCTTGAAGAATGGGCAAAAATCCCAGTGGTTAGATGTGCCAAGCTTATAGACATACCCCAAGAGACTTGCAGCTGTAATTGCTGCAGAAGGTGGATCTACAAAGTATTGGCTTTGGGGGGTGAATAGTTATGCACTCTCAAGTTGTCATTTTTTTGGTCTTATTTCTTGTTTGTTTCACAAGAAAAAATATTCAGCATCTTCGAAGTGGTAGGCATGTTATGTAAATCAAATGATACAAACCCCCCTAAAAAAATCTTTTTTTAATTCCAGGTTGTAAGGCAACAAAATAGAAAAAATGTCAAGGGGGGGTGAATACTTTCGCAAGTCACTGTAGACCTAACATCATCACAGGCTCTTCCACGCACCTTTTTCTCACCAATCAAAACATGGTTACTTGCGATTCAATTCCATATGCTTTATTGTCCAACAGAATTTCATAAAACAGAAAATTGTAAAGACAGGATCATGTAAGGACACAGTTTTTCCGTATCAGACAGGGCCCTTGAATTTCGAGCCTGGGGCCTTCAAGAAGAAGCTCTGAAAATATGTGGAACACTATAACTATGGGAGGAGGATGGAGCCCTCGAGTTGTTATCAGCTTGGTATTTGAAGCCACAACTGCAAGCAGACACTGGCAAGGTCCTATGATTAAAGTTGGGGGAAACTTTAGTTTGTTGCTAGGTTACAGTATATACATTGAGGGGAAAAAGTATTTGATCCCCTGCTGATTTTGTACGTTTGCCCACTGACAAAGAAATGATCAGTCTATAATTTTAATGGTAGGTTTTTTTAACAGTGAGACAGAATAACAACAAAAAAATCCAGAAAAACGCATGTCAAAAATGTTATAAATTGATTTGCATTTTAATGAGGGAAATAAGTATTTGACCCCCTCTCAATCAGAAAGATTTCTGGCTCCCAGGTGTCTTTTATACAGGTAACGAGCTGAGATTAGGAGCACACTCTTAAAGGGAGTGCTCCTAATCTCAGCTTGTTACCTGTATAAAAGACACCTGTCCACAGAAGCAATCAATCAGATTCCAAACTCTCCACCCTGGCCAAGACAACCACCAAAAACCCGATATATGTAGAGGAGGAGGATGAACAGGGTCATCGACGAGATTCTTGACCATACCTTCTCTGTTAGAGAGTACAATAGATATTACAGGTCCACATCAGATCTAGGAGAGCAAATGATCATGCAGAGACACTGATGTGACCTTTTGTTTGGCCATAGCTCCTCTCATCCCTGCAGCATTATAATTAATGCAAGACTGACTGTATTTTCCTCTCAGCGAGAAATCGTGTTTAATCCCTCGTTTCTCCTTTTCTGCCTAAACACACAGATTTTTGTTAAAAGGTAGTTCTGAAAGTTTTGATGAAAAATTGTAAAGAAACGTTTTACTCTCAACTCTCAACTCTCACTAAGGTCACAAGCTTGATGTAATCATGTGTGCAGTGAATATGGGACCAAATACTAAACTTTTGACTATTGTATTACTGAATTTGTCAAAATACTTATGACTTCTTCCAAAGGGAGGAGTAAATACAGAAATTGCTTTCATTTCTAAATGGTAAAACAAATATGTATGGAAATACCCTCAAATAAAAGGTGGCATTCTGTACTGTTGCCTCATATGAAACATTTTTATCTCAAATCCAAAATGCCGAAGCATAGAGCCAAATGTAAACATTTTAGCTTCAATGTCCAAATAAATACGGAGGGGAGTGTAGTAGCAGGGACACATATTTCATGAAAAAAGTATCGAACTTGCAAAGTATACTGCAGGAAACAACTTCTATTCTTCTGACTTCAACGGATCTCATTAGAGTGCATTTTTCCCCCGAAAGTAAAGAACATTGTTATCAAAGCCTTCTTAAGTTTACTTAGGAAGATGAAGGTCAGGTAAACAGAATGCATTCATAAAACAGTAGAGGCTTATGGCCATAATATTTAATAGCTAGACAGAGAAAACATACAAAACACCCTTAAACAAAGTGACACTTTTAGTGATACACTGAATGTCTGTATACTACCTGAAAAAACAGACATCAGCGAGCAGATCAGAAGCTGTGAGGAATTGAAGAGATTTAACAAAAAAATGTTACTTTACTAAGGGATGCTGTCCACACTCAATCAAAAGTATTCAATAGTCTTTGAAACAATGTGTCAAGGTCAAAGTTGAACACTAAACAGGCAGAGAAACATAAGCTTCCTGAATTCATCAAGGGGCCCGAGGGTTAAAAGTTTTATCAGGCCAAATCAGAACTTCTGAACAACATGTGCATCTCCAATACTCCTGCTAATCCTACACTGATATCAATACATGATCATCGGGAAAGTTTGAGTTACAAGTGCATAATATCTGAAGTTATTATTTGACCCCTGAGGTGAAAAATAATGAAAGATTGATCCAACAGTTGACTGAGCTGACAGTGAATAAAAGCCTACGTGATGAGATTTCACACTGAGCATCATCTTGAAACATGCACATGGCTGAGGTGTCTGAATCAGGGGCGCAATTTTCACTGGGGACAGGGGACGGGGGGACGGGGACGGGGGATACAAAACGAGGCAACGGTGTGCTTTAGGACCATGTGGTTGTCTCCGAGCGGTCGGGTAGGCTGTTTGGAGTGTTGATCTGACTAGATAAACTAAAATAACAACAATAATAATAATAATGTCACCCCCACTTCTAAAACCAAAGTTGCACCCTTGGTTTGAATCAAGACTAAAATGAGAGTCTGATCTGAGGAGCGCTGTAAAAAAAAAAAAAATGCTGCCTCTGCTTGGATTTCAAATGGCTGTGTATGAAGACTGATATCCCGTCAGACTGTTGCGCTGCGTTTTATCAAGTGGAGCCTTGACGGCAGCTTTCATTCCGATGATTGATGGTACAAAAAATATCACCCCACGAGTGCTACACAACAATATATCATTCAGCAATCACTACTCTTGAGAGAAAGTAAAATGACTGGTTTGAAAACAAAAACAGCCCGTTAATTATGATTGAAATAGGATCCCAATGCAGATATGAGCCTAGTTTCCATACTAATTTCTCTCTCTCTCTCTCTTGCACTCTCTCTCTCTAAATCCCTCTGGCTGAGAAAATGTTTCCGCCTGGGCCTCGGGGTAGTAGTGTATGACGTAACCATGGCATGACTCCAATGTATAACATTGTGTTTTTTAAAGTGACACCTCTCTCCCACTGGTGAGCTTGCCAAGACTATTTGTGGAGCTCTAATGATGTTCCCCACCTGCTTTGCTGAGAAACTAAAGGTGCTAATCCGACAGACACAAAGTGTCAGAGGATAGATAAAACAGGGAGGAAGAGAGAGAGAGAGGGAGGGAAATAAAGGGAGAGAGGGGGAGTGGGAGAGCAAGTGAGTGAGAGAGAGAGAGAGATGAGTAAGTGGCAAAATTTTCAAAACAGGAAAGGAGCTCACTAGCTAAGGACACACACATCACATTACCCTCTCTCTATCGCTCTCTCTCGCTCTGTCTGTCCCTCTTCCCCCCCCTCTCTCTCTCTGTCTGTCTCTGTCTGTCTGTCTGTCTGTCTGTCTGTCTGTCTGTCTGTCTGTCTGTCTGTCTGTCTGTCTGTCTGTCTGTCCCTCTCTCGCTCTCTCTCACACACACATACCACTAATTATCTATTCTGTGGGAAATAGATATGTGTTTCATTAGCATCTAAAATAGACACTCTCAGAATGTACATGACATCAATTGCATGTTCCTCAACACCTCTCCTGCTCTATTCATAATATAACTCCCCTTCATTCCCAACAGAAGGTGTTAATGCATAATAACACAAGGTAATTTACACCTCCACACTAGTGGCCAACTCAGCGGGAGGGAACACGAAATCAGACCCCAATAAATGCAGCCTTAGCGCACCTTGGACAATAACTTCATGGGTTTTTATGTCAGGCTCTTGTGATAAATGTAGGGAAGCTAAAGGAGACTTGAGATTCATTAACATATTCCAGACTACTGCTGGCACAGAAGCTCTGTTTAATTGTCGTGACATCTAGCCCTGAGCCTGAGAAAGGTAAATGGATGAGAACAATAGCAGAACGGTCACCAGGTGTAGAATCAGGTCAATTTGAGATATTGGCCCTTAAACCGGAGGAGGGAGAACGAGATAGAGAACAAGTAAGTAAAGAGTGCAGAGGTGGGATGTTGATAATTTTCTAGAGAGAGAGAGAGATACACAGACATACAGTCTGATGGAGTGATAGAGAGATGGGCACATACAGGGAGAGAGGAAAGGCAAAACAGAGGGAAAGAGAGAGAGAGAGAGAGAGAGAGAGAGAGAGAGAGAGAGAGAGAGAGAGAAGAGAGAGAGAGAGAGAGAATTTTTTTTAAAGTTTAAAATAATCTTTATTGGGCCTGGGGGCCCACCACACAATAAATACTCATACAAAACAACAGTTACACATCAATTAAAAACACAAACCCAACCCTTAGTCTCGCAGCCAACATTCCCTCCAGCATTCCCACCACATCCACAGACCCCTGTCCCCGAATACTGTTCTTTCGGGTCTTCCATATCGCTAATTTTGCTGCCCCTAACACAAAATTAAGCAGCTTGTCAGCTGTCCTCTTATCAATAGGCAGTTTGTATAATGATCGCCAACAACCTTTTGGAGAGGCACCTGGACCAAGCACACCCGCCCACCTCGTCGATTTTACCCCTTCCAGGGAAGAGGCATGGGACACCTTTACACACCTTTACACATTTCCCACCTCCTTGAACTCCCCCAGCTCCGGGGTATCGAAGGAAAGCAGCATCCCCACGTCCTCCTCGAATGCCCCCATCGCAGCACTAACAATCAGTGCAGGGAACACATAATCCAGACCCTCCTTCCACCGATCAGAATTGGAAGTGTCAGTCATATACTGCAGATGAAGCACTGGCAAGGAGTCGCAGACCTCAGCGACGACCTTCCTCAGTAGGCGAGATGATCGGATCCCTGCTCTTTCTCCCAGCTCCTCCAACGATCTGCTCCTGTTCCGCATCAGATGACCCAGCTTGGTACACCCCACGCCTAACAGGCATGAACGTAGGCTAGCTGAACCCAAAACACGGGACTGGATGGCAGTGTGGTGAAAAAGAGGTTGTTCAAAAAGCCACATCCCTGGTGGCATGCCGGCCTTACGGGACTTGACAAGGACTCTCCAAGCCTGCATAACAGACTCATAAAATGTATTCAGGCAGGCAAATCACCCCCCTCCAGCTTTAAGAGGAAAAGGTGCTTGTCTAAGTCCAAACAGCCCAGTCTCCTCATCAATATGTAGGCTGTTTTGACCCAGCTAGAACCGTCTCTGTACAACCATCTCTGGGCTGCTTGAAGCCGGAAAGCCATGATTCTAGAGGAAATGTCCACCAGGCCTTGCCCACCCTCATGCAGTGGCAGGTACAGGGCTGCAGTTTAAATCCAGTGTTGTACAGACCAGAAGAAATTGACAAGGGTCCTCTGAAGCTCTTGTATCAGACCCTTTGGTGGCTGCAAAATCATTAGTCTGTGCCACAGGGTAGAAGCAGCAAGATTATTAGCTACCAGGACCCGTCCCCTATAAGACAGCTGGGGCAGCACCCATTTCCATCTTGACAGTCTGGCACACACTTTCTCCAATACACCCTCCCAGTTATTTTTCTGAAAGACATCGGAGACTAGAAAAAAAAACAGTCTTCATCCCATCTCTGCCCCACTAAAGCGCCCCTGGTAACCATGGAGCGGACCCCGTTTGAAGCTGACCTGCCCACAGCACTTCACTCTTTCCCCAATTGACTCTAGTTGAGGAGGCCCCCTCATACACCTTTAAAGCGTTTGAGAGAACCTTAACATCCTCACCCCCTACAATAAAAACTGTCACATCATCTGCATACGCAGACAGTGCTATCGTGGGAACCTCCATTACACCTGGCACAGAGAAACCAGTAAGCTTCGCTCTTAAAAAACAAAGCATTGGTTCAATCGCCAAACTATATAACTGCCCTGAAATTGGGCATCCCGGCCTGATGCCCCTTTGGACAGGGACGGGGCAACTCAAACCATCCCCCACCGTCACCATATACGAGGACCCAGCATACAGTAAATTCATCCAAGACAAAAAAACAAGTACTGGTGGTCCACACGATCAAAAGCCTTCTCCTGATCCAATTAAAGTACACCCACATTTACATTAGACAGTTTACAAATGTCTAAAACATCTCTTATCAGAAACAAGTTGTCAACAATAGAGCGATCAGGTACACAGTAGGACTGGTCCTTGTGGACCAACAATCCCAGATACAATCCCAGACATTTAGAAACAATTTTGTATTCAGCATACAGCAAAGCAACAGGTCTCCAATTTTTTATGAGCCAAATCCCCCTTTTTTGGCAACAGTGAAAACACTGCACGTTGACAGGATACAGGAAGAGAACCCTCATGAAAAGATTCACACATCACTTCATAAAAATCCTCACCAATACACCCCCAAAAGTGCTTATAAAACTCAGATGGTAAACCATCGAGGCCAGCGACTCGGCCTGTTGAGAGCTGCATAACTGCTGTGGACAGCTCCTGCAGTGTAATGTCAGAGTCCAATGCGACTCTCTGCTCAGGTCCCAATTGAGGAAGACCGTGTAACAACTGTTCAGTACACAGAGAGTCACAATCCTCCGACTTATAGAGGGCCGAGTAGAAATCCCACGGTATTTTCACTGTCATCCGTGGTCACCTTCCCATCAGGGAGACCAAGGCAGACCATCTGTTTACGTTGCAATGTCGACTGTCCTTTTTTTTTTTTAAGTGCTAGGAGCATCCATATCCTTGAGGGAAGCGAAACGAGACCTAATCAAGGCACCCTTCACTCTTTAATCCAGAAACGACCTCAGTTCATGTCTCTTGTCCAGTAAGTTCATGACTAGTCCAGGGTCGTTCTGAGTGAGCAGCTTCAATTCAATAGACTTGATGTCCTGTTCAAGGGCCTTGATAGTCTCTTTAACTTCAATTTGAGACAGAGCAGTATACTGTTGACAAAATAATTGTATTTGGGCCTTCCCAACCTCCCACCATTGTCTCAAGGACTCAAAATTCCCTTTTGTAACCCTCCATTTTTCCCAAAACAACAAAAACCTTTCACAAAACATGACATCATGTAACAATTTAACATTAAAATACCAGTAAGGTGATGACCTTCGTGGACAGGACAAGGGAATATCAACAGTAACAATATGATGATCAGAGAAACCCACAGGAGTAATGGCACACCTTCCAACCCTACTACAGTATTGCTCAGATACATACAACCTGTCTAACCTTGCCGCACTGACACCACCTTCATTAACTTTAAGCCATGTGTACTGCCTAACTTTTGCATTCCTTACTCTCCACACATCAGAAAGCTCAAACTCATTTAATAGGCCAAGACAGGCAAGTAGCTGACCGCAGGTGAGGTTCTTCAGCGGTGCGATCAACAGTAAAATCCACTGTACAGTTCCAGTCCCTCCCTAAAACCATACACCCCTCTTGGTCACACTGTCTTAAGGTTTCCTTTATTTGATCAAATACAACAATACGCTCTGTACCCTCATTAGGAGCATAAACATTTTTAAAAATACTGTATATAAAAAAAACATAACATCCACCTTGACCAATAAATCCCGACCCTTGACAATCTCTGTTGTAGATACCACAGTCACCTCTAAACCTGAGGAAAACAAGATTGCCACCCCAGCACTGAAATTAGTACCATGACTGAGTACATGCTGCCCCTCCCACCACATACCCCAGTCAACCTCATTTTCCTCATCACTATGTGTCTCCTGTAGGAAAACTACATTAAGCCTTTTCTGTTTTATTACTTCTAATACACAAGCCCTCATATTCCTGTCCCTTCCCCCATTAATTTTGAGAGAACCTACCCTTAGTACCTCCATATAGAAAAGAGAAAAGGAAAGCAGAAGAAACCACAGAGAAACGAAAGAGAAAAAAAGACACCCTATGAAGCATGATCATCATCATTGTTTTAATCTTCTCTTATTAACCTGACCACGTTTCCCACCACCTTTTGCTGCTGCAACAGCAGTAACACATTTCCTCAAGCGAAACCGCTTCTTCTCACTCAATTGGTCTAACCCCACCGTCTTCTGTAACATCCCAGCTGACCTCACAAACTTATCAACATCAAAATAATCTGCCAATTTGACAGATTTCCCAAAAGTCTGATCCAGAAACCCATTTACCTCCTCTAGATCGTAAATTGAGTCCTCACCAGCTGCTATCATATCAAAAGAGATATCTTTCTCCTGATCCTCCTCAGCTGAGGCCACAGACAACTGACTCCCCTCTACCACATCCCTTTCAACACTCCCCACTTGCACCCCATTACTCATACCAGGCATCTCCTCCTCTACCTGGGAGCCTAGCTCCACATGAACCCCAGCACTCGTAGTGGGCATCTCCTCCACTACCTGGGAGCCTAGCTCCACATGAACCCCCTCCTGTACCCCATTACTCGTGGTGGGCATCTCCTCCACTACCTGGGAGCCTAGCTCCACATGAACCCCCTCCTGTACCCCGTTACTCATAGTGGGCATCTCCACTACCTGGGAGGCTAGCTCCACATGAACCTCCTCCTTTACCCCAGCACTCGTACTGGGCACCTGCTCACCAGTCTGAGGAACTGGTTCTTCAGATACATCCTTACCTTAAGAATTTCTGCTGCATAACATTTCCCTCTAATACAAGTTGCAACTCCGTGCCCTCAACACGGGCAACAGGTGCTTGTGGCTGCTCTACCGCTGTCGGTCCACCTCTCCCTACATCAGTGGGCCCAGGCGTTAAGATGACCACCTGCGCCCCTCCCTCGGCCTTCTCCCTTTTCGGGCAAGCATGTCGCTTATGACCAACATCCCCACACTCAAAACACCGTTGACTACCCGTACTAGCATAAGCCATATACAGTCTATTGTCATACTTGATTTTAAACGATAACTCTAAAGTCTGCTCCGGTGAGTCCAAAACACCTGTCGCCGAAATGACATAATCTGTTTCAACGTCGGGTGTTTGCAACCCAACGGGACAACCTTAATTGAACTGGCGAACTTCCCAAAGCGCAATAACTCGAGCTCCAATAGCTCATTTGGAATAAACGGTGGTACATTTGAAATCGAATAAACATTCCTTTAAGAAGTACGCCATGCTCAACCATACGATCTACAAGGCGCTCTTCTTTAAGAAATACAACTACCTCTTTATTCATCCGGGATGCATAAGCAACATTCTCGTATCCTACCTTCTCTCCTACGGCGACCAGAAACTCCTCCACCGTGACAGTAGCTTTTTTTTCGGTTTCCTACTTCTTGGTGGCAAGAAGGCATGATTAAGGTTATTATTTTTGTTGTGGTAGAATTAAGTATTTTGTTTTTCGTATCGAAATTACCCTGATTGTGGCGGGGATGGCAGCCCGAATGGGGATGCCGTTACAGCCGAAGTGACAGGTCTGATACTTTTATTAACAGCTTTACTGTTTGTTCCACCAGAGTGCCTGACTGCCTCCTATAACCAGCATGAGGAGTTAGGGAAACACATTTTAGACAGACCGACGGACAGAAACGAGGACAGACAGACGAAAGGAGTGGCAGAGTTTTTTGTCGACACCGCGGTTGTAGGTCTGATAACCATCAGTTTTAAGTTCATCTGCGTCCACATCACAGAGGACTTGACATGGACCAACAACATCACCACTCTTGTCAAGCGGGAGTAACAGGTAAGCTCTACTTCCTAAGGCAGCTGAAGAAATCCGGCATGCCATCCCAGGTCCTCTCCAAATACTACCGCTGCACCATCGAGAGCGTCCTGAACGGTTGCACCACAGCCTAGTACGGGAATTGCTCTGTCAATGACCGCAAGGCCCTCCAGCGGGTGGTGGTCCAGTACATCCCTGGGACCGTGCTCCCACCTATCCAGGACATCTAATCAAAACTGTCCCTGGGGAAGGCCCGCAGCATCATCAAGGACCCCACACACACTAGCCACGACCTGCTCACTCCCTTACCGTTGGGCATATGGTATTAGAGCATGAGGTCTGATACCAACAGACTCAGATACAGTTTCTATATACAAACCATCAGTCTGTTGAAACCTTGAACTGATCACCTGCACTGACTCTCTGCACCTTAGCGCACGTGTGTACACACACACACACACACACACACACACACACACACACACACACACACACACACACACACACAGTATATCAAATGTTAGGAACACCTTCCTAGTATTGAGTTGCACCCTCCCCTTTTGCCCTCAGAACAGCCTCAATTCTTCGGGGCATGAACTCTACAGGTGTCGAAAGCGTTCCACAGGGAACTGGCGTATGTTGACTCCAATGCTTCCCACAGTTAAGTCAAGTTGGCTGGATGTCCTTTGGGTGGTGGACCATTCCTGATACACACAGGAAACTGTTGAGCATGAAAAACCCTGCAGCATTGCAGTTCCTGACACTAATCAGTGTGCCTAGCACCTACTACCATACCCCGTTCAAAGACACAACTATTTTGTCTTGCACATTCCCCCTCTGAAGGGCACACATACACCGTTCATGTCTCAATTGGAAAGAACAGGTGTTCTTAATGTTTTTATAGTCAGTGTATATACATTCATGTGACACACACATCATAACTGCTGCTACCGAGTTTTTTTATGATGGCTAAATAGTGCACAATTTAAACACTTGCTCCCCAATTCCCCTTCCCCAAAACACGTGTAAATATTGAACTATAAATTGTGCCTTCCTGTATTATACTTACGCTAAAATGTTTATTATATTCTACTTTATTATATCGGTCGTTCTGCCCCTGAACAAGGCAGTTAACCCACTGTTCCTAGGCCGTCAATGGAAATAAGAACAATGACAACCTACCAAAAGGCAAAAGGCCTCCTGCGGGGACGGGGGCCTGGGATTTAAAAAATAATAATAATAATACAATATAAATATAGGACAAAACACACATCAAACAAGAGTGACAACACAACACTACATAAAGAGAGACCTAAGACAACAACATAGTAAGGCAGCAACACATGACAACACAGCACGGTAGCAACACAACATAACAACAACATGGTAGCATCGCAACATGATAGCAGCACAAAACATGGTACAAACATTATTGGGCACAGTCAACCGCACAAAGGTCAAAAAGGTAGAGACAAAAATATATCACAAAAAGCAGCCACAACTGTCAGTAAGAGTGTCCATGATTGAGTCTTCGAATGAAGAGATTGAGATAAAACTGTCCAGTTTGAGTGTTTGTTGCAGCTCGTTCCAGGCGCTAGCTGCTGTGAACTGAAAAGAGGAGTGACCCAGGGATGTGTGTCCTTTGGGGACCTTTAACAGAATGTGACTGGCAGAACGGGTGTGGAGGATGAGGGCTGCAGTAAATATCTCAGATGGGGGGAGTGAGGCCTAAGAGAGTTTTATAAATAAGCATTAACCAGTGGGTCTTGCGACGGGTATACAGAGATGACCAGTTTACAGAGGAGTATAGAGTGCAGGGATGGCAAATCTGATGGCCGAATGGTAAAGAACGTCTAGCCGATGATACTATTCTTTCTATACAAAATATACAGTTTCAACTTGTGTTTCGAGGTCTTTCAACTAGATTCTTCCATGCTTCAGGAGTGAAAATAAAGCAGGATCGCTATTCAAATTGCACAAGTTACAATAAACTGTGGGGTCTGTGGGGGCTCCGATATATAAGGCTTCATTAAACGACATGATCAGGACACAAACATGTGTATGTCATTGTCATTACACGTTACACAATGCTTATTCTGTATTCACACAGCAATCAATCAAAAACATACACCACAACATCAAAGCGTCATTCATTTCTTTCAATTCCCTATTTCTACAGTACATGGATACACCCCCCCCCCCCCACCCCCCCAGTCTGCTGCCTCTCGATTAGCAAAGGTCGTAGAGCAACATCACCAGGACTCCACTGCAGGGGGGGGGGGGTTAAACGTTGCCACGCAGCCAGAGTCACAAGGCCTTTTGTTTGGGGTTGAGAGAGGTTTGGTTTTAGCCTACGGACTGAAGTAACTGAATGAAGGCACGCGAGAAGAACGAAAGCGCCCGTCTAAGGCAGTGCATCATGGGCTGTCAGTTGGTCTTTGGCATGGGCGGATGGTGGTTGGTGTAGTGAATTTTCGGAGCTTTACTGTATGTGGGATGAGGAGGAGGTTGGTACTGGGCTATACTAGAGCAACGGTGGTGTCACTACAGTCAAGCATCACCTTTCTCTTCCTTTTATGTTGTTTGTGTAGTGGGGCATGCAGAGGCTATAGCCTGCCACTTGCTTCAGACAACTGTTAAAGATGCTGATAACAAAAACAATTTGCAGAGCCTTCCACACAATGCCTCTGACAAAGTTGACATTGTCAGCTCCCACACAGAGAGGATACATTCACTGCCTCCACAACACTGTCACCCTCAGGTGAAAAAGAGGAACACTGCACCTTTTAAAGAGTCCAATGGGGCTTACTGATATGTCCCAAAGGATTTATGCTAAACAAAAATATAAATGCAACATACAACAATTTCAACGATTTTACTGAGTTACAGTTAAAATAAGGAAATCAGTCCATTAAAATAAATAGATTAGGCCCTAATCTATGGATTTCACATGACTAGGCCCACCCACTGGGGAGCCAGGCCCAGTCAATCAGAATGAGTTTTTCCCAACAAAGGGCTTTATTACAGACAGAAATACTCCTCAGTTTCATCAGCTGTCCGGGTGGCTGATCTCAGACGATCCCGCAGGTGAAGAAGCCGGATGTGGAGGTCCTGGGCTGGATTGGTTACACGTGGTCTGCAGATATGATGCCGGTTGGACGTACTACCAAATTCTCTAAAATGATGTTGGAGACAGCTTATGGTAGAGAAATGAACATTGAATTCTCTGGCAACAGCTCTGTAGGACATTCCTGCAGTCAGCATGACAATTGCAAGCTCCCTCAAAACTTGAGACATCTGTGGCATTATGTTTTGTGACTAAACTGCACATTTTAGAGTGGCCTTTTATTGTCCCCCCAGCACAAGGTGCACCTGTGTAATGATAACCCTGTTTAATCAGTTTCTTGATATGCCAGACCTGTCAGGTGGTTAGGTTATCTTGGCAAAGGAGAAATGTTCACGAACAGGGATATAAACACATTTTACACAACATTTGAGAACAATAAGCTTTTTTGCATATGGAAAAATTCTGAAATATTTTATTTCAGCTCATGAAACATGGGACCAACACTTTACATGTTGTATTTTTTGTTTTTGTTCAGTATATACAGTACCTGTCAAAAGTTTGGAAACACCTACTCATTCAAGCGTTTGTCTTTATTTTTACTATTTCCTACATTGTAGAATAATAGTGAAGACATCAAAAGTACGAGATAACACATATGGATTCATACTGTAACCAAGAAAGTGTTAAACAAATCAAAATATATTTATATTTTATATTCTTCAAAAATTGATGATAGCTTTTCTACACTCTTGGCATTCACCTAGAATACATAAAATACCAAGTCCATATTATGGCAAGAATAGCTCAAATAAGCAAAGAGAAACGACAGTCCATCATTACTTTAAGACATGAAGGTCAATCAATGCGGAACATTTCAAGAACTTTGAAAGTTTCGTCAAGTGCAGTCACAAAAACCATCAAGCGCTATGATGAAACTGGCTCTCATGAGGACCGCCACAGGAAAGGAAGACCCAGATTTACCTCTATTGCAGAGTTAAAACCCAGGATGGGAGACCAAACGGTAGCTGTAGATAGATCAGTTCTCCAGTAGAAGGTACTGCCCAGACGTTTTAATTTTGTATTATTTTTTTAAAAGATCTGACGTTGTTTTAAAGGTACAAATTCAACATATTTTATACAAGGCGTGTCTATGTTGAAATCTGTTTACCATGATGACGTAATTCTGTGGTTGAAATGTTACCTTCAAAGCAACAGTTATTTGATGACTTCTTCCAAATCCAATGTATTTTACACCTATGGTCCACCTCACAATAGGTTCACAAATTACTTCACAATACTTTGTCAGTGTGAGGGTGTGTGTGTGTGCGTGTGCACAAGTGTGTTTGAGCAAGAGTCCCAATATGTTTTTTTTACAAAAAACATATAAAGTATCTTTCGTCTCTCTGTGTTTCATAAATTGCCTTCAATTCGCAAGAGGCTGAATGTATCTCACCGGAGAAAGCATCCGACTAAACGAAACAGCGCCCCTCAGTCCCAATATGTGTAGCGTATATATCTGATGGTGTCAGGTCAGAAATGGTATGATATTGTTGCCGCCCGTAGTATTGAATGCAAGAGAAGCCAGAAAGCATTTGACCTCCATGGATAAAAACAATATAAAATATTTGCGAATTAGCGTTGAGCTAAACTATGAATGCTCCAGGGGCACCAAAATTAAGTGTCAAGGGAAGCCAGTTTGGCTTGTGATATGATTGGTCTGAAGCCAAATCCAAAGGTCATTATTGGCAGAAAATAATATTGAATTGTTGCATCTCGTTGTGTTGTTGTCCTCCGGTGGCTAGCTAGCTAGCAGTTCCTTTCCTAAATTAGCCATGATGGTGATAGGGACTTGGACTTGGTGATTTTTCTTCATTCTCCGTACTGGCCAGTGATTATAACAGCAATTCTGATCCAACCATAAATTCATACATTGTGCCCCTGGTCTGAGAGGATAGAAGTTCAACATGTAGCTAGATGTACAGCAGTATACTAATGTTAACTAGCTCGCTGGCGTATCGTTGCCCATGGAAGGAAGTTACTAGTGAGCAAGTATTTTAGCCAGGTAGCCTACGACAACAACAACAACTAAAAGTGTGTACTGTATGACAGAGTCATAGACCGTATAGGCAACATGAAAGAGGAGGATGGCATTGTCAACATGTTTTTTCTACTTGCACGCATGCATGCACGCACACACACAGAAAGAAATACCACTATCATGTTTAGCTTTCGTTGACAGGACTAAATAGTTTTTGGAATGTTTTAGTTGTCACTGTATTAGACTAATCATACAGTGCATTCAGAAAGTATTCAGACCCATTGACTTTTTCCACATTTTCGTACGTTACAGCCTTATTTGAACATTTACACACAAAACCCCATAATGACAAAGCAAAATCAGGTTTTTAGATTTTTTTGCAAATGTATTCAAAATAAAAAACAGAAATAACTTATTTACTTAAGTATTCAGACCCTTTGCTATGAGACTCGAAATTGAGCTCAGGTGCATCCTGTTTCCATTGATCATCCTTGACATGTTTCTACAACTTCATTGGAGTCCACCTCTGGTAAATTGAATTGATTGGACATGATTTGGAAAGGCTCACACCTGTCTATATAAGTTCTCACCGTTGACAGTGCATGTCAGAGCAAAAACCAAGCCATGAGGTCAAAGGAATTGTCGGTAGAGCTCAGAGACAGGATGTTGAGGTACAGACCTGAGGAAAGGTACCAAAACATTTCTGCAGCATTGAAGGTTCCCAAGACCACAGTGGCCTCCATCATTCTTAAATGATGGAGGCCACCAAGACTCTTCCTGAGCTGGATGCCAAACTGAGCAATTGGGGGAGAAGAGCCTTGGTCAGGGAGGTTACCAAGAACCCGATAGTCACTCTGACAGAGCTCCAGAGTTCCTTGGTGGGAATGGGAGAACCTTCCAGAAGGACAACCACCTCTGTAGCACTCCACCAATCAAGCCTTTATGGAAGAGTGGCCAGACGGAAGCCATTCCTCAGTAAAATGCACATGACAGCCTGCTTGGAGTTTGCCAAAAGGACTCTCAGACCATGAGAAACAAGAGTCTCTGGTCTGATGAAACAAGATCGAATTCTTTGGCCTGAATGCTAAGCATCACGCCTGGAGGGAACCTGGCGCTATCCCTACGGTGAAGCGTGGTGGTGGCAGCATCATGCTGTGGGTCTTTCAGCAACAGGGACTGGGAGACTAGTCAGGATCGAGGGAAAGATGATCGGCGCAAAGTACAGAGAGATACTTGATGAAAACCTGCTCCAGAGCGCTCAGGACCTCAGACTGGGGTGAAGGTTTACGTTCCAACAGGACAATGACCCTAAGTACACAGCCAAGACAACGCAGGAGTGGCTTCGGAACAAGTCTCTGAATGTCCTCTAGTGGCCCAGCCAGAGCCCGGACTTGAACCCGATCGAACATCTCTGTAGAGATCTGAAAATAGCTGTGCAGCGACGCTCCCCATCCAACCTGACAGAGCTTGAGGGGATCTGCAGAGAAGAATGGAAGAAACTCCCCAAATACAGGTGTGCCAAGCTTGTAGGGTCATACCCAAGAAGACTCGAGGCTGTAATCGCTGCCAAGGGTGCTTCAACAAAGTACTGAGTAAAGGGTATGAACACTTATGTAAATGTGATATTTCAGTTGTTTGTTTTTTAAGACGAGGTGCAAAAATGTCAAAAATCTTGTTTTTGCTTTGTCATTATGGGGTATTCCTTGATGAGGAAAAATAACAATTTAATCCATTTCAGAATAAGGCTGTAAACGAAACAAAATGTGGAAAAAGTCAAGGGGTCTGAATACTTTCCGAATGTAGGTGATTAGATTATGTTGGAAGGTTGAAGTTGAAATGGTGCTGGAATAGTGGAGGCAGCTCCTGTTTTCTTTGCGACTTGCGGTAAATCAATGGTTCTAAATCAATAGTTGTAAATCAATAGTTGTTTAGTAGTCCAGAAATGTTGGAAACATTACCTTGCATGACCATGCTGTAGCTCAAATGCAGTTTGTTACAAGCAATGTGTTTTGTGGGCTTCACCAGACAGATGTTGTTCTCCGGTTTTATAATGAAACAAATGTGTGGTTGAATTCATTCTGCCACTTTGTCTTCTTAATGTCTCGGCTTTAGGCCTACACATCACGGTGTCAAGGTATATGAACTAATAGCTTTTTAAAGCAAATAACGCAATTATTACAGCACATTTTTTTCTTGATTGGCTTTCTCTCTGATTTTATCCACGCACTGCTTCTGATGGATACGTGTCTAAGCCACAATAACTGTTAATCAGCGCAGCAGTAAGAGACCCTAAGCCAATTAACCTGCTGCAACAAGGCAGGAGCCCTGCTGATATACCGGTAAAGCAGAATTAAATGTTAGCGCAGGAGAAAATGTGCAGCACCTCACAGGCAACTGCTGCCATTGCCTATGGGTTTTCTTATAGAGATGGGGAAAGCAGATTTGTGAAGAAAAGAGAGGGAGGGAGAAAAAGAGAGCGATAGAGAGAGAGAGAGAGAGAGAGAGAGAGAGAGAGAGAGAGAGTGTGTGTGTGCCAAGCGGTTTAAAACCTTGTCAAAAGTAATTAAGGAATTGCATGGTGCGAGTTACCCAAAGGCTTCTAAAAAAAAGAGGGAGACAAAGAGGGAGGCATCTGGCTTTAGAAAAGGGCTGCTGTACTGTTCACTGATGAGAAGTGATTGTGACTGTACTATCATTTAATCAACAGCAGAATAGATATCAATACCAAGGTATACACTACCAAGGTAAGCTATACAGTACTGTCTGGGGTTGATAGAAAACATGCTGCAATAATCTCTTTACTATTTTTTAAATATTTTTTTTCCTCATCTGATTAATCATTTTATTCCGACACCAAAATCCATACTACTACAGTATGGCGGCACGTTTGTTGGTTTAATCCTAACTGGTGGTGTTGCAACGTGTTGCCATTAACAGAGCCTCTGTAGTTGGAAGGGAAACCAAGGCCTCTCTTCCTGCATGGATTCACAACACTAATGGGGTGTCATGATGATTCTTCAGCACACCGAGTGATTCCGTCAGACGCTACCCAGCTGGGGGCTCATAGTGACTAGTGACTAGTGAGAGTGATACGGGGGCTTGGTGGGAGAGCTCTACTGACACCCCTAGGCTGGTTTGGTGTCATTAGCATTAGCAGCACAGCCAGCGTTGTTCTCGGTTTAACCTCCCTCTCTCTTAACTGCTGTACTGAATGGCTATCCTGTCCTGGAAATGCCAGCTAAGCCCCCAGTCTGTGCTCTACGCAGGAGCTCTTAATGCTCTCTTCCAACACACACACCTCCCTCTTTCTCTCCGTCTCTCTCTCTCTTTCTGCCACGCTCCCACGCTTGGGGGAACAAGGCTCAACCGGTGGTGGTGGGAGAAGCGGGACTGGAGTGTTTAGTGCTGTCGTCACTGCTCTTGATTGTTTGACCCTGGGAGAAAGTTCTGCCACAGGGGGAAATATGTGTCTGAAACCGAGGGGCTGGAACAGACAGAATAGGAGAGGGATACCACGAGCGTGAGAGCCTCGGCTCAGGCTTTGACCATTCAGCTACCGGACGCCAGTGAGTATGGTGTGAGCCTACATGTAAATTAGTGTAAGTTAGTATATGTAGAAGAAAATATGTGCATGTGTGTGTATGAGTGTATGTAAGAATGTGGGTGAAGCCTCCTGACATATTTTCACATCATTGCGACATCACATCACCTTGAGTCACATGTGCATTAAAGGTCTCCGACCTCCATTGCCGTCTATCTAAGTGGTGATAATTGCAAACAATAACCGTTAGTCTAGGGAACATAATATTCCAACTGAATTAATATCTGGTGTGTGTGACCAAAAATATCATCATGGATTAACCTTCTGTTATGCTATGGATTCTTCCTGGGTATTCATTTGTGGATGTCTATCATCAATGTATTACGAATTACAATTCGTACAATATGTTACGAAAATGCAACGTTACCAATTCCAATTTGCTGTGGCTAATGTTAGCTAGGTGGCTAGGAGGTTGACGTTAGCTAGGCTAGGGCTTAGGGTTAGGGGTTAAGGATAGGGTTAGGGATAGGGTTAAGGATAGAGTTAAAGATAGGTTAAATGGTTAAGTTTAGGGAATGTTCGAAGCGGGCCCTAATGGCTCAGTAATTGCTGTGTTCAGTAATCAAAAGCACTTTGATGAGTTTAGTTAATTGTGGTGGGTGCAGGGCATGAAAGGAGTTCAGATAGCTTTTCAGAAAGAAACAAACTGGGCAACGCAGGTCTATTCAGCTAGAGCTCAATTTCCAGCAACAGACAAAGGCAGACTGGGTGAGGCCGCTGTCAACACAGTGCACAGAGGTACTTATTAAAATAACTACCGTTGTGCTTTAATATATTGCCTCCCTTTCACGATTCACTATTGCTTTTAAAATATGTTGAAATTTAGAATAATTTTTTTTTTTGAAATTTATATTTTTCACACGGAAGTCAGGACTTAATCAATCAGATTTCAAATTAATTTGGTTGGGGGCAGGTGATTCTCGTTTTCCTGGTAATTTCTCAACTGCGGTAAGTTGCCTACATTGTGAAAACAGCCAATCAACCAGTTTTGAAAGGAGAAAACAGAATATTCTGCTCCATTGCACTTCATTGTAAAGTGCAAGGGAACCAATATATAAGTGTGCAACTGTATGTAAATGCAAGTTTGATGAAAGCTCCTCTACAACTTCTGCATCCCTCCGTTAAAACGACCTATTAATTCTATTATTATAGTGAAGCAGATTAACCCAGACACAAACAGGTGACATTAGCACAAAAGGGGGGAAACACAAACACACACACACTTACGTCTACATCTGCCAGGGGCAGGTGTGTCAAGTCGGGCTGGATAGGATATAGAATAATATTCCATATGTAATCCCCTGTTATCTGCCCGCGTGACAGAGACTGACTTCCTGTTGCGAAGGTATTTCAATCAGATTAAAGACGGTATTAATCCAGAGACAGACTGACTCCACTCCTAATAACCAGTAGACACACACAGCATTATCCACAGCCTTACCAGCTGCGTTATCAGTCTCTACTCTTTTTAATAGATGTTCTATTGTGCAATACATTTCTTAGGACAGTTCTTTTTTTGTATCATTTCATTTTCATATACATGCCACACTAAATTAGTGAATTTATCTTTTTTTTTGGGGTGAGGGCCATGAATTTATTTGTTTTTTGGGGTGAGGGCCATGAATTTATTTGTTTTTGGGGGTGAGGGCCATGAATTTATTAGTTTTTTGGGGTGAGGGCCATGAATTTATTTGTTTTTTGGGGTGAGGGCCATGAATTTATTTGTTTTTTGGGGGGAGGGCCATGAATTTATGTGTTTTTTGGGGTGAGGGCCATGAATTTATTTGTTTTTTGGGGTGAGGGCCCAATCAATATTATATATGGAGTGTGTAGAGCATTAACACCTGCTCTTTCCATGACATAGACTGACCAGGTGAATCCAGGTGAAAGCTATTATCCCGTATTGATGTCACTTGCTAAATCCACTTCAATCAATGTAGATGAAGCGGAGGAGACGGGTTAAAGAAGGATTTTTATGCCTGGAGACACTTGAGACATGGATTGTGTATGTGTGCCTTTCAGAGGTTGAATGGGAAAGACAAAAGATTTAAGCGCCTTTGAACAGGGTATAGTAGTAGGTGCCAGGTGCACCGGTTTTGGTCAAGAACTGCAACGCTGCTGGGTTTTTCACGCTCAACAGTTTCCCACGTGTATCAAGAATGGTCCAACACCCATTGGACATCCAGCCAACTTAACAACTCTGGGAAGCAACTCAATATTAGGAAGGTGTTCTTAATGTGTTGTCCAACATATCCACGGTGCCGGCGTTATTCCAATTTGTCACATTGAGACATTTATATTTTATCCGCATCAAATCAGCAGTTATAATCTTAATTGCTACGTCTGTAAAAGTAATCACATTCATCATAAGGTACTACTTGTACTGAACCACACTATTGTATTGAACACCAAGTAATCATGGTGACTTCCATGAAATTTCAACTTAAAAAGTGAGACAAAAAACGGTACATTCTGTATTTCTGTTATTAAGCAAGCATAGTATCACTGAGCATGCATGATCTCATGTAAAGGAAACGTTGGGCATCCCATCGTGATGTACCTGTACGTCCCCTCATGATTCTCTTGCGCTGTTAGGTCAGAGAGGTCAGACGAGACCTTCCAAACACACGACTCAGACATATAGCCTAATTCTCACACTGAACATTATAACTACACTGAGCATCGTGTGCATTTTTACACTCAAGCCACAGGTGGCATCGAAACACACTGTCATTTAAACAATAAATAGCAAACAGTAAAATATATTAGAGTAAGATTCTATGACAGTTGGCCTCCCGAGTGGCGCAGTGGTCTATTGCAGTGCTAGAGGCGTCACTAGAGACCCGGGTTTGATCCCGGGCCGTATCACACCCGGCCGTGATCGGGAGTCCCATAGGTCGGAGCACAATTGGCCCAGCATCATCCAGGTTAGACGAGGGTTTGGCTGGGGGGGCTTTACTTGACTGATCGCGCTCTAGCGACTACCTGTGGCCAGCCGGGTGCCTGCAGGTTGACCTCGGTCGTCAGTTGAACAATGTTTCCACCGACACATTGGTGCGGCTAGCTTCCGGGTTCAGCGGGTGGGTGTTAAGGAGCCCGGTTTGGCGGGTCATGTTTCTGAGGATGCATGACTCGACCGTCACCTCCCGAGCCCTTAGTGGAGTTGCAGCGATGAGACAAGATCGAAATTGTGGAGAAAAAATAATCATTGATGCTATGACAGTAAAGTTTTGAGAGCAGTAAAGGTGTGTGACCAATCCAGGTTCTGACTGCTGAGAGCAGGAAGGAGGGTGACTGACACTCAGTGGACACTCATAGGCAGAGCAATCTGATAAATGGACCTAGCAACAAATGACTAGCCTGGGTGCCAGTCTGTTTCTGCTCTCATGTCAACTCCCTATGGAAATGTCATGGCAAACATGTTTAGCATGACATGGAGGGGAATAGCTAAATAGACTGGTACACAGGCTAACAATTGACTAGCACTGGCCCCAGGCTAATCAAACTGCAGTCATTTAATGTGATCAACAACATAAAACAAAACAAACATGAAAGGATTACTTAGTCATAATGAATTACGGTAAATAACACAAGTTGCCTTGTTTTGGCCTAAAAAACATCAGAGAAAGGAAAATATTGAGGATTTAAAAGTTGATTATACGAGGAGCCAAAAAAAGCTTTCAGGCACTGAGAACACTAAATAGACAATGAGGTGGGGTTTAACAAGAGAGGCCACAGTAAAAGTAATGTTACCCGGGCTGGTTACCGTAACTGCCTTGGCAGAAGGCTGTTAGGAGTGACTAAAGAGGGACTAAATAGTTTTAGCAGTGGTTCTCAATCAGGGGTACTAGGCCTATCCACAGGTGGTACTTGAGAAGACTCATAAGACCCTAGTCCTACTGGTAAAATGCACGGGGGGCTACTTCAGGGGTATAGGATTAGAAGGAGGACTAGCAGTGAATGCCAGGATGTAAACAAAGGGGAAACGGTTGTCAACTAGTGCTGGACTGACTGTACTTCATATTGGAAAACAAACCATCTTAATCACTAATGTTTTTTGGGGATCCTGGTTACATAAATGTTGTCAATAATAATTTGCATATAATACAGAATTTAACATCCTGCCTCTGCTGGATTAAGTTATAAAAATGTAACACCGCTATTTTGCTGCTGGTTTCTGTGGGTTCCAGGTGTGGCTGAGAGACTGGAGGCTCAGGAGGCTAGAGGAAGATGTTGACCCCATGGGGGCTGTTCCTCTGCCAGCTGGTAATAAACACGTCCTACCATGTCATCAAAGGTAGGCCAGAGTTCAATCAAACTCTCACTGTGGGGAATAGCGGTCTTGCTTCTCAAGTTGCCTCAACATGAAACTGCAAATACTGTGTGACCCCTGGTATCATGTTATGGTTTTAGTAATTAACCACTTAAACCAAAACTACAATGCCACCTGGCCTAATAAAGAGAACAATGCTACGTATGGTTGAACCGCTAATGAACAATAAGTCATTGACATTTCATTTAAGTAATTTAATTGAGAGCCATTGGACCCCAAATCTGTGTCTGTTGATTGACAGCCAGCCTCTGCCTGGGTGGGTCGGACATCTTTGCAACGGTGAGCGAGAACAGCCCCGTAGGAGAGTTCATAGCGAACCTCAGCATCATCGGGGACCCTACAGGAGTCAATAGCATCCGCTTGTGCCTCACCGGAGAGAACGCCAATTGGTTCTACCTAGAAGGGAGAACCATCAGGCTAAACTCATCCGTTTTAAGAGTCCTGGATCGAGAGGTAATAAGACATCACGCTGTTGCTGTCCTTCTGTTTTAATTCTTATACCAGAAAACCAGTTATCTGTTTTGATTGAATAGGACACATTAATATCTTTGACAGTTCATACTTAACAAGTCTAATTAATAGCTTTTTCTCTCCAAGCGCCAGGGATCTGTATTGATGGCAGCATTAACATGTTATGAAGATGACATAATACAGGTAAGGCATCTCAATTACTCCATTATCTCAACTAGGCCTACAGCATGTTATTCCCAACCTTTACATTTAAAATGTGAACCGACTCAAAATGAAGTAGAGGAAATACCTACACTGAGTTTCTGAAAATACTGTTTTCTTTCTCTAGAGTGAATACAGGGTCATAGTTGAGATCCTGAATGAAAACGACAACAAACCAAAGTTCTTTGAGAAGACTATACAACCACGTTACATAAGTGAGGTAAAGATACATCTCTAGATCACACTTTGATAATATAGATAATCTTGTGTTTCAGATGCATAATGACAGGTCTTCTGTATTTCATCAATCCTCAGCTCACTGCAGTCAACTCTGTAGTCTTCACCGTCAAGGCCATCGATGCTGATGGAGACACCATCACCTACATCATCGACAGAGCCTTGGTATGAAAAATGGCACTGACAGATAGGGCTGCCGTGCTTCTAGCTCTTAAGAAACTTTGCAGTATTTTGTTTTTTATGTGTTATTTCGTATATTATTATCCCCCCAAAAAAATGGTGTTACTACATACAGCCAGGAATAACTTTTGGATATCAGAGCGGCAGTAACTCACCAGCATTACGACTAGGAATATGACTTTCCCAACTCGGATCCTTTGTTCGTACCCCCCAGGACAATTGAACTGATTCCAGAGGCTGATCCAAAACACCGCCGTTGGAGGAAAGGTACTCGGAGTGGACTTCTAGTCCGACTCAGGAGGCCTGCACACCACCCACCACTTCCGAGTATATTACTCGCTAATGTTCAGTCTCTGGATAATAAAGTTGATGAGCTCAGGGCGAGGATTTCCTTCCAGAGAGACATCAAGGACTATAACATACTCTGTTTCACGGAAACATCGGTATATACTGTCTGAGTCCATACAGCCAGTTGGGTTCTCAGTTCATCGCGTAGACAGGAATACATATTCTTTCCGGGAAGAAGAAGGTCGGGGGTGTATGTTTCATGATTAACTACTCATGGTGTAATTGAGCTAACATACAGAAACTCAAGTCCTTTTGTTCACCCGACTTAGAATGCCTCACAATCAAATACCGACCGTATTACCCCGCAAGAGAATCCTCTTCGGTTATAGTCACAGCCATGTATATTCCCCCTCAAGCCGACACCACGACAGCCCTCAAAGAACTTCACTGGACTTTATGCAAACTGGAAACCACATATCCCGAGGCCACATTTATTGTAGCTGGGGACTTTAACAAACCAAATTTGAGGAAAATGCTACCGAAGTTCTATCAACACATTGAATGTAGTATTTGCGCTGCTAAAACACTTGACCACTGCTACTACAACTTCCGGGACGCCTACAAGCCACCCCCCCCGCACCCCCTACGGCAAATCTGATCATGACTCCATTTTGCTCCTCCCTTCCTATATGCAGAAACTCAAACAGGAAGTACCCGTGCTAAGGACTATTCAACGCTGGTCTGACCAATCGAAATCCAAGCTTCAAGATTATTTTGATCACACGGACTGGGATATAATATAAACAGTGTAGTTATCTCCTCCATAAGACCTTTATTTTCTTTGTTTTGTCATTATTTAGTATGGTCAGGGCGTGAGTTGGGGTGGGCAGTCTATGTTTGTTTTTCTATGATTTGGGGATTTCTATGTTTCGGCCTAGTATGGTTCTCAATCAGAGGCAGGTGTCATTAGTTGCAGCAGCAGGAGAAGCAACAGAGGCAGCAGCAGCAGGAGCAGCGAAATCCAGATTTCTGGACTTGGGAGGAAATCTTGGCTGGAAAAGGACCCTGGGCACAGCCTGAGAATATCGCCGCCCCAAAGAAGAGCTGGAGGCAGCGAAAGCGGAGAGGCGCTGGTATGAGGAGGCAGCACGGCGACGTGGATGGAAGCCCGAGAATCAGCCCCAAAAATGTATTGGGGGGAGGCACACAGGGAGTATGGAGAAGCCAGGTAGGAGACCTGCGCCAACTTCCTGTGCTTACCGGGGGGCGAGAGAGACCGTGCAGGCACCGTGTTATGCTGTGGAGCGCACGGTGTCCCCAGTGCGGGTGCATAGCCTGGTGCGGTACATACCAGCTCCGCGTATCGGCAGGGCTAGAGTGGGCATCGAGCCAAGTGCCATGAAGCCGGCTCTACGCATCTGGTCTCCAGTGCGTCTCCTTGGGCCGGCTTACATGGCACCAGCCTTGCGCATGGTGTCCCCGGTTCGCCTGCATAGCCCAGTGCGGGCTATTCCACCTCGTCGCACTGGCAGGGCGACCGGGAGCATTCAACCAGGTAAGGTTGGGCAGGCTCGGTGCTCAAGAGCTCCAGTGCGCCTGCACGGTCCGGTCTATCCGGTACCACCTCCACGCACCAGCCCTCCGGTGGCAGCCCCCCTGCACCAGGCTGTCTCTCCGTCTCATCCCTACAGGTGCTCCCGCCTGTCCAGTGCTGCCAGAGCCTTCCTCCTCTCCAGCGCTGCCGGAGTCTCCCGCCTGTCCGGCGCAACCGGAGTCTCCCTCCTCTCCGGCGCAGCCGGAGTCTCCCACCTGTCCGGCGCTGCCGGAGTCTCCCGCCTGTCCGGCGCAGCCGGAGTCTCCCGCCTGTCCGGCGCTGCCGGAGTCTGAGGCGCCAGAGCCCCTCAGCCCAGAGGCGCCAGAGCTTCCACCCCTTTGTCCCGAGCTGCCCCTCTGTCCAGTGGGGTCATTTAGAAGGGTTGCCATGGTTAGGAAGCCACGGAGGCGGACAATGAGGCGGACTAAGACGATGGTGAAGTGGGGTCCGCGTCCCGCACCAGAGCCGCCACCGCGGACAGACGCCCACCCAGACCCTCCCCTATAGGTTAAGGTTTTGCGGCCAGAGTCCGCACCTTTGGGGGGGGTACAGTCACGTTCTGACCTTTATTTCCTTTGTTTTGTCATTATTTAGTATGGTCAGGGCGTGGGTTGGGGTGGGCAGTCTATGTTTATTGTTTTTGTATTCAGTTGTTCATGTGTACTATTTCTTATTAAAAGAACCATGGACACTTACCACGCCTCATATTGGTCCTCTGATCCTTCTCGCCTCTCCTCTTCGGAAGAAGAGGAGGAAATCCCTTACAACGTCAGTATAGAGACAAAGTAGAGTCGCAATTCAATGGCTCAGACACGAGACGTATGTGGCAGGGTCTACAGACAATCACAGACTACAAAGGGAAAACCAGCCCCGTCGTGGATACGGACGTCTTGCTTCCGGACAAGCTGAACACCTTCTTCACCCACTTTGAGGAAAACACAATTCCACCGACGTGGCCCGCTACCAAGGACTGTGGGCTCTCCTTCTCCGTGGCCGATGTGAGTAAGACATTTAAGCGTGTTAACCTTCGCATGGCTGCCGTGCCCAGATGGCATCCCTAGCCACGTCCTCAGAGCATGCACAGACCGGCTGGCTGGAGTGTTTACGGATATATTCAATCTCTCCCTATCCCAGTCTGCTGTTCCCCATGCTCCAAAATGTCAACCATTGTTCCTGTACCCAAGAAAGCAAAGGTAACTGAACTAAATGACTATCGCCCCGTAGTACTCACTTCTGTCATCATGAAGTGTTTGCGAGACTAGTCAAGGATCATATCACCTCTACCTTACCTGGCACCCTAGAACCACTTCAATTTGCATACCACCCCAATAGATCCACAGACGATGCAATCGCCATCACACTGCACACTGCCCTTTCCCATCTGGACAAGAGGAATACCTATGTAAGAATGCTGTTCATTGACTATACTGTAGCTCAGCATTCAACACCATAGTACCCTCCAAGCTCATCATTAAGCTCGAGGCCCTGGGTCTGAACCCCGCCCTCTGAAATTGGGTCCTGGACTTCCTGACGGGCCAGCCCCTGGTGATGAAGGTAGGAAACAACACCTCCACTTTGCTGATCCTCAACACTGGGGCCCCACAAGGGTGCATTCTGAGCCCACTCCTGTACTTCCTGTTCACCCATGACTGCGTGGCCACGCACGCCTCCAGCTCAATCATCAAGTTTGCAGATGACACAGCAGAAGTAGGACTGATTACCAACAATAACGAGACAACCTACAGGGAGGAGGTGAGGGCCCTGGGAGTGTGGTGCCAGGAAAATAACCTCTCACCCAACATCATCAAAACAAAGGAGCTGATCGTGAACTTCAGGAAACAGCAGAGGGAGCACCCCCCTATCCACATCAACAGGACCTCTGCGTACACATCACTGACAAACTGAAATGGTCCACCCACAGAGACAGTGTGGTGAAGAAGGCACAACAGCGCCACTTCAACCTCAAGAGACTGAAGAAATTTGACTTGGCACCTAAAACCCTCACAAACTTTTACAGATGAACAATTGAGAGCATCCTGTTGGGCTGTATCACCCCTTGGTACGGCAACTGCACCGACCGCAACCGGGGGGCACTCCAAAAGGTGGGCGGTCTGCCCAACGCATCACCGGGGGCAAACTACCTGCCCTCCAGGTCACTTACAGCACCCGATGTCACAAGAAGGCCAACAACACCATCAAGGACAACAAACAACCGAGTCACTGCCTGTTCACCCCGCTATCATCCAGAAGGTGAGGTCAGTAAAGGTGCATCCAAGCTGGGATCGAGAGACTGAAAAACAGCTTCTATCTCAAGGCCATCAGACTGTTAAATAGCCATAACTAGCACATTAGAGGCTGCTGCCCTATATACATAGACTTGAAATTACTGGCCACTTAAACAATGGAACACTAGTCACTTTAATAATGTTTACATATTTTCATTACTTATCTCATATGTATATACTGTATTCTATCCTATTCTACTGTAACTTAGTCTATGCCGCTCTGACATTGCTCGCCCAATTATTTATATATTCTTAATACCATTCCTTTACTTTAGATTTGTGTGTATTGTTGTGAAATTGTTAGATATTACTTGTTAGATATTACTGCACTATTGGAGCTAGAAACACAAGCATTTCGCTACACCAGCAATAACATCTGCTAAATACGTGTATGGGACAAATACAATTTGATTTGATTTGACAGTACCATGAGCTTGAACTTACAGAGAACCATTATGGGACCGTGTGTGACAGAATTTAGAGAGTATGAAGAGTTAATTGACAGCAGTCAAACTGTATTTTTACCAATAAAACTCCTCACTCTCTAGTAGGCACTTCACCACAGTGTTGAATCCTGTTGACATGTTCCTGTTTATTTCAAACAACAACCCAATATATCCACAACCCAACATCTACTCAAATGAAATCTATTTTAAATGCTCCTGTACTTCCTAACCTTGCTGATTACACTTCTGTGTCAATCGCTCGGTAGACCATCTGTGCACTAAATTAATGAGAATTCATTTCCATGTTTCCTCTCATCCCAGCCTGATGCCAGCTATTTCAGGATAGACCTACCCAACAGTGGTAAAGTGATCCTGGACAAGCCATTGGACTATGAGACCAAAACCCAGCTGCAGCTAGTCATCTACGCTGTGGTAAGACCTGCTACTTATCAGACCTGGGTTCGAATAGTATGTGTTTTCTTTCAAATACTTTGAGCATCTGATTGAGCCTGTCTGAGGTACCAGACGGACGGGGTTGCACTTCTTGGACTATTTAAGTGAGCTCATTGAGTCAGACATGCTCAATCAAGCACAGCTGAAAAAAAATTAAGAAAACAAATATCATTTGAACCCATTTCTGCTACTAATCCCCTTTTTCATTAATCAACAAGAACTCATTGAGGTCAGAGGCCAATAATTCTGAAAGCCAGAGGCTATAACTGTGCACTCCCTGCCTAGTCATATAATTGAAAATGATAATCTGAAAATATGTAATCTATTACTATGCCACTGCCTGACTAGATGTGTATTATAATCTACTCAACTATTTATGAGTAAAGCCATCCTCAAATACTCTGTGGAGAGCAACCGATCATAAATAGTTACAATGCAAAGCACATTTCATCTTGCAGGCAGCATCATTCTCTAACCTTAAATCTCAAATGCTGTGGAAGGACATGGCTGGGCTGAATGCTGGTCTCCCGACCATGTCTTTGTCTTCTCTTACAGAAAAAACACATGGATTTCATGTGACCACGTGATTTTGTGTGATCAAATGTAATTTCATGTGAAGTTAATGTAATAACATGCGACAACATAAAACCACGTGACAACGTGAGCACATGGGAGAAAATTATCTCATGTGAAACAAATGTGGAATAAATGTGACAACATGGGGATGAAACATTTCTACATGCAATACCATGACACTACACATTTAGTGACTGTATTTTCTTGACTGTATTTTCAACAAGGTTGGGATTTAATTTTAAGTCCAAAGTGTAGCAATACAGTCGAAATCGGTTACTGACACAGACATTGTGGCATAGCAGGAAGATCGGAATGCTGTAAACCAAGAGGTTGTGAGTTAAAATCCCAGGTAAGACATGTTGAATAATAATGACTGTATAAATAAACATACACAATGTAGTATTGTTTGTTAAAGTGTGTCAAATATGTAAGTTGAAAACACCATGTTAAAAGTGCTGTGTGTATCACGACTCTGGAAGTGGCTCAGATGCAGAAACAGGAGGCGGATAGTTAGATTCTCAGAATATTTATTATAACAAAGGGGCAGGCAAAGGGCAGGTCGAGGACAGGCAGAGTCAATCAGGGACAGAACGGCAGGCAGGCTCAGGACAGACAGAAAGGTCAGCACCGGGTAGAATAGAAAACAAAAACTTGAGAACAGGAGAAACATGCTGGTAAGACCTGACAAGACGAACTGGCAACAGACAAATAGAAAACGCAGGTATAAATACACAGGGGATAATGAGTCAAATATAGGAGACACCTGTTGGGGGGGGGGGGTGGAGATAAGCACAAGACAGGTGAACAGATCAGGGTGACAGAGGGTGTATCATAATGAGTCATTATTGTTCGCAGGGCATCACCTGTGAAATCTCATGTGAACATTTGAATCCACATGTGAAAGGTTATGTGATCACGTGAACATTCACATGAGAAACTTCATGTGAAATGTCATCACATGTGAAGTGTTCCAAAAACACATGGTTTCACGTGATTTCACATGTGCAAAACATGTAAAGATGTTAAATGTGAAATTGTGATTTTCCACATGTGAAATCAATGTGGTTTTTCGGTAAGGGTTTGCTCTCAGTCTTGCTAGGTGGAAGAGTTTTCTATTATATTGGGTATCATTACTGAAGCTTAAGTAAAAAATAATAATAAATATCTACTCCAGGAAACCAACACCAAGGAGTGGTACAACACTTCCGCCTCTCTGACTGTGCACGTGAAGGACGGGGACGACCAGTACCCTCAGTTCCTACCGTGCACACCCATCTCCCAGGACAACAAACACACGGTTGTCTGCACCAATCCAGTCTACACAGTCAACATCACAGAAAAGGACCAGGTCATGACTGCTGCTTAGTTCTTTCATTGTAGAATTTGAATTATATGGATGTGCATACTGCATACACTATTGATTATTTTGTTTTAAATTAACCCTTAATATATTAACCAGGAAAGACACTTGAAGTTAGAAATCTCTTTTACGAGGGCAACCTAGCAGGAATCAAGATCTAACAATTGATTGATTGAACAATCCATGTGGATTCTAAGATGCAGTAATTCTCTGGTTTCAGGACATGTTACTGAATTTCTCTCCTGGTCCAATTCATGCCGAAGATGGAGACAGAAGCCTTGATACGCCTTTGCTCTACTCCATTCTCTCAGGTGTGGGCCTACCTAATAGTGTCTGCTTAATCCATAGTCGCCAATAGGCATTTTCAAGGCCTATTGAGAGGCCAGTAGACTGTTCTGACGTTTCTTTTTTGAAAGGATTGCATTGCAGCCTTACACTTGACAGAAGTGAACTCATGTGGTCATTCTGTGTGACATCCCGGTGGCCTGTGTATTTACCTGTAACACATGTGCCTCAGGTGCTGACAAAAACAGGTTTCAGATTGACAACCGAACAGCAGAGATCACATTGACTAGACGGGTGGAAACCAGACACCTGACACCTACATTCCGACTACGCATCATGGTAAGAAAATCTTGAATGAAACAATGATAAAAGCACTAGTATCAGTAGCAAATAAGACAATAAGCGCCGTACTAAGAGCCTTTTAAAATCTAATTTGGTAAGTAAATAGACCTGAAATGGGATCTTCCTGGACTGTTTGACATTGAAAACACAATCAATCATGTACAGGCATCTCAGCTGAATGACCCAAAGAAGTACAGTGTGGCGACAGCGCTGGTCCGGGTGCTAGCAGAGAACCGGTTCCCTCCCCTCTTCAACAGAACCACGTACAAGGGCTTCATCGTCGAGAACTCCAGTCCTGCCACGCTAGTCTCCACCTATGGGAACGAGGTGCTTCTCATCCAAGCCATAGACCAGGACTTTGTAGATGTAAGCGATGGGATAATGTGTGTGTCTGACTACATTTAGTTAGTTTCAAGGGATAATAAACAAAAGTATTTTCATGCCATCTTGGTTCCTGGTACATCATCTCTCGGTTTAACTTCCCTCCATTTACAGGGGGTGAATCCAAAAATGCATTACTCTCTCCCGCCCACATCAGCCACAACTGCACTGTACCACATCACCCAGGAAGGGGTTATCATCGCTAAGACCGACCGCCTACGACCCTTCGAGAGGCACTTCCTAGAGGTACGATCATAGTCAGACAAATATATACTGAACAAAAATATCAAATATAAAACACAACATGCAATTACAGTTACAGTTCATATGATGAAATCAGTCAATTGAAATAAATTAATTTGGCCCTAATCTATTTATTTCACATGACTGGGAATACAGCAATGCATCTGTTGGTCACAGATACCTTAAAAAACGGTAGCGTAGATCAGAAAACCAGTCAGTATCTGGTGTGACCACCATCTGCCTCATGCAGTGCGACACAACTCCTTCACATACAGTTGATCAGGCTGTTGATTGGGGCCTGTGGAATGTTGTCCCACTCCTCTTCAATGGCTCTGCAAAGTTGCTGGATATTGGCAGGAACTGGAATTCGCTGTCGTACACACTTCAATTCAGAGCATTCCAAACTTGCTCAATGGGTGACATGTCTGGTGAGTATACAGGCCATGGAAGAACTGGGATATTTTCAGCTTCCAGGAATTGTGTACAGATTCTTGCGACATTGGGCCGTGCATTACCATGCTGAAACATAAGGTGATGGCGGTGGATGAATGGCACGACTATGGGCTTCAAGATCTCGTCACAATATCTCTTTGCATTCAAATTGCCATCAATAAAATGCAATCGTGTTCGTTGTCCATAGCATATGCCTGCCCATTGCATAACCCCACCGCCACCATGGGGCACTCTGTTTACAATGTTGACATCAGCAAACCTCTCACCCCCACGACGCCATACACGTGGTCTGCGGTTGTGAGGCCGGTTGGATGTACTGCTAAATTCTCTAAAACGACGTTGGAGGCGGTTTATAGTTGAGAAATAAACATTCAATTCTCTGGCAACAGCTCTGGTGGACATTCCTGTAGTCAACATGCCAATTGCACACTCCCTCAAAACTCGAGACATCTGTGGCATTGTGTTGTGTGACAAAACTGCACATTTTAGAGTGTCCTTTTATTGTCCCCAGCACAAAGTGCACCTGTGTAATGATCATGCTGTTTAATAATCTTCTTGATATGCCAGACCTGACAGGTGGATGGGTTATCTTGGCAAAGGTAAAATGCTCACTAAGAGGGATAAACAAATTTGTGCACAACATTTGAGAGAAATAAGCTTTTTGTGCATTTGGAACATTTCTGGGATATTCTTTTTCAGAAACATGGGCCCAACACTTTACATGTTGCGTCTATATATTTTTTCAGTGTAAAAACCTGGATTTGTTAAACAGGGACAGTTGGTTTTACTAGTCGTCCCTGGCTACAACTGTAGGTAACACACACATTGAAATTAGCTTAATTTAACATTAGGGTTACAAATACACATAGAAGTCTTTTTTTCGTCTCTAATCTACAGCTCTCTGTAATATCTTTATTTATCCTATAGGTGGTCGCTATGGATGAGGAATCAGGTGAGGTTGCTAAAGCCTCAGTCGACATAGAGCTGCTACAAAGAGGCCAGCCAGGTAAGTACTGAGCAGGACTGACACGTCAAAGGGGAAGGGGAATACAGGAACCCCACATACAGACCACACCCACACACACAGTTTCAGCTCTTTGATAGGTAGGGAAAGTCACAATGACAGTAGTGTGCACACACAACATATGGAGCTGATCAACACTGGTTAATACCACTAGGGCTCTCTGAATGTCAATAAAGAACAATAGTATTTTCTTACAGTGTAGCCTGTAGATGCAGGAAAGACATCAATTGAACTCGACCAAAACAATGGAAATGCCATGGCAACTATACTCGCGCGTCCCCCATGGGGGGGAAAGATTCCGAATCTCTTCATTGCCCCCCATCAAAAGCAGTCTACAGTTAGGCTATGGTATTTCCCGCTATTTTGGGATGAAAATCTGGGATAAAAAGTGCTTGTATGGATGTCAACCCCAATACATGTTCATGTCATTGTCACCATCCAACCCCATTACACTTAAAAACGGCTTCAAGGATCACCACAGATTTCAACATGCCTAGCTATGCTACCAGCTCACATGAATGGCAGTTAACAGAAATCTTTTCTAACCCCGAAATTGACTATATCTAAATGTTATGCATCAAAAACAGCCAAACTGTTTAGTACCACATTGTGGGCCTGTTAGAACACAAAAATTACGACGGATTTTTACAAACATCCACTAAAATCAGTTTCTGGGATGTGCGCTAAATGACAGCGTCCTTGTTCTTTCTCCCCACGGTCTGCATTCCAAATGATTGACACTCTTGATAAAGATGAGCAAAAACTACTGTATAAAATATATCATTGGAAAACGGAGCTACAGTATATTGTATGTTCCCCCCAAAAATGGGAAATTATATTATTTTATACTAATACAATTGCTCAGAGAAAGAGATTTTGTTTAACAAGTAATATAATATGTATATATATTTTAAACTAGGGGTCAAAATGATTGATACCCTGTTTTCAATGCCTTACCTTGCGAGGATAACGGCACAGAGCCTTTCTAAAATGTCCTTTATATCCTTCCTATGCGCTTATGGGATTGCCCTCCTCAATTCAAACCACATGTTTTCAATGTGTTTTAAGTCCGGAGACTAAGATGGTCATTGCAAAATGCAAAATGTTGATTTTGTGGCCACTTAACTATTTATTTGTGGCTTTTAATGTGTGGCTGGTCTATTCATAAAATATTTGTGACCTTGTGATCTCCCAGTTCACCCCCCCCCATCCCCTTCAATGCACGGTCAATCATGCCACTCCAGGCAACATGAATACAATACGATGGACGTCAAGCTGCTCGAATTTCCCAGAATGTATTTTCTCCCCATTCAAAGAAGTGTACACTGACTGACTGCTTACAAACCAGACACAGACTTTCTCTTCATCTGGGCGTCAGGCACAACGTTTGGATGAATGAATAGGACTCCGCAGGGCTATGAGCACGAGCCGGTGCAAAGTGAAGATAATGGACCAGTTGTGCGGGCAGTTGGACTTCATACTCTAAACTGTCTCTCCTATCCCTCCATCCTTTCCTCCGTAGTTCCACGGACACCCTTCGGAGAAGAGCGGTTGTTCAGAGACATGGATGTGAGGATGGCTGGCGGTATCATGGGTGGGATGCTGCTGCTGTTAGTGGCCATCCTGTTCCTGATGATCCGATGGGCCAAGAGGAGACGGAGACGGGACCCGGCCAGACGAGGGGCTGTCATCCTGGGGAAGCACCCCAATGTGGTAAGGGCTGCTCCATGTACACATAACACACACTGTATCCACACACATGACTCTCACACATACACAGGGGCAACTAAAGCACGCACACAAGTGAAAGAAATATATTGATCCAGGTGTTGAAATATTGAATGACCATTTGCTGGCCAGTTGCAACTGAAGGAATGGCCAGGAATGGCAAAGACACAAAGTATAAGCATGCAACAACATGTAAACCCACTGAGTATTACAGTCAAACACAATTCGCTTATACAACCCTAATCTGAGCTAAATGTGTCATTAACCAGGTTTTCATCCAAACTTTTAACGTTTTTTTATTTTTTTAAAGCTGTTGGTGAACTTTCCAAATTTCGACAAAACCAAATACGCTACATAAAGTGGGATCTTTTTGTGTCGTCAAATTAATTATGCGAGAAATACTGGAGGAAACACCTTTATGGGCAAATATTGATACAATAACCATGAAATTGAAGTAAACTTGGAGTCACGCGATGATATACTGTGTGGTCCTCCCACTACGACTCGGGAAGCTATGCAGTTTGTTAGACTACTGATGAAATGAATGATGATGAACTTCACAGCGTGGTGAAAGTGCACGGTGATCTTAATGCTCCTCTCCAATAAATATCAAAGGGTCTGATTCTGGTGACATGATGATCGATGCTTGACTGCCATTTGACAAGTAAAAATATCCTCACTTCTTATCTATAATAATCTCATCACGTAGACGAGCCTACCCGCAGTGTATCCGAGAGCTGTTGCCTAGAACGCACGTGCCAATACCATAGTAGGCACATTTGCTATTTAACACAACAGTATTTGTCAAAAAACTACATCTGATATTTATCCGCAACAAGTCCATTTGGTGGAAACCACACTGGTTGGGAAAATGCACATATTTTCTATGTGCAGGTTTTAGAATATTGGTATGACAATCGGTCGCCAATTGGATGGAAACCTAGCTACTGTCAAATCTAAACTAATCGACCACTTATCTAAACTACAGTGTAATACAAGGCAAAAGAACATTGAGACTAATATATATATTTTTAAACATGTCTACCTTTATTTAACTAGGCAAGTCAGTTAAGCTCAATCTCTGAGCTCTGACTCCTAAACCAGTGGATGGCAGAACAAGTTCAAACTCAGCATATCAGACAGTCTTTCCTTCCTCCCCTCTATGCCCCTGATGTCTTTTTTCACTAATGCTGTTTATATAGAGCTTAAGGGGGTTCCAGATGGTGAGTTTTCATGAAAGCATTGCTTTGACGTACTCACTAGAGTGATGTTGTGGTTGTGACAGTGAGGTGGTGTAATGTGTGTTAAATGTTTACATGTGATGCACTTCCATTGCATAATTATGCAAATTGAAGTATGGCACCTGTGGTTGTACTGTGACGTCGTGGTTCTGCATTGTGTTTTTGTTTTCCCAAGATGCAGCAACAAGAAAATGTAGAACTCTGTAAATGTTACACATCGGTGATGTGTAACAGTAACACGTGAGCCATAATAGTTACATGTACAGTGCAGCTCCAAAAGTATTGGGGCAGTGACATTTCTGTTGTTGTTTTGGCTCTGTACTCCAGCACTTTGGACTTCAAATGATACATCGACTGAGGTTAAAGTGCAGACTGTCAGCTTTCATTTTGCACCATTTTAGGGGACCAAAAGTATTGGGACAAATTCACTTATGTGTATTAAAGTAGTAAAAAGATAAGTGGTCCCATATTCATAGCACGCAATGATTACAGAAAGCTTGTGACTCTACACATTTGTGGGATGCATTTGCTGTTTGTTTTGGTTGTGTTTCAGATTATTTTGTGCCCAATAGAAATTAATGGTAAATAATGTATTGTGTCATTTTGGAGTCACTTGTATGTTTCTAAACATTTCTACATTCATGTGGATGCTACCATGATTATGGATCTTTCTGAACGAATCGTGAATAATGATGAGTGAGAAAGTTAGACGCACAAATATCATAGATATTCTAATCAAAAAACAGGGGAGGCTAGCATTTTTGGTGGGTATATTTATGCCTCTGTACCTTTCTCACTATCAGGTGACAGGAGACAAAGGGCTGTGAGACATGGGTTTACATCTAGACACACGAAAATTAGGAAGTATACAGGACAACAGAGGACGAACAGCAGAGGGGCTAATGACTTTGGAGCAGGGGGGGAAAGGTCTCGGCTTCCGGGGGTGTAGCCGCGGGGCTATAGCGGCGTGCCTGCGCATCCGGCTTGACCTTCTTGGATACCGGTTGGAGCTCCGGAAGCGAAGTGGACCGGGCCTTACTGAACCCCTCCCGCAGGTCCTGGTAGTCTGTGGGGTTGGCGGAGAGGTCCAATTTCCAAGCCCCCAGGAAGATGTCCCGGGGCAGGCAGAGTTGACTTCAGGTAATGAGTGTGGCAGAACGGGCTCCAGCCCACGATGGCACCAGTAGGCCAGTCAATCGAGGGATTGTGTCACTGGAGCCAAGAGAATCCCAATACCACCGGAACCTGCAGAGACTGGTCTGGTGGGTGACCCGGCCTATGCAGTGCCTGTCCAGCGCTCTAACACCCATAGAAATGGAGAGGGGTTGAGTGGGGATGCCCAGCTTGGACGCCAGGGTAACATCCATAGGACTCATATCAGCCCCCAAGTCAATGAGTATCTGGAGGAACTTGGACTGGTCGCCCCACAGCAGGGTGGCATGGAGAGGGGGGTGAGTAGGAGAAGAAGCAACATTGTCCTTAAGACCCATCAGAGTACTCATTCCTGCCAATTAGCTAGGTCTCTTGAAGGGACAGGTAGACACCTAATGACCGGCAGTATAGCAATACAAACAACTCTGGGTGTTAAGTCTATGTACGCATTCGGCTGGAGACAGCCTTGCCCTGCCGAGCTGCATCGGCTTGGGAAGGGTCAAATCAGCAGTCTTCGGAGGCTCTTGGAGGAACTCGGGTAAGCTCAGATCCTCTCGGAGACGAAGATGCTGGGGACTTCCAGAGTTCATCGGATGCAAGGTGGGATTCTTGAGTGAGCGTTTGGGACCACAATCAGACCTCTTCTCCCTCCTATGGTCCCGTAGCCAACCATCGATCCGAATGGTTAAAGCGATGAGTGAGTCGAGATCCGTCGGAAGTTCCCAGGCTGCAAGCCCGTCCTTTACTTCCTCCGATAAATCCGTGCAGGAACGCGTCGAACAGTGCTTCCGGGTTCCAGGCACCCTCCTCTGGTAGCGTGCGGAAATCCACCGCATAGTCTGCCACACAGAGGAAGTACTGCCGAAGCTGGAGTAACTTCCGGGGAGCCTCTCTCCTGGACACCGGAGCCTTGAAAACTTCTCTCACCTCCTCCACAAATACCTCCAGACTGAGGCAGACGGCAGATTGTTGCTCCCACTCCGCCGTGGCTCAGGCGAGTGCCCCCCGGACATCAGCTTAAATGATGTACGCTATCTTCGAGCGGTCCGAGGGGAACGAAGAAGGCTTCATCTCAAAAATGAGGGAGCACTGGGAGAGAAAGGCCCGGCAGATTCTGGAATCTCCATCGTAGTGCTCCGGGGGAGGTAAGCGGGGTTCCTGGGAATCCAGGGTGACGGGGCTGCTACCAGCCGGGTTACTGAGGGGCATGGAGGTTACTGTTGTGGTAGGCTGCCTAGTAGGCAAACCACGGAATTGCTGCCGCAAAGTGTCCAATGCTAGGTCGTGACGTTCGGCCATGTCCTGGAACCCTTCCATCAGACCAAGAAGCAATTCCTCGTGCCTTCCAATGAGGGCTCCTTGGGAGGAGATGGCATTGTGGAGCTGGTCCAAGTCTGCTGGGTCAGTCATGGCCAGTTCGTACTATCAGGTTTCAGGTAAGACCCAAGTGCAGACTGCGTTGAAGTAACAATGTGTATTGCAACAACAGGGGCAGGCAAACAACAGGCCAAGGCAGGCAGGGGTCGATAATCCAGAGTAGTGTGGCAAGGTACAGGACGGCAGGCAGGCTCAGAGTCAGGACAGGCAAGGGTCAAAACCAGGAGAACGAGAAAAAGAGAGACTGGGGAAAATCAGGAGCTGAGAAAAAACGCTGGTTGACTTGAACAAACAAGACAAACTGGCACAGACAGACAGAAAACACGGGTATAAGTACCCAGGGGATAATTGGGAAGATGGGTGACACCTGGAGGGGGGGATGAGACAAGCACAAGAACAGATGAAACAGATCAGGGCGTGACACTCACTTATCCTTACTCATGATTCATTCAGGATTATCCGTAATCATGGTAGCATGGTAGCACAGAGCCAAAACAATAAAAAATGTGTCACTGTATGTAATAGTTTGCATATGTAATTATTGTGAGTTTGGTGATGAGGTGAAATACTGACTTGTGTTTTGCATCGTAGACTGAAGCCGATTTATGGTCAGTACCCAACCCCATGTGTAAGCGGAATATCATAGATTCAGACATAGAATAGATCTAGTATCTATCTGAATCGATTCAGTAAGCTAATGTGTGGTGTTTTAATATTTCGAAAACGGTGTGGCTGCGTGACCAGATTCTCTGGAAGCTTCTTCCCAATAGCTAAACAACCGCACCTTCTGCGTATGTGCTAGTTCAGCTGGCCAGAGCTGAAACAGGCTACTCTGGCAAATTTCAATGACATACTGTCTATCATATCGTTTGGTGTTGCGAAATAACTGCATTAGGCTACATGTCATGTTGTCATGTTGTCATGTAGGCTAAATGCATTTGGTTTCACACCACATTTAGGATAAGGATATTGCAAATAATATTGTTTGCGTACTGCTTATGTTTGTGCTACTGCAGTATCCTTAGTTACAGACAGAGAAGGTTGTAGTTACATGTCTATCATGTCGTCTTAAATTAGCCCACAAAATAGATATTTTGGGGGAAAGCTCATTCAAAGCGCACAGAAATGTGTGCGTAGAGTAACACATGAACAGAATGTGATAAGGTTGTTTGGCTCTGTGGAAGAGGCATCCTGGGAGGCAGGGTATGGGCGTGGAGGGGCGGTTTGATCTGGTTGTACAGCCAAAGCTTTTCAGAAAACACTGTCAAACGGGCTGAATTGCTTGTCCATAGTTGTCCAACGTCATTTTGAAATTCTGAACGAGACCAATGAGACTTTTGCACGGACAAGGACAAGGCCGCATCAGTTGGAACATAACAAGTCACAAAGCAACCATTTCAACTCAAAGCAACCCTCTAAATGCCCCTTCTTTCCGTGATCGACAGGTGAACTCGGGCCGGCCCATGATCCCCCTGATTGAGGAGGTCTGCTACCAGAACAAAGGGTTCAGCATAGACTACGATGCCTCGGGAGGTTCCGGAAGCCTCTATGGGAGACATGGGGTCTACACCAGGAAACAGTCACTGATCCCACCACAACCACGCTCCCACAGCAGCCATCCAGACTGCGGCTCCAGGACCGTAACAGGCGACATGCTGCCTATACTGGTGATGCCAGAGCCCTTGGTTAAAGACCTCACTCCCACCCTCATCTCCAATGGCAGGAAAGCTGAGATCAGCATGGGGGCTGCGACAAAAGACAAGAAGGAGAAGGAGAGAAATAAGCAGAGGGATATGGAGAAGGAGGAGGAGGGGGAATGGGAGAAGGAGTGGGAACGCGCCGTTGACACAAAAGAGAAGAGATATTCCGAGGGGGAAAGGACGGATAAGTCAAGAGATGTTGTGGGTGCTTCTAGTGGTGCTTCTAGTGAGACCGCAGATGTAAGCGAGGCCTCTGAGGACCAAACAAACACAGAAAAGCCTCAGAGTCACAGGATGAAAACACACCAAATCAAAGATCCCAAAGACGGACACAAAAGCACTTCCGAAGAGGAGTCTGAGACAGAAAACCAATATAAGAATATGCACTCGGTGATCTGTCTTTCAGACGATTATGACAGAGCCATGGAGGATGAAGCTGGAGCCAGGTCCCGTTGCTCCAGCATCAGGACGTCGACGGGGGAATCGCAGCGCAAGGGCTCAACGAAACAAACCGGCGACCAAGCAAACAGACGACCAAGTAACCCACAGATGCACCATTCAGACTCACACTCTGGGCTTCAGACTCACATTTAGGAAGATGCAAAAGATGCATTTATTCAAAAATAAAACTGACATTATGGAGCCAAACGAACACTGTACACAGACAAAAATGTTTATAAATAGTTTTGTTTTCTCAGTGTTTTTTCTCTCTCCAATTCCAAATGATTATTTTGGGCCTAAAAAAGCTCAAACACTTTTCAGGTCTTGACTGAGTAAATGGAGGAATGTAAATCTGAAAACAGAAACGTGTGTTTTCTGTAAAACAGTGTGGGACCAGACTTTCTGTATTACCTTCATTTGCAGTGTTGAAGAACTAGTATTTCATGAATTAAAGTCATAATGTAAGTGCATGCAATGTAACTACAGTGCTAGGAAAGCTACTCTGAAAATATAGTTTACCAAGCTACCAATTACTTCACACTGGAAGAAATTAAGCGACACTAAAGCTACCCTTAAGAAGAATATAGTGAACTATAAGAGCCTCCGAAAAAGTAGTTCACTCCATCCAAACTACTATACTTAGTTAACAATTATCATATCTAAATCTGAAAGGCCATAGACTACATATTGCAAGAACAAATCACTCCGGAATTAGATGTTAACAGAATGTGTAGTGAGAATTATGCAGGTCTGATGCCAAAAAAGAAAGAAAATTCTCGCCTACTTCACCTATATTTTATTTTCTTGTCAGCAACAAAGTAGTGTGTAGTTCCAGTAGTTAGCTACACTGCTACATGGCAAAACACAACCAAGATTAGAATTTTGCTACTGCAAAATGTAATTAAATTACTTGTTGAACTACACGTAGTTCCCTACTCCCGAACACTGTGTAACTATAGTGTACAGTGATTTATGTGGCGTCACTAGTGTTTGCTATAGAGTAAACCGAAGTTTCATACTGTAGATGTCCACACACGAAGACATGAGTGTTGTTTCAAAAAAAATGGTTAAACCCCACTCGAATGATGTGCTCAGCACATTGCAAATAAACACATTTTGTGATTTCAGTAACTGTTTCTAAATTGTGTTTTCTTATGAATAACTGGAAGGAATGGATGTATTCCATGTGCAGCTATGATAGAATGATATTGGGTGTACTGTATATGTAATTATGATATTTGTATTAATGTATAATTGTAGCTAGTAATAACTAGCTAAAAACTACAACACTTGTCCTAAACATAAAGGCACACTTTCAATCACTGAGAAAAGTTAGGTTATATTAGCTTTATAGGCTTTTAATTGCCCTTGGGCTTCCTGAATCACACGTCCTGTCTGCCATGAGGCTCAGCAGCAGCCATGTTGACTTCCACGAGCCTGAACGATTGGACGAGTAGCGCTACGTGCATAAGGACTTCCCTAACAATGGCCAATAGGGAGTGGAGAATGGCCCTGACAGCCCATGAGACGTTGAGGAAACACCTGGCCATGGGCTGGAGGGTGTGGCTAAACAGTGCCCCGAACAGAGGTGTGATCACCTGTTCCCCTAGCACTACGACTAGCCCCACCATCAACACCTGTGTGCACACAGGTAAAGACAGGTGAACTAAATGCAACCAAATATAATATACTTTGAAATAACTGAATTCTAGTTATTAATCTGAATATACTCATGCACATCATTATCCCTCGGAGAGCAACTTCACCTTGATGACATACTGTGTGATGAAGCTGAGCAGCTCTATGATGAAGGCAGTAGCCAGGGTGAAGGGGAAGCTGAAGGACTGGAAGATTCTGCGCCAACAGCTGTGGATCATCTTATTCCCCCTGCAGAGACAAAATAAACTTCAGCAAGAAGGTCAATTTAAACAGTGTGTGTGGCAAGAAAGGTGTGTCACTACCTGTGCAGGTAATGGTCACAGGCATCTTCATCCTCTGGGCTCATGCTCTCTCTGTGATTGGGTGACATATGCACAGGTCTGTGAAATGAAAACAAAAATCTCAAAAACATTATTAATAATCAATCAATAAATTGAATACTCAATGTGCACAACCAAACAACGCAGAACAACCAAACAATGCCTGAGTCAACATCCTTTGCAAGGGGCTGTGAGCTGCTGTGTGCTTGTTTACCTATCCTCCATGTGGTTGTTGGCTGTCCTCTCACCTGCTGCCTCTCTCTGTCTGTCCCCAGGATTTGCATGAGCCCTGTCATCCTCTCCAGGCTCCTTAGAGAGGGAGAACACACATCACTCTGGACATCAATCACACATTCACAGACTGGACTGCTTTTAATTGTGATTCATTATCAGTTATTATGTCTGTATGACATGTACTGTATATACTGTAGTACTATCTCTTTAGAAGCACTGTTGCCTTTAGAGATGTTAGTACTGCAAGACATTAGACATTAGTACTGTAAGTACACCCATTGGCTCGTCTCGCTCGCTGCTGTATTGCCATCTAGTGTCTTGCCCCAGGGGGCCCTTCATAGTGTCGAGTTTCAGGAGAAGATGCTGGAGTTTGTCCTTTTTCAGAGAGAGATCTATCATAGAAAATAAAATAATACATTAACTTTAGCTAAACGCAAACCAAACATTAACTAGGCCTTCATTTTGAAGAATAATTTTGCATCCTAGACAGTGAAAGGCCTATTTCTTAGGATCATGCTCTGATCACTACCACATGCTGTGAAAAAAATGATTCAGGTACATTAGTATCAACAAATCCACCCAGTATATTTCCCCTTTGCCCTGTCAAAGACCTCTGACATTTCCCTCTGACCACTGACCTTTGACATGGCGTTCCTTCTGGGCCCTGAGATGGGAACCGGCCTGCTGTTTGAGATGGAGTAGGTACTCATGGCTGCTGGGGGGAGTGTTGGAACTGGAGGGTCCTACATCATTATCATCATCATTCCCTTTGGTGCTATAGCCCTCTATGAAAACACACATCCTTCTACTCAAGTAATGTTTTGTCTTGCCTCAAGAACATCCTAGTTAGCGGGTTTTTGACTGAACAGGGCCCTCAGTCAAGAGATACTCTTCAACGCAATCTAGTGTTTGGAATGTAAGGAGTGTCTCACCATGATCAATGGACAGGAAGTTATCATCGATGACCTCATAATTCTCTGCCCTTTGGCTTTTGCTGTGATTGGTGGAGGTGACATTTACAGGTGTGCTTGGATCTATACTTGAGAGATGTAAAAATCTGCCCTGAGACAGAGGCAATACCCAAAGATAATCACCTGCTTTTGACAGTTGTTAACCCTAAATTAACATGACGTAATCCATTCAATCATCACTCGCCTGCAGTCTTTTTTGGACCTATCATTTGTTACACAAATTCAGTGCTCTCTTTTTTACCAGGGTTGAGATTGTTCTCCCTAGGCTGTGATGGGGGGGTAACATTCCTCTCCACGTACTGAGGAACATTGCTGATCACCCTCTCGGTGGAACATCTGCAAAAACATAATAAACCATAGTGTTGCGCTCATAAGCCAGTTATCCAATTAGTGGCAGAAGAAAAAGAACAGATAAAAGACAAAGCAAGTTAAGCCATGGCTGTGATGTTGGGTGTTGGCTGTAATAGAAGGCTACAAACTGCAAAACAAATAAACAGTTGGCTGTGATTTAGTATTCTACTGTAGTCGGCATGTGTATTGTGCCAGGAACTGCAATGCAGTTACATGGTAACAGGTACACTCAGCAAATACACTCATTTTGCATCTACACTGCCTCCACAATTTCTTTCAAACATTCAGCAGGGGGTCTACGACCTTGAAGAATTCAAAGAGTTCTGCTCGGAGGCAGACACAAGGTCCTCTCTTCCTGTTTTGATCCACTCCCCATGAAATGATGCCTAGATATGGGGAACGTGTTAGAGAAAGAAATTAAAAACAGCATGCTGGTGAATTCAATGGATCACATTTAAATGATTTTACTCACCATAGTCAAAATTAGGTCAACTCTAGTACACTATGGTATCACAGACTTGCATTCACTTCATTTACTGATGTTTAGAGGACAGAAAGAGCCCGTGCAGGTTATTCCACATATCCCTTCCAAAGGTCATGGCTGAGATGAGACATATGGACATTAGTGAGAGATGACAAACAAGAACACATAGAAAACCATTTTAAAGTAGACGCATGGATCTATGCACATTTACGCAATTGTTAGTTCACAATGGGCAGTTGCCATGGGGATAGAATATCAAAACATTCCAGGTGAAATCAAAAACTTCAGACCTGAAAAGATTTGGGGGTACATAATGTTTCCTGCTATAATTACATGTGTATGGAACCACTTGTTGAAGTGGACGGATGAATAATGGCAACAATACCTCCTATCGACTAGATCATCGACCATTACCGTTCTCCTAGCAGCAGGATAATAAGGATAACACATTCCCACCACTAAAGTGTCAATACTATCTCACAATTTCTACTTATTATAGACATTTGTAGATACCTAAGTAAACATTTCTAGAGAATGTCGAAACATTTACAGACACTAAGTTGAGGTTTAGCATGTCTTTGCAGGGAGACTGAATGTGTTGCCAGCATAATATCCTATGGAAGCCCATTCCCCCCATCACTTTATTTTTAATGTCAATACTATCTTATACCATTTGTTTCTTCATTTGTAACATTTTGTGATTACATTGGGGGGTTCAACCTGTCAACTATCAGCTAATCATGAGTCTTGTCAGATAATCATCAAGCCCTTGATTGGGTGAATCAGGTGAACTAATTCAGGGCTAAAACAAAATTGTGAAACGTCTGGGTGTCCCCGAGGAGGTGTTTTAGAAGCACTGGGCTAACCTAATCAGGTTAAACTCCAGACCCTAGTTGGAGGGTATGACATAAAATGGTTATGGGCTATGATGAGACCATATTTTTTCTAATTAGGTCATATGGTTAAAAAAAAAAATAGACAACTGCAATTGGACAATAGAACCAACAGGGGCGTGTTTGCTTTATGCAGGGTTGCATCATGTAGGCATTTGCATCTGTAATACATTTAAAAAAAGGTTACTCACACAGTATGTCAACACTATTGTGTTAATTGATTCATTCCAGTCAATAATTGTGGATTGAAGGTCTAGGTAGCCTAGCCACCCGAAATTTGAATATGAACCAAATTTGATCACATTCACATTTTCTCTTAACACAAATAAATAGGCCCATTTTAGGCTATACATACACAGCTTAGGCTACAAATACATGACGTTACTGATTATTTTCCCCTGGCCAGAGGGGATTAGCGCTTAATAGGCTTCTCTACCTGCAGCTGTGGATGTTATCAGTAGGCTACCGTTGATCAGACTGAAGCAAAGATAAATTGTGCACGAGTTGACAAATCATGATGCAAATCAGTCTAAACAACTTTACTTTGTCCCTATTTCCTTTTCTTTTTTTGAATTTTCCCCTTTTTCTCCCCAATTTCGTGGTATCCAATTGTTTTTAGTAGCTACTATCTTGTCTCATCGCTACAACTCCCGTACAGGCTCGGGAGAGACGAAGGTTGAAAGTCATGCGTCCTCCGATACACAACCCAACCAAGCCGCACTGCTTCTTAACACAGCGCCATCCAACCCGGAAGCCAGCTGCACCAATGTGTCGGAGGAAACACCTTGCACCTGGCAACCTTGGTTGGCGCGCACTGCTCCCAGCCCGCCACAGGAGTCGCTGGTGCGCGATGAGACAAGGATTTCCCTACCGGCCGAACCCTCCCTAACCCGTGCGACGCAAGGCCAATTGTGCGTTACGACAGAGCCTGGGCGCGATAAGTCCCTATTTTCAATGCATTCCGTGTCCATATGTTTTATCAAACCGAATCAAAAGTGTTGGGGCATATGCCAACTCGCCACACGTTTGCCAGCGGCCCTGCTGATCTCTGTAACATGGTTAGATTGAGATCGCCACATAATTTTGAGATAGCATCTCAAACGTTTTAGATAATATTGACACTTCTTTTTTCTTCTTTTTTAAATATGTGAGATGGCTTGGGAAATCGAGAATTACTCGCAGTTAAGATGGCGTTATGGGATACTTATTGGCTTGTAGAGAGACCTTTTCTACCTCTCTCAGCTAAAGTGGGGTGGGAAATACTCAATAGGGTCTATACTAACCAAATATGGTTCGTTTTGGAGGGGGACTACGTTGTACATACAGCACTTCATTCTCCAACCCTTCCATTGTCCCCAATGTAATACACTGTAATAGATTTTATACATGGGATACATACTGTTTTGTAGAAATAACTTTTCTACTTGTCTCAGCTAAAGTGGAGTTGGAAATACTCTGAAGGGTGTCTACCAAACAAATATGTGTAGTTTCATACATATCCAGCAACAGAGCTTTAAATGACCTGGTAGCCTACTATCCATGGTCCTGAAATCAATACACAAGCATCAACAACAACAAATAATCACAAAAGCTCAACTTTTTAAAAAATCAAAACGAATGTTAAATGTAATGAATACTAACTAGACTATCAGGACACAGTATAATCACACTTTCTGAACAACAATGGAGAAAATGATTTACAAGGTGTAGGCCGATATGCACTTCTTATCAAGGTTTGCCCATTAACTAGTTACAAATAAGAAATACGCGAGACAAGATTATTTACAAGCTATATTGTCATGATTATCGATCTAGGTCAGCAAAGGCACTTTTTATAGAGTTTAAAATGTATTACGTGAGACAACAAGGCTACAAGGCTAACAGTACACATATAATCAAGCTTTCAGAACGACAATGAAGAACATTATTTACAAGTTATAGGCCTCTGTGTTGATTTCCTCCAGTATACTACTGTAAAGGACTATTAACCAAGTTTTCAAAACCAATAACTGAGACAAGACTGGAAAATAATGCATAATACAGAGATGTGTTGATTATGTATCACGGTCAGCAAAGGCATTTTCTGTAGAGTTTAAAATGTATCTTGGATAACTGATATAAAACATACTCTGGCATGCCATTGTGACAAAGCGTATTCATAAGCACACAAACGCCATAACTAATTTAAAAAACATTACTTTTGTTGAAGCACCTTTGGTAGCGATTACAGCCTCGAGTCTTCTTGGGTATGACGCTACAAGCTTGGCACACCTGTATTTGGGGAGTTTCTCACATTCTTCTCTGCAGATCCTCTCAACCTCTGTCACGTTGCATGGGGAGCATTGCTGCACAGCTATTTTCAGGTCTCTCCAGAGATGTTTGATCGGGTTCAAGTCCAGGCTCTGGCTGGGCCACTCGCTTCGGCAGGACTCCCTCCATGTGGCAGACTATGCGGTGGATTTCCACATGCTACCAGAGGAGGGTGCCTGGAACCCGGAGGCACTGTTCGACACGTTCCTGCACGGATTATCGGAGGGAGTAAAGGACAAGCTTGCTGCCTGGGAACTTCCGATGGATCTCGACTCACTCATCGCTTTCACCATCCGGATCGATGGGCGGCAACGGGAACGTAGGAGGGAGACAAGGTTTGATCCTAATCGCAATCACTCACTCTAGGATCACAACTTGCATACCTGTACACAGACTTAACACCCAGCGTTGTCTGTATTGCAGTACTGCCAGTCATTGTGTGTCTACCTGTCCCTTCAAGAGACCTAGCTCATTTATAGGAATGAGTACTCTGGTGGGTCTTAAGGACAATGTAGCTTCTCCCCCTACTCACCCTCCTCTCCATGCCACCCTGCTGTGGGGTGACCAGTCCAAGTCTCTCCAGATACTCATCGACTCGGGTGCCGATATGAGTCTTATGGACATTACCCTGGCGCCCGAGCTTTGCATCCCCACTCAACCCCTCTCCATTCCCATGAATGTTAGTTCATGATCAAATTCCTGCTGAGTCTCCGCAGGTTCCTGTGGTATTGAGATTCTCTTGGCTTCTGTCGTTTGCCTGCCCCTGTTGCTGTAATAAATATTGTTACTTCAACACAGTCTGCATTTGGGTCTTACCTGAAACGTGATAGTGTGATACTGATTGAACACGGACAAAACTAAAATGTTTTTGTGCATTTGCAGCATCTCCCCTCCAGAACACCACACATGACTCAAGTTCACAGACAAAATAAAAACTATTTCAGACAAACTAAACTAAATTTCAGACAAAATAAAAATGCATTGAAGCATTGTTTACTAAATGGGGAATGCAGTCAGAGGCTATAAAGGTGCTGAAGATGACAGTCCCCTCAGTTCTCTCTTTGCTGAAGCCATGAGTGCACATTTCAGTGGCCAACAGATTGTAGATCTGATTTATTTCAGATGTCCAGGAGGAACAAGAGAACAATGACTTTGAAGAGGAGGTATCTGAAGAAGAAGATGGGGAACAACCCAGAGCACGATCCATCATCCTCAGATGAAGAAGAAAATCCCCAAGCTGAAAGAGAGACATTTTGTCAAAGAACAGCAAAACAACATAGTCCTTGTCACCACATGACACCCAGGGCAGGATGGCAGCACAACATGTCATAAGGACGACCCCAGGGACTACAAGACATGCAGTTGCCCATGTCCAGGACATCGCCTCAACGTTCTACATGTTCATCACACCAGCCATCCAAAAAATTAATCCTGGAGATGACAAATTTGGAGGGTTTCCGTAAATATGGAGACAACTGGAAAAGTATGGATGAGATTTACCTGCGTGCCTACATAGGGCTGCTAATCTCAACTGGTGTGTATAGGTCCTGAGACGAGGCTACATGGAGTCTTTTGGATGCAATTTTCCGTACCTCGATGCCACTGAAAGTCTTTCACACTTTCTCAAGAATGCTACGATTTGATAACAGTGAGTCAAGACTCTCTTATGGTCGCCAGTGAGAGACACTGGCGGCCATAAGAGAGGACTGGGAAAAGTGGGTGGAGCGTCTGCCATACCTCTACAACCCTGGGCCTGAAGTAACAGTGGATGAGCAACTGGTTCCATTCAGAGGTACATTTTTATTTTCATATCCGTAATGTAAGTGATTTTCACTGTTCATTTTATAATGTATTGCTGTAATATCATTGATGTATGAGATTGTTTTATGTGACACTGATACTAATTAGTGATAGGAATCTCTATTGTCAAAAGGTCGCTGTCCTTTCGGGCTGTATATGCCCAGCAAGCCAGCAAAGTATGGCATCAAGATATGGGTGGCCTGTGACGCACAATCCAGCTACGCTTGGAAGATGCAAGTCTACACAGGTAAGCCGACCAGTGGAGGCCAGAGAAGAACCAGGGGTTGTGGGTTGTGCTTGATGTGAGGGGGACACAATGATGTGAGGGGACACAATGTCATGTGTGAAAATTTCTTCACTTCTTATGAACTCAGTCAGCAGCTCCTGAAGAGGAAGATCACCATGGTTGGCACAGTTAGAAAGAACAAGCCTGAGCTCCCCCTGCACTCCTCACAACAAGGGGGAGAGAGGCCTTCTCATCAAAGTTTGCCTTCACCCCCACCACAACTCTAGTTTCTTACCTCCCAAAGAGGAAGAAGAATGTGGTCCTCCTGAGTACACAATGGCTGAGATCAGTGATCGTGAGGACAGGAAGCCAGCCATCATCCTGGACTACAACCACAACATGGACAACCTGGACAAGGTGATTGGAAGTTACAGCTGCAGGAGGATTGGCCCACTGGCCCCTGGTCATGTTCCATAATATCATTGATGTGTCCTCATACAATGCCTTCGTGATATGGAACAAAATCAACCCTACCTGAATGCCTGATAAGCGGAACAAGAAGAGGGTGTTCCTGGAGCAGCTGAGAAAGGCACTTGTAACCCCACACATTGAAAATAGGGATGGCCTCCCTCGCACTGCAGCCTCTGCAGATCTTTTAAAAGCTGTTCAGGGGGCTGAATCTTGTCCTGATCCACCTTAGGCTGTAGCTGGGGCAGGCAAGAGGAGGAGATGCAAATTCTGCCCCCCAAAGAAGAACTGTAAAACAAATACTTTGTGCTGCACATGTGAGAAAAACATCTGCAAAGTCCATGCTGATACACTTGGGGGTGGGGGCAATGGTTAAAAAATGGGAGAAGACTAGTATTTTGTAGTTGAATTCCTCATTGTACAGTATATATCACCATGTTGCCAAAACAATTAAAGACGGTTATTTCCCTTCAATAAAATGCATTCAAAACTACTTTCTGCAAATTTCTGCTACTTTCTTAGGCTATACAAGTGCTATCTCTTGCTAAAAAAGATATGTTTACACCTATGCAGTACCTTTAGCAATAATAATAATGAACCTCTACTTTAGTAAAGAAAACAATTATGACGGGTGTGATGTAATAAAAACGAGGGGTGTTTACTGATCAAATGCAGTCTTTCTGCATTGTGAAGAGGGAAAACACAGATATTTAAAGTTTGTGATGAAGGACTGGTTGTTTCTTCATGCAAAATAGATTTGGGGTTTAAAATTAGATTAAGCTGCTTTATTTTAGGGGTTTAGTGAAGGCGGGTCATTTTTTACCCTTAGGACACGGGGAGTATACAGAATGTTAAGACTACACAAGGGTTAAGCTATTCTCTGCTTCAATTTGGCCTCAGCGTCACACCATCCATACGTCGCCTCCGACCACATTTTCAGATCAAGCATAAATCATCTCTAATGCCATCATACTGTCGGCCAGTGGTTCCCAACTCCGGTTCTCGAGTAACCCCCCCCCCAACAGCAAAGTTTTATTGTAGCCGCAGACAAACACACTTGATTCAAATTGTCAACTAATCATCAGGCCCTCAATGCGTTTAATCAAGTATGTTTGTCCGGGGCTACAACAAACGTGTACTGTTGGGGGAACTGGAGGACTGGAGTTGGGAACCACTGCTGTAAGCCTATGGCTGCATTGGGAACCGCTGCTGTAAGCTTATGGCTGCATTGGGAACCGCTGCTGTAAGCCTATGGCTGCATTGGGAACCGCTGCTGTAAGCCTATGGCTGCATTGGGAACCGCTGCTGTAAGCTTATGGCTGCATTGGGAACCACTGCTGTAAGCCTATGGCTGCATTGGGAACCACTGCTGTAAGCCTATGGCTGCATTGGGAACCGCTGCTGTAAGCCTATGGCTGCATTGGGAACCACTGCTGTAAGCCTATGGCTGCATTGGGAACCGCTGCTGTAAGCTTATGGCTGCATTGGGAACCACTGCTGTAAGCCTATGGCTGCATTGGGAACCGCTGCTGTAAGCCTATGGCTGCATTGGGAACCGCTGCTGTAAGCCTATGGCTGCATTGGGAACCACTGCTGTAAGCCTATGGCTGCATTGGGAACCGCTGCTGTAAGCCTATGGCTGCATTGGGAACCGCTGCTGTAAGCCTATGGCTGCATTGGGAACCGCTGCTGTAAGCCTATGGCTGCATTGGGAACCGCTGCTGTAAGCCTATGGCTGCATTGGGAACCACTGCTGTAAGCCTATGGCTGCATTGGGAACCGCTGCTGTAAGCCTATGGCTGCATTGGGAACCGCTGCTGTAAGCCTATGGCTGCATTGGCGTTGCATGCCATTATCAGCTGCAAAATTGGTTCACATAGCTGAAACAATTGTGACAATCAAGTCAAACTAATTGGAGAGCTTATGACTTCACAAAAAGGTCCTGTTCATTTGAGAATACAACACAGAAACAGACAAATTAGAGACAGATTCCACTTCTTTATTGCAGGATTGTCAAATCAAATCAAATTGCATTTGTCACATGCGCCGAATACAACGGGTGTAGTAGACCTTACAGTGAAATGCTTACTTACAAGCCCTTAACCAACAATGCTTTAAGTTAAGAAAAAAAGTGTTGAGTAAAAAATAGATAAGTAAAAAATAAAAGTAACAAAAAAATAAACAGCAGCAGTAAAATAACAATAGCAAGGCTATATACAGGGGGTACCAGTACAGAGTCACGGTTAGTCGAGGTAATTGAGGTAATATGCACATACAGGTAGAGTTAAAGTGACTATGCATAGATAATAAACAGAGAGTAGCAGCAGCGTAAAAGAGGGGTCTGGGTAGCCCTTTGATTAGCTGTTCAGGAGTCTTATGGCTTAGGGATAGAAGCTGTTAAAGAAGCCTTTTTGACCTAGACTTGGCGCTCCGGTACCGCTTGCCGTGCAATAGCAGAGAGAACAGTCTATGACTAGGGTGGCTGGAGTCTTTGACATTTTTTAGGTCCTTCCTCTGACACCGACTAGTATAGAGGTCCTGAATGACAGGAAGCTTGGCCCCGGTGATGTACTGGGCCGTACGCACTACCCTATGTAGTGCCTTGCGGTCGGAGGCCGAGCAGTTGCCATTCCAGGCAGTGATGCAATCCGTCAGGATGCTCTCAATGGTGCAGCTGTAAAACCTTTTGAGGATCTGATGACCCATGCCAAAACTTTTCAGTCTCCTGAGGGGAATAGGTTTTGTCATGCACTCTTCACAACTGTCTTGGTGTACTTGGACCATGTTACTTTGTTGGTGATGTGGACACCAAGGAACTTGAAGCTCTCAACCTGCTCCACTACAGCCCTGTCGATGAGAATGGGGGGGTGCTCTGTCCTCCTTTTCCTGTAGCCCACAATAATCTCCTTTGTCTAGATCACATTGAGGGAGAGGTTGTTGTTCTTGCACCACACAGTCGGGTCTCTGACTTCCTCCCTATAGGCTGTCTCGTTGTTGTCGGTGATCAGGCCTACCACTGTTGTGTCATCGGCAAACTTAATGATGGTGTTGGGAGTTGTGCCTGGCTGTACAGTCATGAGTGAACAGGGGGTACAGGAGGGGACTGAGCACGTACCCCTGAGGGGCTCCCGTGTTGAGGATCAGCGTGGCGGATGTGTTGTTACCTACCCTTACCACCTGGGGACAGCCCGTCAAGTGGTACCGCCCTGGGGGCAGTCCCTCGTTTTAAGTTCAATCCTGTTCCATGAACTGAACTCTCGTTTTAATATGGTGATTCTTTCTTTTTTTTTTTTTTTCAAAAGAAACATTGAACATACTCAAATCATAGTGTAAAAGCAGGTGAGCTGATTCTACTCTTTTTGGCCATATGCTGGTGTTTTGTGGTGGAAAACTGAGCGGATCGAGTATAACACGTCAACCCTGTTACTCATAAAACATTTTATGTGTGAAGCTTGCATTCAATTGCCACTCTCGGTTGCTCACAAATAGCTTATGGTCGATGTAGTCAACCGGTCAACCATGTTACTTTATTTGGCACTACAGCGGATGGTTCTAATCCTGAATGGTTATTGTTTAAAACCGCATTCCAGCCAGTGTCTATTCCACAAGTTACAACCGGATAAATCTATGACGTTAAAATGCTATTTACTCTGTTCCATCTGACTGCACAATCCACTGTCTCATCAGCCGAGCTAGGCACTATATAAACTTGATCTCCACTATAAAGATCTAGACATTATTTCACATTACTTTTAGACTAACATTTTGTTTTGAACGGAGGAGATTTGTATAAACCTTGCTGTCTGTCTCAACGACATTTGCAACATTGTTTCAATATTCAAATTAGACCTCCAGCTGTCCCATAGTAGTCTAGTGGGAGGCTTCTCTCGGGCCTAACACCCATGCTGATATATCCTCCAAACACGAGCTTTATCACTTAATTATAGGCACTTACTGTAGTCTTTAAAAAATTGTACTTCTTGAGATGTGAAAGAGTATTTTTTTTTTTTTCAAAGATTTAAGTTTTGTTTTTCAGTCAACAAAGAAAACACAATACACATTCAGAAATGTGGCAGACATAATGGAATAAAAAAGAAAATGAAACAAACAAATTTGCAGCAGCACTATCAGCGATCATGTTAGGTATTTCCAGCTTTAGCTGAGATAACGAGAACATCAATAGTTTTATAGCCCCTTACACATCATGTATACAGACACATTTCCTTAATCACCACATTCAATCTGTCCAGTTTGAAATATAGTTGAGTAGTGGAGACCGACCCTGGGTTGTCTCTTGCGGAGGTCATAATTGAGCTTTACAAGAGGAAGAAAGTCAACAATCTGGTCAATCCACATTTTAAATGTAGGAGAGGAATCAGAAGCCCGCATTAGGAGAATACATTTGAAATCATGTTTTTTTTACAAAGTTGAACATGTGCTCTTTTATGACAGAATGTTAAAATTTGTTGAACCCCCCCCCCCCCCAAAAAAAAGGCACAGAATTGGTAGAGTTTGTATTTGAACGTGACTTGTCTGAATGGATGGGGGTGTTGATGAACACTTCTTAATTTGAACCTCTCTTTCTTAGGGATGGAGTGAGAGATCCTAACTTCAGTCAAATTCTCTAGTTCAGAATGGAGGACAGCTTAACGGGGTGGGGCAGAAGAATGTTGTGTGTGTAAGTGGATGGTGTGTGGCGCCCTCACATGGCCCAGCTCAGACATCACACACCCCAGGAGAGACTGGAGACAGGCCAATTACATCCTCAGGAAGTTCAACTCTGACAGGTGATTGGTCCGGACATGGAACTGTTTGTTTTGACCTTTATTCTTAATTCGTCAGGTCCTTATGGATCTTCGGTAGCCCAAGCCCAAATTCCCTATTGACTGACAGGATTTGATAGATTTCTGCAATATGGTTAAACTTCCACCTAGCCTTTCAGTGAGCAAGTGGAGCTATTATCATATTGCTCACATTTTTCAAATCCTCTCCGATCTCGACAAGTGCATAGGGTCTAGGGGTCCATTTGGGATTGGACCTCTGTGTAATGTGACTAACCTAACCCCTGACCCCTACCCCGTCAGAGCTAAGTTGATCTCAGACCGTGGCGGTGTTAAGCATCACTTCTAACCACCTTGTTGTTGACGGCCTGATCAAGAGGTAAGACCAGAACTTTAACCCTGACTCTGTCTGACCCTAATGCTGCGTTCATAACATCTCGTAAATTCTGAAATACCAGCATACGACTGGTAATTACTAGTGGGAAACTCGTCTATCATTTCTGAACTCTTGATTTCTCCTACATGTTTAACTCTGAAGTCACATACTAAGTAAATTACTTCGATAACAGCATTTTCTGCAGTTAAATTAAACAAAACCTTATTTATAAAAAATTATCTATTTAATATGTTTTTTGAACACTAATTGGTTTGCCTGCATAATATCTGTACTTTTAGTTTATGTTTGTCTCAGCGGCCAATCGGTGTTCTCGACGAGTTCAAAGCACGTGAATGCACAGAACGCAGACAACTCGTTCCTCCCAGTTTACAAGTAATATTTTACGAGGTTTCCACTTACTGTGAACGCAGCATTACCCTAGCATTGTTTAAATTGGGGACACACGTGGGAACGCCCAGCACCCAACATCAGAGTTTTTCCCCACAAAGCCGACATGGAATTTATACTAGTGCGTTAATTAAGGATAGGTGTCCCGCTAGCGGGACAACTTCCGGTGAAACTGGAGGGCGCGCAATTCAAATAAATAATCATAAATCATATGGATATTAAATATTTAGGTACATACACAGTGGGGCAAAAACGTATTTAGTCAGCCACCAATTGTGCAAGTTCTCCACTTAAAAAGATGAGAGAGGCCTGTAATTTTCATCATAGGTACACTTCAACTATGACAGACAAAATGAGAGAAAAGAATCCAGAAAATCACATTGTAGGATTTTTTATGAATTTATTTGCAAATTATGGTGGAAAATAAGTATTTGGTCACCCACAAACAAGCAAGATTTCTGGCTCTCACAGACCTGTAACTTCTTCTTTAAGAGGCTCCTCTGTCCTCCACTCGTTACCTGTATTAATGGCACCTTTTTGAACATGTTATCAGTATAAAAGACACCTGTCCACAACCTCAAACAGTCACACTCCAAACTTCACTATGGCCAAAACCAAAGAGCTGTCAAAGGACACCAGAAACAAAATTGTAGACCTGCACCAGGCTGGGAAGACTGAATCTGCAATAGGTAAGCAGCTTGGTTTGAAGAAATCAACTGTGGGAGCAATTATTAGGAAATGGAAGACATACAAGACCACTGATAATCTCCCTCGATCTGGGGCTCCACGCAAGATCTCACCCCGTGGGGTCAAAATGATCACAAGAACAGTGAGCAAAAATCCCAGAACCACACGGGGGGACCTAGTGAATGACCTGCAGAGAGCTAGGACCAAAGTAACAAAGCCTACCATCAGTAACACACTACGCCGCCAGGGACTCAAATCCTGCAGTGCCAGACGTGTCCCCCTGCTTAAGCCAGTACATGTCCAGGCACGTCTGAAGTATGCTAGAGAGCATTTGGATGATCCAGAAGAAGATTGGGAGAATGTCATATGGTCAGATGAAACCAAAATATAACTTTTTGGTAAAAACTCAACTCGACGTGTATGGAAGACAAAGAATGCTGAGTTGCATCCAAAGAACACCATACCTACTGTGAAGTATGAAGGTGGAAACATCATGCTTTGGGGCTGTTTTTCTGCAAAGGGACCAGGACGACTGATCCATGTAAAGGAAAGAATGAATGGGGCCATGTATCGTGAGATTTTGAGTGAAAACCTCCTTCCATCAGCAAGGGCATTGAAGATGAAACGTGCCTGGGTCTTTCAGCATGACAATGATCCCAAACACACCACCCGGGCAACGAAGGAGTGGCTTCGTAAGAAGTGTTTCATGGTCCTGGAGTGGCCTAGCCAGTCTCAACCCCATAGAAAATCTTTGGAGGGAGTTGAAAGTCTGTGTTGCCCAGCAACAGCCCCAAAACATCACTGCTCTAGAGGAGATCTGCATGGAGGAATGGGCCAAAATACCAGCAACAGTGTGTGAAAACCTTGTGAAGACTTACAGAAAACGTTTGACCTCTGTCATTGCCAACAAAGGGTATATAAAAATGTATTGAGATAAACTTTTGTTATTGACCAAATACTTATTTTCCACCATCATTTGCAAATAAATTCATTAAAAATCCTACAATGTGATTTTCTGGATTTTTTTCTCTCATTTTGTCTGTCATAGTTTTAGTGTACCTATGATGAAAATTACAGGCCTCTCTCATCTTTTTAAGTGGTAGAACTTGCACAATTGGTGGCTGACTAAATACTTTTTTGCCCCACTGTATGTGTTAGTAGACTAGGGGCCTGAGGGCACACCCTTAATATGTTGTGAAATCTGTTGTGAATGTATTGTATGTATGTTTTTTGAAATAATTGCCTTCATTTTGCTAGGAAGAGTAGCTGCTACCTTGGCAGCAGCTAATGGGGATCCATAATAGATACAAATGCATACGTACACACGCACATTTGTGGAGGTTAAGATGTGTGTCCTGGTGAAAGGAGAGGAAAGTCATGTTTTTCTGAATGTTCTTCCTCAGAGGGAGTAGCATCAGAAGCAGCAGGATAGAGCCCTCGCACACTAACCCTTTCAGAGAGGAAAGAGGGTATGACACCATCTGCCTCCTCACTTCCTACATGCACACACACACAGCTGTTTTCAGATCTCTCCAGATATGTAGGCATCAACATTGACAGTGGTGTAAAAAATACTTTAAAGTACGACTTTTGTCCGTTTTGGGGGGTATTTGTACTTTACTTTATATTTTTTAAACTTTTACATTTACTTCACTACATTCCTAAAGAAAGTAATGTACTTTTTACTCCAAACATTTTCCCTGAACCCCAAAAGTACTCGTTAAATGTTCAATTCACACACTTATCAAGAGAACATCCCTGGTCATTCCTACTGCCTCTGATCTGGTGGACTCACTCAATAAACACACATGCTTAATTTGTAAATGATGTGCTCCTGGCAATCTGTAAATACAAATAAATAATGCAATCTGGTTTGACTACAATAAGGAATTTGAAATGATTTGTAATTTTACTTTTGATACTTGAGAATATTTTAGCAATTACATTTACTTTTGATACTTATATAAAAACCAAATACATTTAGACTTTTACTCAATAGTATTTTACTGGATGACTTTCACTTTTACTTGGGTCGTTTTCTATAAGGTATCTTTACTTTTACTCAAGTATGACAATTGGGTACTTTTTACACCACTGAAAATAGATACATCTTACAACCACTAGGCTAGTACTAGGAGCCTGTCGAAAATGAAACAATATTTTTCATATACTTCTGTCTACTTTAGAGCGCTGTCTATCAACCGGCAGGGTGGCACCACGTTTGTTCATGTTAAACCTCAAATCATGTTTGGCCACTGTTTGTGGAAAGTTTTCTGAATAAGCCTTGGACTATCTGACTGTCATTTTCCCACACAGTCATTGAACTTGTGACGGTGTTGGGCAAGGTTTTTGTCAGTTCGCCTACCTAGTAAAAAGCTTACCTGTGGCAGGGCGCATACTCTGCCTGGCCGGTTTCTGTCTGTGGAAGAAGGGATCCCTACAGTCAGCGTACTAGAACTCTTCGATACAAGGGAGCGAAATCATTTTGTGGAGAAGACCCATCGTTAAAAGGTGGGTGCCGCTTAAAGTTGTACTTATTTCCTAAAACAACTATAGTAGCCGACTGAGCTTGTTTTCAGACCGATTAACTCATTTTTTGAAGATTGTGTACATACTCATGTCAGTGTCAGGCGGCCTATTTTTCATTTTTTGTCGCTTTTTGTTCACTTTTTTTTCTCAACCTGCCTTCTGCACACCCTGAATGAAACTTAGTAAACCTATTCCTGTTTTAAAACAATTTTCATTTAAACATACTATCTATGGAGTCTAGACAATAGAATCCAGGCTTGTGCAATTGTTAAGTTCTTGAAACTAATGGGAAGTCCCCTTTTTATCCCCACCATGTCTCCACCAACATTGTGGTTACTCACAATACTAACCTAAATGACAGAGTGAAAAGAAGGAAGTTTGTACAAAATAAAAAATAATACAAAATGTGCATCCTGTTTGCAATAAAGCACTAAAGTAAAACTGCACAAACAAAATTAATATCCTGAATACAAAATGTTATGTTTGGGGCAAATACAACACATCCCTGAGTACCACTTTCAAGCATGGTGGTGGCTGGATTATGTTATGGGTATGCTTGTCATCGGCAAGGGCTAGGCAGTTTTTTGGGGGTTATAAAAAGACCTGGAATAAAGCTAAGTACAGGCAAAATCATAGAGGAAAACCTGCTTCAGTTTGCTCTCCAACAGACAGAGACAAATGCACCTTTCAGCAGCACAATAACCTAAAACACAAGGCCAAATATACACAAGTTGCTTATCAAGACAACATTGAATGTTCCTGGGAGACCTAGTTACAGTTCTGACTTAAACCGGCTTTAAAATCTATGGCAAGACTTGAAAATTATTGTCTAGCAATGATCAACAACAACTTGACAGAACTTGAAGAATGAAAATAAAAATGTATGCGCAAATATTGTACAATCCAGGTGTGCAAAGCTCTTAGAGACGTACCCAGAAAGACTCACAGCTGCAATCGCTGCCAAAAGTGACTCTAACATGTATTGACTCAGGGGTTGAATACTTATGTAATCATGAAATATTTGGGGGTTTTTTCTTCACTTTTTAATTTATTTTTTTTTTTTTTACAAATGTTTGAGTTTTTCTTCCACTTTGACATTACAGTATTTTTTGTAGATCGTTGAGAAAAAAATACAATTAAATCCACAACAAAATGTGGAAAAAGAAAAGGGATGTGAATCATTTCTGAAGGCACAGTATAATGTAAAGTGCTTTAAGCACCAGCAAAAAGTGCATAGGGGCCTACCGGTATGAAGTCAATTCATTATGTATTGCTGAAGTGCTTATAGTTGAATCCCATTGAGCTTTTACTCTGCCACCTGTTATTAACTCATTCCTTAAATTAAGTCAAACTCAATTTTCACCTCACCACCTCTGCTCACTGGGAGGGAGCCTATAGCATGACATGTTTTTCATTCACAATGTGTTGAATGAATAACTCAAAATAAATGTGTGGTTGTGTACTGCATCACAAGACATCTCAGTTCACCTAGCGAGGGGTGTCATGCACCCCAAAAATCTAAGGTGGCACAATGTATGCAAGGATGGCTAGGGTGTGCTCCAGAGGGGGCCTAGTCCCCCCTGTCTGCAAGTTAGGGAATTTATAATTTTTCAAACACCTAAAACAGCATTTTCCTGCAATCTATAGAGCCATAATCATTATACTTAATTCTTAAATCATTATTCTTAAATATATATATATATATATATATATATACAGTATCCTGAGCTGCCTGTGTCCTCCTGACTGGTGTTTTTATTTATTTTAAGAAACTAAATATGCTTCTCTGGATTTCTGAAAAAATCTGGGCAGAAGATTAAAAGGAATGTGGTTCTTATTCAATCAAATCAAATTTATTTATATAGCCCTTCGTACATCAGCTGATATCTCAAAGTGCTGTACAGAAACCCAGCCTAAAACCCCAAACAGCAAGCAATGCAGGTGTAGAAGCACAGTGGCTAGGAAAAACTCCCTAGAAAGGCCAAAACCTAGGAAGAAACCTAGAGAGGAACCAGGCTATGTGGGGTGGCCAGTCCTCTTCTGGCTGTGCCGGGTGGAGATTATAATAGAACATGGCCAAGATGTTCATAAGTGACCAGCATGGTCCAATAATAATAAGGCAGAACAGTTTAAACTGGAGCAGCAGCACGGCCAGGTGGACTGGGGACAGCAAGGAGTCATCATGTCAGGTAGTCCTGAGGCATTCAATACATGTTGTAATTGCTTGCCTTTCTAAATTCTTAACAACCTTGCCAGCAGGCATGCCAGCTAAGCTAGGTAGACAAGCTAGCTACTCTAATTTGATTGATAGCCTGAAATAACTTATTGGTTGGAAAATTAGAAACCCATCTGGACTATTTAAAGCCAAATATAAACGGGACAAATCTGAGGGGGCTGGGCACCCTATGGGCTTGACTCCTCTGCACCCAGCTGTTGTTCTGTGTTACATACTCCTTAAAGTTACATTGCCTTTTTCAGTGTGTGTGTGTGTGTGTGTTGGTTCAAGGGCTCAGAAGGACATGTGTGGGAGCCTCGGGATGAGGACATATTCTATCCAGATGCATTAGTTTGTCTGTCTCCGCACGTCCAGAGGAAGATGCCTTGTATTTGCCTCTGATGTGCTGCTTGAGATGGAAGTTGGTCTTTGGCTGTAAAGGAGTTACCTGCATTCCTCTGTGTTCATATGATCCTCTGTGATCTTATACAATACACTTGTTTGACAGTGGACCCTGCATCTGTGCCCGGAGGGCCTAGGCTTGTTGTCATATTATCAAATCCAACATTTTAGGATGACAAAAGCAAATGTGGTACTGTCATGGAATGGCGTAAAGGATTAAGGAATAGTCTACAACTGTTACATGATGTGTATGTTAATTCACCAAACTCTATAATGTTGTATTTTATTGCCTTGGAAGTGTTTTTGTTCTGTATCCTTCAGCCACAGAGCACTTTTTTTTGTTTTCAGCAGATCATTTCATAAACAGGCCTGTTGCCATCATAAATAAAAACAGACTTTTTTACTACTCTCTCCACCCTCATACCTCTCTTTTCCCCACCCATCCTCTCTCTCCATTTTCCCCAGCCCTCTTACTGCAAATGGTAGGGAGTATCTTCTTTCAACCCTCCCCACATTACCCCCATTGCCTCATCACCCATCTGAACCATTACTCTTGTATCACGCTTAAAGACACTCCCTCAGTGCCCACTCTCTCCCCTACCCCCAGTGCCCCATCGCCCATCTTAACCATTACTTTTCCCTTCACCTTTCCAGCCTCTTCACTCACCCCATCTGAAGCCCATTTCTCCTCCCTGTGTGGTGCTCTGCCCCATGATGAGTGCGCAGCCTCGGAGGATCCGCCTAAAGCCCTGGCTGTTAGCCCAGGTGAACAGCGGGAGGTACCCAGGCCTGCAGTGGCTCAGCCCGGACCACCGGATCTTCCAGATCCCCTGGAGACACGCCACAAGACACCTGCCCACCTCTGAGGAAGAGAACACCATCTTCAAGGTGAGAGGGGGGTCCATGCTGAGAATGGCATGACAGATCTGAATACTTAGACTCTGTATGCCGTCATTTGTATATCAAACTGTAGTTAGATCAAAGTTTTGTCTTAGATCTACTTTTTCTTTGATCACTACTAGCAAGTCGAGGAACAGACATTTGTCAAAAGCTAAACCATTTTCAGAAGTGTTTAATCAAAACAGCACAGACATTATTCCCTTCAAGTAGCACGTTTCAAAAAAGTATTTCTAGGGAACTCTGCTACTAAACTCAGCAAAAAAAGAAACGTCCTCTCACTGTCAACTGCGTTTATTTTCAACGAACTTAACATGTGTAAAGATTTGTATGAACATAAGATTCAACAACTGCGACATAAACTGAACAAGTTCCACAGACATGTGACTAACAGAAATGGAATAATGTGTCCCTGAACAAAGGGGGGTGTCAAAATCAAACGTAACAGTCAGTATCTGGTGTGACCACCAGCTGCATTAAGTACTGCAGTGCATCTCCTCCTCATGGACTGCACCAGATTTGTCAGTTCTTTCTGTGAGATATTACCCCACTCTTCCACCAAGGCACCTGCAAGTTCCCGGACATTTCTGAGGGGAATGGGCCTAGTCCTCACCCTCCGATCCAACAGGTCCCAGACGTGCTCAATGGGATTGAGATCTGGGCTCTTCGCTGGCCATGGCAGGTCACTGACATTCCTGTCTTGCAGGAAATCACGCACAGAACAAGCAGTATGGCTGGTGGCATTGTCATGCTGGATGAGCCTCCTGAAGGGTACCACATGAGGGAGGAGGATGTCTTCCCTGTAAACGCATAGCGTTGAGATTGCCTGCAATGACATCAAGCTCAGTCCGATGATGCTGTGACACACCGCCCCAGACCATAACGGACCCTCCACCTCCAAATCGATCCTGCTCCAGAGTACAGGCCTCGGTGTAACGCTCATTCCTTCGACGTTAAACGCGGTCCTGCCTTACAACAGGCCTACAAGCCCTAGTCCAGCCTTTCTCAGCCTATTGTGGAAAGTCTGAGCACTCATGGAGGGGTTGTGTGTTCCTGGTGTAACTCGGGCAGTTGTTGCCATCCTGTACGTGTCCCACAGGTGTGATGTTCGGATGTACCGATCCTGTGCAGGTGTTGTTACACGTGGTCTGCCACTGCGAGGATGATCAGCTGTCCGTCCTGTCTCCCTGTAGCGCTGTCTTGTGCGTCTCACAGTATGGCCAGTATTGCCCCCAGTATTGCCCTCATCTGCAGTCCTCATGCCTCCTTGCAGCATGCCTAAGGCACGTTCGCGCAGATGAGCAGGTACCCTGGGCATCTTTCTTTTGGTGTTTTTCAGAGTCAGTAGAAAGGCCTCTTTAGTGTCTTAAGTTTTCAGAACTGTGACCTTAATTGCCTACCGTCTGTAAGCTGTTAGTCTTAACGACCGTTCCACAGGTGCATGTTCATTAATTGTTTATGGTTCATTGAACAAGCATGGGAAACGGTGTTTAAACCCTGTGAAGGTCTGTGAAGTTATTTGGATTTTTACGAATTATCTTTGAAAGACAGGGCCCTGGAAAAGGGATCTTTCGTTTTTTGTTTGTCATCCACACACTTCCTTATCCCATTCAGCGATAAATGCATCAACTGTTTTAGTGAACTGAAAGAGCCTTAGTTTCATTTCCACTGCTTCTCTAGTGTCAAACCTCTCTGGGTGTTCCTGACCTCGTGTATAAGGATGTCCACATGATATCCATTGCACCAACAGCAGTAATTGCCTACTCCCTGCCTGCTTTTGGCTGGAGTCATTTCCTCATTAGCCATTACCCTGTTCTCCATTTACAGTGCATTCGGAAAGTATTCAGACCCCTTTTTGCACATTTTATTACGTTACAGCTTTATTCTAAAATGTATTAAATACGTTTTTTCCCTTAACAGTCTACACCAATACCCTATAATGACAAAGCAAACCGTTTTTTGACATTTTTGCAAATGTAGAAAAAAAACAAAAAACACAGAAGTACCTTATTTACGTAAGTATTCAGACCTTTTGCTCTGAGACTCCGGTGTATCCTGGGAAGTGTACCAAAAACATTATGCAGCACAAGAACACAGTGGCCATCATTCTTAAGTGGAAGAAGTTTGGAACCACCAAGACTCTAGGAAGAGCTGCCCGCCCGGCAAAACAGAGCAATCGGGGGAGAACGGCCTTAGTTCGAGGTGTGACCAAGAACCTAATGATCACTCTGACAGAGGTCTAGAGAGTTCCTTTGTGGAAATAGGAGAACCTTCCAAAATGACAACCATCACTGCAGCACTCCACCAATCTGGCCTTTACGGTAGAGTGGCCAGACAGAAGCAACTCCTCAGTAAAAGGCACATGATAGCCCGCTTGGAGTTTTGCCAAAAGACACCTGAAGGACTCAGACCATGAGAAACAAGATTATCTGGCCTGAATGCCAAGCGTCACATCAGGAGGAAACCTGGCACTATTCCTGTGGTGAAGCATGGTGGTGGCAGCATCATGCTGTGGGGATGTTTTTCAGCGGCAGGGACTGGGAGACTAGTCGGGATCGAAGGAAAGCAGAACAGAGCAAAGTACAGAGAGATCCTTGATGAACCTGCTCCAGAGCAATCATCACCTCAGACTGGGGTGACGGTTCAACTTCCAACAGGACAACAACCCTAAGCACACAGCCAAGACAACGCAGGAGTGGCTTCGGGACAAGTCTGTGAATATCCTCAAGTGGCACATCCTTGAACCCGATCGAACATCTCTGGAGAGACATGAAAATGGCTGTGCAGCGACGCTCCCCATCCAACCTGACAGAGCTTGAGTGGATCTGCAGAGAAAAATAGGAGAAACTCCCCAAATACAGGTGTGCCAAGCTTGTAGTGTCATACCCAAGGAGACTTGAGGCTTTAATCTCTGCCAAAGGTGCTTCAAAAAAGTACTGAGTAAAGGGTCTGAATACTTATGTAAATGTGATATTTCTGCTACAATTTCTAAACACCTGTTTTTGGGTTGTCATTATGTGGTATTGTGTGTAGATTGATGAGGGGGGGGGGGGGCTATTTAGCCCATTTTAGAATAAGGCTGTAATGTAACAAAGTGTGGAAAAAGTCAAGGCGTCTGAATACTTTCTGAATGCACCCTAGTTGTGACTAATGTGGTTGGTTAATGGCAGTGCAGTAACCCACCCATGACCCCTGTAAGCTTATGAAACAACAAGTTAAATACTCGGCAGTGGGCAACTTTTTACAGGCACATAATGCCGAAATTAAATTGTTTATTCATCATTTGTTCCAGGGCACTTCAATTAGCACTGCTACCCTTAATAATTGCCCCTTGGGGATGAATTTGATGGGGATGGATTTGATTTGAATTTAATTTAACCCTCACCCATTTGATTCCATCCAGATGTGACCCCTTCTCCCATTCATTAAAATGTAACCTCATTCTCCTCCTTGCCTACCCCTCTCTTCCCCCAGGCCTGGGCTCTGGAGACAGGGAAGTACCAGGAGGGTCTGGATGAGCCTGACCCAGCCAAGTGGAAGGCCAACCTGCGCTGTGCCCTCAACAAGAGCCGGGAGTTCAAACTGAAATACGACGGCACCAAGGAGACACCCGTCCAGCCCTACAAGATCTACGAGGTCTGTGACCAGCCCTGCAATGGAGGTAAGAGTGTGTGTAAGCATGCAGGCTCATTGGCAGCTTTGCAAGTCTTATCTGATTGTCTGTCTTCAAATTTAAATTAGTTATTTTAGAATAACTTTGTTGAACTTGTCTAACCTCCAGATATGAATGTTTTGTGAAACTAATGAGATTTTCTCCCCCATGTTGATGGCATATTCCTTTTTGATTTGGTTTCAGACACAGTTGATGAAGATGAGGAGGAGGTAAGGTGTAGACAATCACTTTTCCATTATTTCAGAACAATGTGTTATCTCAAAACAATCTGAGAACAATACCCATATATCAGCTTTTTTACACAAACATTAAATCTTGTCTTTTTCAGATGCCGAATATTGTTGGACTCTCCATTGGTAAGTGTATACTGTCAATACACCTTTGCTACTGAGCCATGGGTGAATTGGGCAGAAATCGCTTGAAAGGTTAACCGTTTGAAATGTGCCACTATTGACATTATGCGACGTCTTAAGTGTGTGTGTGTTCTCCTGTCTCTCCCAGACCCCAGAATTAGTGACCCACACAGTTTTCAGACATTCCCTACTGCACATAGGATAGACTTTCCCTTCAGCTCCGCTCTCAATCACAGATATGGCACCCCCCACCACACCCCTATGTACTCCAATCCCAACGGGAGCATTACCATGGCAGCACATCTCCCTCAGCCAACCATGGCTCCCCCGGAGTTTTCTGCCGACGTTCCATTGGTGGTGAAGTTGGAACATGGGGTCTTTGTGCACCCTGGACCCGTAGGACCCTCCAACAGCCTGGGGGTGGGTGGAGGGAGCATGCAGCCTCCTGTGGTCACCGAGATATCCCCCATGGTTCCTTCTGCTGCATCTGTGGCTCCGGTTGACCATAACCCAGGTGCCGACCCCATGGAGGCCATGTCAGGAGTCCAGAACCAGGAAGAAGGGCAGGCGCTGCCACCCTACAAATATGACCTGCTGAACAGCCTGCCATGTGAGTGGAATAGAACCTATAGGTCCATGCTGTGTTGAGAAGAATACTGCTTTATGTACAATGGCTTTACTTTCGCAGTCAGGGACTTCTGCAATAGTTCCTTGCATGTTATCCAAAAAAATAATTCATTGCAATTCCCCTACCATAACAACAGGGTGTTCAACTTTATTTGGTATTACAATTCATTCACTCAAATTGACTCATTCGATGGATTATCGGGCACTATCGGGCATTAGTGTAGCAGTCTGGAATACCTGCCTGTCACACCCATCAAATGGAACACACCGGAAGCTGTCTGAAAGTGTGGGGGATGGTAAGACAGGTTCTGTCGTGAATTGGAATGGGCAAAATCGAGTTTTGCCCTTTCTAATAGCTAAAGCGATTATGTGTTATTCATTGATTAGAAAGAGCTTTATTCAATGTTGACTTTTTGAAGTGCCCACAATTATTCTAACACTACATTATTTGACTCTGGTTTCAGTGACTGACCTAGACATGAAGTTCCAGTACCGGGGTCGCAAGATGGGCTCCCTGACGGTGAGTAACCACCAAGGCTGCCGGCTGTACTACGGCCACCTGGAGCCCACCCCGGAGCAGGTGGACCTGTTCGGCCCTGTCAACCTCAACCAAGTTCTCTTCCCTGGCTCGGCCGACATCCAGAACGAGAAGCAGCGGTTCTACACAGAGCACCTGCTGGATGTGATGGACCGAGGCCTGATCCTGGAGATCTGGGAGCAGGATATATACGCTATCAGGTTGTGTCAGTGCAAGGTGTATTGGTCTGGGCCGGGCGTTGACGAGCAGGGGCCACCCAACCCTATGGAGAGGGAGAGGAAGTACAAAGTGTTCAGCCTCAATAACTTCCTGCACGGTGAGTCGGTCAATCCATTTTATTGCTGGGTATTTTAGTCATCTTCGGCACAAGTTTCATAGTGTTTGAATCCCCATCTGATCCCTCAAAACACCCTATTTTTCGATTGAGATTCAATAATCACATAACACCAAATTATCCTGTCAGATGACAATGCTGGACTCTTGCCATGATTTTTCAGTTAACTTGAGGCTGTCTGAGTTTCAATTGATCCCTGAATATTTCAGTCACATGCCCTTTCTGTGAGTAAGATCTTGAATAGTACTTATTGCTTGTACTGCTATTGTTGCACAGACCAGGCATCCAAATGGATTAGCTGTAGAACAGATATTACAGGAGATAACCTTTATTCCTCCCTCTCATGCACACACATACCAACAACAGGGCTCATCTTGTTCCAGAAGGGTGAAACTCCCACCCCACCACCGTTTGAGCTCTACTTCTGCTTTGGGGAGGACTGGCCAGATCAACGGAAACCCAAGGAGAAGAAGCTCATCGTTGTGCAGGTGAGCCGAACGAATTGACCCCATACCCTTGACAGATCCAGTACACACACACACACATGACATAACAGGGACCCTCCATGTCTAGGTGGTCCCCGTGGTGGCGCGGATCCTAACAGAGATGTTTTCCGGAGACCTGTCCTGGTCCACAGACAGCATCCGGCTGCAGATCTCCAACCCAGACCTGAAGGATCAGACGGTGGAACAGTTCAAGGAACTCCAGAGGCTTCTCCAGAGTCAGCATGGCCTGGGACCCTGAGTCAGGGGCCTCTTTCTGGGTCTTAAACAGGGCCTGTCCTGGATAAATAACCTTATTCAACTGCCATTAATGTTTTGTGTGTTGGACTATTAGCCTTCTTTCAACTCTGAGCCTCCCTCAATATAATCTTCATCCATACCATCCAGCCTAGAGCCCTGTGTCTTAACTGGATCTTGGGCAGAACTACTTCTACATCATCAAAACCCAGACTGCTGTATCCTCAATGTGTTTAGTCTCTTAAATTATTTTTTTGAATTACAATAATTACCACTGCAGTATTTTTTTTAAATATATAGTTGTGGCAGATATGACTTAACTGTCACAAATTTCTATCCATTTTCCTTTTGCAACACTGTAACTGGCTCTCTCTCTGATGCTATGAGGCCAAAAATGTGACACACAATGTGAAAAGTATTGTAACGTTATTTTTTATGAATAAATTAATCAGCAAAGTGGTAATTTATTTATTGACCAAAACAGACCATTTTGTACTCGAGTCAACTGTCAGAGGGTGTTTTAGTCAAGGCAAGGATGCAGTATCCACTGGTACTGTCGCTTCACACAGGCTCATCACCCTCAGATTCCATAGGCAATTCTAGAACATTGAGAAACGCTTACCTTCATTCAGTTAACAGCTGGAAGGGAACCTGTTTGACTTGAACACAGAGACCGGGTCGTACATTGTGGGCGTGATCCAAACATGTACTTGGCAGTGAGGGTGAACCGGTCAGCAAATTACCCTCAGCTGTCACTCACCACCCTTCTATGGAGTTCTACACACATTCACTGGGAATTTGACGAGTGTGAATGGGCTCAAGGAAAAGTAGGGGCTGTTGTGTGGAAGTGTCTCTGGATATATTTCCACCGAGTTGCAGCTACACAGTAAGCTACTTAATGTCCAGACAAATGCATGTCGGCATCTAAGTAGAAAACACATATGGCACTCAATGCGTAATATCAATGTGTGTGTTTTGTCTGAGACTAGTGGCTCTGCAACAAAGAACACCTTGACTAGAGGTCGACCGATTATGATTAACACCGATACCAATGATTTTATTTGTAATAGACAATTACAACAATACTGAATAGAATGCCTCAAATAATGCAAAGTGTTGAAGTAAAAGTGCAATATGTGCCATGTAAAAAAGTTTACGTTTAAGTTCCTTGCAACATGAGACTTCAATATTCCAAGGTAACAGGTTTTAGGTTGTAGTTAATGTAGTATTTATAGGACTATTTCCCTCTATACCATTTGTATTTCATATACCTTTGACTATTGGATGTTCTTATAGGCACTTTAGTATTGCCAGTATAGCTTTCGTCCCTCTCCTCGCCCCTACCTGGGCTCGACCCAGGAACACAGACATCCACCCCCGAAGCATCGCTCTGCAAGGGGAACAACTACTCCAAGTCTGAGCAAGTGACTTTTGAAAAGCTATTAGCGCGCACCCTGCTAACTAGCTAGCCATTTCACATCCGTTACACCAGCCTAATCTCAGGAGTTGATGGGCTTGAAGCACAGTGAAGAGCTGCTGGCAAATGCACGAAAGTGCTGTTTGAATGAATGCTTACGAGCCTGCTGCTGCCTAACACCGCTCAGTTAGACTACTCTATCAAATCATAGACTTAATTATAACATAACACATAAATACAAGCCTTGTCATTATGGTTGAATCCGGAAACTATCATTTTGAAAACAATGTTTATTTCAGTGAAATACGGAACCGTTCCGTATTTTATCAAACGGGTGGCATCCCTAAGTCTAAATATTGCTGTTACATTGTACAAACTTCAATGTTATGTCATAATTACGTAATATTCTGGCAAATTAGTTCGCAACGAGCCAAGCGGCCCAAACTGTTGCATATACCCCGACTCTGCGTGCAATGAACGCAAGAGAAGTGACAATTTCACCTGGTTATTAATATTGCCTGCTAACCTGGATTTCTTTTAGCTAAATATGCAGGTTTAAAAATATATACTTCTATGTATTGATTTTTAAAAAGGTATTGATGTTTATGGTTAGGTACAGTCGTGCAACGATTGTGCATTTTTCGCAAATGTGCTTTTGTTAAATCATCCCCGTTTGGCGAAGTTGGCTGTCTTTGTTACGAATAAAGCCTTTCACACAGTTCGCAACGAGCCAGGCGGCCCAAACTGCTGCATATACCCTGACTCTGATGCAAGAGAAGTGATACAATTAACAAAGTTAAAATAAATTCATGTTAGCAGGCAATATTAACTAAATATGCAGATTTAAAAATATACTTATTGATTTTAAGAAAGACATTGATGTTTATGGTTAGGTACAATTTTTCGATTATATGCAACGCAGGACACGCTAGATAAACTTGTAATATAAACCATGTGTAGTTAACTAGTGGTTATGATAGATTTATTTTTACAAGACACGTTTAATGCTAGCTAGCAACTTACCTTGGCTTCTTACTGCATTCACGTAACAGGCAGGCTCCTCGTGGAGTGCAATGAGAGGCAGGTGGTTAGAGCGTTGGACAATTGAATCACTAAGCTGACAAAATAAAAATCTGTCGTTCTGCCCCTGAACAATGCAGTTAACCCACCGTTCCTAGGCAGTCATTGAAAATAAGAATGTGTTCTTAACGGACTTGCCTAGTTAAATGAAAGGTGTTAAAATCTAATTCGGCCAAATCGGTGTCCAAAAAAAACGATTTCCGATTGTTATGAAAACTTGAAATCGGCCCTAATTAAATCGGCCATTCCGATTAATCGGTCGACATCTAACCTTGACCAACTTGTTATTTTTAGAGGGTGAGGGATCTGGTATGAACAAACATCTAAACTCTAAAACATGATACAGACAACGGCAAATTTGTTCTTCACGGTTGTTTTATTGTTGTTCACAACATGGCTACAACGCCGACGGTGGCGTCTACCTCCAAGAATGGACGATGCCAGAGGTGGAAGAACAAAAAAAATATATATACTATTTGCCAGAGTCCCACGCGACCTGTCACAACTCTCCTTCCCTGGTAATAGAGAACAGTAAAACTCCAGCCAACATGTTTAAAAAGGTCAAAGGTGACGCCAAATCTCCCAGCATTCCCTTCAACCATTTCCTAAATGCCTCCACAAAGCAGTGGTGACCATTTTGTGAAGGGCCTCGTGGGTTTGCTATTTATTTTTCTATATGGCACCGACAGCAAGACCATGTTAAAGTTCTAAAGACACATCCATGAAAATAAATCATTTCTCAATTTAAAAACGTACAAGTCTTTTTTTGATGCATTATGATTAGCAACCAGGCACATCCTTTGTTTTTTTCCCCCCCTTCCCTTCACTTGTTCTTTTTGAAGATGGATCCTGTAGAAATCCAACTGACGCAGAACTAATCCCATTTCTTTGAGTCGGTGAATTCTCCCTCCTCGGACATGCCCCCCTGCCCCGCCCCCTTTCAACCCTCGTGCCACCTGTTACTGTGGTGACAGTGAGGCAGGGGAGCGAGAGGGCTCGGAAGGGGGGCGTCTTCTCACACAGCCAAAGGCGCATTTCGTTTGCGGGTTCACCCTGTCACTCCAATCCTTGCGATGCGTCTTGATTGGCTTTCCACAGTGCCAAGTCCCGCCCATCTGTCCAGTAGGAGATCCCTTTAGATTCTCGTCTGCTGCGGTCTTCAGCCTCTTTGCCGTCACCTCTGAATGTTTGCCAAAATATTTAACCTGAGGAAGAAAAACTTTTAAATGACAAGAAATCAATGGAGATGTTACTGACACTTGCCAACCTAAATACGATCAGATATTTTTTTGGAACCATCTAAAAGACATGGGGTGAGATGAGTCTGCAGATCCCAGTGCGGGGGCTGTTTAGGTTTCTGTGTTGATGCCTAACCTGGTGTTCTGGCAGAGCTCTTTGGGCGTGGCTATCGGAACAATCTGGTGAACTCCCGGATAGCCCAGCACACCTGCTTACACTCCTCCGCACTGGAGAAAGAGGGGAAGAGCGAGAAAAGGGCAACGTTATTAATGTGGTGCATTTACATGGTAAAGGTTATTTCAAATGAAATAGGTAATTCAACACATTCAGGCTCGCCATTTATTCAAGGTCACTTTAAATGAATCTGAAATGAACCCACGTCGAGCATGCAGGGTCTCTCACAAGACTCGAACTGTGAACTCAAGGTGCTCCCTGAGAATTACTATCTAGCGGTCATCTGTCTGAAGCTCCCATTCCCTCAGAGAGACCGCATGTGAGGGAGGGTAGAGCGCTGGAAAACTGGGGAAGGGATGCTTCTAGGCGAGCCTGAACGTGTGGCAGGGAATCCATGAGGTTTCCCTACTCCGGTTTTCCAGCGTTCCACTGCTGCAGGAGCAGCTTGTTTGAGCATGCCTAGTGACACATGAGCTCTTCCCAGAGTCAGAACATAAACAGCTAGCTGTTTTCCAGTGGGAAAATGCAAAGTTTCACCTGACATAACTCCTGAACCTATAAGAACACGTGGCTAGTTAGATCATTTCTGGCAGAAAAGAATGCACCAGATTCCACTTGAGAAGCATGGAAGGGGCGTGGCTGTGATATGCTCACCTGGTGACCTGCTTGTGGAAGTCTGTGAGCTGTTTGTGTGTGACGGTCACCGCCCCGCCTGACGTCTCCTTAGGAAGCCCCTTCAGCGCGTTCTCCAGCCAGCGGCAGAACGTCTAGAAAACATATCTGCAACGTTAAACATCAAACACACATCAGGAGGCAATGCAATGGTAGTACTACAACACTTTCTCACAAGGGAAAGTGCTGTCATGCCCATGTCATTGGAAGTGTGTGTAAATATGAATTGTGGTCCCTGTTGAAAGATGTTCTCTTAGCGCCATCTTGTGGTATGACAGCGAGCACCTGTCGAAGACTGTGTATGTGTACATCTACTTTCAACTGCATATGTATTATACAAGTACTGTCAGGAGTGGTAGAGCTAAGAGCGTGTGTCAATATACATGTGACTCACCGGCCTGTCGAACACCATGATCTCCCAGAGCACCTCAGCCACATCGGGGAGTGTGTAAGGTGGCAGGCAGAAGCAGCATGTGTGCATGAGCTGGGTGACCAACTGCTGCCCGTGCTGCCCCATGGCCTGGCCTATTAGCTGCTTCCGCAGCTCAAAGTCATCCTCGTGCTGCAACGAAAAAAGAAAAAAAAAAACATGTGACAATCTGACTGACATATTGTTGTTATTCAGAGGAGACTTTTGGTTGATGGTCAGACAGTGAATCCCCATGTTTGAGGGGGTCAGTTTGAGCAAGGCGAGGCACAGATTTGCTCATCTTGATGACAAAGAATAATTTGGGATATAAATGTATTTGTAGATCAGTGATTCTGCGCAGTCTGCAACAGAGACAAACAAATATTGACTGTTGAAATAGATTTGACTTTGTTGGGGCTGACTCACGTCGTTGCTGACGCCCGTGTGGATGAGGTCTCTGACGAACTTCATGACACTGCAGTTGGCGTCCCGGTGGTCCAGTGTGGTGGCCGCGATAGCACACTGGATGATGTGGACAATGATGCCACTGCTGAGCAGGGTGACGGGACTACGCTGGACAAACCTGCAGAGAGAAGAAGCAAGAGAGAATCTTCTTTATAACCTAAATGCTGCTGTAAAACAAGTATGCCTGTGTCAGGTCCCCAGCAATGGTTATTTTTCATTCTTGCCCCTCAGACAAAGCCCATTGAGTTTACATTTAAAAGTGAACTTATTATTTCGAGGGAGAGGAGCAACTGCTTGAACTGTGTTCCAGTTGCTCATACCTGGTGGCGAGTCTGAAGAGGTCATCTACTGTGTCTGGGTGGTTACGGAGACCGTTGGGCTGCTCCAACAGCTGGAAGGTGGGCATACACAGAGCCTACGGGGAGCGAGAAGGGACAAAGTCCGTTCAAAACCAATAGAACAAACCAGAGTTCAACTGCCACTCCAGTGAACTACAAGTACCTATGAAAGTGGTGTGTTTGTCCTACCTGTAGCATGTCTAGTAGACCTTGTCTGCAGCCTTCCTCCATGCCGTACTCATCCACCAGGATGCTGCCCAGATAAAGGAAGCAGGAGTGGGGATACACCTGATACACACTGACCATCTGAAACACCACACATTTAACATCTTTACACCTAGTGCACTGACCATCAGAAACACCACACATTTAACATCTTTACACCTGGTACACACACTGACAAGGGCCTGACATTATCTTTTATGACTGAATTTTTACCTGTCCGAAAGCTCAAGTCTGAAAATTGGTGTCTGAAAATTGTGTTGTGTGATGCAAGGAACCACTTTACCAATAACATTCATTATTATCACTGGTATTGACAATGGAATGCTGCTGGTCTCTGATCCCATGTATTATATCTCCTGCCGTTGTGCATCGAGTAAGGCACTTCACCCCCCCCCCTCCCCTAAGTAAAATACTGCACAGATAGGCTACTGTATATAAAACACATGGTCAGTCAACCCTCCATCTGGAGAACTACTGGGAGTACAGGCTTTTTAGCCAACCCTGCTCAAGCAACAGTCAGCTGAGCAAGGTGATGTGTTAGAGCAGGGCTGGAGCAAAATCCTGCACACCCAGTAGCTCACCTGGACGAGGGTTGTCCACCCTGCAACATTACAACTAGGGATGCACGATATAAAACAACAAAAATATTTATTTTTTTTAAATCGGCGAACATAACGGAAGATATTAGCTAAAAATACCAACATTGGTATCAGCCCGATGTTTAGTAACGTCGATGTGCAAAACCGATGTCAAAGCTGACCGCATTAGTAATAAAGCATTATTTGTTCGACCGCAACTTCTGGGGTAGCTAGCTTTAGCTTGGTACCTAGCTAGCACCAAAACAACCAGCCTGAAAACAATGACGAGTAGAAACCAGTCATTTTCATTATTCTTAGTAATGATTTAGGAATCCTTGTAAGTATTTGCTAGGTTGCCACTTGTTCACCTATTGAAATTGAACTTCAGTTCATGAAAATAAATAGCTAGCCAGCTCCTTAACCCCGTTGCCCAAAGCTAACATAAGCAGCCAGCTAGCTTCATCTGGCTAGTGAGGCTCGACCGGACCGGGTTGTGAAGCCACAATAAGGATTAGGCACAATAGTGGAATTTGCGGTTTGCCTTTTAATAAAAGTACCCATTTGAAAGTGATGCAAAATGTTACAATTGGTGGAATCCTGCCATATTTAGACTAGATCATGCTAAACAAGGTTGGAATGTGAAATCAGTCTACTCAATACCCAAGATAAGTTTCCCCCAACGTCTTCCTCAGAGTTATCAGACTCCAAAACATACACACAGTATTGTTTTTCCTCTGGAATAGTGTTCAATACACATAGGTTGACAATAAATGTGGCTCAATTCACAGTAGTTTGAGTCCCACAATAAGAGCTACGACGCTAATGTTCTCTGGGTGTCAATTAGTAGACTGATACCTATGGATTGTGGGTCAAATTACATGGGGTAAGGCTGTACAGGGAAATAAGTATGCCTCCAATGCAATTCTAAAGTCTAATACATCCAGTGTGATTTCAGATTTGTCAAATTAACAAATGGTATTTTGTTGATTTTATTATAACATTCCAACCTCGTTTCGCATGATCTATTCAATAATGGCATAATTCTACTATCCATTTGCATCACTGTCAATGTCATACTTTTATTTTGAAGGCTAACTGCAAAGTCCACTATTGTGGCTAGCTTCACAAAGATGGGTCCGACCCCCATTAATCAAATAACGGTCTTATAAATTAGGGTTATTTTAGATGACACCTAGCTAGATCGCTAGCTAACTAACGCTACTGAAACAGATGTCGTTTTTCTATGTTTGCATCCATCAGCTAGCTAGCACTGTAGGTAAGTTACGTATCGATGAATCGTTGTGACATATGAAATAAGAGAGTGGTAGAGTAATCAATGTGTAATAACTACGTTTTAAAAAAGTATGAATGTGTTAAATGTGATGCAGTCATATTACATTTACATTTAAGTCATTTAGCAGACGCTCTTATCCAGAGCGACTTACAAATTGGTGCGTTCACCTTAAGATATTCAGGTCCTGACTGGTCAAAAGTGTTATTTGACACATATCTTTTATGACACGCAAAGACCCAAAACGGCGTTCCATAGAAATCCTGGTTGAGAATGAAACAACTGAACGAAACAGCACAGCAAGTAGGTGAGAGAAATAGGTTTTGATTAGTTTTTACTGGTAATGGGGACATATGTAAATGCCGACAATATAACTTTTTTGGTCCGTATGGTGTGTGACCTTTAACTAGGCAAGTCAGTTAAGAACAAATTCTTATTTTATTATTTACAATGATGGCCAAACCCGGACAACGCTGGGCCAATTTTGTGCCGCCATATATGGGACTCCCAATTACAGCCTCTCGCACTGAGATGCAGTTCCTTAGACCACTGTGTCAAAGTGTGTGTGCGAACTATTTAACTGTACTAGAATGCATAAAAGGCCTCTAAAAATCTCTTTTGGGCAAGGAAAATATCGTAATCTGCCAAAAATGTAATTTTGGTGTATCACTAATTACAACCAAATACTTCTGTCTTTATAAAATAATTTCACTCATTTAATGAACCAGGGATTAAAATGATTAAGGTGGGCGAGGTAGCCTGCTAAAAAGTTTCTATTTGTAAGGTTAAAATATTCAGTGTTCAGGGTAGATCATTACAGCAAAGGAGTTACTTGTCAATTGGGCTATTCTAAGAATATTTGTTAACATTGTCAGAATTACATGGCCAGTATTGAATAGAGGAGAATCCTAGCCAATTGAGCGCTGTAGAGATGGTTTTACAACCGGAGTATGAAGTATCAGTTTCATCAACTGCACACCCATATCAAAATGTGTGTTGGCCATTTGCGGCAATACACAAGTTCCTGTGGAAAGTTATTTTAGTTGGTCGGACATGACATTTAATGCATACTAACAGTTAACTAACGAGACAAATTCAAAGCAGTGTAGTTTGGCTGGTTATCTAGTTAGTCTTTTGCATATCATTATTTTGCAAATGTACTTCAGTCTCGCTCTCCCTCCCTCTGGAAACTGGCACACAGCTGATGCACAGGATTCTTATTGTTGACCAAAAATGTGCTATAACTGGGAAATAGCTTACTAGCAATTATCGTCAACAAAATGTGCAAACGCGGATCCCTTTGACCTCAAAAACACATCTTGAGACTACATGATTGAAAGACCACTTTGCCTATGTGATAGAATTACATATTTACCCGATTTGTTTGATATTAATAGTTAACGATGATATACTTAACTATAGTAAGACATTTCTGTTCTTTTAAATGTTGATTTTCTGTAAAGGGATGGTTTCCACTAACTTCATGCAGTTAATATGGGAGTATGGTAAGGGAAATGGGTTTTGCTAGAGATTGCTTGAGCTGACAATGACTTGGTGATAAAAACCTAAAGCCGGCATTCCATAGACGAGATGTGGTGTGTGTAACCCAGATAGAGATCTGGGAAACTAAGCCGGGTTGGGGGTTCAAATTAAAATAAAAACTGTGCGGATGACCACAGGATAAATCCAAAGTGGCTAATGGTGCCCCCAACCTTTTTTGGGAGGGGTGGAACCAGCCATGACCAAGCATCTTTAGTATATAAAAAAAACTTCTTTAAAGTTTAGGCTGCTCAGCCCAACAGTCACGAGTGTTGGGTTGACTAGTCTCATTGTAATAATTCAACAAAATTAAATAAAGATGATTGTTTGAAGAAATAAAGTCTCTCTCAGTATGAATTTCCACGACACCTGTCAGTGCAGGCCTACAATAATTATACTGTATTCCGATGCGCTCTGCAGAGATTGGGAGTGAGCAAAACATCGCATCCGGAGGACACTGATCTAATTATGAGCAAAGTAACCTAAATATGACTAGCCCCGGGCAAGCAGACAAGCGTTAATGTTATGCTGACCATCTGAAACACACACTGTTAAGACCTATATTAGGGTCAAAAAATGTCCAGTAACTTTCCACAGAAATCTAGATTCAAGAGGGAATAATCAGGAAACAAGGGATTCTGTCAACCCAGGAGTTTTGAAAAGTTACCGGAATTTTGCAACCCTATACTGTACATTCAGCCTAACTTTGTCATAAGTCACCAGCTGCCTGCCCTGGGCTCAACAAGCACCCAGTGGCGATAGACATTGTATACACAAATAACAGACACGCCAACAAAGATCAACCCATCTGCATATGGGGCGTATTATGACCCAAACACAGGAACACGCACCTGTGTGACGAGTGGCTGTAGTAGAGAGGCAGAGCCCTTGCCCACGCAGCGCACAGCGAACCGCAGGCAGCGACAGCAGCGTTCCACAATGCGGTTATCAGCCTGGTGTGTGTTTAGAGTCTGTGACAGGACCGGCCAGATCTACAGAGAACCAAGGAAACACCAAATATAGGTTTAGCATGAGAAACTGTAGGAATGTCTGTACGCAATCATGGCCTCAAATTTAAATTACAATCTGAAAAGGAGAAAAGCACCAAGGTAGTTGAGCACCAAAATAGTTCCATTAAAACAACTTAGTCCAATTAATGTGTTGAACAACGCAGGTTGTATGCAAATGGTAGCTTCGTCCAAATACAACAACAAAAAAGCTCAAATGTAGAGGGTGGAAAAAAAAAAAAAACTGCCAGTTGCTTTACCTCCTGGATGACTTTCTGACATGGGTGTGTTTGTCCATTCTCTACAATGGGGTTTGTGTGTCTGGGGGGGGAGAAAATAAACATTAAGGCAAACATTTCTGCTTAAAATATTAATCAGCCCAAATCATATCAGTATAGCTACATTAGACAGTTCGTGGCCTGTGCAACCAGGATATGTATATATAGCACAATGCGTTATAAATGAGTTGAGTGTACCGGAAGATTACTGCTAGTCTGTCCAGCCAGACAGTGGGGTCAGCGGCTTTCCCATTGCTGGGGTCCTGAGAGAGAAGCTGAAGATAGGAGACAAATAAGCAAAACTGTTGGTATCACACAAATACCGAATCCACAAAACTACTACTATTGTAGTGGGTTACACACAACCTACAACCAAACTTGCACATAAACAAATGGCAGAAAAACACCTTTTTGAGGGCCATGACCTGCACAGCACACAGGTCACTCAAACACTCAGCAATCTTCTCCAGGGGCAGACGAGCCAGGACCAGGGCTGTACCTGTATTGCAAAACAACCAGCATTACCATGGTGACAGAGCAACACCACTCGTTTAATACAAATCAAACTCATTAGGTAATCAAATCAAAACTGGACCCAGTCCAGAGAGAACAAGTTGCTGAAAGAAATGGACTAGCAAGTGAGACAGAAATGAATAAAAACAAGAGATTGAAAGTGAGAGATGGAATAGAGAAGGAGTGGAGCAGAGAAAGAAAGAACGACAGACCAAAGTAGTGGAAAGAGAGGCATGGTATAAATGCCTGGACTACATTCATTTTGGAGAATCTCTTATACAAATGGGTTAAAGTTATGTATAATAGTAAATAATGGCCACTTCTCATAAAGTATAAAAATTGTCAAAAGGAGTTAAAACACGTGTCAACTATTGCCATTAGAGGTCGATCGATTAATTGGAATGGCCGATTAATTAGGGCCGATTTCAAGTTTTCATAACAATCGGAAATCGGTATTTTTGGGCGCCAATTAAAATATACACACACACCTTTATTTAACTAGGCAAGTCAGTTAAAAACACATTCTTATTTTCAATGACAACCTAGGAACGGTGGGTTAACTGCCTTGTTCAGGGGCAGAACGACAGATTTTCACCTTGTCAGCTCGGGGGATCCATCTTGCAACCTTACAGTTAACTGGTCCAAAGCAATAACGACCTGCCTCTCTCTCTCGTTGCACTCCACAAGGAGACTGCCTGTTACACGAATGCAGTAAGCCAAGGTAAGTTGCTAGCTAGCATTAAACTTATCTTATAAAAAACAATCATAATCACTAGTTATGGTTGATGATATTAATAGATATTATCTAGCGTGTCCTGCGTTGCATATAATCTGACTAAGCATACAAGTATCTAAGTATCTGACTGAGCATGGTAGGCAGAAGCAGGCACGTAAACATTCATTCAAACAGCACTTCCGTGCGTTTTGCCAGCAGCTCTTCGTTGTGCGTCAAAAGCATTGCGCGGTTTATGACTTCAAGCCTATCAACTACCGAGATGAGGCTGGTGTAACCGAAGTGAAATTTACATTTAAGTCATTTAGCAGACGCTCTTATCCAGAGCGACTTACAAATTGGTGCGTTCACCTTAAGACATCCAGTGGAACAGCCACTTTACAATAGTGTATCTAAATCTTTTAAGGGGGGTGAGAAGGATTACTTTATCCTATCCTAGGTATTCCTGAAAGAGGTGGGGTTTCAGGTGTCTCCGGAAGGTGGTGATTGACTCCGCTGTCCTGGCGTCGTGAGGGAGTTTGTTCCACCATTGGGGGTATAAATGTAGAAATAGATAGATAGATAGATAGGTAGAATAGGTAGAAATGGCTAGTTAGCGCGCGCTAATAGCGTTTCAAAAGTCACTCGCTCTGGGCCTTCTAGTAGTTGTTCCCCTTGCTCTGCATGGGTAACGCTGCTTCGATGGTGGCTGTTGTCGTTGTGTTGCTGGTTCGAGCCCAGGGAGGAGCGAGGAGAGGGACGGAAGCTATACTGTTATACTGGCAATACTAAAGTGCCTATAAGAACATCCAATAGTCAAAGGTATATGAAATACAAATGGTAGAGAGGGAAATAGTCCTATAATAACTACAACCTACTTATGGCCCTGCCTACACAACTTTCTAACAATGTTTTATTCTACTTTATTTGGAATGGGCCTATACATATAATGATTATGAATTCGGAGGGCAGAAATGACTAAATATTAAAGCATTAGACCTCTCACTTAAATGCTTCAAATCATACAAAAACTATACATATATCCAAACTGGTTCTCTAGCAGATTAGTAAGAATGGCTCACCTAGTATTCAAGAATGGCCTTTTTCTCTTCATTCAGATTACAACCTCTCACTTTTGGTTATTTTTAACACAAGACATAGAAAACTGTTGGCAATTTCAGTTTAATCCACCAGAAGAGACAGAACAAATATTATCATTAAATTCCAATACACTAATTGATTAAAAAAGTGTTTTTGGAGAAAAATAATTAAAAATGTATAATCTTCTAAATTATATAAATATGACTGGTGGAGTTCTCACACTGGCAGTTAACAAAAACATATGGAAATGTCTGCTCTAACCAAAATCACAACCAACGGATTGCAGCATTACTGCACAAAAGGAGGAGTCAAGTGGAAGAAGGTAAGGAACTTGTCTTTTGTCCCTACATGAAGACCAAAATCATTTACAGCTGCGCCATACAGGTTGACAAAGTAGTCAGGAGATTTGCGATGTACCGATTCCCTGGCACATGGTTAGTGAACTGATAGACAAAACGACACCAGATTAAAAACATAGAATTTCAATTATATAAAATTCTTGCGATAGTGCGCACACACACACAGTACCAGTCAAAAGTTTACACCTATTCATTCCAGGGTTATTTTTACTATTTTCTACACAGTGTAGAATAATAGTGAAGACAACATATGGACTCATGTTTTAACCAAGAAAGTGTGAAACCAAAATATATCTTATATTTGAGAATCTTCAAAGTAGCCAACCTTTGCCTTGATGACAGCTTTGTACACTTGGAATTCTCTCAACCAGCTTCATGAAGTCGTCACCTGGAATGCATTTCAATTAACAGGTGTGCCTTCTTAATGCGTTTGAGCCCATCAGTTGTGTTGTGACAAGGTATGGCTGGTATACAGAAGATAACTCTATTTGGTAAAAGACCAAGTCCACATTATGGCAAAAGACCAAGTCCATATTATGGCAAGAACAGTGCAAATAAGCAAAGAGAAATAGTCCATCATTACTTTAAGACACGAAGGTCAGTCAATCCAGAACATTATGAACTTTTAAATGTTTCTTCAAGTGCAGTCGCAAAAACCATCAAGCACTATGATGAAACTTGCTCTCGTGAGAACCACCACAGGAAAGGAAGACCCAGAGTTACCTGTACTGCAGAGGATAAGTTCATTAGAGTTACCAGCATCAGAAAATGCAGCCCATATAAATGCTTCAGAGTTCAGAAAAGACTGCATGAATCAGGCCTTCACGGTCAAATTGCTGCAAAGAAACCACTACTAAAGGACACCAAAAATAAGAGACTTGCTTGGGCCAAAATACACAAGCAACGGATTAGACTGGTGGAAAACTGTCCTTTGGTCTGATGAGACAAGATGATCTCTGCATGTGTAGTTCCCACCGTAAAGCATGGATGTGTGATGGTGCTTTGCTGGTGACACTGTCAGTGATTTATTAAGAATTCAAGGCACACAACCAGCATGGCTACCAAAGCATTTTGCAGCGATAAGCCATCCCATCTGGTTTGCGCTTAGTGGGACTATCATTTGTCTTTCCACAGGACAATGACCCAACACACCTCCAGGCTGTGTAAGGGCTATTTGACCAAGAGTGATGGAGTGCTGCATCAGATGACCTGGCCTCCACAATCACCCAACCTCAACCCAATTGAGATGGTTTGGGATGAGTTGGACTGCAGAGTGAAAGAAAAGCAGCCAACAAGTGCTTAGCATGTGTGGGAACTCCTTCAAGACTGTTGGAAATGCCTTCCAGGTGAAGCTGGTTGAGAGAATGCCAAGAGTGTGCAAAACTGCCAAGGCAAAGGGTGGCTGGCTCCTTTGAAGAATCTCAAATATAAAATATATTTTGATTTGTTTAACACTTTTGGTTACTACACGATTCCATGTGTTACTTCATAGTTTTTACATTTTCACTATTATTCTACAATGTAAAAAAAAGTACAAATAAAGAAAAATGCTTGAATAAATAGTTGTGTCCAAACTTTTTGACTGGTACTCTGTGTAAAACAAAAACACACGAGATACAACCATCCCAGCTCTGCAGACTCGACTGTGAAGAACCAATCATTAGATCACTTGTTTTGGTACTGCCCATATGTACTGTTGCTTGTTTTTGGTCGCAGGTTCAGGAATGGCTGAAAGCTCCAGGTAAATGTTGGAATCTAACTCCACAAATTTTATAAGTCAGTCAAATCGATCAATAACACTCTTAGCAAAGGTTTTTTAACTTTAAATTTACAATCTGTAGAAATTACAAGAATATAAAGTTTCAAAACATTTGTGAAACACCAGTGGAAAAATATATGGCAGCTAGAAATCAAAACTAGATGGTCTTCAGAGATAGATGGGAGGGGTTGAGAGTAGTTGAAGGATGGGACTAAAATAAACAAAAGATAAGTCATGTAAAATATAATTGTGTCTGTAAAATATATATAGTATTTATGAGCTGGAAGTGGAAGCATAAATATTTTGGTCCATTAGTTTACTCCAATTAGTGGAGGGGTAGTAGGTTTAGGGGGAAAATAATAAACATCAAAATAAAAAAGTGGGATTGAAAATGCAGACGACACTGATAGAAGCCACAATCTGCCATATTAAAACTGATCTACCCCATAAAAAGTGTCAAAAATAAGGGTGGCATAACGTTACCTTTGAGGAGGCCTACGGCGGCTTCGGTGGTCAGGGCAAAGGAGTCGAGGGCACGGGCGATGTCCAGCAGGCCCTGGAAGTGCTGGGCCATGTGGTCCCGGCACACAGAGCAGATGTTATGGATCGCCTTGGCCGCCACGGAAGCCAGGGTCTTCTCCCTCAGGCCCTTCATCAGGTAGTTCAGCACGGGGTCTGTGACAGAGCGGGGCTAAGGTCATACACACATCCAGAGTATACAACCAAGAGGGGCACAGGCAGAGGTGTAACAAAACAGAGTGACACAGGCATTTGACACAGGACGGAAAAAGGAATGGAAAACGGTGAAAAATGACAAGGAAACAGACGTGCTCAAAAGTAGAGTTATACACACTAACACACAGATGAAGATGAACCTCCAAATTGATTAACTCAATCACTCAAGTCCCAGGCTAAGCAATTGACTGTAACATGACCACTGAACCTACCTAGGAACCGCGGGTTGCGGTCAACGACCTCGCTCATCTCCCCCACCAGCTCAATGCTGGTGTAGCGCACGGCGATATGGACAGTCTCTGGCAGCAGCACCACCTGCTCTAACACCTCTGTCAGGGTGGGGTTGTTCTCACTGACAAGGGGAAAGCATTAACACGTTATACATTACGCACAAATTAAAGATTGAAACATTACAAACACCCTGGGGGGGATATACAAATCTACAGCAGTTGTACACATTCTACACAGTGGGGAAGGGATTTAGTCATTATTCATTCTATTAATGAGGAATGACGTGCAGAGGACACTCACGGGTCTACACTCTTGGCGATGGCGGCCATGATGAAGAGAACAGCCTCGGTCACCTCCCAGGGAGGGTTGCCTTCTTTTAGAGTGGAGTACAACTGAGAGAGGGAGGAAGAGGAAAAACAGGAGAAGGCAGTCGGTATATCTTGTCATCTAAATGGCATCATTTGAACTTGCAATTTCCAAAACGTTGCTACCTGGGAGAAACATTCCATGGAGCCCACAAGGAAAATGACATCCTTCACAAGATCAGACACCCTCATCCTGAACTCCCCAAAGTCATCTGTATCTTCTGGGATGCCCTCCTGTGGATCAACACAAAAGTGGAGACCATGAGTGAAGGATACTCTACTACCAAAGCCAAATGATGTACTGAAGTACTTGGTAATACGTGCACATGGTTAAGGGATTCTGCACATGGTTAAGGGATTCTACAATCAACATAAGCAGAGTATTGGGGAGTATGGTTAGCATCACTGGAATTGGTTAAGGACTCCTTGTCATGTGTTGGTGGTCCTTACATGGTCGGGGTCTAGTTGGCAGTGGCGGGCCAAGCCGTGCAGCAGTCTCTGGATATAGGGTCTGAAGATGCCGTGGAGGGCAGGGTCGTTGGTCTTATACAGGTTCTCTCCCAGACGATACCAGAAGTTAAAGGAAATCTCCACAACCTGAGATTCACCAGAAGAGAACACACTTGAATTTCACCCAAAACAGAGTGTGTGTGTGTGTGTGTGGGCATATCTTGTGTTGTGTACCTCATATTGGGGATGTCCTGCACAGATGAGCAGCAGCTCAAGCGTTCGCAGGTCTCCCATGCCCTGGCCTGGACTCTTGACTGTGGTCTCCAGAAACGTCTCACACAACTCAGTGAAGATCCTACAGTAATTCAACACTCTGACATAACAAGGGAGAAGGAGAGAGAGTTAAGGAAGGAGAGAGTTGTGGATCAAAGTTATCATTATTTTCTTCCACAGAGGACAGTGGGGAAGAGTCAGACGAGTTCAACATCAAGAGCAATGGAGGAAGGATAGGTTTGGGGCAGGAAGGAGTGTGGGGATTGGATAGGTGATCTTGGTGTATGTATGTAAAGGGGAGTAGTGTGTTCATACTTGTCGAGGTCCTCCCGTGCCACAGCCATATGGTAGGCCGTCTCCAGCGTGAGGACGCCCTGAAAAAGCTGCAGGGCCAGGGGCATGTGTGTGTCCACGTTCTCGATGGCGTACAGCGCTGAACACACACAGTCGGACGCAGCCTCGTGTAGGTTAGTGGACGTCTCGTCTCTTTGCTGCCAAACAGACAAAAAATAACAGTATGCCAAAGAGATGTTCGGTGGCTGAAACCCATGCATTATGCATACAAGCGATTAGCATTCTAAACCGGCATTAATTATTGCCCCGCCCCCTCCCCCATGGATGTTGCACACAAATAAGGGTTTGGAACGAATGCTGCTCTAATATTTCGAGAGACTTTGGGAGTGTTTGTCACTAGCACTGTTCATTTGTGCTTCCAAAATGCCATGAGAGAGAGTGAGAGAAAGAGACATACCAGCACTTGGAAAAGGACCATCAGGAGCTGGTTGTTGGCCATAAAGTTGCTGTCCAGGACTCCCAGGTTGAACCAGCTTCCCAGACAGCGGAACACCTTGATCAGCATCTTCTCATTGCTGCCAGACTTCTCCACACATGTCATCTAGAGACAACACACTTGCGCTAACAACACTGATCCTTATCAAAACCACAACGCTGTGTCTGAAGCTAAACGCACGAGGAAGTTCACCCAACGAAACAGGAGTCACGACAGGTGTTATTGACTCAAGGAAAATTGTTGATTGTAGGTTGAGGTAACCCCCAACACAAGCAGTATAGTTCCGTCTCTTTTCTGTTGGTTTTGGGAGGACAACTCATACATCCTTACACTTAATCCTCAAAAACATCTACAGTCTAACTTGGACATTCTGCAGAGAAAATTATACTACAAAGTGAGTGGTTCAGTTTGTCCCTCTAAGGTAGTGGTAGTAGCTGAATAGCTTTGTGATAATGAGGCTGTACATCACAGGGTTTTATAATGAGAGGATGAACCCATGGGGGGGGTCTGCTTAACCAGTAAGGGGGAGTGGTGACAGGTGCTCTAGTTCAGACCAGCTGAAATCAGGTGGGTAAAATAGGCTAGTATGTGAGTATTGGCGAGAGAAAGATGAATGGATAGTGTGCGTGTCGGCCAGAGAGAGAACTCTCACCAGTAGGGTGACCACAGTACTGGAGTAATAGGCCAGGTCCTCGATGATCTCTGTCCTGCGATTGGCTCCGATGCGTAGGGAGCGGCTGTGGACCTCCTCTGGGAGCACTGTAAGGATCTCTATCAGAAACGTCATGGAGCTGACATCATTGCTATACCTGAGAGGCAAGGAGTGGAGCAGAGACGGCAGCAGTCAGTAATGAGAAAATTAGCATGAAGGAGATGTATTTGAAGCTTAACGTCACCTCAAAAATACCAACTATTTACAATGGCGTTTGACTTTATAGAACCACCCAGTCTAATATCCTGTAACTCTGGCATTCTGTTACCCACAGGTGTGATCTGAGATGAGTGGTTGAACGGCAGGGGTCTTACTTTTCAATGAGGGTGTGGACACAGCCCTTCCAGGAGGCCATCTGTAGGGCGAGGTCTGCAATGGCCAGAGCAAGCTGAGAGAGGGAGGAGAGAAATTAGACAAGAAATCAGGAGGAACTTGTAAGGATTAGAGTATCTTAATGCCACGTAATACTGTACTTGTTAAATTGTACCACAGCTACACCCCTGTGGTGGTACATTGGGGTAAATGCTAGAGTTCTATTGCTACTGTGCCATGTGCATGGCTAAGCCTTTGGGACATTTCGATGGTCAGTGGGACATTCCTCGAGAGCATTCTAAGAGCATAAAGGCTAAGACAGAAATCCAAGTCATCCGAGAGTGTCAGTGGTCACTGACAGAGGGGGATACCGGATGGACAATAATTGGATGGAAGGAGCGTTACCCTAGGTTACATCAATGTGCGAGGAGGCCATTACCTGAGTGACGATGATGGGGGAGAGGTCTTTGAGGCTCTGTATGTGTGAGAGCAGGGAGTCTCTGAGGGCGATGTGGGTCTCTGGGGGGAGCTCAAAGAACGACGTCTGGATCTTCATCTTCATGGTCTGGGCAGCAAAGTAACAAGACTCCACGTCCTGTTTCAGCTGGAGGAGCTGGTCTGCCATCTCCCACGCGTACATCTGTGGGGAGGGGATACGGGGAGAACAGTTAGCGCCACCTTTAACTTTATTCAGACAGGAAGGTTACGGAAACAAGTCAAAAACAGGGATACTGGTGCGGAACTGCCCTGAATGAGAGATGTGCCCCTGCTACAGCGGTAAATATGAAAATCAAAGCCCATTCCAAATTAAGCAAATAAACCCACCTCCGTTTCATTGTTTAAACCATTTTCCCATGTGGCTGCACTTGTCATCCCGGGACAGTGCCGTATTTCAGGCCCTTTTCAAGTGTCACGTAATTTCTTTCTACAAAAAATGACCTTTTGTCAGTGAGATGCATCAATTAATTCAGGCTACAAGAATGTAGACCTCATGACAATCACCGACTGTTATTACACCTTTTGGTGTTTTTTAACACACGTCTCTTTCCATTTATCAAATGGGTGCACAGTGCACGATTTTAGATTTATTTATAAAAATCTAGTACTTTTTCATGTGATTTGGTTGACAATCAGAAGAAATCATGACTGGTTGTGTTCATGCCACATTAAATGGTAATACATTATTGGCATTAAAATGGCATGTCTTATCTATTAGGCCCCTAAAAATAGTCAGACATGTTACGCCGATTGTCAAAAAAAAAATCGCCACAAAAAGTAGGCTACCTGTCCATGTTCGTCCACTCCATTAACCTAGGCTATAACCCCCTAAACAGACTGGATCCACACTGAAAATACACAATCATTAGTTTGATAAAAGACCTACTCACAAAAGAGATGGAATTGTTAATACATTTAGAAAATTCCAAAGAAAAGGCAGAATAAACTAAATTGAACATCTTTATATCAAAAAGACAGATTTTGGTCTATAATCCTGGGGGGGAAAATGTCTTTCAACAAAGCAAATAGAGCCCAGTTTCAAATGATCACTGAGGATAACTGTTGCAGACTTCACATCGCACCAGCAACTTTTTATTTAAATTCTGTTATATTCATGTTTTTTGTTGTTGTCTTTTTTTAATAATAAAAATAAGTGTCTTGACTGTGATAAGGGCTCAGGGGAAAAAGTGTTGTGTCTGCTAAATTAACAATGCAAGGCTATGCAATTGCAAAGCCATAGGCTTCTACAAGTAAGCGCCACTGCTGAGGTTACTGCCTTTTTGAAGATTGTGTTCCACAATATAATCAGTTGACATTAAGGTTTCAATAACTTCACTTGCTTTTAAATGAGGAATTGTTATGATAAATTAGGCATTGTTGGCATAGTCCTACAGAAAAATGTAAACAATTTTAAAGATATTTTGTTCTCAAATGGGGAAAAATAAGGTGAGAACTCGAACAGTCACAAAAAAAGCACCTCCCAGTAAATGGATTACTCTGCTTACATTCTGAGGGTTGGGTTCCAACCTACTCAAATTATTTCAAACCACACAAACACCCAAAGGGAGTAGGCCCATTTAAAAAATGCAATAGGCCAAATCTGATATCCTCCCTATGCAACACCATCAGGTGTCTGTTGCTAGCTGCCTTCATAGAGGTTGTTGCCTTAACCAACAGTTGGTCAGCTATTAGATATTCTGGATTATGGTATAAAGTAAAACCTGGTAAAAATGTGTATGAGAATTTATATTGCAAAGTGAAACAGCCAAGCCCCTTCCCCATTTGTCCATCAGTGTCCAGTATGTCCTGGCAGCCAGGGTGAAAAAGCTGCTGACAGCACAGAGCACACACACAGTGCTCATCACTCAGATGGCTCCTACTCTCCCAATTTAGACTGTTCAGATCCAAGTGCCAGCAAACTCAGGAAGTTGCTTGTCACAAGTCTAAAATGTTTTAAAACATGTTATGCAACATTTCATTTTTTCTTAGGGAATCAACACATGGCTTTGTGAGGCCTTTCTGTGGGAACTGCATGATAGTGGGGAGAAATAGCTGTTTTGAATCCAGTTACCCTGAGGCTGTGTCTCTCAATGCAACCTGTAGGAAGGCCATCTATTATAGAAGTTATCACAATAATACGTTAAAGTTGGTAGGAATACGTAGCGGCAACATGAAGTGGGCCGTATTTCAGATAATTGATTGTCCGATGACAGACAATGATTACATTTCCTGCAGTAGTTAAGGCAGTAACCAATGAATATGCGGAAACCAGACCGACGCAGCACCAATGGAGGAAAAAAACAAAAAACAAATGCGGAAATAAAACGGCTAACGTTAACCAACAGCAAACAACTTTAAGTGGCACACCATTTACCCAACATAATCAACACAAATGGTAGTTGTTCGTGTAGCTAGCCAGGTTAACGTTCGCTGACTAACTCAAAGCAAAAGCCCCCCTGGCAATATCGTTAGCCCGCTAGCTAACTTTAGCTAGCGAGGAAACACACCCCTCTACTAAACAATTTAGCCTTATGTGGCTAAAACGGCAAGTTTGCTAGCAAGTAATGGACGCTAGCATGGTGGCCACCCTCGCCTCGCGCTCTTCCTGTGCTATGGCCGGCTAACGTAACTGTCATTAGCGCGAGCTACTGATTATGTCAAGATTGTAGTTTAGTTAACCCTAGGCAACTACATAAGCTAACTAGCAATACATGAATGTTAAACTAGTTACTGTATCTGCTGTGTGGCTAACTAGCTAGCATTGTCAAACGCCATGGATTGTTTAAGGACTAACGTTACACGCGAGAGAAAGCTAGCTTGTGTTAGCTTTATTATCTTCGTTGCACATAGGAATCCCCATAGATCTATACCCGTTTCCATTTGACAGTTACTAGCAGGCTAGTAGTGGAAAGAGCAACTGTGCGGCTAATGCTAAGTAGTTAGTTTGCTAGCTATCTACCAAACTAGCTTAACTAAGCTAACTAGATAATGCTATGCAGTTTGTTGCTAGCTAGCGTGTGAATCTATGCCCATTCATTCGTAGTTGGGTTAGCATATACAAATACATGTTTTTTATCACCATGGTATTACGCATTCTGATGCAATGTTTTGTTTTCGGCCTCACACGACCTGCCTAGCCATGTCTTGTTCTAGGCCCATTCCAAGTCCCCCCCATCTCTCGAGTTTACTTACCGATCTCTGTAGCTCCCCCAGCCACACCGAAGCTCGCTCTTTACCGGCGGGGTCCGGATCATGATAAAGAGCCTGCACAGCTTGATACACAAGTGCGACTGTCGGTTTCTCCATAGCCCTATGCTACGTTACAGTTTAGTGTAAATGTGAAGGCGCTACAGGTTCCACAGATTATGTTTAGACGGGGTAATATTTATTCGTTCCTTGTGCTCGCTGTTCCGACCGCCATCTCAATCGAACACAGGCTCCCCGTGTGTCGCCGACAAACGCCCCCGTCTAGAAATACAGATACAGGAACTAAAAGCTGTACACACTAAAAGCTTCACATATTCGAGAGACACAATGGGCGGGTCTCTTTTACTGTTATTGTAAAAACAAGAAACACCATATCAATTGAATTTAATTAATGGTTACAATGTATAACTATGTTGCTATGCGGTATGTACAAAAAAATTGTAAGAGAACCCCAATATACACTGAAAGACCGTTAGATGTCAGCAAAGCGCATGATTTACAACAGTTGTTCTCAAACTGCGGTACTAGTACCAAAAATGCCTATTAATCTGTGCTAGGAGTACCCCTGAGGGTACCTAACTGGCCAATCCACAGGGGGTATTTGGAAATATGCATAATAACATTTGCTTAACTATCAGATGGACATGAGGGGGTACTTCAGTTCAGATTGAGCGAGATGTGATTATAGTAACCAAAAAAGGTTGAAAACCACTTACAACAATCGAACCAGATAGTGGGTCATTACAGGTTTGCGTCCTCGAAGCAATTGTCAATAGTTTCCCTGCAGGAGAGTAACCTGATGCAAAGGAGACATTGGACCCCAAATTGTTCCTGGTCAGGTCACATGGTTAGAAAAACTCCTGGCAACTATTGGCATGTTTCATGGGTGTAAGTACACTACATGGCCAAAAGTATGTGGACAGCTGCTTGTCAAACATCTCATTCCAAAATCATGGGCATTAATATGGAGATGGTCCTCCCTTTGCTCCTACAACAGCCTCAACTGCGGGGACTTGCTTCCATTCAGCCACAAGAGCATTAGTGAGGTCGGGCACGGATGTTGGGTGATTAGGCCTGGCTCGCACTCAGCGTTCCAATTCATCCTGAAGGTGTTCGATGAGGTTGAGGTCAGGGCTCTGTGCAGGCCAGTTAAGTTCTCCGACAAACCATTTCTGTATGGACCTCGCTTTGTTCATGGGGTAATTGTCATGCTGAAACAGGAAATGGTTTTCTCCAAACTGTTGTCACAAAGTTGAAAGTACAGAATTGTCTAAAATATCATAGAATACTATAGCGTTAGGATTTCCATTCACTGGAACTAATGGGCCTAGTGTGAACCATGAAAAACAGCCCCAGACCATTATTCCTCCTGCACCAAATTTTACAGTTGGCACTATGCATTCAGGCAGGTAGCGTTCTCCTGGCATCAGCCAACCCAGATCGTCCGTCGGACTGCCAGATGGTGAAGCATGATTCATCACCCCAGAGAATGCGTTTCCACTGCTCCAGACGCTTGGCATTATGCATGGTGATCTACCACTTCGCGCCTGCTCCTAGACGTTTCCACTTCACAATAACAGCACTTACAGTTGACCGGGGCAGATCTAGCAGGGCAGAAATTTGACGAACTGTCTTGTTGGAAAGGTGGCGTCCTATGACGGTGCAAAGTTGAAAGTCACTGAGCTCGTCAGTAAGGCCATTCTACTGACAATGTTTGTCTATGGAGATTGCATAGCTGTGTGCTCGATTTTATACACCTGTCAGCAACGAGTGTGGCTGAAATAGCTGAATCCTCTCATTTGAAGGGGTGTCAACATACTTTTGTATATATAGAGTATCTCAAGTTTGATAATTGTTGCTTGCTCAATAAGGAGTGTTGTTTTACATTTACTATGGATGTTTAGAAGCGTGTGTGTGAAAGATTTGATTAAAGCATCACTATATTTTAAAAGAGCAACTCTTAGGTGCACTTGACTTAGCTTGCCTGGCACATCAAGAGGGTGTGGTTTACCCCTTTAGGATCATTATGCTGTTACTCCACCCTCACAAGATTACATTATTTCATAAATCCCTTTTTAAATCAGCAGTTGTCAAAAAGTGCTTTACAGATATCCAGGCTAAAACCCAAAAGAGCAAGCAATGCGGAGGCAGAAGCACAGTGGCTCGGAAAAACTCCCTAGAAAGCAGGAACCTATAAAGAAACCTAGAGAGGAACCAGGCTCCGAGGGGTGGCCAGTCCTCTTCTGGCTGTACCAGGTAGATCCCACTGGTGTCACCAACCCCCACAACTGCTAATCTAAGGGTTTTCAAAATGATGCTTTTCTATTGGCCATGATCTCACAAGAGCAGATTGGACAAGGTTCGTTCTATTCAGTTTATTTTGTGGATCACTTTTTGGAGGATACTTTTGTCACAAAACACAAAATGCAAAAGTCAAGAGTGTCATTTTAAGCAATTTTACAGCTGTTAAAACAATTCCTTTTGGGCTGCTATTACATTCTTATCTTGGCAAAATGGAAAGGAAAAGTAAAAGGGAAGAAAATACATGTAAAATACTCAGTTATAGAGAGCCATTGGTGTTAGCATCCTCTGTTTGAAGGCAGCAGCAAACCACCGCCAAACCCAGGTCGTATCATACCCATACGTCTAACCCATACAGCTTGGTTATGATACAACCCTGAGTATGGGGATGATATTTATCTTGCACCCGTTCTTTCACTCGCTCTCCATCTTTTCTTCATCATGTATCTTGAAGGACTGTAGTGGTCCTTCATCTTCACCTAGTTTGAGGAAAGAATCTTCAATATGAGGTTCATCGCAATGCATGCACTTCGGTTTGCTGTGCAGTACAAACACAGTTTTGTTGTCATTAGTGTCAAACTATATCAAATCCTTTTTAATGCTAAAAGTTATATACATTTTTCCAAAGATCCAATCTCAGTCAAATAAGCATTGTCAACTGAGATTTCTCCTTAAAGATTAAAATCTCAAACTGATCTATATACCTCAAATTAAACAACCGACCCAAATGCTAAGGTGAAATATAGTCTGTTAAACAAGCCTACTTACACATACAAAAATTCTGGAAATGAAAATAGCATACCTTTATTGCTGATGGTAAATTGAGAGAAGCTCTGGTTTTCAAGCAAAAACTAGATAAAAACCCTACTGCCATTAAATTTAACTAGAGTAGCACTGATCTGAAAAGACACGAGAGACAGAGAGAGGAGGACAGAGGAGAAGGATGGAAGAGGAAACGGTTCCTTGGAGAGGTTCCAAGGGAAAGAGGATTGGCTGACTGTGTGCAGGTGTATAAAAAGGAGGACGGGGGGCACGGTGAGGAGGAGGAGGGACATTTACCAATAAACCCACCCCTGATCCTTCCTCAAATTAGTCATTTGACCCCACAATCTGTGGCTAAAGGGATGATCTTGTAGTTTGATCCTTATCCCATATTACATCCCTGCAGTTTGCAGAGATTGGAAGGATTGGCCAGGTACATCTCAGGTAAATCTTGTTTCCAGATTAAGGCTCATCCCTATATTGTGGCATTTTAAGACACCAATGTCAAGCGATCTAGTATACATGACAGGCAACAGGCAGCAGGTGGATGGCAGAAAGGTTTCACATGTGATGAAGCTCAGGTAAAGGGCCGTTGACAACACAACTAAGCATCTTATGTAGCTAACATTAGCTGTACCTGTTAGCCATGAACATGTATGAGTTTAAAAAATAACTCCAACTACTATAGCATACAGTTTATTAAGTAAATCAATAAGATGGGGAAAACTTTTCCATGTTTACATAGTGGGGTGGTGTCATGAGAGTATGTTTTCCTATTGGTGTTTCTGCATGAGTTATTGGTAAAAAAAAACAGTAACTAAAAAAAGTAGCTGAGACACTTTGCAGATCCAATGTCAGTGGCTGCCATCCCTGACAATACATGCAACAGTATCGTGAAGAGGAAAAATAGACAAGACATTCTGAATATCCATGTCCTGCACGGAGAATAATTATTTGTTAGTGAGGTATGTTGATCAGAATTCACCTGATTTCAACTCTCAGAAACGTAGACACCCTTTCCAGGGCGGGAGTGAGGGAGGGAGGAATGGACGAAGGGGTGGGGTGTATTGGGGGCTGATTGTGCTCTAATTGGCTTGCTGCCCGGATAGTCATAAGCATTCTGTTTTCACCCGATCAAGGTTATCTATAACTCTAAACCGTAATCTCTATCCCACGTCAAATGTCATCATTGAAATAGTGTCATGCAAGGAGCAGTTTAAGGGTCAAATGCCTTGCTCAAGGGCCAGAGTTCTTGGTACGAATTGGGGATTCAAACTGGCAACCCTCAAGTTGCTGGCCCACCTCTCTAACCTACCTGCCATTCATTATATGGCACTCATTTTTTGTTCCATTCAAGCTACATCTTGATACCAGTAGGTTAATAATTTAAACCTGAATGTGCACTGTTAAAAATAAGTGCTTTGTAATACCCAAAATAGTGGCAACTGAGCTGCCACCAACTAGAAGGAGACAAAACATCTGCCTTAAGAGCCTTAAGATTGCTTGCTGTTTGGGGTTTTAGGCTGGGTTTCTGGACAGCACTCTGTGACATCGACTGATGTAAAAAGGGATTTATAAATACATTTGAATTTGATTGAAAACTTGAACTTTGCCGGATTATTTAAACACATCATCCTAAACTGTTATGAAACATTACATGGTGTATTGTAACATCACTTAATCAAGAGGAGTGAAACACCTTGCGAGGGACTGAGAACCCTACCGAAAGAAAGTTGAAAGCATAATGTTGGTGTTTTGAGTCCTGTTCAGTGCCGAATTAGATACCTTCTCTTTTGGTGCCATTTCCTCTCTCTAAAGCTTCTAAACACTACTATGGTGTTTCAATCCTGTCTAGTGCAGAATTAGATCACTTCATCTGGAGAATTGTAATGGTTAACATTGTTTCATGTATTTAATCGTTTGCCATTTTGGCAGGCATTGTCATGCACAGTGTTCAAATCACCATCAGTGACTGGAGGTTGAACTGCGTGAATTGAGAATTCTGCACTTGCCTCTTCCATTAACAATTATGAGTTTGGGAATGGGTGCTGTGCTCAATGAACGTCAATTTGTCTGACTGTTATGATATCCATTCATCAGGATCCATTACACCTCATGACACAACAAGCTTAATACTAGTATAAAAAACATACTTTTCTTTCTTCAAACATGTATACAACATTGTGTGAAATAATTATGAAGTCTAAAAATGTTGAATTACCCACAATCAGAGTCAAGCGGTAAGATAGAAAATGCAAGCTGATTAAAACCACTTCCAATGAGTTCAATCACTAAATGTTGTCTCTCTTTGGTTATCCTCATGAAAGATGCTTACATTTTGAGCAACACATTAAGTTGTATTCAATCTTACATTTTTTGGTCAAATTAAATTAACAAATCATTTAAACAACTTGCATAATTAAAAAATATATATATTTTGGGGGTATTTTCACACTTTATTGAAATGACAGAGGGGATACAGATAGGTGTGAGAAACAGATTAAAGGGTTGGAGCGAGGGAATTTATCCCAGTCTTCGGTGGGGAGAGGGGTGTTTTAGTGTGTTACCGCTAGACCACAGGCACTGCATGACTTGCATTCGTTTTTTTCTGAAGTGTTTTTTGTTTGTTGTCAATGTCAATAAACCCAGAATCATTTCTTATAGTCTGGCTGTGTTGTTGAGTGGGTAAAATTCAAACAAAATGTATCATTTTACTGCCCCTCCTGTTTCTAATCTGTCTAAGTAAAGCATTGAAAATAATATCAATATATAATCTATAAACCATGTCCATTTCTAACCCACTTATTGTATGAGAAACACAGTTTTTGTGTTTTGATGCTGCCTTTTAAATCAAATCAAAATCAAATCAAATTTATTTATATAGCCCTTCGTACATCAGCTGATATCTCAAAGTGCTGTACAGAAACCCAGCCTAAAACCCCAAACAGCAAACAATGCAGGTGTAAAAGCACGGTGGCTAGGAAAAACTCCCTAGAAAGGCCAAAACCTAGGAAGAAACCTAGAGAGGAACCAGGCTATGTGGGGTGGCCAGTCCTCTTCTGGCTGTGCCGGGTAGAGATTATAACAGAACATGACCAAGATGTTCAAATGTTCATAAATGACCAGCATGGTCGAATAATAATAAGGCAGAACAGTTGAAACTGGAGCAGCAGCTCAGTCAGGTGGACTGGGGACAGCAAGGAGTCATCATGTCAGGTAGTCCTGGGGCACGGTCCTAGGCCTCAGGTCCTCCGAGAGAGAGAAAGAAAGAGAGAATTAGAGAGAGCATATGTGGGGTGGCCAGTCCTCTTCTGGCTGTGCCGGGTGGAGATTATAACAGAACGTGGCCAAGATGTTCAAATGTTCATAAATGACCAGCATGGTTGAATAATAGTAAGGCAGAACAGTTGAAACTGGAGCAGCAGCATGGCCAGGTGGACTGGGGACAGCAAGGAGTCATCATGTCAGGTAGTCCTGGGACATGGTCCTAGGGCCCAGGCCAGTTGAAACTGGAGCAGCAGCATGGCCAGGTGGACTGGGGACAGCAAGGAGTCATCATGTCAGGTAGTCCTGGGGCATGGTCCTAGGGCTCAGGTCCTCCGAGAGAGAGAAAGAAAGAGAGAAGGAGAGAATTAGAGAACGCACACTTAGATTCACACAGGACACCGAATAGGACAGGAGAAGTACTCCAGATATAACAAACTGACCCTAGCCCCCCGACACATAAACTACTGCAGCATAAATACTGGAGGCTGAGACAGGAGGGGTCAGGAGACACTGTGGCCCCATCCGAGGACACCCCCGGACAGGGCCAAACAGGAAGGATATAACCCCACCCACTTTGCCAAAGCACAGCCCCCACACCACTAGAGGGATATCTTCAACCACCAACTTACCATCCTGAGACAAGGCCGAGTATAGCCCACAAAGATCTCCGCCACGGCACAACCCAAGGGGGGCGCCAACCCAGACAGGCTGACCACAACAGTGAATCAACCCACCCAGGTGACGCAGCCCCCCCAGGGACGGCATGAGAGAGCCCCAGTAAGCCAGTGACTCAGCCCCCATAACAGGGTTAGAGGCAGAGAATCCCAGTGGAAAGAGGGGAACCGGCCAGGCAGAGACAGCAAGGGCGGTTCGTTGCTCCAGAGCCTTTCCGTTCACCTTCCCACTCCTGGGCCAGACTACACTCAATCATATGACCCACTGAAGAGATGAGTCTTCAGTAAAGACTTAAAGGTTGAGACCGAGTTTGCGTCTCTGACATGGGTAGGCAGACCGTTCCATAAAAATGGAGCTCTATAGGAGAAAGCCCTGCCTCCAGCTGTTTGTTTAGAAATTCTAGGGACAATTAGGAGGCCTGCGTCTTGTGACCGTAGCGTACATGTAGGTATGTACGGCAGGACCAAATCAGAGAGATAGGTAGGAGCAAGCCCATGTAATGCTTTGTAGGTTAGCAGTAAAACCTTGAAATCAGCCCTTGCTTTGACAGGAAGCCAGTGTAGAGAGGCTAGCACTGGAGTAATATGATCAAATTTTTTGGTTCTAGTCAGGATTCTAGCAGCCGTATTTAGCACTAACTGAAGTTTATTTAGTGCTTTATCCGGGTAGCCGGAAAATAGAGCATTGCAGTAGTCTAACCTATAAGTGACAAAAGCATGGATTAATTTTTCTGCATCATTTTTGGACAGAAAGTTTCTGATTTTTGCAATGTTACGTAGATGGAAGAAAGCTGTCCTCGAAATGGTCTTGATATGTTCTTCAAAAGAGAGATCAGGGTCCAGAGTAACGCCGAGGTCCTTCACAGTTTTATTTGAGACGACTGTACAACCATTAAGATTAATTGTCAGATTCAACAGAAGATCTCTTTGTTTCTTGGGACCTAGAACAAGCATCTCTGTTTTGTCCGAGTTTAATAGTAGAAAGTTTGCAGCCATCCACTTCCTTATGTCTGAAACACATGCTTCTAGCGAGGGCAATTTTGGGGCTTCACCATGTTTCATTGAAATGTACAGCTGTGTGTCATCCGCATAGCAGTGAAAGTTTACATTATGTTTTCGAATAACATCCCCAAGAGGTAAAATATATAGTGAAAACAATAGTGGTCCTAAAACAGAACCTTGAGGAACACCGAAATTTACAGTTGATTTGTCACAAACCATTCACAGAGACAAACTGATATCTTTCCGACAGATAAGATCTAAACCAGGCCAGAACATGTCCGTGTAGACCAATTTGGGTTTCCAATCTCTCCAAAAGAATGTGGTGATCGATGGTATCAAAAGCAGCACTAAGGTCTAGGAGCACGAGGACAGATGCAGAGCCTCGGTCCGATGCCATTAAAATGTCATTTACCACCTTCACAAGTGCCGTCTCAGTGCTACGATGGGGTCTAAAACCAGACTGAAGCATTTCGTATACATTGTTTGTCTTCAGGAAGGCAGTGAGTTGCTGCGCAACAGCCTTCTCTAAAATTTTTGAGAGGAATGGAAGATTCGATATAGGCCGATAGTTTTTTATATTTTCTGGGTCAAGGTTTGGCTTTTTCAAGAGAGGCTTTATTACTGCCACTTTTAGTGAGTTTGGTACACATCCAGTGGATAGAGAGCCGTTTATTATGTTCAACATAGGAGGGCCAAGCACAGGAAGCAGCTCTTTCAGTAGTTTAGTTGGAATAGGGTCCAGTATGCAGCTTGAAGGTTTAGAGGCCATGATTATTTTCATCATTGTGTCAAGAGATATAGTACTAAAAGACTTGAGCGTCTCTCTTGATCCTAGGTCCTGGCAGAGTTGTGCAGACTCAGGACAACTGAGGTTTGGAGGAATACGCAGGTTTAAAGAGGAGTCCGTAATTTGCTTTCTAATAATCATAATCTTTTCCTCAAAGAAGTTCATGAATTTATCACTGCTAAAGTGAAAGTCATCCTCTCTTGGGGAATGCTGCTTTTTAGTTAGCTTTGCGACAGTATCAAAAAGGAATTTCGGATTGTTCTTATTTTCCTCAATTAAGTTAGAAAAATAGGATGATCGAGCAGCAGTAAGGGCTCTTCGGTACTGCACGGTACCGTCCTTCCAAGTTAGTCGGAAGACTTCCAGTTTGGTGTGGCGCCATTTCCGTTCCAATTTTCTGGAAGCTTGCTTCAGAGCTCGGGTATTTTCTGTGTACCAGGGAGCTAGTTTCTTATGAGACATTTTTTTTTAGTTTTTAGGGGTGCAACTGCATCTAGGGTATTGCGCAAGGTTAAATTGAGATCCTCTGGCGTCCTTGGGTAGGCAGAGGGAGTCTGGAAGGGCATCAAGGAATCTTTGTGTTGTCTGTGAATTTATAGCACGACTTTTGATGTTCCTTGGTTGGGGTCTGAGCAGATTATTTGTTGCAATTGCAAACGTAATAAAATGGTGGTCCGATAGTCCAGGATTATGAGGAAAAACATTAAGATCCACAACATTTATTCCATGGGACAAAACTAGGTCCAGCGTATGACTGTGACAGTGAGTGGGTCTAGAGACATGTTGGACAAAACCCACTGAGTCGATGATGGCTCCGTTACATGCACTGAAAGTCCAAAAATAAAATTATTTTTACAACACTCTTAAAAACACCAATATTCAGGTTGAAGAACCACTTTAGGTGTCTCAGAGTACTTCATTTCTGTTTTAAACACACTCTGTGAACTACAACACGTACATTGGGTTAACATTCAAACACCCTCTAAACACCAGATCTCAGTTTAGGTGCACTACTTTTCATGGTTTCACTAAACAATCATGGTGTTTTGAGACATTCTATTTTTACATTGTGACTTGTATCTTTCACAGTGGTCCGTGTGCTAGAGCTTCCCTGTAGAAAGGTAGACAACAAGAGCAAGGCTCTCTATGCTATTTTAGAATCGGCAATCAATTAATTAATTTGTTAATGGATTAGCACTTAAAAATAATGAATTGTTAAAGTGGAGTTTCCAAACATTGTTGATGTGATTGCCACTGCCCAGTTAGCTTGTTCTTTTTACCCCTGTTCACCACATCCCCATCCCCCTCCCCTTTAGGTTACGTTCGTGGAAGGTTAATGTCTATCAAAGATTAGTCCCTCAGAGATTAATGGCAACTGGATAAGGCAGTTACCACCTCATTAGAACAGCCTACACAGCTTAGCTTGATTCAGTGATATACATTACAAACTCCAGAAGTATGGCAATGCTTTCTATCTTAACACTGTCCGCGCTAACAAAAACAACGTGTCTCTGTTATAAATTCAATTATTCTTCTAAATTGTATTCTTTCACACTGGCTCTTTAAGATGGATTACTGCGCCCAACAAAGTAAGGTCTCTACTTACGGGTCATGGTCATGGGGGCAGCTTAATCCTAAAGTTTATTCTTCCACCTACAAGATCAGGAAGATCCGCAGGAGAAGCTTGTTCCTGACATAATGTAAAGAGGTTTATAAGTGGTTTGTGGCCATGTAAAAGGGAGCCTTTCAGCGTCACAGTGCACATCTACGGGACGAACGGGTAGGGGTACTGAGTCAGAGAGGAGCCAGGATGGGAAAGAACTTCCATCTGTACGAGAACATCTCTAAGGTCAGCCCATTTGAGGGGCCACAGTATCACCTGGCCCCAATATGGGCTTTCTACCTACAGACTGCTTTCATGGGCTTTGTGTTCTTTGCTGGAACACCCCTAAACTTTATCATTCTCGTGGTGACAGTGAAGTACAAGAAGCTGAGACAACCGCTGAACTACATCCTGGTCAATGTCTCGTTAGCAGGTTTTATCTTTGTGACTTTCTCTGTGAGTCAAGTGTTCGTTTCTAGTGCGAGAGGATACTACTTCCTGGGTTACACCTTGTGTGCAATGGAAGCTTGCATGGGTTCAATAGCAGGTAAAACTCATCGTAGCAACAAAAACAGCAACAACTTGTTGCGATTCATTTTACTCCTCTGATTATTTACATGCAAACTAGTTTTTGTGTTCGATGTCTTTGATATCTCCGAACCTATTGATAGCTTCTTCTCTCTTACTCAGGGTTGGTGTCAGCTTGGTCTCTGGCTGTCCTTGCCTTTGAGAGATACGTGGTCATCTGCAAACCCTTCGGCACCTTCAAATTTGACAACAACCAGGCTCTGGCGGCTGTTGCCTTCACCTGGGTCATGGGGATCGGATGTGCAACCCCACCATTCTTCGGCTGGAGCAGGTATTCATCCCCAGCCTCTCACAAACACTTTGATCTTGTCTGGATTAATAAATATTCTTTGTATTTGGCTACTATTAGGTTATTTGGTTCATATTGCACACACAGGGGATGGGGAAAATGGCAAATATCCTAAAATGAGTTCAAATGTGTTGCCGTACATGTAAGGTTCTGAGCAGCAATTTACGTCACTAATTGGCTACAATGTTTGCATCGCTCGCTGCTTTTCAAGTTAGATAGGTCGCTGATTTATATAAGCATGGAGGAAACCCTGCAGAGAGACAATGTGTGGGGCCTGAGTTACAGTAACCTGGGTTTGTTTTACAGGTATATCCCTGAGGGTCTGGGCTGCTCCTGTGGACCTGACTGGTATACAAACAATGAGGAGTACCACTGTGCCAGCTACACCAAATTCCTCATTGTTACTTGTTTCCTCATGCCCATGTCCATTATCTTTTTCTCCTACTCCCAACTACTGGGAGCACTACGGGCTGTGAGTACAATGCTTTCTGGGTTAAAAAACAAAACAAAGTACAGTATAGTCAATTTTTGGAACCCAGATGTGACCAGTTTCTCCTGTCTGTCTGTGTGTGTGTGTGTGTGTATGTGTAGGTGGCAGCTGCACAGGCTGAGTCAGCTTCCACCCAGAAGGCAGAAAAGGAAGTATCCAGGATGGTGATTGTGATGGTGTGCTCCTTCATTCTGTGTTACGGCCCCTACGCCTTGGCAGGCTTGTACTTCGCCTATACAACAAGCGAGAACAAAGACTACCGCCTGGTCACCATCCCTGCTTTCTTCTCTAAAAGCTCCTGTGTATACAACCCTCTCATTTACGCCTTCATGAACAAACAGGTGATTCTATAAGCCCCAAATACATATAAATACACTGACAGTGGCACACATACTCATTGACATACACTCAGAAATGAAGCACATGAATTAAGACACGAGTCTGAACAAGACACACAACCTTATCATGTTCATTCTCTGTCATAAATATCCGTCTCCCTCAGTTCAACGCCTGCATCATGGAGACAGTGTTTGGAAAGCAGATTGAGGAGACTTCAGTTTCAGCCTCCAAGACAGAGGTCTCCACAGCCTAATCTTTGACTCTGGTCTCAGTCCATCAGGAGCCCATCCAACAGCCAACAGTCTTGGGGTTGATTCAATAAACCATCTAAGGTTCCCTAACACTTGATTGAAATTGTGAGTAGGGTTATAGGGTTTATTGAATCTACCCCTTATGAAATACTCATGTCAAATTATTGTAAGATAAGGTAAATAAAGATTTATATTGTATTACGATGCACTTTTAAATATATCTTAACTAAATCATTAACAAACACAACCAGACATACAAAATAAGATGTGCACTGAGGCTCAAACAAATAAGTTTACTCAATTCATTTTTTTTTTATTGAGAAGATGGGCTGTGGAATCCAAAGTACAGCATTTAATCCAAAAGATGAATGTCCATACATTCTATGTATAAACTCAGAAAATAAAACACTTGCCAAGTATGTAAATACTTCAATATAATCTTAATTTAGGGCAAGCAGAATTCAGTAACGCTGCTGCAATGCACCAACCTTTCAGTTCAGCATGTCCCATAGGAAGGAAGTACAACCGCTTTTATTTCTAACCAATAGAACAGATGCTCTCACATGTGTGCTGGTTCTCAATAGTCTAAAATAGTTTCCTTTTGTTTCACATTGGTCATCCAACATGTTTCTTTCACCTATCATTTGTTTCTAGATCAGTGCAGATGGAGGCAAGGAGAGGAAGCCACTGCAGACTATTGAGAAGCAGTGATTGACAGGAGAAAAGGCTACAGAAACAGTGATGAACTTGGCAACATTGTAATAACAATCCTAGTCATGACAGACAAATACAGTACATATGAAGAGGGGGGTCAAAGTGAGCGTTTATGGAGAAACAGAGCAGGGTGAGGGATGATTTCACTGTAGTGGACTCACGTTCCCACGACCCTCTGATATTTAGTGTCGGTTTCATTGGTTGAGCTCCCAAAAGACTACTCAGAAGGCACACACTGGGTAAAAGGATACGTATGAGGCTAACGTTGGGTAGCATCTCTTATCTACTAACTATACTAAGAAATTATGGGCTATCATTACAATCAGTGTCATTCAAAACATGACTGTAAAAAACACCAAATAATTCCCACATATGAAGGGTTTGTTGGAAGAATTATAAATTATTACAACTCCAAATGGAATATTCAGTGCTTGTGAGTATAGCATCATATTTTAAACAAAGGCAACAATAATGACCAAACTAAACTACCTATGTTTGTAACGGAACAATAAAATGAAGTGTTGGGATGGGTAGTCAGTAAATATAACACCCACACAACTATTGAGTGCTATCAACCACAAACTAATTGGAGACAATGTAGTGTATGAATAGGTTTCGTACAAAGTACATTTGATCATTTATCAAATCAAGTTGTTTTCAAACTGTTTTATCTAGCTAGAACCAAATGACCTAAAACTCATCATGCCGTACTAGCGCCTCACCAAAGTCAGTTGCTTGACTTCCTACAAACAGGTCGTACTTGTTCAGGATTTCTTCCTTGCTGAGCTTTCCATCCTGAAATCAAAACAAAAAGGATATTTAGTCAAAAGAATGCTTAAAACAGACACAGCCGTGTGAGTGAAAGCAAGAGAGAATGAAAACCAATAGCGACAAGAAAGAGAGCGCGATTGTCTCACCTTGTTCAAGTCAGACTCGTAGACGAGGTGTTTGGACTCGGCCTCTGCATGGTCGTAATCTGAAGGAAGGATCCAGTCCAAAGTCTCCTCCCGATCCATCTTCCCGTCTTTGTTCTTGTCTCGGAACTCTGAGAACTGCTCACGCTCCGTAGCAACCCAGTCTGGCTCCTCCATCTCATCTTCATGGTTGTACATGTCACCTAGGAAACGAGGGGGATGACAGTGTGTCTGAGGGTAGAAACATCAATATAGTAAATCTATTGAATGGGGACCTCAGAATAAAGTGACTATACACCGAGTATACCAAACATTAGGAACACCTTCTGCAGTGCTTCCCACGGTTGTGTCAAGTTGGCTGGATCTCCTTTGGGTGGTGGACTATTCTTGAAACACACGGGAAACTGCTGTGTGAAAAACACAGCAGCGTTGCAGTTCTTGAAACAAACCGGTGCGCTTGGCACCTACTACCATAACCCGTTCAAAGGCATATAAATCTTTTGTCTTACCCAGTCACCATCAACATGGCACACATACACAATCCATATTTCAGTTGTCTCAAGGCTTAAAAAAATCCTTCTTTAACCCATCTCCTCTGCTTCATCTACACTGATTGAAGTTGATTTAACAAGTAACATCAATAAGGCCTAGTCACTTTACCCTGCCTTCATGTACATATCTATCTCAAGTTCCTTGTACTAGTACTCCCTGTATCTGGCTCGATTCTTGTGCATTTTATTCCTCGTGTTACTTCCCCCCCATTTGAAACTTTGCATCGTTGGGAAAGGTTCGTAAGCAAGCATTTCAGTGCAAAGTCTACACCAGTTGTATTCAGGGCATGTGATAAATAAAAATGTGATTTCATTTAAGGGATCATAGCTTCACCTGTTCAGTCTGTCATGGAAAGAGCAGGTGTTCATAATGTTTTGTATACTCAAGAGTATGTCCACTTCAGTCCTTACCTATGTATTCATTCAGGTCAATGAAACCATCACCATTCTTATCAATGTCCTCCATGGTTTCCTGTGGGGTAAACAAGGAGGATGGTCAGAGAGCCGACCGGTGAACACTGGTCCCATGTTTCATTCTTTCCAAATACCTTTAAATCTAATGAACACAGAGAATGAAACACACATACCAGCACCACTATGTCCTTCATGTGGTCGTACTCCTCTGGGTGTAGGAAGGCTGTGAACTCCTCTTTGTTGGCGATTTGGTCTCCGTTCTGGTCGGCCATTTTGAAACGCCTCTCGTCCCTCGCCATCATGTGCTGGTAGTTGTAACCATCATCTGGTTCCGGGTCATCTGTGGGGTCAATGATCTCTAGTTAATCACACGTGATACACCACGACCTGAATTGATACGGTAAATCAACCAATCAGTGAAACTAATACTAAAGGCCCTGCAACTATCGAATCAGTCATAACCAACACCAACATTTGTTTTGGACATATTGCATGTCCCGGGCTCATGCATGCGCATGTCATGCCCTTCTTACCCAGATAGGTACCATAAGTTACATTCCTGTATTCCTCCCAAGAGATCATGCCGTCATTGTTGACATCAAAGTCCTTCCATTGGCGGTCCACGTTCTCATAGACGTACTTCTTCTGAGCCTTCTTAATCCACGCTTTCAGCTCCACCTCAGTGACAAAACCATCACTGTCCCCATCAATCTTCTCTACAATAACACTGTATCAGAAAGGGGAAGAGCGAGAAAGAGAGAGACTGAACTAAAAATGTAGTTCAAAAGAGGTCAAACTATATTTACTACAATACCAATGTAATAACAGTCAACACCTAGATCTAGTAGAGTCTACGTGAAAGTGATCGCCTGTTCTTTGAATCTGATGATGGGAAAGGGGGAATTCTACCTCTCCATTTACTGGTGATGGGTTCAGATTTCAAAACTTTGAATGTTGTTAATCATCAGTTATACTAGAGACATAAGGGGTGCCATAGTCTAGGGTTTTACACCAGAAGTTAGTGGTTATCTGTAGGAGGAATGTATATGGTGGAAGCAATTAAGCTTGGAATGTACTGAGTGCAGGGAAGACGATCATGTTGGCAGGCACTGATAAGGGTGAAGAGCTGTGGATTAGTGAGGAAGGGGGTCGAGGTCAGGTCACATTAGGAGAGAAGGAACAGTTTATTGCCCGTATCACTTAAGTTCCTGCCTAGAAATAAAGATGTAATGTTTAGAGAGAAGGAGACTCCACCCAAATTGGGGTGGGTATATACAGTCGTGGCCAAACGTTTTGAAAATGAAAATTAATATTTGTGTCAAAGTCTGCTGCCTCAGTTTGTATGATGGCAATTTCCATATACTCCAGAATGTTATGAAGAGTGATCAGATGAATTGCAATTAATTGCAAAGTCCCCCTCTTTGCCATGCAACGGAACTGAATCCCCAAAAAACCCTGCCCTGCCACAAAAGGACCAGCTGACATCATGTCAGTGATTCTCTCATTAACACAGGTGTGAGTGTTGACGAGGACAAGGCTGGAGATCACTCTGTCATGCTGATTGAGTTTGAAAACCAGACTGGAAGCTTCAAAAGGAGAGATGGTGCTTGGAATCATTGTTCTTCCTCTGTCAACCATGGTTACCTGCAAGGAAACACGTGCCGTCATCATTGCTTTACACAAAAAGGGCTTCACAGGCAAGGATATTGCTGCCAGTAAGATTGCACCTAAATCAACCATTTATCGGATCATCAAGAACTTCAAGGAGAGCGGTTCAATTGTTGTGAATGCGGCTTCAGGGCACCCGAGAAAGTCCAGCAAGCTCCAGGACCATCTCCTAAAGTTGATTCAGCTGCGGGATCGGGGCACCACCAGTACAGAGCTTGCTCAGGAATGGCAGCAGGCAGGTGTGAGTGCATCTGCACGCACAATGAGGCTTAGACTTTTGGAGGATGGCCTGGTGTCAAGAAGGGCAGCAAAGAAGCCACTTCTCTCCAGGAAAAACATCAGGGACAGACTGATATTCTGCAAAAGGTACAGGGATTGGACTGCTGAGGACTGGGGTAAAGTCATTTTCTCTGAATCCCCTTTCCGATTGTTTGGGGCATCCGGAAAAAAGCTTCTCCGGAAAAGACAAGGTGAGCGCTACCATCAGTCCTGTGTCATGCCAACAGTAAAACATCCTGTGACCATTCATGTGTGGGGTTGCTTCTCAGCCAAGGGAGTGGGCTCACTCACAATTTTGCCTAAGAACACAGCCAAGAATAAAGAATGGTACCAACACATCCTCCAACTTCTCCCAACCATCCAGGAACAGTTTGGTGATGAACAATGCCTTTTCTAGCATGATGAAGCACCTTGCCGTAAGGCAAAAGTGACAACTAAGTGGCTCGGGGAACAAAACATCAATATTTTGTGTCCATGGCCAGGAAACTCCCCAGACCTTAATTTAGAACACAACTCAAGCAAACAAGTCTATACGTTAACTTTTACTGAAAACAGGACATACTTCCTCATATGTTTTACATTGCAATGTGTACTCTCCCATGTATATTACTCCACCACGTTATCATACAGGTAACTTGTTGGTAGCGAACTACATTAACAGTCTCTGACTGCCTCCTCAACTAGGGCTGTGACAGTCTTAGAATTTGAGGTAATGGTAATTGGCAAGGCCAATGTACACGGTCACCGACATAACCGTTCAAGGGATAGGGGTCAAAAAGAGGTCACAACTGTACAGTTGCTTACATGGATATGCTTCTTAATAAAAGCCTACTTGAAACAAGCCATTACACTTTGTTGTTATTACCATGGCATTTCATTACTATTATTCAGGTCATTACTTATAAATATTAAATCAACTAATTAAGAAACTAATGATTGTCTCTCCTGCTACGAAAAGATAGAATCGTTCGATCACTTATTTTGGTATTGCCCCAATATAGCTTGTTTCTTGTCACCGGTTCAAGAATGGCAAAAAAAAAAAATCACAACATTGATCTAAAATTAACCCTACAAATAGCACTGGTTGGGACATTTGGAAAGCCAGTCAAACAATCAACAAAATATTTTTACTTAAAGTATTATCTTCAACTTACAATCTGTAGATGCTATGCGATTAGAAAGGTTCAGAATTTATGTGAAACATCACAGCTGAAAAATATTTGGCACATGGAAATCATAAGAGGGCGGTTTACAGAGATATGTGGGATGGACTGAGAGAAGCTGAGGGGTGGGGTTAAGGTGATAGGTGGGATGGACTGAGAGAAGCTGAGGGGTGGGGTTAAGGTGATAGGTGGGATGGACTGAGAGTAGCTGAGGGGTGGTTTAAATTCTATTGTTCTATTATAATTATGACTGAACAAGATGTATAATGTACAGTGTATAAATACTATCCATTGTAAAATGTGTATAGAATGAACAGTACCAGTCAAGTTCGCACATACCTACTCATTCAAGGGTTCTTAATTTTTACTATTTTCTACTTTGTAGAATAATAGTGAAAACTATCAAATCATGTAGTGACCCAAAAAAGTTAAACAAATCTAAATATATTTGAGATTCGTTAAAGTAGCCACCCTTAGCCTTGATGCCAACTCTTGGCATTCTCTCAACCAGTATCCACTGGAATGATTTGCCAACAGTCCTGAAGGAGTTTCCACATATGCTGAGCACTTATTGGCTGCCTTTTCTTCACTGCGGTCCAACTCATCCCAAACCATCTCAATTGGGTTGAGGTCAGGTGACTGGAAACCAGGTAATCTGATGTAGCTCTCATTCTTGGTCAAAAAGCCCTTAGAGCTTGAAAGTGTGTTGGGTCATTGTCCTGTTGAAAAACAAATGAAAGTCCCACTAAGCCCAACCAGATGGGACGGCGTATCACTGCAGAATGCTGTGGTAGCCATGCTGGTTAAGCGTGCCTTGAATTCCAAATAAATCACAGACGGTGTCACCAGCAAAGCACCCCCACACCATAACGCCACCTCCATGCTTCATGTTGGGAACCACACATGCAGAGATCATCCGTTCAACTACTCTGCGTCTCAAAGACAAGGCGGTTGGAAGAAAAAAAAAAAAAAAATTCGGACTCAGAACAAAGGACAGGATTTTCACCATAAAAATGCACCTTTACAATAAAAGCATTACATGCATAATTGCATTTGCAGTCACTTTTGATTACGATGTTTTCCGCTAATGGAACATTTGCGCTTTTAGCCTACTAGCATGTGCACATTGTTGCGCTGAAAATGTGACGAAATAGCCTTAGCGTTTATCAACATTTTAAGCTAAACGTTCTGATCCGTTACGTCAGCCACATTCAATAAAAAAGTTTATTTAATGCTAGTGTTTGTATTAATTTAGGATCTATCGCATCCCACAACTGTCCCAGAATATTTATTTCTACCACAGAATATGTTGATCTTTGTACTATAGATTATAGTAGATTGAAATTGGCTAGTGCTTTTGCTGTTCACTAGACCTACTCATATTGTTGAATGACGAAATGTAAGTGTGGACATTTCTTCCAATATCTTCAATATGCACCTAGGAATTGGATAAGGACTTGCGCAGTTGTGTCACAGATGTGTCTTCACTTGTAGCCTGTGAGAAAGACAGCTACAAAGGGGATGCCGCCGTGAAATCCTAGGCATTATTAAATGCTTGTCAAATTGTGAATGAGTGACTGAAGTAGTGTACACCCTTCGCAAAAAAACAAAAATGCATTTCAAGCAACTTTTTTCAAATCATCAAAAGTGTCACATCATGCAGCCTTACAATATATTAAAAATCAAAAACATAGTGAACGTTTTTTGTATTACAATGAAAGATACATTGATAAAAACTCTAAATTAAGCATATAGGAATACCCATTCCAGATCAGGAAAAGTCAGCGTATGCTATTCTGTTCTTCTGAAATAGACTACATTTTCTTCACATCATGCTTCTTTAGACCAGTCTAAAATAAATAATGTATTTATTTAAAGGTGTAGGCTATTTTACATGGATTTATTAGACTTTTTCAAATATAGATGTTCCAAAGGTCTGCATCAATGGCTTGTATGCGTTGTGGAAGCCAGGAGATGCTAAATGTGTTTATGTTAATTAAACGGTCAATTACCATGAGACCGACAGCTATTTGCGTGACAATCACTGGCTAACGAAATTTTGTGACCGTCACAGCCCTAGTCGAGACAGGCTACTTTTGTTAACTTTCTGAGTGGACATTTAGGCCTATAGGGAGAATCAGCGAACTGACACACGCACACCACCATAAAAGCACCCATGAATCAAAACCACCAGTGTACTGTCAGACACGAGAAAATATTTATTCTTTCACTAAAACATAATAAAGAAAACCTTGGTCTACGTTAGGCTTCCTGAGAGAAGGATGCAAGATAATTAAAGTATGAAGGCGACAGCTATGCCATAGTATGAAGATGAAATTGACCATCATTAAAATAGAAACAATTCCAAAAAACATGTCCATAGCCTATTTATCAGCGATGTTGATTATCGAGGGATTGGAAAAGTTTTTCAAATACTGTGAGGAACTATTATAATGGACTTCGTTGACTTACTGTGGGAAGTGAAGAAAATATGACTTAGAAGCCCAGCAGGGCACTTTCCTACCTTTGACATTTGCGAGAAGCAGGCCAGGTACTTCTATGCGTGTTCAGGTGCATGCGCTCCATCAACATGAACAGGTCAGAGAAACCAGACATGCTCATATGGAGCTCGTAAATTATGCTTTGAAATAAATCAAAACATGTTTGTCACAAGTGTAGCAGGTTTTGAACTGTGCAAACAACGTTTCCACTCAGAGAATGAGAACAGTAAATGACTAATTAATACATGGATTTACAGAAATGTATGTAACCAGATTATAGGGGGGGTGAGAAGGATTACTTTATCCTATCCTAGGAATACCTAGGATAGGATAAAGTAATCCTTCTCACCCCCCTTAAAATATATAAGAGCGTCTGCTAAATGACTTAAATGTAAATGTATAGGTAGCCTACCACATGGGAATTCCTAAAAGTGCATTGCAGGCCTAGGCTACTATTATACTTTGCGGGGATAGGAGCACAGCAATTTTTTTGATCTAGAACCAGGCCTGATCAGCGTTGATTAGTCTATAATTTAAGAAAATATTATGTATCAAATTATACCATGCCTGGTTGGAGAGGCTTGGCAAAATGTCCATTTGACACAACATTAGAGCATTATAGGCCTCAGAGCCAAAACAACCTTGTCCACTGCTGTTGAATAATTAATGAAGTCAGAAACATCCAAACTTTTTTTTTTTTTAAAAGACTGATTTATTTACTAGCAAGCAATGAAAATGTGCATTGTATTAAAAAAAAGTCCACACATCAAACAATGTTAACTGAAGAGCCCTAGCCTATAGCACTCTACATCCCGCTCATCAAGCACTTAGCTGCTTAAGCAAAGGTAAGTTGTAAAGGGGAGATGTAGAAAGTTTAATAGACCAACTAGGTTAACAAAACATTTCCAAACACTCAGTACAGTTTATCTACATGAAAATAATTATTTTTTAAATCCTAAAATTAATGTAGGCCTATTTAAACAGTTTTATTTTCATGATGCTCTTCATCTGTAATCATCAGTTACACAGTTATTCAATTACCGCCACAGCTCTACCCTCAACTTGATACTATTGATGCACAGCCAACCCGAGGAAAGGTGGCCACATTGGACTATTGAGATGCAACCAGGCCGACACTTGAGTCTACTCACCCTAGCCTGCGCTTGCTCTCCTCTGGGCTGAGGTCGTCAAAAGACTTGGCCTCCTTTTGTCCTAGGAAGGCATCGTGGTCGTAGTCAAAGCCCTGAGCATCGTCATGCTCACGGCTGCTGAGAGGTGCATCGTGGTGAATGCGTTCCTTTTTCTCTGTGGGTTTACTGGTGGCATAGACCACGCAGAGGGCAAAGCACATGAGCAACGGCCTGATCTCCATTCTATGAGAGAGAGAGAGAGAGCAAGAGAGATATTAAAAACATTCTGGAAGAGGTGTCAACATCAAAGCCTGTGAATAGCTCACAGGCAGCATCTGCATTTGCTGCTCATTAGGGCTGTTCCAAGTCTTACAGAATTTAAACATTTCTAGCTCTGCTTCTTTGACAGGCTCTTTGACATTAAGGTGTTACAGGACTTGTTTCACATGATAAACTGTTGGTTGTTTATTAAACTGCTGGTGGCAGCATGTCAGCATTGACTTGTGATAGGACATTTAAAAACGGAAGAAAATAGATATACGACATATGAGTCAGGCAGGAATGCCAAATATCATGAGTGCACTGCCATGCAGACATGTGTGGTATTTGTTACATTGACGTTTTTAAATAGTTTACAGTAATTTAATACAGATCAGGGGAATGCAATAACAAAATTGCTCACTATAACGGTAAAGTGGAAAGAATGTAGCTTTTGGCTGTTATTTGAACACAAATAAAAGGCACAGATAGAATGGTGTATGTTGCTAAATTGTTACACACGGACTACACTGTTTGTCAAATGTTCCATTTCGCTACATTACAAAATGTGGGACAACAAACCCGAAATCCGTTGTTGACAGTAATGTAAGATATGTTGTATTAAGTCTCTTCATCATAAGACCGGCTGCTAGCCGCTAGCTCTCGTCAGACTATTGGAATGCGTCTGAATTGCAAATCCTACCATTTAGGGTTAGCTGATCATGCAAAGTAACACTATCAACGCATCAATATTAGCTTGTAAGATAAGTAATATCATTGTATTACCTACCTGGCTGATGATTCCAGACACAATATGTACACTGTGTATATTCCACAAGCCAACAGCTTAATAAGCACACCCCAGCCTCGGCCCTTTTCCTTCTAAAAGGAGATCCAATGAGATTATAGATATGAGCCTTCACGAGCTTTGATTGGTCCACTTCAGCAAAAAGGCACATTTAGCCGATGACTTCATGTTCCATAATAAAACGTTTATTCATCGCATTCGCGTTTAATTGGATTACACGAACGTGTGTAGTGTTTGAACCAATCGTGTTTTAGAGAATGTATTTACGCTGGGTAAAATCTTCGCTGCTGTCCCTTTGCACAAAAACTCATCCTGGGCACCTGATTGGCTACTAATTGCCACGTCCCCAAATTTGAGTAAATCTTTATAGAACTGTCATCATACACTGAAGTTTACATGGACATGTGTTTCAGATGATGTTGAGCATTGGATAAAATAGAAATACATATAAAGTTCAAATGTTCAAATGTCTTCTCGCCATACTATATTTCAGGCATCTGTCTTGAGTGGACCTGACAACTTTAACTTGCTGGCTTCAGTATCTTGGACAAGATCAAAATGTATGCAGCTGACTACGTATTACGTTTATGGGGAGATGGGTATGGTAGAGGGTAAATTAATTAATAGCATACTAAATGTTGTTTAACATTTGAATTTGAACTTTTGTGGGATTAGATTTCGCCCTAACATGAATTGTTTTTTCCCCATTTCACTGTCAATGGAGGTAGGCTAAACTCACTTTGGCATGAATGCATATGCAACATTGACTAAAAAATAAAAAATAACGTTTATTGGTTAGTACACAGTTTAGCAGACGTTATAGCAGGTGCAGCTAAATGCTTGTTACTAGCTCATAACAATGCAGATAAAATGCCAAAGTACACTAATATATAACATCTTGAAATGTCAGAACAAATCCAATTAATCCAAATGCAATCTTATACGGTATTACACGGGATAAATGTACACATGCGTAAGGAACGACTCTGCAGAAGCGAACCAGGTACACGGACAGGAACAGCATCAAAACTGTGAAACACAAAGACAGACGAGAACCAAAGCAGCAGTGGGGAACTGACAAATATAGGGGAGGTAATAAACAGGTGATTGAGTCCAGGTGAGTCCAATATCGTTGATGTGTGTGACAAGGGAAGGCAGGTGTGCATAATGATGGTGGCAGGAGTGCATAATGCAGGGCAGTCTGGCGCTCGGGGAGAAGAGCGAAGAGCGGGAGCAGACGTGACAACATGATATACTAAGAATGATAAAGTATGTACAGCAGTAGATATATTAGAGTGAGCTATGTCAAGAATCAGCATATTAACACATTTGCGGTGTGTACAGACAGTGTAACAAAAAAAACGTCTAGTAGTAGAAATAATAGAATAAGCTATGTCGAGAATACAGTATTTATATACATAGCAAAAAAAAACATGTACAAAAAACGAAATCGAGTCTGGAATATAAATATATATGCATGTGAATGGTGTGTACACTGAGTATACCGAACATTAGAAACAACTTCCTAGAAAGGCCACTCTAAAATGTGCAGTTGTCACACAACACAATGCCACAGATGTGTCAGGTTGAGGGAGCTTGCAATTGGTATTTTGAGGACAGGAATGTCCACCAGAGCTGTTGCCAGATAATTAAATGTTCAGTTCTCTACCATAATGTTGTTTTAGGGAATTTGTTGTCAGTGTGAAGGGGCAATTTCAGGTCCTCAGTGATGTGCACGCAGGGGAACTTGAAGCTTTTGACCATCTCCACTGCGGCTCCCTTCGGTGTGGATGGGGGCGTACTCTCTTTACTGTTTCCTGTAGTCCATGATCAACTCCTTCATTTTGTTGACGTTGTGAAAGAGGTTATTTTCCTGGCACCAATCCACCAGGGCTTTCACCTCCTCCCTGTAGGCCAGGGTTCCCCAACAGGCAGCCCGCAGGCCAAATTGGTTTCGCAGGTGAATTTATTTAGCTCCATCTAAAACATCTGGACTGGCAGTGGCGACCCGTGATTCAGGGAAGGAGGGGCATAGACCAACCTGTTTTGAGCCACACCTGTTTAGCTAATATATATAATTTTTTTGTGACGGTTTTGGATGTTATTTTGGCATTAATACGTGTCACATCATTTAGCAAACAATGTCCACAAAAAAAACTTAGCGTTAATAAATTCACTAAATAAATTCAATAAATTCAATTCATTCAAATTAAATAACCTAATAACCAAGTGGTCTTGTTATGCAGGTGAGTGAGGACCCAAAAGCGCTTTAACAGAAACAGAGTCTTTTAATGTCAAAACACAGGGAAGACATAGATCCTCTTCAGATGTATCGATTGACAACATAGACAACCCGCAGAGAGGGCGACAAATAAATCATAAAGTCCTCTGATCTTAACAGGAGAGTCCCCTTCTAGCAGCAGAGGAGAATAGCAGGGTTAGCGGCGACAGACTGCTGGTCTCTCCGGGTAGGCTCGGGTTGTAGAGGACAGAGGTACCTGATCACACGTAGCATCTGATGAAGAGGCAGATTACGACAGGACAGGACAAGGGTGAAGCAAACGAGAATCTGACAAAGACAGAAGCAGAAACAGAGAGAGAAATAGAGACCTAATCAGAGGGAAAAAGGGAACAGGTGGGAGAGGGTAAACGAGGTAGTTAAAGGAGATGAGGAACAGCTGGGGGAAGGAAAGGAAGAGAAGGTAACCTAATACGACCAGCAGGGGGAAACGAAGTGAAGAGAAAGAACAGGAACAAGACATAACATGACAATACATGACAGGTCATCATCAGGGTATAATGACAAACACTGCGGGTCACTAGTTTATAAAGTGTCAAAGAACACACAGGTGTCTGTAATCATATCATTGGTTAATTCTCAGATATAAGAACATACAAAAACATGAATGGATAGCATACGATGATAGATACAATTTGGCTACATAGTCCTACAAATATTTACAATGAATAGCAAAATCACAATAATCACAAGAATGGCTTCAGATCAAAGTCTACGTTGAGACTGAAGGGAGCAAGGGTCTTTAAATTAAAGTACAGGCAACCTCTAGTCTTACCAATAAATTGTTGAGGTCACCTCCTCTCCTAGGGAGGGTGACATGTTCGATGATGATATAAGGTAGGGACGAAATCGAGTGGTTTGCTTCCAAAAAGTGAGCCGCAACTGGATGAGTCGTGTTTTTGCACCTAATGGTGCTACGATGCTCCTAGATTTGTACATTTAATTCGTGCTTTTTTTTACCCACATAAATTTCACAACACGGACAGGTTATCAGATAAACAACTGCTTTAGTGGAGCACATGATGACACCTTTGATTAGGATCTGTTTCCCTGTTTGGGGGTGTTTGAAGGATCTACATTTGTAAGTGCCATTGCATTGGGCGCAGCCATTACACTTGTAGTTTCCATCCGGAAGAGTCGCAAATAGACGTTGTGCAGGGATATTTTGGGGTGGTAAATCAGAGTTTACCAATTGATCTCTGAGATTTCTGCCCCGGGAGAATACGACCAAGAGATAACCCGAAAACACATTACCGATACTGTCATCGGATCTTAGAATGTGCCAATGTTTGAGAACGATTCCCTTAATTAGTTCAGAGCACTTTGAATAGCAGGTAGTTAGAACACAAGAATTCTTCTTTTTGCGAGACTGTCCTTGAAAGAGATCATGTCTTGATTTGTTTAGATTTTTCTCAATTGCAGTACTAATCTGACAATTTTTGTACCCCCTCTCCATAAATGTTCTTTGTGTCTCAGCCATATTTCTATCGAACTCTGTTTTTTGCCAATTCTTTTGATTCAACAGAATTGGCTGATGGGCAAACTGTTTGGGAAGCGGGTGACAACTATCAGCTCTCAACAAACTGTTACGATCAGTCACATTATATCTACAGTTGCTTTGATTGGACTGATCATGTCAACATCATACTTTCAAAATCTTAGCTGGCAAGATAGACAAGCAGTCATGAATCACATCGCCAATCTACTGGCAAATCATTTTCAATCCAACATTGGAAATCACAAATTCAACAATGTGTCACGCCTGCTCGAGCTCCCCCTTTCTGGTGCTCGAGTGCGCAACGCATTATCATTACGCACACCTGTCACCATCGTTACGCGCATCAGTGCTTCATGGGACTCACCTGGACTAATGCACCATATCTAATGCACATAACTAAGGCACCACAACTAAGGCACCACAACTAAGGCACCACAACTAAGGCACCACAACTAAGGCACCACAACTAAGCAACATAACTAAGCAACATAACTAAGGCATTAATATATTATCACTGATGCACCATAACTAATGTATTATCACTAATGCACCATAACTAATGCACCATCACTAATGCACCATATCTAATGTAGTATAACTAATGCACCATCACTAATGCACCATAACTAATGCACCATAACTAATGCATAACCCTAATACACATAACTAATGCACCTACGCTAAAGCACCATAGCTAAAGCACCATAGCTAAAGCACCATAACTAATGCATCTTATATAATGCAACAGAATTAATGCATATCACTAATACACGTAACTAATGCACCATAACTAATGCACCTAAGCTAATGCATATCACTAATATAACTAACTAATGTACCATAATGAATGCACATAACTAATGTACCATATCTAATGTACTATAACTCATGTATTATAACTAATGCACCAAAACTAATGCACCAAAACTAATGCACCATAACTAATGCACATAACTAATGCACATAACTAATGCACCATAACTAATGCACCTAAGCTAATGCACATCACTAATATAAATAACAAATGCACCATAACTAATGCATTATAACTAATGCACCATAACTAACGTATTATAACTAATGAACATTATCTAATGCAACATACTTAATGCATATCACTAATACACATAACTAATGCACCATAACAAATGCACCATAACTAATGTATTATCACTAATCCCCATGACTAATGCACCATAACTAATGTATTATCACTAATCCCCATAACTAATGTATTATCACTAATGCACCATAACTAATGCACCACAACTAATGTATTATAACTAATGCACCATAACTAATGTATTATAACTAATGTTTTGTAACTAATATATTATAACTAATGCACCATAACTAATGCAACATAACTAATTAACCATATCTAATGCATATCACTATTGCACATAACTAATGCACTATAACTAATATATTATAACTAGTGCACCATAACTAATGCACCATAACTAATGTATTTTAACGAATGCACCTTATTTAATGCAACATAACTAATGCACCATAACTAATGCACTATAAATCATGTATTATAACTAATGTATTATAACTAATGAAGCTTATCTAATGCAACATACTTAATGCATATCACTAATACACATAACTAATGCACCATAACTAATGCACCTAAGCTAATGTATATCACTAATATAAATAACTAATGCACCATAACTAATGCACCATAGCTAATGCATATTACTAATGTATTATCACAAATGCACCATAACTAATGCATTATCGCTAATCACCATGACTAATGTATTGTCATCAATGCACCATAACTAATGTATTATAGCTAATGCACCATAACTAATGCACCAAAACAAATGTATTTGAACTAATGCACCATAACTAATTTATTATAACTAGTGCACCATAGCTAATGTATTATAACTAATGTAATATAACTCATGTATTATATCTAATGCACATTATATAATGTTAAGGGTCTCTTTTCCAAGCTTAAAATAATATACATTCAACACCATGGGTAAGAGAAGTTTGAATACATTGGCCATGCTGTCAATCCAGCATGACTTCTGCCGCATTCAAAACAACCAGAAACTCTGAACTGGGAAATCTCAGACTTCAGTGAGTCCAGTGAGAATGACATATGGTGCTTTCAAGACAACTGGAAACTCATAAAAAACAAGATCGAATCATGTCAGTGATCTTCAGGTCGGAGTTCTAGAAATAGTCCAGAATTCCCAACTTGGAATACAGAGTTGGATCACCATTCAAAACATTTTCCCAGTTTGAGTTCCCAGTTGTCTTGAAAGCACCATGTGTGTCATTCTTGGGCTCGGGTAATATTTCCGTCCATCTGACTGTATAAATTATATTTCAAGTATTGGGTCACAAAAAATAAATGTTAAAAGATGCTGTATATAAATTGAAATGTCCAGTATAATGAATTGAAATCCATTTAGCATTCATTTAAACTTTATTTAACAAAAATATATATATATTGTTTTTACCTCTACAGGATTGGTGGATCCCCCATGGGATGGTTGAGCTAACATATGCTAATCACATTAGCCTGAGGTTGTAAGCAACAAGAAAATGTCCCAGGACATAGACATATCTGATATTGGTAGAAATCTTAAATTCTTAAATTGCCTATGCCGTTCTGTACCATCACTCATTCATATATCTTTATGTACATAGTCTTTATCCCTTTACACTTGTGTGTATAAGGTAGTAGTTTTGGAATTGTTAGGTTAGATTACTCGTTGGTTATTACTGCATTGTCGGAACTAGAAGCACAAGCATTTCGCTACACTCGCATTAACATCTGCTAACCATGTGTATGTGACAAATACATTTGATTTGATTTTAAACCTGTGACGGGTTTGAGTTATTTACTTTATTTATGAATATTGCATCTAAACAAATGAATTATTCAATATATATTGTTTATATTCACTTATGAAACATGCTGTAATGTGTTTCACGTGAACAAAAAATATATTTTAAGGCAGGTAGCCTAGTGGTAGAAGAGTTGGACAAGGCTCTTAACATCAGTTGTTCCTTTAAGTCGCTCTAGATCCTAAATTACTCAAGGATTATAGTGTATACATTCTAAGAATCTTTGACTTAACATTATCCATTGAAACATCTAGGGAATGACGGTACCCACAACAGCAGGAGAAAGACAAAAGCTGGGTCGAGCACATCAAAATGCTGACCCAGAAAAAAGGGAACAATACCTTGAGAAAAAACAGAGATAGAAAAGAAATGTTGAGGCAGGAGAAAAATAAAAAGATCAGTGATTTAAGTGAGAGAGACCAGCGTCAGAAGTGTAAACAGTAGAGAACAGCATGGAGAGGAAAAGAGCACCGAGGAACTGGAACTTTTTAAAGTCAAGCCATGGAAAAGGGGCTCCTGATGGTGTGGGAGGAACATTGAAGAGAATGGCAGACAGGTTGGTAGCTTACGGGCTGAGTTCTCAGTGATGCACAAGAGATTTACTAAGCCCCCCGTGAGATAAACACGTCAGTGAAGCTGTTCTTTGTGAAGAGTGCCGATGTTGAACGTGCAATGGAGATGATGCCAAGCCCGATAAAAGCGGTGCCCTCCACCATGACAATACACCAGGTCATCAGCCTTGCTCCTGGTGAGCTGATGTCTCATGATGTCAGCTGCCTTTGTTCAACAAAGAAGGACCTAAACTGTACATGCTTTAACACATATCACTTCAGTTTCAGGTAGAAGGTCCTGGCTGCTCCAGAACAGCCAGCCAATGAGAAAAATCCACAACGTGTGGACAAAATCCAATGGGGGAATGCAAGTCTTCTTGGGCAGTGGTGTGTAGTGGAATATGATGATGACCTTTATCCAGGCATCATCCTTGGGCATGGAGGAAATGAGTGCAAGTGAAATGATTGCATTGTGTAGGACTAAACAAATTTTTCTGGCCTTCGAGACGACATCCACTGGTATCACTTTGATGAAGTCCTTGAGATGATTCCACCCCCACAGTGTGTGACATCCTGCCACTTAGAGGTTGAGAGAGATGTGTGGACCAGACTCTCAAGAAGAAAACCATGAATGAATGAATATGAATGAATGAATGAATACTAGTGCTGTAGTTACAGCTGTTCTAGCATTCTAAATGGCCTTGGAAAATGTTCCTACAGGTTGATGACACGTTGAACTTCTCTGATGAAACCTGTTGAATGTTATTAATTACCCTAATGCCTGATGTGTTTTTACAGGTTTGATATTTACTGCAGTTTGGTTAATAAAACCCAGATTATTCTAAATATATCTAATGTCCTTATTACATGGTTGCATACAATGAAATGCAACATTTTGGGGTAAATCTTGAAGGGACGTTGATAGTAAAGTAAACTGGTTTATATGGAAACCGATGTGTCTCTTCAACCCCGTTACAGTATTAATCCCTGTCACATGACAATTACATTTAACATTTAAGTCATTTAGCAGACGCTCTTTTCCAGAGCGACTTACAAATTGGTGCGTTCACCTTATGACATCCACTTTACAATAGTGCATCTAAATCTTTTAAGGGGGGGGGGGGGGTGAGAAGGATTACTTTATCCTATCCTAGGTATTCCTTAAAGAGGTGGGGTTTCAGGTGTCTCCGGAAGGTGGTGATTGACTCCGCTGTCCTGGCGTCGTGAGGGAGTTTGTTCCACCATTGGGGGGCCATAGCAGCGAACAGTTTTGACTGGGCTGAGCGGGAACTGAACTTCCTCAGTGGTAGGGAGGCGAGCAGGCCAGAGGTGGATGAACGCAGTGCCCTTGTTTGGGTGTAGGGCCTGATCAGAGCCTGGAGGTACTGAGGTGCCGTTCCCCTCACAGCTCCGTAGGCAAGCACCATGGTCTTGTAGTGGATGCGAGCTTCAACTGGAAGCCAGTGGAGGGAGCGGAGGAGCGGGGTGACGTGAGAGAACTTGGGAAGGTTGAACACCAGACGGGCTGCGGCGTTCTGGATGAGTTGTAGGGGTTTAATGGCACAGGCAGGGAGCCCAGCCAACAGCGAGTTGCAGTAATCCAGACGGGAGATGACAAGTGCCTGGATTAGGACCTGCGCCGCTTCCTGTGTGAGGCAGGGTCGTACTCTGCGGATGTTGTAGAGCATGAACCTACAGGAACGGGCCACCGCCTTGATGTTAGCTGAGAACGACAGGGTGTTGTCCAGGATCACGCCAAGGTTCTTAGCGCTCTGGGAGGAGGACACAATGGAGTTGTCAACCGTGATGGCGAGATCATGGAACGGGCAGTCCTTCCCGGGAGGAAGAGCAGCTCCGTCTTGCCGAGGTTCAGCTTGAGGTGGTGATCCGTCATCCACACTGATATGTCTGCCAGACATGCAGAGATGCGATTCGCCACCTGGTCATCAGAAGGGGAAAGGAGAAGATTAATTGTGTGTCGTCTGCATAGCAATGATAGGAGAGACCATGTGAGGTTATGACAGAGCCAAGTGACTTGGTGTATAGCGAGAATAGGAGAGGGCCTAGAACAGAGCCCTGGGGACGCCAGTGGTGAGAGCGTGTGGTGAGGAGACAGATTCTCGCCACGCCACCTGGTAGGAGCGACCTGTCAGGTAGGACGCAATCCAAGCGTGGGCCGCGCCGGAGATGCCCAACTCGGAGAGGGTGGAGAGGAGGATCTGATGATTCACAGTATCGAAGGCAGCCGATAGGTCTAGAAGGATGAGAGCAGAGGAGAGAGAGTTAGCTTTAGCAGTGCGGAGCGCCTCCGTGATACAGAGAAGAGCAGTCTCAGTTGAATGACTAGTCTTGAAACCTGACTGATTTGGATCAAAAGGTCATTCTGAGAGAGATAGCGGGAGAGCTGGCCAAGGACGGCACGTTCAAGAGTTTTGGAGAGAAAAGAAAGAAGGGATACTGGTCTGTAGTTGTTGACATCGGAGGGATCGAGTGTAGGTTTTTTCAGAAGGGGTGCAACTCTCACTCTCTTGAAGACGGAAGGGACGTAGCCAGCGGTCAGGGATGAGTTGATGAGCGAGGTGAGGTAAGGGAGAAGGTCTCCGGAAATGGTCTGGAGAAGAGAGGAGGGGATAGGGTCAAGCGGGCAGGTTGTTGGGCGGCCGGCCGTCACAAGACGCGAGATTTCATCTGGAGAGAGAGGGGAGAAAGAGGTCAGAGCACAGGGTAGGGCAGTGTGAGCAGAACCAGCGGTGTCGTTTGACTTAGCAAACGAGGATCGGATGTCGTCGACCTTCTTTTCAAAATGGTTGACGAAGTCATCTGCAGAGAGGGAGGAGGGGGGAGGAGGATTCAGGAGGGAGGAGAAGGTGGCAAAGAGCTTCCTAGGGTTAGAGGCAGATGCTTGGAATTTAGAGTGGTAGAAAGTGGCTTTAGCAGCAGAGACAGAGGAGGAAAATGTAGAGAGGAGGGAGTGAAAGGATGCCAGGTCCGCAGGGAGGCGAGTTTTCCTCCATTTCCGCTCGGCTGCCCGGAGCCTTGTTCTGTGAGCTCGCAATGAGTCGTCGAGCCACGGAGCGGGAGGGGAGGACCGAGCCGGCCTGGAGGATAGGGGACATAGAGAGTCAAAGGATGCAGAAAGGGAGGAGAGGAGGGTTGAGGAGGCAGAATCAGGAGATAGGTTGGAGAAGGTTTGAGCAGAGGGAAGAGATGATAGGATGGAAGAGGAGAGAGTAGCGGGGAGAGAGAGCGAAGGTTGGGACGGCGCGATACCATCCGAGTAGGGGCAGTGTGGGAAGTGTTGGATGAGAGCGAGAGGGAAAAGGATACAAGGTAGTGGTCGGAGACTTGGAGGGAGTTGCAATGAGGTTAGTGGAAGAACAGCATCTAGTAAAGATGAGGTCGAGCGTATTGCCTGCCTTGTGAGTAGGGGGGGAAGGTGAGAGGGTGAGGTCAAAAGAGGAGAGGAGTGGAAAGAAGGAGGCAGAGAGGAATGAGTCAAAGGTAGTCGTGGGGAGGTTAAAGTCGCCCAGCACTGTGAGAGGTGAGCCGTCCTCAGGAAAGGAGCTTATCAAGGCATCAAGCTCATTGATGAACTCTCCGAGGGAACCTGGAGGGCGATAAATGATAAGGATGTTAAGCTTGAAAGGGCTGGTAACTGTGACAGCATGGAATTCAAAGGAGGCGATAGACAGATGGGTAAGGGGAGAACGAGAGAATGACCACTTGGGAGAGATGAGGATCCCGGTGCCACCACCCCGCTGACCAGAAGCTCTCGGGGTGTGCGAGAACACGTGGGCGGACGAAGAGAGAGCAGTAGGAGTAGCAGTGTTATCTGTGGTGATCCATGTTTCCGTCAGTGCCAAGAAGTCGAGGGACTGGAGGGAGGCATAGGCTGAGATGAACTCTGCCTTGTTGGCCGCAGATCGGCAGTTCCAGAGGCTACCGGAGACCTGGAACTCCACGTGGGTCGTGCGCGCTGGGACCACCAGATTAGGTGGCCGCGGCCACGCGGTGTGGAGCGTTTGTATGGTCTGTGCAGAGAGGAGAGAACAGGGATAGACAGACACATAGTTGACAGGCTACAGAAGAGGCTACGCTAATGCAAAGGAGATTGAATGACAAGTGGACTACACGTCTCGAATGTTCAGAAAGTTAAGCTTACGTAGCAAGAATCTTATTGACTAAAATGATTAAAATGATACAGTACTGCTGAAGTAAGCTAGCTGGCAGTGGCTGCGTTGTTGACTTTGTAGGCTAGCTGGCAGTGGCTGCGTTGTTGACACTACACTAATCAAGTCGTTCCGTTGAGTGTGATAGTTACCACAGTGCTGCTATTCGGGGGCTAGCTGGCTAGCTAGCAGTGTTGATTACGTTACGTTGCGTTAAAAGAACGACAATAGCTGGCTAGCTAACCTAGAAAATCGCTCTAGACTACACAATTCTCTTTGATACAAAGACGGCTATGTAGCTAGCTATGTAGCTAGCTACGATCAAACAAATCAAACCGTTGTACTGTAATGAAATGAAATGAAAATGTGATACTACCTGTGGAGCGAAGCGGAATGCGACCGGGTTGTTGAGTGAGGAAGTTCTATTCGGCAGACGTTGGCTAGCTGTTGGCTAGCTAGCAGTGTCTCCTACGTTAAGGACGACAAATAGCTGGCTAGCTAACCTCGGTAAATTAAGATAATCACTCTAAGACTACGCACTCTAAACTACACAATTATCTTGGATACGAAGACAGCAAAGACAGCAAAGACAACTGGTAGACGGTGGACGTTAGCTAGCTGGCTAGCTGGCTAGCTGCTGGGCAGATAGCAGTGTAGGCTACGTTAGGACGACGAAATACGATGATTACGCAATTATCTTTGATACAAAGACGGCTATGTAGCTAGCTAAGGAGAAATTGCTAAGATTAGACAAATCAAACCGTTGTGCTATAGTGAAATGTAATGAAATGTAATGAAAAGTTATACTACCTGCGAGCCGAGGTGCGAATGCGACCGCTCGCTCCAACCCGGAAGTAGGAGGACAATATTTGTTAAATAAAATGGAAAAGATGAATTGAATGTTTTCTGAGCTCAGTCTGAAATGTTAAGGACAATCCCAAGAAGATTAGATTTATGTTAAAATTCTGAAATGATGAGACCACTGACAGGTGTCTATTTCAGGGTTTAATACAGCAAAATTCAGAGATTTTACATAAATGTTATATTTATAATAATTTAATTGGTTTGGGGGACACATGAGCATTAGGTAAATGTTGATTTTATAACAAGTACATTTTATAATCATATTCAGACAACTTCTATATTGTCTGTGATATGGTTGAAGATAAATGGTGTCCATATCAGACAAAAATTGACAATAATATGCCTGAGGTGGGTAAACATGTTTTCTTGAAGGTTTAATATGTACTTAATGTTGTGGGGGTGTTCAGAAAATGAATTTATTTGAGTAAAAATAATATATATTTTTTAAATATCACCGCAGCCCAACAATGAGCCATATATCCAAAGAATTACAGATTTTTATGATAAAGTTCACCACAAGGACCACCTCGCCACTTTCCTGTTCAAATGAGAACCGCACAACAAGGCGAGTCTAAAAATATATTGTATGCTGCTGCATAAATTATGTAATATTCCAGGGAGATAGTATTACTTTCTTAGCTACAGTATACATAAGTGTATATTGTGTAGTAAGCTGTTAGTTTCCATGTACCTCACACTAATACTTTGGCCCCTTTCCTCCTCATAACTTGGCCTACTGTTCTGATTTGGTGGTGAACATTTTTTATTTATTTAATCTTTATTTAACCAGGTAGGCAAGTTGAGAACAAGTTCTCATTTACAATTGCGACCTGGCCAAGATAAAGCAAAGCAGTTCGACACATACAACAACACAGAGTTACACATGGAGTAAAACAAACATACAGTCAATAATACAGTAGAAAAATAAGTCTATATACAATGTGAGCAAATGAGGTGAGATAAGGGAGGTAAAGGCAAAAAAGGCCATGGTGGCGAAGTAAATACAATATAGCAAGTAAAACACTGGAATGGTAGATTTGCAGTGGAATAATGTGCAAGGTAGAGATATAAATAATGGGGTGCAAAGGAGCTAAATAAATACAGCAGGGGAAGAGGTAGTTGTTTGGGCTAAATTATAGATGGGCTATGTACAGGTGCAGTAATCTGTGAGATGCTCCGACAGCTGGTGCTTAAAGCTAGTGAGGGAGATAAGTGTTTCCAGTTTCAGAGATTTTTGTAGTTCGTTCCAGTCATTGGCAACAGAGAACTGGAAGGAGAGGCGGCCAAAGGAAGAATTGGTTTTGGGCTACAGGTGGGTGCTGCTATGGTGACCAGCGAGCTGAGATAAGGGGGGACTTTACCTAGCAGGGTCTTGTAGATGACCTGGAGCCAGTGGGTTTGGCGACGAGTATGAAGCGAGGGCCAGCCAACGAGAGCGTACAGGTCGCAGTGGTAGGTAGTATATAGGGCTTTGGTGACAAAACGGATGGCACTGTGATAATTTATTGATTAGGGTATTGGAGGCTAATTTGATAAATGACATCGCCGAAGTCGAGGATCGGTAGGATGGTCAGTTTTACGAGGGTATGTTTGGCAGCATGAGTGAAGGATGCTTTGTTGCGAAATAGGAAGCCAATTCTAGATTTATCTTTGGATTGGAGATGTTTGATGTGAGTCTGGAAGGAGAGTTTATCGTCTAACCAGACACCTAGGTATTTGTAGTTGTCCACATATTCTAAGTCAGAACCGTCCAGAGTAGTGATGCTGGACGGGCAGGCAGGTGCAGGTAGCAATCAGTTGAAGAGCATGCATTTAGTTTTACTTGTATTTAAAAGCAGAGGCCATGGAAGGAGAATTGTATGGCATTGAAGCTCGTCAGGAGGGTTGTTAACACAGTGTCCAAACAAGGGCCAGAAGTATACAGAATGGTGTTGTCTGCGTAGAGATGGATCAGATACTCACCAGCAGCAAGAGCGACATCATTGATGTATACAGAGAAGAGAGTCGGCCCAAGAATTGAACCCTGTGGCACACCCATAGAGACTGCCAGAGGCCCGGACAACAGGCCCTCCGATTTGGCACACTGAACTCTATCAGAGAAGTAGTTGGTGAACCAGGCGAGGCAATCATTTGAGAAACCAAGGCTATCGAGTCTGCCGATGAGGATGTGGTGATTGACAGAGTCGAAAGCATTGGCCAGGTCAATGAATACGGCTGCACAGTATTGTTTCTTATCGATGGCGGTTAAGATATCGTTTAGGACCTTGAACGTAGCTGAGGTGTACCGATAACAAGCTCTGAAACCAGATTGCATAGTGGAGAAGGTGTGGTGGGATCCGAAATGGTCGGTAATCTGTTTATTGACTTGGCTTTCGAAGACCTTAGAAAGGCAGGGTAGGATAGATATAAGTCTGTAGCAGTTTGGGTCAAGAGTGTGTCCCCCTTCGAAGAGGGGGATGACCGCAGCTGCTTTACAATCTTTGGGAATCTCAGACGACACGAAAGAGAGGTTGAACAGGCTAGTAATAGGGGTTGCAACAATTTCGGCAGATAATTTTAGAAAGAAAGGATCCAGATTGTCTAGCTCGGCTGATTTGGAGGGGTCCAGATTTTGCAGCTCTTTCAGAACATCAGCTGACTGGAGAAGGAGAAATGGGGAAGGCTTGGGAGAGTTGCTGTGGGGGGTGCAGTGCTGTTGACCGGGGTAGGGGTAGCCAGGTGGAAAGCATGGCCAGCCGTAGAAAAATGCTTATTGAAATTCTCAATTATAGTGGATTTATCGGTGGTGACAGAGTTTCCTATCCTCAGTGAAGTGGACAGCTGGGAGGAAGTGTTCTTATTCTCCATGGACTTTACAGTGTCCCAGAACTTTAAGTTTGTGTTGCAGGAGGCAAATTTCAGCTTGAAAAAGCTAGCCTTGGCTTTTCTAACTGCCTGTGTATATTGGTTTTTAGCTTCCCTGAAAAGTTGCATATTATGGGGACTGTTCTACGCTAATGCAGAACGCCATAGGATGTTTTTGTGTTGGTTAAGGGCAGTCAGGTCTTGAGAGAACCAAGTGCTATATCTGTTCCTGGTTCTAAATTTCTTGAATGGGGCATGCTTATGGTGGTGAGGAATTTTATTTAAGGATTTAGGATTTAAAAAGAATAACCAGGCATCCTCTACTGACGGGATGAGGTCAATAACCTTCCAAGATACCCGGGCCATGTCGATTAGAAAGGCCTGCTCGCTGAAGTGTTTCAGGGAGAGTTTAATAGTGATGAGTGGAGGTCGTTTGACCGCTGACCCATTACGGCTGCAGGCAATGAGGCAGTGATCGCTGAGATCTTGGTTGAAAACAGCAGAGGTCTATTTAGAGGGCAAGTTGGTTAGGATGATATCAATGAGGGTGCCCGTGTTTATGGCTTTGGGGTGGTACCTGGTAGGTTCATTTTGATTATTTGTGTGAGATTGAGGGCATCAAGCTTAGATTGTAGGAATTGCTGAGGTGTTAAGCATGTTCCAGTTTAGGTCACCTAGCAGCACGAGCTCTGAAGATAGATGGGGGGCAATCAGTTCACATATGGTGTCCAGAGCACAGCTGAGGGCAGAGGGTGGTCCATAGCAGGCGGCAACGGTGAGAGACTTGTTTTTAGAGAGGTGGATTTTTAAAAGTAGAAGTTCAAATTGTTTGGGTACATACCTGGACAGTTGGACAGAACTCTGCAGGCTCTATCTGCAGTAGATTGCAACACTGCCCCCTTTGGCCATTCTATCTTGTCTGAAAATGTTGCAGTTAGGGATGGAGATTTCAGAGTTTTTGGTGGTCTGCTTATACAGTGGCAAGAGAAAGTATGTGAACCCTTTGGAATTACCTGGATTTCTGCAGAAATTTGATCTGTTCTTCATCTATCATCTACAAGACCCTGCTAGGTAAAGTCCCCCCTTATCTCAGCTCGCTGGTCACCATAGCATCTCCCACCTGTAGCACACGCTCCAGCAGGTATATCGCTCTAGTCACCCCCAAAACCAATTCTTTCTTTGGCCGCCTCTCCTTCCAGTTCTCTGCTGCCAATGACTGGAACGAACTACAAAAATCTCTGAAACTGGAAACACTTATCTCCCTCACTAGCTTTAAGCACCAACTGTCAGAGCATCTTACAGATTACTGCACCTGTACATAGCCCACCTATAATTTAGCCCAAACAACTACCTCTTTCCCAACTGTATTTAATTTATTTATTTATTTTGCTCCTTTGCACCCCATTATTTTTATTTCTACTTTGCACATTCGTCCATTGCAAAACTACCATTCCAGTGTTTTACTTGCTATATTGTATTTACTTTGCCACCATGGCCTTTTTTGCCTTTACCTCCCTTCTCACCTCCTTTGCTCACATTGTATATAGACTTGTTTATACTGTATTATTGACTGCATGTTTGTTTTACTCCATGTGTAACTCTGTGTCGTTGTATCTGTCGAACTGCTTTGCTTTATCTTGGCCAGGTCGCAATTGTAAATGAGAACTTGTTCTCAACTTGCCTACCTGGTTAAATAAAGGTGAAATAAAAATAAAATCTTAGTCACAATAGACAAACACAGTGTGCTTAAACTAATAACACACAAATTGTATTTTTCTTGTCTATATTGAATACATAATTTAAACATTCAGTGTAGGTTGTAAAAAGTAAGTGCACGACGAGGCTAATGACTTTTCTAGAAGCTAATTGGAGTCAGGAGTCAACTAACCTGGAGTCCAATCAATGAGACGAGATTGAAGAGGTTGGTTTGAGCTGTCCTGCCCTATAAAAAAATACTCACATAGAGTTTGCTATTCACAAGAAGCATTGCCTGATGTGAACCTATGAGAATTTTGTTATCAATGTTCATAAACTTCAATTCATCTACTCAGTCTGCAACCCAGAGTTTGTAAGATTCTGAAACAGACACGAGTTCCAGCTTACAATAGTCAAAAGGTTTATTCACGAGAGTACTAAGTCCATTATACAAATACATCCCTTTTATATCTTGCTCCTTCCTTACGCACATACTCACAAACCATACATATCCTATGCACATGAACAGTAGGTGAGTGGTATCTTTCTCCAGAGTTCTCAGCACTGTATCACTACCCAGCCGATAGTTCCTTTCCCCTTAGATTAGAGACCTTGAGAAGTACTCCCGGTCCTATCATAAGTTTCTCAGAGTTCTAGCCAGATCGGTTCAAACACAGTTGAATTGTTCTTTGTGTTTACTGAGGCACACACATTCCTCTCTTTCCCAGTCTAACCTAGTTGGACTGATGTTTAATATTTTTAATTACTCCTTATACATGCTACATAAACTCTAATCCCTAATGGTTAAGATTCCGGGTAGAATTATTTAATCATTGTAACGGCGTTCTTCGTTTGTTGAAGGAGAGTCGGACCGAAATGCAGCGTGTTGGTTACTCATGACTTTAATGAATGAAATGCGGTACATGAAATAACTCAGAAATACAAAACAACAAACAGAACGTGAAACCTAAATACAGCCTATCTGGTGAACTACACAGAGACAGGAACAAACACCCACGAAATACCAAGCGAAACTCAGGCTGCCTAAATACGGTTCCCAATCAGAGACAACGAAAGCACCTGACTCTAATTGAGAATCGCCTCAGGCAGCCAAGCCTAACTAGACACACCCCTAAACAGCCGCGATCCCAAATATTACAAACCCCAATACGAAAACAACATATAAACCCCATGTCACACCCTGGCCTGACCAAACATATAACGAAAACACAAAATATATTGACCAAGGCGTGACAATCATTATCTTTTAATCATATAAACTATTTTATCTATCCACCCTTAATGACTAAATAAGACACACTGATATATCAAACACTATATGGAAACATAAATGTTACAAGAATAAACCAAACCAATACATGTATTTACATTCGATTACTCATCAATGACTGTTCTAAGCTTATATCCAATTATAACTCTTCCGGTTTAGGATTTTCATCATAATCTTCATTAAAGTAACAGTCTCTGCTTAAACAGCTAAAATAGTCTCATCTAACATTGGCTCCTCGTAGTTAAAAGAGGAGCGTAGCCATCTCCTAGGCCTGGAAGCCTGTATTCATCATCCCACTGGACGGAGCTCGGAATCGGTCCGTATCTCACTATCTGTTGCGTCATTGACCTCTCCAGAGATCTGGAAAAGAGACCTCACACACAGAATCAAACAACCACAGGGTATCAACACAGTTATACAGGTGAAGGTTGCCCACAACAGTGATTATGACATTTATCCATTTCCCAAACATACTGTCAAACCAATTTGTTTGAGAATTATCCACCCCAGAGTTCTGCTCATTCGTGAGCTAATGTGGTTAAACCAGCCAGGGCCTTGGTCACTGATCCGTCTGGAGCGGTGTTATTTAAAAAATAAACGTACAGCAATGAACCTCAATCATTCAACATACCCCGCCCTTTTCTGCCAATAACATATCGAGAGTCAGTCTATTTTACCAGGTCATGAGGGAGGTGGCGGATAATTGGTCAGAGAACCCCTTTACTGCATCCCCAGAATCATTCACGAATCTCTGTTGATTATAATACATGTCACTAATCCAATCCACATTTTTATTTATTGTCAACCACCAAAATAATGTAATGGCAAAGCCTTCACCTATTTGATTCATCTGGAACTTCCCAGAGGATGCCAATAGCATCCATCTAGACTCCCATCCTGGTCAAAACTCCTCCTGTGCCTACTTTAGCCTCCTATAACTGGCCTCTGATGACTAACTCGAACTGGTTGGACCAATAACCCCGGGGAGCAAGTTCCTAACCACCCTTTTTGGTAGTTTGTCGTATGCGTCCTTTTCTCCTGTACTTCCAAGCCTAAGTCAGTCACATTAACGATTACCTTTCAGCCATTAGAATCATCTAAGTTCTCGGTGCCATTCTTGTATCTATAACACTGGTACTCATCAGGAGTTAAAGTGAACCGAGGTGGGTTGGCCGAGTACTTCAATCTGGCCAACCCAATCCCTGTAAAGTTATTTGCTTTCCTAGGGAATTGTTTAATGTTTACCTTAAATCCTACATCTTGATCTTCTTTGACTCCTTATTCTGTAAGTCACTCATCAGTGAGTATATAGTATAGTTGTCACGCCCTGACCTTAGTATTCTTTGTTGTCTTTATTATTTTGGTTAGGTCAGGGTGTGACATGGGTGATGTGTGTTTTTGTCTCATCTAGGGTGTTTGTACTGTCTAGGGGTTTTTGTAGATTTATGGGGTTGTTTCCATCTAGGTGTTTATGTAGGTCTATGGTTGCCTAGATTGGTTCTCAATTAGAGTCAGGTGTTTATCGTCGTCTCTGATTGGGATTCATATTTAGGCAGCCATCTTCTTTGGGTATTTCGTGGGTTATTGTCTATGTTATGTTGCATGTTAGCACAGTGTTTATATAGCGGTCATGGTCGTCGTAATCTTTTTGTTTAAGTGTTCTGTGTTCTTTATTCAATAAAGAAGAATGTATTCTAACCACGCTGCACTTTGGTCCCCTCCATACAACGATCGTGACAATAGTATATCCATTACTTCTTATCAATGACAACGGTGTCATATAATTAGTATTGAAAGGTGGTAGATCTGGATGTATCAGAAAGATTACCAAGACTATGATGCACCTCAGAGTCTCTACTCTTCCCAAAAACCACCTGCCCTTAGTCAGTCTGCTAGGTACCACCCCATACTCACACTTCTAGGAGCACCCACAGTGATGAACGGTCGGGATAGGAAATATTCGTTAAGGAGGTAACCCCCGGACCCTGTTGGTACTCAGTTCTTCTCTTAACTCTGTGTGATCAGCCGTGCTCATATGTGTACACACCTTCTTGCAGTGGGTAACGGGGACCCAAGTGACTCTCTCAGCTATTCAAATGGCAAAGGCTGTGGTTTAACAGAACCTGGTATGGGCCTTTCCAATGGGGCTGCTTCCAGTCTATTCTCCTCAGGGACTGAATCCACACCCAGTCTCCTGGTATGATTGAGTGAATCACCTTCTCCTGTAATTCACCTGTTGTACACAATCTTGGACATACGGGTTTGGTTAACAAAAAGTCTTCCCATGTGTTCTGCTAGTATATCTTCAACTTCTATGTCTACCTGTCCTGTCCGTAACTCTGGAATTCTATTTGTTCTACCTGATTAGCTCAAATGTCATCCATTATTTAAGGAAATTGACCCTAGTAAACCAACTCTAGGCATAATATCTTGACCTAATATTTTAACTACCATAATCATGTCCGCCAAGTAAGTTGGGAATGCTTCTACCCATTTAATATACTTATCTATTATTTTTAAACACCACTTCTTTCCCTCACTTCGGAATAGTTCAATTTAGTCCATTTCCAAATGTTGGAGTGGATATTCTACAAAAACATTTTTTTTTAAGTAATTATCCTCTAGGCCATTAAGTAATTATCCTCTAGGCCATTAAGTAATTATCCTCTAGGCCATTAAGTAATTATCCTCTAGGCCATTAAGTAATTATCCTCTAGGCCATTAAGTAGTTATCCTCTAGGCCATTAAGTAGTTATCCTCTAGGCCATTAAGTAGTTATCCTCTAGGCCATTAAGTAATTATCCTCTAGGCCATTAAGTAGTTATCCTCTAGGCCATTAAGTAATTATCCTCTAGGCCATTAAGTAGTTATCCTCTAGGCCATTAAGTAATTATCCTCTAGGCCATTAAGTAGTTATCCTCTAGGCCATTAAGTAGTTATCCTCTAGGCCATTAAGTAGTTATCCTCTAGGCCATTAAGTAGTTATCCTCTAGGCCATTAAGTAGTTATCCTCTAGGCCATTAAGTAGTTATCCTCTAGGCCATTAAGTAGTTATCCTCTAGGCCATTAAGTAATTATCCTCTAGGCCATTAAGTAGTTATCCTCTAGGCCATTAAGTAGTTATCCTCTAGGCCATTAAGTAGTTATCCTCTAGGCCATTAAGTAATTATCCTCTAGGCCATTAAGTAGTTATCCTCTAGGCCATTAAGTAGTTATCCTCTAGGCCATTAAGTAGTTATCCTCTAGGCCATTAAGTAGTTATCCTCTAGGCCATTAAGTAGTTATCCTCTAGGCCATTAAGTAGTTATCCTCTAGGCCATTAAGTAATTATCCTCTAGGCCATTAAGTAATTATCCTCTAGGCCATTAAGTAATTATCCTCTAGGCCATTAAGTAGTTATCCTCTAGGCCATTAAGTAGTTATCCTCTAGGCCATTAAGTAGTTATCCTCTAGGCCATTAAGTAATTATCCTCTAGGCCATTAAGTAGTTATCCTCTAGGCCATTAAGTAGTTATCCTCTAGGCCATTAAGTAGTTATCCTCTAGGCCATTAAGTAATTATCCTCTAGGCCATTAAGTAGTTATCCTCTAGGCCATTAAGTAGTTATCCTCTAGGCCATTAAGTAGTTATCCTCTAGGCCATTAAGTAGTTATCCTCTAGGCCATTAAGTAATTATCCTCTAGGCCATTAAGTAATTATCCTCTAGGCCATTAAGTAGTTATCCTCTAGGCCATTAAGTAATTATCCTCTAGGCCATTAAGTAGTTATCCTCTAGGCCATTAAGTAGTTATCCTCTAGGCCATTAAGTAGTTATCCTCTAGGCCATTAAGTAGTTATCCTCTAGGCCATTAAGTAATTATCCTCTAGGCCATTAAGTAGTTATCCTCTAGGCCATTAAGTAATTATCCTCTAGGCCATTAAGTAGTTATCCTCTAGGCCATTAAGTAGTTATCCTCTAGGCCATTAAGTAGTTATCCTCTAGGCCACTACTCTAGGCCATTAAGTAGTTATCCTCTAGGCCATTAAGTAGTTATCCTCTAGGCCACTACTCTAGGCCATTAAGTAGTTATCCTCTAGGCCACTAAGTCTTTCCTAACCTGTAGTGTTTCCTAACCTGCTCTACCATCCTTCCTCCCTGTTGACACCTGGCTCTGCCCATGTGTCAATATTGCTGCATATCTAAACAATGACTTTGGTAAGTTTAGTAAATTATCCTTATGTCAGACCTTGTCTTCTAGGATTGCCCCTTTCATTTTCCACATGTCCAATTCTTCCTGGGGCGTTCGTTCTTGGCTATCCTGTAACAATTATCTGTCAAGTGTCATATCTTCTTTAAGATTTCTGTGCTGCTTTGTATGGATTAAAATGCCAATGTACTTGTCTCTGTAAATAGTAACCTTTCTCTCCTTTCTTATTTCGCAGGTTCTAGTCAATGCTACCATTTCAGCCTGTTGTGCAGAATAATTTCTGGGCAATGGTTCAGTGTCTAACACCTTAGTTCCTGAAACCAACTAAGCTTTCATTCCCCTTTTAGTTAGGGTAACAACTACTTCCAACAAAATCATCATATCTCTTCCTAGCGAATTTACTAAACATACACTCAAAATAAAAAACATGCCTGCCCTCCTAACTTGTCATATTTTTAAAACAAATGGAGCTAACAGTCTCTCCATAAATTAATATCCTAAAACAAAGTGAACCAAATTCTCTCCCCCTTTTATTCTTATTCTGTCTGTCACTATTATTTCTGTCCCCCATTTCTCAGGAGAGCTTTACACTCTGCCATCTAATCCTGTTTATATTTTAACTATGCTGGTCTCCACTCAGTAACTGTTATCTACCCATTCTGTGTCACTTCTCTCCTCATGCTACTCCCCAAACATCAAGGTCTCAGCAGTGCGGGGAGGATTTCTCCGTCTGTCCTTCCTTCGGTGTGTCACTCTTTCTTATAACAGTCAGTATCAAATATGGGTCGTTTCCAAATATTGACTAAATGTCTCACTGTCTGTACTCATGGATTCTTAGAAAAATCAACATGTTTATGGTAGTAATCTTTAAGATTATTACCTGGTTGATAAAGTTTCTCGATTCTCTCAATGATCCTGAATCACCACAGTATATATCCCTGTCCTGTTGGCTCAGAATGTCCTAAATACTTAAAATGAGTCTACCATTATTAAACTTATTCTTGCTAACTTTATAACCTTGTTCAACAACAAAATATAATAATACTATTCTCAATTTCACAGCCTTGTTGTGTTAAATGTCTTACTCTGCATACAACAACAGCTGATTACCCAAGGGAAAACAAAACTTTGCTAGGTTACTAAACATTACTTAAGCCAAAATAGTGAGAGTTTAAAACTAACCTTATGACAGTTTTTTTATAAACCCACCAACACCCAATTTTTAACCCATAATTCTCCATGAGAGTATTGTATAAAAAATTATTACTACTACTGGTCAACAGATAAGTTTCAAATAACATAATCAGATTAAAATCACTACTCTGAAACCCTCAACAAAGAAACATTATTGTACCCTTATGGCCATAGGAAGAGAGACTTAAGGAAGTCTACCCTATCTTTCTTCTCATTGGTTTAAATTACAAATATGTCGAAGAACTATAAACTCCATAATTATCAATTACACAAATTACCTTAAATGCATTATCCAAATGGCCCTCCCATGAGGCTGATCAGACCACACAGGAGAACCATGATTGAAGTCATAAGTCAAACCACCCTTTCAAAATAAGTGTTTCTTACTATATTAGACAAATTAAAGAAAAAACGTCAAACATTTTCTACATGTTGTATCCCAGGTTCCCAGAACACTCCCTTCTCTAAAGAATTCACGTGTTTTAAACTCAGAAAAGAATACTTCTAAAATTCCATATGTGTGTGTACCCCTTTAAGATATCGTGACTCTAGGAAACATTCCAAAGAGAGAAAATGAAACACTCCTTTTCCCAGAAAAAAAAATACAACCACTTGGTCAGCATTTCATTATACGACACCGATTCAGAAACCCAAACGTTGACCACAAACAAAACTTAATCAAAAGTATAAACCATTGTACTCCCTCCAATCATTAGTTTTGTTGAACAGAAAACCCAAACCTTATGGCAGCAGATGGACAAGGTCCGCCATGAGAGATGACTGTATAGGAAAAACCCATAAGGAAAAGCACCTTCAGTCAATCTGCTTTTGTTCTACGTAATGGGAACAGATTATAGTGTTAGAATACATTAACTTCCTGCTCAAATTCACTGGTATTACCTAAATAAAACAAAAAAAACTGTAAATCAGAAACTAATCATGAATCGTAAAAGTTAACTATTCAAACTTGAATCCCTTACAGCCAAATATAAACCAACTTATCTATTCTTCCCAGTAGGCGAAAACATAACCCCTACTCAAACATAGTTCTGCCTTACCTCTATCATAAGAGTATAACCAAACTTTACAACTTTCTCTTCTCTTTCGGCTTCACACTTATAAAAGATGTCCAAAACTTAAAAAGTAACATGTACTTCGCCAAATTTATAACATACATCAGTCAATCCATAAGAATAAAAAACATTTCGGTGGGCACAACTCTATCGCCATTATCTGTGATGGTTATCACAGCTAATGATGATTATCTGTGTTATTTAAATACGACTCCTATCCTCAATAAGTTATTCCAGCAGACCATTTAGGCAACAGACAACGTAACACATCAAAATCACCTTGCTATTTTGAATGAATTAGTCTTTCAATTTAACCTAAACATTCTATTTATCCCTTAAACAAACACTAACAACCGTATCTTTCCAGACAAAACATACCAATAGTTGAATTACAAATCAGAAACCCAGCATAGGCTGGGAAACGAACCTGGGCCTCCCATGTGACAGGCGAGAATTATACCTCTGGACCAACAAATAACCCTATTTATAATTGTCTGTAATCGTAAAATCAGGCACATACTACCGAGACAATTCCCAGAAAATTGCCCTAATTTAAAGGTCCAAGCATTTCTCCGGCAATGATACTCCTTACTCTCCGTATGTCCCCTTATCTTCTCTTTTCCGGGCTTCAAACAGCCTTCAAACAACTTTATCATTAATTCTAATTTTTCTACATCTAGACGTCTCTCAAATTCGTACTTCTTTCTCCATTTTGGGCATTAGATTTACCTCTCATCCCCGGTTAATTCCGGGACCTCCTTTGAGGATTTACCTCCCATTATTAGTAAAAACCTTGTAGTTATGGCTATTAATTTGGATCCATGATTAGTTTCCCTCTTTTCGTTTAATTCAAATCTCGCGCCTCCTTTTTGGACTTCATTTCAGTATTGTGTTTTGAATCGGATCTATGCTTAATTCACTCTTGTTAATTGACCATTTGAGTTATTTTGTTCGCATAGAATTACCATCCTCTCACAAAACCTTTTTTATGTCCTCGCCCTTTTTTATGTCCTCGTATGTCTTTTGAAATCGGATATATGGTTAATTTACCACATGTTAATTAACCATTTAAGTTATCCTATTTGCACAAAATCACCGTACTCTCTCACAGCACCTATTTTATATATTTTCTTAATAACCTCTTGGCCTTTTTCAGAACAGAATTAAGCTAGTTTTTTTAATGGTAGTGCACATGTACCTCTGGTCTTCGCGGACCTGCTCCCTTATCGATTACGTTAATACACAAAGTAAAAACCATCACAGTGAATCTGTTTAGAATACCTAAGTTCCTAACCTTAATAGATTATAGGTGTTTAGAATATCAAGTTCAAGAAGTCTTAAAATAATCCCCCAAATTTGTGAATAAAGACTTACTGATCTTGTCTCATAGGCTGGGTAAAGCAATGTCGGTGGGATTCCGTCACTGTCTCTGTTGACCTTCGATTTGTACCGGCCTGTTATGGAACCCCAATGTCAGAGGACAGGTCTTTAATTTATGGGTCAGCGACCCGCCCGTGCACGGTTTTCGACGTGTTACCGCCGGACGACAGAGACAGGTATTGGAACCCGGCTCAAAGGACCAAATTGTTATGAGAATTGTGTTATCAATGTTCATAAACTTCAATTAATCTACACAGTCTGCAACCCAGAGTTTGTAAGATTCTGGTTGAATGAAACAGACTAGTTCCAGTTTACAATAGTCAAAAGGTTTATTCACGAGTGTACTAAGAAGTCCATTATACAAATACATCCCTTTTATATCTTTCTCCTTCCTTACGCAAATACTTTCTCACAAACCATACATATCCTATGCACATGAACAGTAGGTGAGTGGTATCCTTCTCCAGAGTTCTCAGCACTGTATCACTATCCAGCCGATAGTTCCTTTCCCCTTAGATTAGAGACCTTGAGAAGTACTCCCGGTCCTATCATAAGTTTCTCAGAGTTCTAGCCAGATCGGTTCAAACACAGTTGAATTGTTCTTTGTGTTTACTGAGGCACACACATTCCTCTCTTTCCCAGTCTAACCTAGTTGGACTGATGTTTAATATTTTTAATTACTCCTTATACATGCTACATAAGCTCTAATCCCTAATGGTTAAGATTCCGGGTAGAATTATTTAGTCATCTTTTAAACATAAAATAATTTATCAACCATACATCGAACAAAAGAGATCTCAGATGACATAAGAATTGTTGACTTGCATAAAGCTGAAAGGGTATCTCTAAAAGCCTTCATGTTCATCAGTCCATGGTAAAACAAATTGTCTATAATTGGAGAAAGTTTAGCACGGTTGCTACTCTCCCTAGGAGTGGCCGTCCTGCAAAGATGACTGCAAGAGCACAGTACAGAATGCTTAATGAGGTTAAGAAGAATCCTAGTGTCAGCTAAAAACGTTCAAAAATATCTGGAACGTGCTAACATCTCTGTTGACGAGTCTATAATACATAAAACATTAAAAAGGAATGGTGTTCATGGGAGGACCCCATGTAAGAAGCCACTGCTGTCCAAAAAAAAAAAAAAACATTCCTGGCAGCCTGAAGTTCGCAAAGGAGTACCTGGATGTTCCACAGGGCTTCTGGCAAAATATTCAGTGGACAGATTAAAATAAAATTGAGTTGTTTGGAAGGAACAGACAACACGATGTGTGGAAAGAAAAAGGCACAGCACACCAACATCGGAACCTCATCCCAACTGTAAAGTATGGTGGAGGGAGCCTCATGGTTTGGGGCTGCTTTGGTGCTTCAGGGCCTGGACAGCTTGGTATCGTCGACAGAAAAATGAATTCCCAAGTTTATCAAGACATTTTGCAGGAGAATGTAAGGCTATCTGTCTGCCAATTGATGCTCAACAGAAGTTGGGTGATGCAACAGGACAACGACCCAAAACACAGAAGTAAATCAACAGAATGGCTTCAACAGAAGAAAATACACCTTCTGGAGTGGCCCAGTCAGAGTCCTGACCTCAACCTGATTTAAAATGCTGTGGCATGACTCCAACAGCAGATCAAATCAACGTTTATTTACAGTGAAATGCTTACTTACAGGCTCTAACCAATAGTGCAAAAAAGGTATTAGGTGAATAATAGGTAAGTAAAGAAATAAAACCACAGTAAAAAGACAGTGAAAACTAACAGTAGTGAGACTGAGATTGTATCATAGAAATAGCATCATCTGTGGATCTGTTTGGGCAATATGCATATTGGAGTGGGTCTAGGGTTTCTGGGATAATGGTGTTGATGTGAGCCATTACCAGCCTTTCAAAGCACTTCACGGCTACGGACGCGAGTGCTACGGGTCTGTAGTCATTTAGGCAGGTTGCCTTTGTGTTCTTGGGCACAGGGACTATGGTGGTCTGCTTGAAACTGGTTGGTATTAGAGACTCAATCAGGGACATGTTAAAAATTTCAGTGAAGACACCTGCCAGTTGGTCAGCACATTCCCGGAGCACACATCCTAGTAATCCGTCTGGCCCCGCAGCCTTGTGTATGTTGACCTGTTTAAAGGTCTTACTCAAGTCGGCTGCGGAGAGCGATCACACAGTCGTCCGGAACAGCTGATGCTCTCATGCATGCCTCAGTGTTGCTTGCCTCGAAGCAAGCATAGAAAGGATTTAGCTCATTTGCAAGCCCTGCCACATAAGATGAGCGTTGGTGTAGTATGATTCAATCTTAGCCCTGTATTGACGCTTTGCCTGTTTGATGGTTCATCGCAGGGCATAGCAGGATTTCTTGTAAGCTTCCCGCACCTTGAAAAGCGGCACCTCTACCATTTAGCTCAGTGCGAATGTTGCCTGTAATCCATGGCTTATGGTTGGGTATATACGTACAGTTAGTGGGGATGACGTCCTCGATCATGGTGTTCAATAAAGACATGAAAACATATAATTGTTTGTGTGTTATTAGTTTAAGCAGACGGTGTTTGTCTATTGTTATGACTTAAAATTTAATCTGACATTCATCTATGACCAATTTATGCATTAATCCAGGTAATGCCAAATGGTTCACATACTTTTTCTTGGCACTGTATGCCCCATTTCTTTATCTTACAGTTCTGATTTGGTGTACAGGGAGAATAATGTTCCACATTCTGTCGCTGTACATTTCAAAAGTGTCTGCACATCATATTGACTATGTTCGTCCTAGCTCGCTCATTAATGTCTTAATCAAAATGACTGATGGCCTTTTATCCGCCTGCCATCCCCTTATGCCATAGTTTGTACATCTCAATTGTCAGTAGAAAACACATTTCTTTAAGCAAGTGGCAGGTAGCCTAGTGGTTAGAGCATTGAGCCAGTAACCAAAAGGTTGGTGAATTGAATCCCTGAGCTGACAAGGTAAAAATCTGTTGTTCTTCCCTTGAACAAATCAAATTTATTTGTCACATACACATGGTTAGCAGATGTTAATGCGAGTGTAGCGAAATGCTTGTGCTTCTAGTTCCGACAATGCAGTAATAACCAACGAGTAATCTAGCCTAACAATTCCAAAACTACTACCTTATACACACAAGTGTAAAGGGATAAAGAATATGAACATACAGATATATGAATGAGTGATGGTACAGAACGGCATAGGCAAGATGCAGTAGATGGTATCGAGTACAGTATATACATATGAGATGAGTAATGTAGGGTATGTAAACATTATATGAAGTAGCATTGTTTAAAGTGGCTAGTGATATATTTTCCATCAATTCCCATTATTACATTTACATTACATTTAAGTCATTTAGCAGACGCTCTTATCCAGAGCGACTTACAAATTGGTGCGTTCACCTTATGACATCCAGTGGAACAGCCACTTTACAATAGTGCATCTAAATCTTTTTAAGGGGGGTGAGAAGGATTACTTTATCCTATCCTAGGTATTCCTGAAAGAGGTGGGGTTTCAGGTGTCTCCGGAAGGTGGTGATTGACTCCGCTGTCCTGGCGTCGTGAGGGAGTTTGTTCCACCATTGGGGGCCAGAGCAGCGAACAGTTTTGACTGGGCTGCGCGGAACTGTACTTCCTCAGTGGTAGGGAGGCGAGCAGGCCAGAGGTGGATGAACGCAGTGCCCTTGTTTGGGTGTAGGGCCTGATCAGAGCCTGGAGGTACTGAGGTGCCGTTCCCCTCACAGCTCCGTAGGCAAGCACCATGGTCTTGTAGCGGATGCGAGCTTCAACTGGAAGCCAGTGGAGAGAGCGGAGGAGCGGGGTGACGTGAGAGAACTTGGGAAGGTTGAACACCAGACGGGCTGCGGCGTTCTGGATGAGTTGTGGTTTAATGGCACAGGCAGGGAGCCCAGCCAACAGCGAGTTGCAGTAATCCAGACGGGAGATGACAAGTGCCTGGATTAGGACCTGCGCTGCTTCCTGTGTGAGGCAGGGTCGTACTCTGCGGATGTTGTAGAGCATGAACCTACAAGAACGGGCCACCGCCTCGATGTTAGTTGAGAACGACAGGGTGTTGTCCAGGATCACGCCAAGGTTCTTAGCGCTCTGGGAGGAGGACACAATGGAGTTGTCAACCGTGATGGCGAGATCATGGAACGGGCAGTCCTTCCCCTGGAGGAAGAGCAGCTCCGTCTTGCCGAGGTTCAGCTTGAGGTGGTGATCCGTCATCCACACTGATATGTCTGCCAGACATGCAGAGATGCGATTCGCCACCTGGTCATCAGAAGGGGGAAAGGAGAAGATTAATTGTGTGTCATCTGCATAGCAATGATAGGAGAGACCATGTGAGGTTATGACAGAGCCAAGTGACTTGGTGTATAGCGAGAATAGGAGAGGGCCTAGAACAGAGCCCTGGGGGACGCCAGTGGTGAGAGCGCGTGGTGAGGAGACAGATTCTCGCCACGCCACCTGGTAGGAGCGACCTGTCAGGTAGGACGCAATCCAAGCGTGGGCCGCGCCGGAGATGCCCAACTCGGAGAGGGTGGAGAGGAGGATCTGATGGTTCACAGTATCGAAGGCAGCCGATAAGTCTAGAAGGATGAGAGCAGAGGAGAGAGAGTTAGCTTTAGCAGTGCGGAGGGCCTCCGTGATACAGAGAAGAGCAGTCTCAGTTGAATGACTAGTCTTGAAACCTTGAAATTATTAAAGTGGCTGGAGTTGAGTCAGTGTGTTGGCAGCAGCCACTCAATGTTAGTGGTGGCTGTTTAACAGTCTGATGGCCTTGAGATAGAAGCTGTTTTTCAGTCTCTCTGTCCCTGCTTTGATGCACCTGTACTGACCTCACCTTCTGGATGATAGCGGGGTGAACAGGCAGTGGCTCAGGTGGTTGTTGTCCTTGACGATCTTTATGGCCTTCCTGTGACATCGGGTGGTGTAGGTGTCCTGGAGGGCAGGTAGTTTGCCCCCGGTGATGCGTTGTGCAGACCTCACTACCCTCTGGAGAGCCTTACCTTTGTGGGCGGAGCAGTTGCCGTACCAGGCGGTGATACAGCCCGACAGGATGCTCTCGATTGTGCATCTGTAGAAGTTTGTGAGTGCTTTTGGTGACAAGCCAAATTTCTTCAGCCTCCTGAGGTTGAAGAGGCGCTGCTGCACCTTCTTCACGATGCTGTCTGTGTGGATGGACCAATTCAGTTTGTCTGTGATGTGTATACCGAGGAACTTAAAACTTACTACCCTCTCCACTACTGTCTCATCGATGTGGATAGGGGGGTGCTCCCTCTGCTGTTTCCTGAAGTCCACAATCATCTCCTTAGTTTTGTTGAGTGTGAGGTTATTTTCCTGACGCCACACTCCGCGGGCCCTCACCTCCTCCCTGTAGGCCGTCTCGTCGTTGTTGGTAATCAAACCTACCACTGTAGTGTCGTCCGCAAACTTGATGATTGAGTTGGAGGCATTTAACCTCCAACCCACTGTTCCTAGGCCTTCATTGTAAGTAAGATTTTTTTTAAACTTACTTGCCTAGTTAAAATAAAATCTGGAGTCTTAACTATGTTTTTGTTAAAGGCAGTAAATGATGCTTTGTCCCACCAAGATTTACATGCTAAAATCGCCACTGTGGACCGGTAAAGCAAGTTCTCTCCATTGAATTTGTTCTCTTATCAGTAATAGATGAGGGAAAACTGAAAAAATAGAATGGAAACTTTTAGACTATTGAAACCATAACACATTTCTATAAATGTATATAATGGATAATGGGATAATGTTTTACTCAAATGTATAATATTTCGTACCATTAGTTATGTTTTCTATTATGCATGCAGACATTGACAGTAAACGAAATAAAAAGTGATAACCGAATATTTATCAGTTTAGACCGTTAATTCTTTACCCACAGCAGTTAAGAGTGTTAGGCCAATAACCCGAAAGATCGCTGGTTTGAATCCCCGAGCTGGTCAGGTGACAAATCTGTAGATGTGCCCTTGACCAAGGCATTGAACCATAATTGCTCCTGTAAATCTGTTGAATGACTAAAGTATAAATAAATGACTGGAACTCTCTGCTGCAACTGTTGCTCCAGCAGACACAACAGAGACCCACTCCCTAATATAATCTGCAACATTGCCTGTCTAAATTAATGTACCATGAATACATAACTAAATTATAAAATTGGTGTAGTTCAATTTATCTACTGATAAAATACTACTATATTAAAGATGATCAATTTGCTTATCCATTCAATAAACAAAGCAGAATAGACCCTACATTTCCTTTCAGGCAGATTATTTGGTGCCTAATCCAAGGGGTCCTTTGCCACACAAGGAAATCATTTTTACTTATCAACACAAGTCCGATGTTTATTTTGAGAGAAATCGAAGGTAATACTTTGGTTTTAGACTATATTCTATAATGAACGATATGTAATTATTACTAATATATGTTGACACTTGTTTTTGGTTTATGCAGACGATTGACATCGACGATCTTAATGTTCGCGGGCTACCAAGGCATTTGTTTACCTCTCGAGTCGCGACTCAATCCGAAGTGGCCTAACAGTTATCTAGCTAACGCGTTAGCAACGTAACTTTGGCTTAATGTGTGCAGTTTTGTCAAAACTGGTGGTAAAAACATTTAGACACTTTTTTGTAGTTATAAAATAATTGCACATATAGTAGTCGTACAATTGCTAAATTACGGTTCTTATCTAACCGTTGTGTTCAGCAAGTTAGCTTAGTTCATGTTATGTTAGCTATACGTGCGTCGTAGGTAAGGCAATGTCAACATAGCTAACGTTACCTAAACAGCACTATCAGAAATGCAATTTAAGAGTCAAATAGGCTCACAACGCACGTTGGCAAACATGTAATTGGCGTGTAGTCAACTTGGAGGTTTTATGCATTTTATGACATTACCTAGATATGGTAGTTGGCGGAGATTTGAAAATAACTAGCGAACGCTATTGCAATATTCAATCACTGACATTTCATCTTGTGACGCTTTCACCAACGGCTGGCTCAAACTTTTAGCAACTCGGTCAGTCACAAATCAAAGTTTGTCACTTGAGCCGAATACAGTGAAATGCTTACTTACAGGCGCTAACCAACAGTGCTAGTACTGTTATAGCGACATTTTGTGATACATGTGTAGCTAGCAATGTGAATTAGACAATGATATGATCAACGAATATTAACGTTAAGTCAAAGTTGATATATATTTTTTAGATAAAAAAAACATGACCTTGCGCACACCCAGAATAGTTTATGCATAGGTACTGACGAACAACGAATAAACTAAGTGGCACACTCCATGTATAAACTCCCAGCAATTGAATGGGTATTTACCAACGTTTCAGGGTCACTGTGCCTTCTTCAGGGTAATATCATGAGTACTTGAACCTGGTTATGTAGACAAACAGTGCAATTAGTGTAACCAATGACAATAGTGAGGGGTGTGTCATAATTATTAAGTTAATTCAAATTAATTAGTGAAACTGTTAAAAAATAGTATATGGCATATTAAATATATTACGCTATTGTTATCATATAGAAACATAATGGAATATTGTAAATCATATTAGCATCAACATACAATATTGTTTAATTCAATTTCACATAATTTCGTATTTCATTTCATTTGTGTTACATGAAATCATTTTGTTCAACCTTAATATACAATGAGCATCATCAACAGGGGGAACATATTAGGTGTACGCTAATAAGCTGTTTATTAAGGAAACATTTGTTCATAAGAAGGGCCTGAGATCAAAGTCAATATTCAGGCCTCTAGGGTTCAATGTTTTTTTATTGAACCTTTATTTAACTAGACAAGTCAGTTAACACATTCTTATTTACAATGACGGCCTAGGAACAGTGGGTTAACTTCCTTGTTCAGGGGCAGAACGACAGATTTTTACCTTGTCAGCTCGGGGATCCAATCTAGCAACCTTTTGATTACTGGCCCAACGTTATTAACTAGGCTTGCCTAGCACTGATATGGGTAACACTGCTAATGTGAATGATTCAACTTTGTTTTTCTAGAATGCTTGCTGAGGGCAAGAGATCATTAAACATGGATGAGAAAGAGGTGAGCTCCTTTAGTAACAAGGAGAAAGACAGAGAGGGTGATAGACGGCCCGCCTCCTCCCGGGATAAAGTGAAGGATGAGGCAAAGATGATTGGCAAGAAAGATATCGGTAAGGCCGCAGAGGAAAAGAGGAGAAGACTTGAGGAGGACAAAAGAAAGAAGGAAGAAAAGGAGCGGAAACGGAAAGAGGAGGAGAAACTGAAAGCAGAGGAGGAGCAGAGGAAGAAGGAGGAAGAGGAGAAGAAGCAGCAGGAGGAGCAGGAGAGGAAAGTTCAGGAGGAGGAGGCCAAGAGACAGCGTGAAGAGGAGGCAGCTCAACTCAAGTAAGAGCTCAGGGGTGGAACCACCATAGTAATGTATCTACTGTAGGTGCTCTCAACATCATAAACGTTGTGTATGGTTAGTATTTGTGAATTCCGATAATTGCTAACTTGATTCTCCATCTTTCTTCCCACTCCAGGGAGAAGGAAGAGGGTCACCAGCTCCACCAGGAGGCCTGGGAGCGCCACCAGTGCCGGAAGGAGCTGCGCATCCGCAACCAGAACGCCCACGAGGGCCGTCCCGAGGAAACCTTCTTTAGCCGCCTTGACTCCAGCTTGAAGAAGAATACGGCCTTCGTCAAGAAGCTGCGCACGCTCACTGAGCAGCAGCGTGAAGCCCTCTCCAATGACTTCGGCTCGCTCAACCTCAGCAAGTACATCGGCGAGGCGGTGGGCTCGGTGGTGGAGGCCAAGCTGAAGATCTCTGATGTGGGCTGCGCCGTGCACCTATGCTCCCTCTTTCACCAGCGCTACGCTGAATTCGCCCCATTGCTCCTCCAAGCCTGGAAGAGGCACTTTGAGGCGCGCAAGGAGGAGAAGGCGCCCAACGTGAGCAAGCTGCGCACCGACCTGCGCTTCATCGCAGAGCTTACCATCGTGGGCCTGTTTACGGACAAGGAGGGCCTTTCGCTCATCTACGAGCAGCTGAAGAGCATCATCGGGACAGACCGTGAGACACACACGCATGTGTCGGTGGTCATCAGCTTCTGTAAGCACTGCGGGGACGACATCGCGGGCCTGGTGCCTCGCAAAGTGAAGGCTGCACGGGAGAAGTTTGGTCTGGCCTTCCCTCCCAGTGAGATCATCAACACGGAGAAGCAGCAGCCCTTCCAGAACCTTCTGAGGGAGTACTTCACCTCGCTCACCAAGCACCTGAAGAAGGACCACCGCGAGTTGCAGAACATCGAGAGGCAGAACAGGTGATGGGGCCTAGGCTTCCTGGGAGAATTCTTTCAACATGACCCATCTCACAACTTCTCTTGTATTATTGATTTCAGTGTATACTCCTGCCACAATACAAGACGCATAGCCATTTTGAGTAACATGCTAAATGTCTTTTAGTGTACATACTGACACCTCCATGTTTTTTCTTCCTCCAGGCGTATCCTCCACTCCAAAGGGGAGCTGAGTGAGGACAGACACAAGCAGTATGAGGAGTTTGCTACATCCTACCAGAAGTTGCTGGCTAACACCCAGTCTCTGGCTGACTTTCTGGATGAGAACATGCCAGAACTTCCACTGGACAAGACTGTGCAGGAAGGTAAAGAATAACAATCCTTGTATACTCTTTATTACTTTGGTATAGGAACAATATAAAGACTGTGCATTTTGTTGTCATTTTGGGCGATTTTTGTTATAAAGCCACATTGTTATCATGTTTTTTTGCTGTTGGTTACATTTACATTTAAGTCATTTAGCAGACGCTCTTATCCAGAGCGACTTACAAATTGGTGCATTCACCTTATGACATCCAGTGGAACAGTAGTGCATCTAAATCTTTTAAGGGGGGTGAGAGGGATTACTTTATCCTATCCTAGGTATTCCTTAAAGAGGTGGGGTTTCAGGTGTCTCCGGAAGGTGGTGATTGACTCCGCTGTCCTGGCGTCGTGAGGGAGTTTGTTCCACCATTGCGGGGCCAGAGCAGCGAACAGTTTTGACTGGGCTGAGCGGGAACTGTACTTCCTCAGTGGTAGGGAGGCGAGCAGGCCAGAGGTGGATGAACGCAGTGCCCTTGTTTGGGTGTAGGGCCTGATCAGAGCCTGGAGGTACTGAGGTGCCGTTCCCCTCACAGCTCCGTAGGCAAGCACCATGGTCTTGTAGCGGATGCGAGCTTCAACTGGAAGCCAGTGGAGAGAGCGGAGGAGCGGGGTGACGTGAGAGAACTTGGGAAGGTTGAACACCAGACGGGCTGCGCGTTCTGGATGAGTTGTAGGGGTTTAATGGCACAGGCAGGGAGCCCAGCCAACAGCGAGTTGCAGTAATCCAGACGGGAGATGACAAGTGCCTGGATTAGGACCTGCGCCGCTTCCTGTGTGAGGCAGGGTCGTACTCTGGGATGTTGTAGAGCATGAACCTACAGGAACGGGCCACCGCCTTGATGTTAGTTGAGAACGACAGGGTGTTGTCCAGGATCACGCCAAGGTTCTTAGCGCTCTGGGAGGAGGACACAGTGGAGTTGTCAACCGTGATGGCGAGATCATGGAACGGGCAGTCCTTCCCCGGGAGGAAGAGCAGCTCCGTCTTGCCGAGGTTCAGCTTGAGGTGGTGATCCGTCATCCACACTGATATGTCTGCCAGACATGCAGAGATGCGATTCGCCACCTGGTCATCAGAAGGGGGAAAGGAGAAGATTAATTGTGTGTCGTCTGCATAGCAATGATAGGAGAGACCATGTGAGGTTATGACAGAGCCAAGTGACTTGGTGTATAGCGAGAATAGGAGAGGGCCTAGAACAGAGCCCTGGGGGACACCAGTGGTGAGAGCACGTGGTGTGGAGACGGATTCTCGCCACGCCACCTGGTAGGTGGGCCGCGCACCAAGCGTGGGCCGCGCCGGAGATGCCCAACTCGGAGAGGGTGGAGAGGAGGATCTGATGGTTCACAGTATCGAAGGCAGCCGATAGGTCTAGAAGGATGAGAGCAGAGGAGAGAGAGTTAGCTTTAGCAGTGCGGAGCGCCTCCGTAATACAGAGAAGAGCAGTCTCAGTTGAATGACTAGTCTTGAAACCTGACTGATATGGATCAAGAAGGTCATTCTGAGCGAGATAGCGGGAGAGCTGGCCAAGGACGGCACGTTCAAGAGTTTTGGAGAGAAAAGAAAGAAGGGATACTGGTCTGTAGTTGTTGACATCGGAGGGATCGAGTGTAGGTTTTTTCAGAAGGGGTGCAACTCTCGCTCTCTTGAAGACGGAAGGGACGTAGCCAGCGGTCAGGGATGAGTTGATGAGCGAGGTGAGGTAAGGGAGAAGGTCTCCGGAAATGGTCTGGAGAAGAGAGGAGGGGATAGGGTCAAGCGGGCAGGTTGTTGGGCGGCCGGCCGTCACAAGACGCAAGATTTCATCTGGAGAGAGAGGGGAGAAAGAGGTCAGAGCACAGGGTAGGGCAGTGTGAGCAGAACCAGCGGTGTCGTTTGACTTAGCAAACGAGGATCGGATGTCGTCGACCTTCTTTTCAAAATGGTTGACGAAGTCATCTGCAGAGAGGGGGGAGGGGGAGGAGGATTCAGGAGGGAGGAGAAGGTGGCAAAGAGCTTCCTAGGGTTAGAGGCAGATGCTTGGAATTTAGAGTGGTAGAAAGTGGCTTAAGCAGCAGAGAGAAAAGGAAAATGTAGAGATGAATGAGTGAAAGGATGCCAGGTCCGCAGGGAGGCGAGTTTTCCTCCATTTCCGCTCGGCTGCCCGGAGCCCTGTTCTGTGAGCTCGCAATGAGTCGTCGAGCCACGGAGCGGGAGGGGAGGACCGAGCCGGCCTGGAGGATAGGGGACATAGAGAGTCAAAGGATGCAGAAAGGGAGGAGAGGAGGGTTGAGGAGGCAGAATCAGGAGATAGGTTGGAGAAGGTTTGAGCAGAGGGAAGAGATGATAGGATGGAAGAGGAGAGAGTAGCGGGGGAGAGAGAGCGAAGGTTGGGACGGCGCGATACCATCTGAGTAGGGGCAGTGTGGGAAGTGTTGGATGAGAGCGAGAGGGAAAAGGATACAAGGTAGTGGTCGGAGACTTGGAGGGGAGTTGCAATGAGGTTAGTGGAAGAACAGCATCTAGTAAAGATGAGGTCGAGCGTATTTCCTGCCTTGTGAGTAGGGGGAAGGTGAGAGGGTGAGGTCAAAAGAGGAGAGGAGTGGAAAGAAGGAGGCAGAGAGGAATGAGTCAAAGGTAGACGTGGGGAGGTTAAAGTCGCCCAGAACTGTGAGAGGTGAGCCGTCCTCAGGAAAGGAGCTTATCAAGGCATCAAGCTCATTGATGAACTCTCCGAGGGAACCTGGAGGGCGATAAATGATAAGGATGTTAAGCTTGAAAGGGCTGGTAACTGTGACAGCATGGAATTCAAAGGAGGCGATAGACAGATGGGTAAGGGGAGAAAGAGAGAATGACCACTTGGGAGAGATGAGGATCCCGGTGCCACCACCCCGCTGACCAGAAGCTCTCGGGGTGTGCGAGAACACGTGGGCAGACGAAGAGAGAGCAGTAGGAGTAGCAGTGTTGTCTGTGGTGATCCATGTTTCCGTCAGTGCCAAGAAGTCGAGGGACTGGAGGGAGGCATAGGCTGAGATGAACTCTGCCTTGTTGGCCGCAGATCGGCAGTTCCAGAGGCTACCGGAGACCTGGAACTCCACGTGGGTCGTGCGCGCTGGGACCACCAGATTAGGGTGGCCGCGGCCACGCGGGTGTGGAGCGTTTGTATGGTCTGTGCAGAGAGGAGAGAACAGGGATAGACAGACACATAGTTGACAGGCTACACAAGAGGCTACGCTAATGCAAAGGAGATTGAATGACAAGTGGACTACACGTCTCGAGTGTTCAGAAAGTTAAGCTTACGTAGCAAGAATCTTATTGACTAAAATGATTAAAATGATACAGTACTGCTGAAGTAGGCTAGCTGGCAGAGGCTGCGTTGTTGACTATGTAGGCTAGCTGGCAGTGGCTGCGTTGTTGACACTATACTAATCAAGTCGTTCCGTTGAGTGTAATAGTTTCTACTGTGCTGCTATTCGGGGCTAGCTGGCTAGCTAGCAGTGTTGATTACGTTACGTTGCGTTAAAAGAACGACAATAGCTGGCTAGCTAACCTAGGAAATCGCTCTAGACTACACAATTATCTTTGATACAAAGACGGCTATGTAGCTAGCTATGTAGCTAGCTACGATCAAACAAATCAAGCCGTTGTACTGTAATGAAATGAAATGAAAAATGTGATACTACCTGTGGAGCGAAGCGAAATGCGACCGGGTTGTTGAGTGCGGAAGTTATATGTAGCCAACAGTCTTTGGTGTCTGTATGTATCTAACCATCTCCTCTCTGTGTGATAGAGCACGGCCCTGGCATTGACATCTTCACCCCTGGGAAGCCCGGGGAGTATGACCTGGAGGGAGGCATCTGGGAGGACGAGGATGCCAGGAACTTCTATGAGAACATGGTGGACCTGAAGGCCTTCGTCCCCGCCATCCTGTTCAAAGATAACGAGAAGGGCAAGGACAAAGAAGAGGCTGCTGGTAAAGGTACAGCCGCATACACACATGCACGCATGCACACACACACGGACTCGCACTGTCTGAATGACCCTTCTCTTGTTGCTGTATCCTTTCCTCAGAGGCTAAAGATGCTGCGGCCACCACAGAGGAGTTGGAGTTGGAGCTCGAGGCTCTAGACATCGCTGATGACCCTCTGGAGCTGGATGGACCTGACGAGGCAGAGAACGAGGCAGAGCTTGCCAAAAAACTATTGGACGAGCAAGGTAAAGATGAAGGTATTCTCTACCCACCAGCCTGCCTGCCACCAAGCAGCACACAACACCCAGCGCTTTGCACTGCCAGCTGTCCATTTTGACAGTTACATCAAGAGGGCGGCAATAATCGAATATCTACAGCCTCTGGATAGAGGAGGCATGTTGGTTATTGACATGGTCAGTGTCTTGGTGTTTGTGTGTCTCTTCCAGGGCTCAAGTTAGGGTATGAGAGAGGTCAGGGAAACAGAGCTAGAGCCCACTCATGGGTGCTCAGGGCCAATTAAGTAAACAGAGGTGTGTTGCTGAGCATGTGGAAACCAGACAGTCATTCACAAGGTTTCTAATATTCCACATGTATCAACTCCATTCTTAGGTCTATACCTATGCTATGTCTTTGCTGTTTCTGTCTCCGAGGGACTCTTTAAGTTCGCTAAGGGGATATTTGGAGCATGACTTTGTTGTATTCATGTTTGACTGTGTCCTCCCTGTTTCCGTGTGAAGAACAAGAGGATGAGGAGGCAAGCACCGGGTCCCACCTGAAGCTCATCGTGGACGCTTTCATCCAGCAGCTTCCCAACTGCGTCAACAGAGACCTCATAGACAAGGCAAGGAGAAAACACAACACACCTTCAGCATACCAGAAGGATCTATTCCATGCGTAATAATTTGAGTTTAGCCACAAAGGCAATGATTCACAGGGAATGTGGTACTAAATACGCAATTGTGCAGTGAATTAGTCTGACCGTTTGTGTGTTTGTTCACAGGCTGCCATGGATTTCTGCATGAACATGAACACCAAGTCAAACAGGAGGAAGCTGGTCCGGGCTCTCTTCACCGTTCCCAGACAAAGGTACCAGACTCACTATAAAGCAGATAGTTCATTTGAAAGGATTTGATCAGGAAGCTGGTCCAGACTTTCTTCACTGTTCCCTGACAAAGCACACACACACACACACAAATAGTTAATTTGGAAGGATTTGATAATGGATTGATTTGTGTGGGAATGTTGTTGTTTTTTTGTCCCTTTTTCCCACTAGGTGGTGCCGTTGCTCATTTAATTTGAAATGGCATAAAGGAGTCAATGGTACTAACAACATTGTAAAGCTCATGGTTGTGTTGTGTTCTTCCAGGTTGGATCTGCTGCCCTTTTACTCCCGTCTGGTGGCCACCCTTCACCCCTGCATGTCAGATGTGGCCGATGACCTGTGCTCCATACTCAAAGGAGACTTCAGGTTCCATGTAGGTCCCAAGACTTTACAACAACTATTAACACCTTCGTCTTTGTTGTGTCTTTCATACAGAACCACCGCCTCATTAAAATAGGACCTGTACCGAAGGAAACAAACAGTTTTGAAGGAGATATCAATACAGAATGCTTGCTGTGTTGCTTTGTAGATCCGGAAGAAGGACCAGATCAACATCGAAACCAAAAATAAAACTGTACGGTTTATCGGGGAGCTGGCGAAGTTCAAGCTGTTCTCTAAAACGGACACTCTGCATTGTCTGAAGGTAGGGGATGCTTCTCTTTCACCAGGAAGCTGTGCTTTCATTAGCTAGGTTTCCATCCAATTGGTTGACAGATTTTCATACAACTATTCTAAAATCTGAAGAAGAAAAAACAATTTTCTAATATTCCAACAAGAGGTGTGTTTCCATCAAACTGATAAAATGCTGTGCCAAATAAAAAGCAGAAGTTCAATGTTTCCATTTCATTTTTAACTCTACCAAGGGTTTTGTCACCAAAACTGTCGCGATAAATAGGTAACTTGCCCAATCTGGTTTTGGCGCATGCTCTCGAGACAACAGTTTGCTGATAAAGTGGACAGGGTAGGTTATAACTTATATGATGAGATATGAATAAGAGCAATATCATTTGCATTTGATAGTTGGCAGCCTTGCATCCATCATCACGTCACCATCATTCAAATAACACCTTCAAAGCTCATCACCATCCATCACTTAACCACCATGAAGTTCATCAGAACTTATTTCAGCTGCCTATAAACTCTTAATACTTTTCCATGCCGTAGTGGTAGTACAACTTCATATCCAGCATTCCTCGTGACTCCCAAGTTTACATCATCATGATGGTTTTATTATATCAATATTTGCGCATGAAGGAGTTTTCACTGCAATTGTCACATAATTCAATTTACCGACACAAAATGATCCCACCACGTCGAACGAACAAATTGTTTGTCGACATTTATGAAATTGTACTGACACTTCCTGTCTCCATCACGCCTGTCGTGATTTTAAAAAATGACATATGACATGACTTTACTCGCATAAAAACTGTGAATGGAAACTAGGTTACTGTTACAATTATTGTATTACACTGTCATCATCATGTTACTGAGTGATGTGTGTGTTTGTGTGTGTGTGTGTGTTGCTCTATAGATGCTGCTGTCAGACTTCTCCCACCACCACATAGAGATGGCCTGCACTCTGCTGGAGACCAGTGGACGCTTCCTCTTCCGATCCCCCGACTCCCACCTCCGGACCAGCGTCCTTCTGGTACAAACACACACACACACGGCAATGCACACACGTACGTATACAGCACAGGAGGTTGGCGAAACCTTTAATTAGGGAGAACGGCCTCGTGGTAATGACTGGAGCAGAATCGGTGGCATTTTTTTTGAATAGATTGGACACATGGTTTCCAGGTGTTTGATGCCGTTCCATTTGCTCCGTTCCGGCTATTATTAGGAGCCGTTCTCCCCTCAGCAGCCTCCACTAATGTACAAGCACACACACCTATCAAACACGATACTGGAATTCCCCAAAGGTTTTGGAGTGCATCCAAAGTCCCGGAGAGAGACATGTCTTGGCCTTCCTAACTGGTGCCGAAATCCAGGGTTAAATCTGATTTATAAAGTGCTATTAATCCAGCTTTAGTGTCCCTAAATTGCATTTGGACGAGGTTATTCATGTCGCGTGAACAGCTGCCATATTTTCTAGGTTACGTTTAGCAAGATAATAAGATAACAAACCTTTTTTGAGGGCTTTTAGTTGGGTTCTATATTGAACGGCTCACTTGGTTTTGTATGCTTGCTTGTTTCAGGAGCAAATGATGCGTAAGAAGCAGGCGCAGCACCTGGATGCTCGCTACGTGACCATGGTGGAGAATGCCTACTACTACTGCAACCCTCCGCCCATGGAGAAGACTGTCAGGAAGAAGAGGCCCCCGCTGCAGGAGTATATCCGCAGACTGCTCTACAAGGACCTCTCCAAGGTCACCACGGAGAAGGTATGAAGATTATTACATTTGAGTCACTTAGCAGACGCTCGTATCCAGAGCAACTGACAGTTAGTGCATTCATCTTAAGATACAGTCAGCTCCAAAAGTATTGGGACAGTGACACGTTTGTTTGTTGTTTTGCCTCGGTACTCCAGCACTTTGCAGTTGAAATGATACTATGAGGTTAAAGTGCAGACTGTCAGCTTTAATTTGAAGGTATTTTGATCCATATCGGGTGAACCGTTTATGAAATGACATACATTTTTGTCCATAGTCCCCGCGTTTTAGGGGACCAAAGGTATTGGGTCAAATTCACTTATGTGTATTATAATAGTAAAATGTATTTGGTCACATATTCCTAGCACGCAATGACTATACAAACTTGTTGGATGCATCTGCTGTGTTTCAGATCATTTTGTGCCCAATAGAAATTAATGGTGCATAATGTATTGCGTCATTTTGGAGTCGCTTTTATTGTAAATAAGAGTAGAATGTGTTTCTACATTCTATATTAATGTGGATGCTACCTTGATGCTACGGATCATCCTGAATGAATCACTATGAATGAGAAAGTTAGACGCGCAAATGTGATAACCCCCAAGACATGCTAACCTCTGATGATTACAGTAACAGTGGAGGTTAGTATTTTTTTTTGGGGGGGGGGGGGGGTATCATATTTAGACCTCTGGAACTTTCACTGGAACGGTTGCGCCACCTTGTAGAGTCCATGCCTCGACAAATTGAGGCTGTTTTGAAGGCAAAAGGGGAGCAACTCAATATTAGAAAGGTTTTACTAATATTTTGTACACTCATGCTACACACACATCACAACTGCCGCGACCAGACTCTTATTATACAGCTCTATTTATACCGTTGCCCCCCACCCTCCCCGTCCCCAGTACACATGTAAATATTGAACTATAAATTGTGCCTTCCTGTATTATACTTATGTGTTATTCTATTCTACTGCCAATTATTCATTTTTTTCGTATTCTTGTTGCATTTTCAAGAAGGGACCTGCAAGTAACATTTAGTTGGACGGGTGTATACCATGTGTATCCCGTACATATACGACTAATTCAACTTGAAGTCAGTAAGGGGGGATAAAAGTCACGCGCAAGTGTTAGTTCACGAAAGGCTTTACATTTTATTTTTATGGTGCCTCATTTATACAGTCACTGGCTGATGCATATTCATCAAAACACTATAGAGAGATTTGAGGGGGGGAAAGGGTCTTGACCCCCCCCCCCGCCCGATCAGTCTGTAATTTATTTAACTTGCCAAAAAACTAAACCACAACAGAAGTATCAAACACCTGCCGATTATCATCTTTCCTCTCCCTTCTCGTTCTCCGCTTCCTTCTCTCCCTCTTCCTTGTCTCCTTCCTCTCCATCCCCTTCTCTCCTCCTTCCCCTACCCTAGGTGTTGAGGCAGATGCGTAAACTCCCCTGGCAGGACCCAGAGTCTAAAGGCTACCTGATCTGTTGCATGGTCAACATCTGGAACATCAAGTACAACAGCATTCACTGTGTGGCCAACCTGCTGGCCGGCCTTGTGGCCTACCAGGAGGACGTGGGCATCCACGTGGTGGATGGGGTCCTGGAGGACATCCGCCTGGGAATGGAGGTGAGCACCATGGGAGGGTGTGGGGAGGGCAAGGCAAGGCAAGCCCAGGGTGGTGAGCTGTTTCTGGGATTGGAGGTGAGGACCAGGGAGGAGGAGCTGGTTGGAGTCAGGCCCAAATTCAAGAGTTCATTCCTGGATGTAAGGGCTATGTGAAGAGCCCGAGCAGGAGAGATTGATGGTACTTTTTTTATGACTGGAATGAGTGATTGTTGAGGCTACGTGTTGTATACCGTGTGAACAGGCTGTCGAACTGCTTGTTTCTGGTTCAGATATGTGGTTTGCGTGACACACAGTAACAAATTGAGTGCTAAATCTGAGGTTCATGTGGGTGAAGTCTTCCCTGGGGCTTATTCATGGTGTTTCTGAGCACAGATGCACTCAACTTCAACACCTTTCTGCCATTCCACCTCACCTGCTTTTTCTCATCTCTCCCCCTCCTCTCCATGTCTATCCATCTCACCCGTTTTCTCCCCGATCTCACCCCCCATCATCGCTCCTTCTCCCCTCTCCTTTTCAGGTGAACCAGCCCAAGTTCAACCAGCGTCGGATCAGCAGTGCCAAGTTTCTGGGGGAGCTCTACAACTACCGCATGGTGGAGTCAGCGGTCATCTTCCGCACCCTCTTCTCCTTCATCTCGTTCGGCGTGAACCCGGACGGCAGCCCCAGCCCCCTGGACCCCCCCCGAGCACCTGTTCCGCATCCGCATGGTCTGCACCCTGCTTGACACCTGCGGACAGTACTTTGACCGCGGCTCCAGCAAGAGGAAGCTGGACTGCTTCCTCATCTACTTCCAGGTCAGTCGGTATGACTGTTTAACCTCCCCTTATTTCACTCCTCTCAGCCTCTCTCTCTCTCACCATGAATGGTTTTTGATACTGTTGTGACATAATGTCAAATACATGAATTCGTTACAAGACTGTCCCTAAATTGCGATGTGTTGTTGTCTGTCCTCCAGAGGTATATCTGGTGGAAGAAGAGTGTGGAGGTGTGGAGTGCGGAGCACCAGTTCCCCATCGACATTGACTACATGATCAGTGACACCCTGGAGCTGCTCCGGCCCAAGATGAAGCTCTGCATCTCCCTGGAAGACTCCACACGACACGTCACCGAGTTGGAGAGGGAGTTCCTCGTTAAACTGGGTAAGAGACGGAGAGAGAGCGATTGACAGACACACAGGAATGCATGCATAAGGGCACACACGCATGCACACACACACGCACACTACAACAAGGTTGTTAAAGATCATTGTCATACACAAGTCCCCCACATGTTTCTAGTGCGTGTGTGTGTGTGTGTGCCTGCAGGCCTCGGAAATATGTTGCTGTAGCAGCTAGCTCCTCAGGTTGGCCCACTCCTGCTCTCTGTCCTCCCTGCTGAGCAACATTCCCCCGTGTGTAGGAGGCTGCTTCAGCTCCTACCACTCTCTGTCTGTCAGACAGGTCTAATTCCCTCATAATAACACACATACCTGGCCCTCTCACACATATACCACAAACACACAGCAGTCAGACCTGCCTGCACTGTAGACTGCCACTTAAAGCGCACACTCTTAAGTCTGCACAAACAAAAACACATTTACTCAAGTAAGTGTTCACTTCAGGGTTATAGGGGAATATGAATAAATACCTGAGTGACATCCCAATGACACGATGTGTCAGTATATTGTCAAATACAACATAGCCCTATTGCGCCTGCTGTTCTAAAGTGGCACAATACTGAAAGTGTTTCTTTAGGTGAAACACAGTTGGTCAGCTATCTGATGGAGAGGAAAGTAAAGAGATGCACAGAGACAGAGAAACAATCCAGAGACCGACAGGATGTAGATCATGAAATACCCCGTGGGACACAGAGGAGGAAGAAGGAAGCATTCGCTTAGCGGGTGTAATGCGTTCTGAGTCACAGAACAAGTAGTCCGCTGTATTAACCCAGGCACAGAACATTGTTTCCAGGTTTCAAGGTGCTGACGTGGAATGCGAGAGAGAGCGCTTCTGAAAAACCCTGTGCGTGTCTGTCCGTCTGTACCGTGAGTGATTGATGAGGGTGATGTAAGCCACAGGCTGTACAGTGGCCTCATTGTTTCGCCATTCATCCTTTAACCAAGATAAGGCACTGAAGGCATTCCTCTGCCTCTGCCGAACCCTCCTTAACTAAGTTCTACTGCTTAGTAGCGTCTCTTAACTATACATCTATCTGCTCCTCTACTGCTTTCAGCTCATCAGGCTTCTGACGTTATATTCATGGTCTCCCCAAGCATCTGTTTTCTCTCGAAGTCTCTTGCTTCAAGACTTAGTCTTGCAACCTGACGCTGCGCCATTCGAATGAAGGTGTGTGTGTGTGTGTGTGTGTGTCCTGCAGGACTGGCCATGGATGGACAGAAGGACGGCCGGCCCTCCAGTGCCATGGGGAGTGAAGGCGAGGCTCTAGACGAGGATGACGAGGATGACGATGAAGAGGGAGGGGCGGACACAGAGGAACAGTCTGGCAATGAGAGCGAGATGAACGAGCTAGAGGAAGAAGTGATTCTGTCAATTTTTTATTCATCCATTCATTCATTGCATGTCTAAGACACAAGTCTCTCCTAATAGGTGGATACTAGATCTCTCACTCGTTCACTCATCTATCATTCATTCATTTGGCCCTCACCCCTATTTTTGTAGGGGAGGGGTCGCAAACTGAGGACAGAAGCCCAGTCCTAATCAAGATACTGTATAAGGAAGCGGGTCATCTTGTTGTGTTGCTAGATTGATATGTTGACTCAACTCTTATCATGCCCGACGTACAACATAGCTCTCCAGGTTTAGTGTTTTGTTTTTCTACCTTACAGAAGCTAGCACACAATCACCCCCATCTAAGAACCTGCTGTGTGTTCCAGGAAGGGTCTGAGAATGAGGAAGAGGAGCGGGAGGAAGAGGAGGAGGAGAACACTGACTATCTGACCGACTCCAACAAGGAGAACGAGACGGACGAGGAGAACAATGTAAGAAGATGGCAAGGAGAGGGAGAAAGGGAGAGAGGTTATTGTGTTGCTGACAGTCTTGTCCTGTAGGAGGTGACCATCCGTGGTGGCGGTCTGAAGCATGTGGCATGTGCTGAGGATGAGGACTTCATCCAGGCTCTGGACAAGATGATGCTGGAGAACCTGCAGGTACAGTATCTCTCCTATTCTCTCTAATCTGTGTGCCACAGTCACTATGTCCGTAGTACTGTACTACTTTTGTTAAATAAACGGGTATTAACAGGAGTTAATGTGTGTGTGTGTGTGTGTGTGCTGCGTGTGTAGCAGCGGAGCGGGGAGGCGGTGAAGGTGCACCAGTTGGACGTGGCCATCCCCCTGCAGCTGAAGAGCCAGCTGAAGAAAGGCCCTGGAGGACCCGTCTGCTCTGGAGAGGGAGACGGAGGCATCTCAGACACCATGCAGTTTGTCATGCTCACGCGCAAGGGCAACAAACAGCAGGTACACACACGCACACATACTAACTTGTTGAAGTCTCCTTCGCTGTTAGTTCAGTCAGATCCCTCCACAGAATCAGCACTGTCAGACAGACCCAGTGATAATATTGACGCTGAGTGTGTGTGTGTGTGTGTGTGTGTGTGTGTGTGTGTGTGTGTGTGTGTGTGTGTGTGTGTGTGTGTGTGTGTGTGTGTGTGTGTATTTAGGCCCAGTCCGCTGGTGGAATGAATGGTGGTGGGGTAGAGACGACAAGCTCTTTTACTGTTGTAGGTTCAGAGTGTGTGCACATTCTCTGTCCAGAAAAATCAAGACGTTAAAGTAAACCTCTCTAAACTCAGTCCACTACACTTCCAGCAACTGCTTTTACCGGATAACAAACCTTATGTAAACATTATGTTTTTACCAAATAACAGTACCGGCTATAGACGTTTTTTGTTGATGTAAAATGAAGCTATATAAATTGCTTAATGCATTATAGATGACGTGTCTCTCCATACACCCCCATGCTAAACACACTATCCTCTCCTGTAGTGCGTTTCCTGAGGTGAGGATAAAGCGGTTCAGTGTGTGTTAGTAAGCGTCACAGCTATCTGGACCCCTCCCTGTCAGACACATTCACTGCATTCCTCTGTCAGCTCCACACCATGGGAGTGGCCCTCCCTCACTTTCTCTGCTGCCTGGACCTCCGTCCGGGAAACACATTTGAGTTTTAGCACAGCCAGAGAAAAAACATCACGGGGCATGTTGTAAAAGTTTGAATAGTGAGCCAGGAGAGCATGTTTCTGCAGTGTGAATACTGAACACTTGTCCCATTGTCTGCCGACAGCATGAGATGTAACTCTTGCTCCTTCTCAATGCTTAATGTGCCTGTTTCAGATCTCCTAACTGGAGTTAAAGTTCTTGAATGCGTCTCAGTTTTGTCTCTCTCGTTTTCCAGTTTAAGATCCTGAACGTGCCTTTATCCTCCCACCTGGCTGCCAACCACTTCAACCAGCAGCAGGCAGAGCAGGAGGAGAGGATGAGGATGAAGAAGCTCACTCTGGACATCAACGAGAGACAGGAGCAAGAAGACTACCAAGGTATTAAATAGGGTGTCTACTCACTCTGCCTCGAGTGGGTGAAAACTCACTTCGGTGATAAAATGTCACTTCCTTATGTTATAAAATACATTTTTACCAAGGCAAATATGATTATTCATGTTCTGAGTCATTCGGTGTGGTCTTTATCTAACATATCATTAACTTTATATCCAAAATGTTGGATTTCATAACCTAATACAGCCGATAAAAAAACAAACAGTCACCACTAGCCGGCCTCCGCCCAGTACCCTGCCCTGAACCTTAGTCACTGTTACTAGCCGGCTACCACCCGGTACTCTACCCTGCACCTTAGAGACTGCTGCTCTATGTACATAGTCATTGAACACGGGTCACTTTAATAATGTTTGCATACTGTTTTACCCACTTCATATGTACAGTGCATTCGGAAAGTGTTCAGACCCCTTTACTTTTTAAAAATGTTGTTACGTTACTGCCTTATTCTAAAATTAATGAGGGAAAAAACGATTTAATCCATCTACACACAGTACCCCATAATGACAAAGCAAAAAATATATACCACATTTACATAAGTATTCAGACCCTTTACTCAGCACTTTGTTGAAGCACCTTTGGCAGCAATTACAGCCTCGAGTCCTCTTGGGTATGACGCTACAATATTGGCACACCTCTATTTGGGGAGTTTCTACCATTCTCTGCAGATGCTCTCAAGCTCTGTCAGTCGCTGTACAGCTATTTTCAGGTCTCTCCAGAGATGTTCGATCAGGTTCAAGTCTGGGCTTTGGCTGGGCCACTCAAGGAAATTCAGAGTCTAGTCCCGAAGCCACTCCTGCGTTGTCTTGGCTGTGTGCTTAGGGTCGTTTGTCCTGTTGGAAGGTGAACCTTTGCCCCAGTCTGAGGTCCTGAGCAGTCTGGAGCAGGTTTTCACCAAGGATCTCTCTGTACTTTGCTCTGTTCTGCTTTCCCTCGATCCTGACTAGTCTCCCTGTCCCTGGCGCTGAAAAATATCCCCACAGCATGATGCTGCCACCATCATGCTTCACCGTAGGGATGGTGCCAGGTTTCCTCCAGACTTGGCATTCAGGCCAAAGAGTTCAATCTTGGTTTCATCAGACCAGAGAGTCATGCTTCTCATGGTCTGAGAATTTTTAGGTGCCTTTTGGGAAACTCTAAGCGGGCTGTCATGTGCCATTTACTTAGGAGTGGCTTCCGTCTGGCCACTCTACCATAAAGTCCAGATTGGTGGAGTGCTGCAAAAATGGTTCTCTTCTGGAAGGTTCTCCCATCTCCACAAAGGAACTCTTTGTCACCTCCCTGACCAAGGCCATTCTCCCCAGATTGCTCAGTTTGGCCGGGCGGCAAGCTCTAGGAAGAGTCTTGGTGGTCACAAACTTCTTCCATTTAAGAATGATATAGTCCACTGTGTTCTTGGGGACCTTCAAGGCTGTACCTATCCCCAGATCAGTGCGTTGACACAATCCTGTCTCGGAGCTCTACGGACAATTCCTTTGACCTCATGGCTTGGTTTTTGCTTTGCCATGCACTGTCAACTGTGGAACCTTATATAGACAGGTGTGTGCCTTTACAAACCCAATTGAGATGGTTTGGGATGAGTTAGGAAAAGCAGCCAACAAGTGCTCAGCATATGTGGTAACTCCTTCAAGACTGTTGGAAAAGCATTCCAGGTAGCTGGTTGAAAGAATGCCAAGAGTGTGCAAAGCTGTCATCAAGGTAATGGGTGGCTACTTTGAAGAATCGAAAATATATTTAGATTTGTTTAACACTTTTTTGGTTACTACATGATTCCATATGTGTTATTTCATATTTCATACAATGTAGAAAATAGTAAGAATAAAGAAAAACCCTGGAATGAGAAGGTGTGTCCAAACTTTTGACTGGTACTGTATGTGTGTGTATGTATATATATATATATATATATTCTGACATTGCTCGTTCTGATATTTCTTAATTTCTTAATTTTTTTACTGTATGCATTATGTGTGTTACTGCACTGTTGGAGCTAGAAATACAAGCATTTCGCTGCACCTGCAATACAAATCTGTGTACGTGACCAATAAACGTCGATTTGATTTGAGTAAGCACCGTGCTCTGTTGAAATAGCGACGCAGGTTTCTTGTAGCATCTTTTGAAGAGTTGACATTTTGTGGCTGTCGTCTTTAAAGTTGTTTCTGCAGGTCGCAGAAAAGCTAAATTAGCATGACACGAGCTGAATTAAATGTAAAAGGCTTTGAAAATAATGAACTTGGTATACGCTCAGTGCTCCGTTGACATTTCACAGAGATATGCTTGTTCTTGTGTGAAATCTTCTAACTGAAAAAGCGTATAATATGAAAATACTATGTGTCATGTCTCAAAACCGATATCCATCTTACCTCTATTGTTTTATGTACTGCCGATTCAAAGAAAGATGACGAGTTCAATGGGAAAGTGAGCCTGTCAGGGAGCAGTAGCCTTAATTCTTGCAGAGAATCCTCCTAGCTGACGCAATGCAATTGTCCTGACTGTTGCCTACTTTTCTTCTCGCGCCTCCATTGATTTAGTTCTGGCCATCCTACAAGAGTTTAAAACTCCCAATAGGTTTTGTAACGGATTATGATAGACATGAGGTTTGGAAGAGACATGAGGTTTGGAAGAGACATGAGGTTTGGAAGAGACATGAGGTTTTCTTAGAGGAGTTACACATTACTTTACTCGTTTGTCAAAAGATGCATTTTTGATTGGACACCCTTTTATTATACAGTACTGATAAGAAGAGGGACAGATGGAGAATGGGGCATTGGGAAAAGAAATGGGGAGTGTTTTTGAGAGATGACAAGAGAAAGCAGCAGGAGTACGACCAAAATTCAACATGCCTACACGTTGTTGGTTTGTGTAGCGTTGTTTTAACCTTGTTGGTTTGTGTTGCATTTGTTTCCGTAGCATTGTCTTAAACTCGCTTGGTTTGTGTAGCATTGTGTTTACCTTCTTGGTTTTTGCTATGTAGAAATGATGGCGTCTCTGGCCCAGCGGCCCGCTCCTGCCAACACCAACCGGGAGCGGCGCCCGCGCTACCAACACCCCAAAGGGGCACCCAACGCCGACCTCATCTTCAAGACCGGAGGAAGGTGAGACTCGCTCCTCAACTTACCTACCCACTACACACACACACACACACCACCAGGGCCTGGAATCAACAGCAGACCACCAGCCAAATACTGGTAGAAAGTCTGAGTGACTGGTGAACTTTCTTTAATGCAGCAGTCACAGTGGCTGGGACAGTGGTGGAATGAAAAGTTTGTTTTGTGTCCTTAATCACCACCACACCTAAATACAATCACACACAGCCTGTATACACTGCGGGGGGAATAGGGTTGGCATTAGAATGGGATCCTGTCGAAGGACGTGGTGCTAGTCAACTCACTGACTCTCCCTCCTTGTTCTCAGCACTTGAACAGAAAGCAGGAAACAAAGCAGGAGAGAAATGAAAGGCACGAAAAGTGTGACAGGCAAGAGAAACACAAGAGAAACAACAGATATGAGGGCCAGGAGGCTAGGGCCAGCCAGCTCAGTCGGACACGCTACTGACAGACTGCATTCTGCACTCAGGCCCTGCTTATGTTAAAAACGGAAAGGGTTAATGTCTCCCAACTGTCAAAAAAATATTTTGTTTTGAGTATTCTGATCAGATACAGACTTGTCCCCCTTTATTTTTGCATAGTGAAAGAAAATATATCTGTTCTGCTTTGCAGGCACTAAAGTGCATTTTCATATTATTTTTCCTTAAAGTTGTAAAGATTCCTTTTTATTTTTGGAAATAAAGATTGCCCGAACTTTCTATTGTCATCAGAACAGAAATAGCTTGTGGTTCTTTGTCCTTTCCTCATATTTGTCTTGGAAAAGTGACAAAATAATTCAGAAAGGAGATATTTAGATCCACGTCAACATAACGCATCATATTCATGCCTAACATACATTTGACAGATGCTTACATGATACTGATGGCAAAGTACACAATTATGTTTTTGATGAATTAACAAAACTTTATTTTGGATTGTCACTCACAATTACATTTTCTCACGAACAGACGCTAGACCATTGCAACCTATGGATGGAAGGAGATGCAGTAATGATGGTACTGAAGGAGTGAATGGGAACAGATATTGGGGCAGGAGGTTGAGGGGAAGGATGGGTGGGGGAAAGGAGGTGGATCTTGGATGGATGTTTTGGGGATTTGAGGATGGGATAAATACTCCAGTGAGTGTTCTGGAGACAGCTACTACAGTAAAGCCCTGCTCTGTCCCCTAGGAGATGCTGATTGGAGTCTGGCCGAGGGAGCAAGCAAATGAGAGAGCAAGACAGGGCGAGCGGACCATCGGTCTCGCCTGAGCAGGGAGTGAGTCCGCCAGCCGCCCACTGACGCAAGCGCAGACCCCCACACCTAACCCCGCCGCCGGAGGAAGAGAAGGAGAAAGGGCATCAACGAGGGGGAAGAGGGGGCACCCCCTTCAGCCAGCTAAGGCATTCCAGAGAACACCCCTTCCTTTCTGTGCGTCGCCCGGGACGACACCAGCACAGCAGCACAAACACCCACCCCGCCTGAACAAAAGAACGAATCAAAAGATGAATGAAAGAACGATCGACCAGCTGTCGGACGTATGTACGGGCAGACATGGACGAAGACAAACAGACGCACGGACAGCTGGGCTGCAGGACAAGGGACTACAGTCGTCTTCTCTTCGCTCCCGTGCAGGATGAGGATATGGTGTACAAGGGCTCACAAGAGGAGGACAATGGACAGAATGTGTCAAAGCAAAGGGGACGGGTGAGGGTGTAACATCTTTGGAGATGAACTGTGCTTCTCTTACTGGGAACAGATCTGTTGTTCAGTCTTTTTTTTCTCTTTATCTAGCTAAATCACACACTGTTCAAAGGCAGCTTGATGGAGGAGGAGGACGAGAGGGAGCACAGATGGGGTCACCACTACTAAATGACTCGATAAACAAGGGAACAAGGAGGACAGGATGATGTACAGAAAGGCGTGGTTGCTTGTGTGAGCAAGGGTTACAGATGTAGGATCTTCATTTGAGTCAGTTTGCTACAGCAGGACAATAATCCTGCAGCAACAGGAAATATGAATTATTATGATTAACAGACTTTTTGGTTGATACATTTTTGTAAAGTTGAAATTAAAATCTTCAGAAGCCTTTTTAAACCTCATGAACTACACGTTTTAAAATGTCCTGCATTGCAGGAAAGTAAGTTGTCCTGCAACAGGGTGATCAAATTAAGATCCTACATCTGTACCATAGAGATGGTTTGCTCCTCCTAACCCTGTTGGAAGTGGAACACCTTGTCACTGTGACGACCCTGACCCTGAGGCTGTTACAAGACCAGGGTTGACTGACCAGCGTTTCATCATCAGAAATAAAAAATATAAGTGATGAATATAATACATATTCTTTATTTTTTCAGCATTTTTGCTTTCTAGATGTTTCCTTTATTTTCATGAAAAATCTATACTTTTTTGGGGTGATATACAGTTTGTTGAGTTGGAATTTGTCTGCTGTATTGTAGTTTTTGACAAATGGATAAGATACGTATCTGTCCTCTTGCCTCCTGAGTCATACTCAGTGATGATCATTTCTGTTTGATTATTTCTGTCTGTTGAATATATAGATAGATAATCTGTACTGTACTGCATGGGCTTTTCTGCACCAGCTCTGTAAGCTGATTTCTGCCTGTGTTTCAGTAAAAGTGTCAGTTTGTGACTCACTCCTCTGGCTTGACTTCTTTACTGCGTCCATGATCTGTGTCCCACCCAGGGTTGGGTAGGTTACTTTCTAAGTACAGTTACTGGTCACCTGTCCAAAATTGTTATCAGTAATGTAACTTTTGGATTACCCAAACTCAGTAACGTAATCTGATTACATTTAGTTACTTGTAGATTTCTTACCCCTTAAGAGGCCTTAGAAGAATACAAAAATGTATGTTACCAATTGAACCAAATTTATTGCAGGATAAATAAATGTTGAAGTTTACATAGGTGACCATATATGGATGTTACATTTTACTTTATGAGTTGGTTATGTAGGCTTCTTCTAACCCATCGCTTTCTACTACATATAAAACAATTAAATGATATATTTACATTAAAAAAACAGTCTATCAGAATTCCAGTCAGTCCAATAGATGTTATACCCGTTAATCTTCAAGAATAGAAGTATAGATTAGCCAAATGATTTTACCTGAGCATAACCCCAAAACGAAAGACTTATTAGCCAGCCCAATGTTGTTTATTTTGTTGTCACGGAGGACTGATTCGAGCTGAAAATAAACAATGCGCTCATGGAATGGCATGCTTTGAGCACTACAGAAAAGTGCTATATGCTGCATTTGCTATAGGCCTATTGGTTAACTTTTTTTGTGACACTTTGATATCTTGATAATATGCAGCTGTTTAAAGGGCAAATCCACAGATGAAACTGTCTTCTCAAAAGAGTTGCAAAGAAAAAGCCATATCTCAGACTGGTCAATAAAAATAAAAGATTAAGATGTGCAAAGGACACAGACACTGGACAGAGGAACTCTGCCTAGAATGCCAGCATCCCAGAGTCACCTCTTCACTGTTGATGTTGAGACTGGTGTTTTGTGGGTACTATTTAAAATGAAGCTGCCAGTTGAGGACTTGTGAGGCGTCTGTTTCTCAAACTAGACACTCTAAAGTACTTGACCTCCTGCTCAGTTGTGCACCGCGGCCTCCAAAGCCTCTTTCTATTCTGGTTAGAGCCAGTTTAGTTGTTCTGTGAAGGGACAAGTACACGGCGGCAGGGTAGCCTAGTGGTGAGAGTGTTGGACTAGTAACCGAAAGGTTGCAAGTTCAAATCCCCAAGCTGACAAGGTACAAATCTGTCGTTCTGCCCCTGAACAGGCAGTCAACTCACTGTTCTTAGGACGTCATTGAAAATAAGAATTTGTTCTTAACTGATTTGCCTAGTTAAACAAAGGTAAAATACATTTTAAAAACAGTGTTGTAAGAGATCTTCAATTTCTCGCATGGAATAGCCTTCATTTCTCAAAACAAAAATAGACTGACGAGTTTCAGAAGAAAGATCTTTGTTTCTGGCCATTTTGAGCCTGTAATCGAACCCACAAATTCTGATGCTCCAGATACTCAACTAGTCTAAAGAAGGCCAGTTTTATTGCTACTTTAATCAGAACAGCTTTTAGCCGTGCTAAGATAATTACAGAAGTGTTTTCTAATTATCTATTAGCCTTTTTAAAATTATAAACTTGGATTAGCTAACACAACGTGCCATTGGAACACAGGAGTGATGGTTGCTGATAATGGGCCTCTGTACGCCTATGTAGATATTCCACAAACAATCTGCCGTTTCCAGCTACAATAGTCATTTACAACATTAATAATGTCTACACTATTATTTCTGATCAATTTGATGTTATTTTAATGGACAAAAAATATGCTGTTCTTTAAAAAACAAGGACATTTTGAAGTGACCCCAAACTTTTGAACGGTAGTGTATAAATACAGTTGAAGTCGGAAGTTTACATACACTTAGGTTGGAATCATTTAAAACTCGATTTTCAACTACTCCACAAATGTCTTGTTAACAAACTATAGTTTTGGCAAGTCGGTTAGGACATCTACTTTGTGCATGACACAAGTCATTTTTCCAACAATTGTTTACAGACAGATTATTTCACTTATAATTCAATGTATCACAATTCCAGTGGGTCAGAAGTTTACATACACTAAGTTGACTGTGCCTTTCAACAGCTTGAAAATTATGTAATGGCTTTAGAACCTTCTGATAGGCAAATTGACATCATTTGAGTCAATTGGAGGTGTACCTGTGGATGTATTTCAAGGCCTACCTTCAAACTCAGTGCCTCTGCTTGACATCATGGGAAAATCAAAATAAATCAGCCAAGACCTTAGAAAAAAAGATTGTAGACCTCTACAAGTCTGGTTCATCCTTGGGAGCAATTTCCAAACACCTGGAGGTACCACGTTCATCTGTACAAACAATAGTACGCAAGTATAAACACCATTGGACCACGCAGCCATCATACCGCTCAGGAAGGAGATGCGTTTTGTCTCCTGGAGATGAACGTACTTTGGTGTGAAAAATGCAAATCAATCCCAGAACAACAGCAAAGGACCTTGTGAAGATGCTGGAGGAAACAGGTACAAAAGTATCTATATCCACAGTAAAACGAGTCCGATATCGACATAACCTGAAAGGCCGCTCAGCGAGGAAGAAGCCACGGCTCCAAATTAAAAAGCCAGACTACGGTTTGCAACTGCACATGGGGACAAAGATCGTACTTTTTGCAGAAATGTCCTCTGGTCTGATGAAACAAAAATATAACTGTTTGGCCATAAAGACTATCGCTATGTTTGGAGGAAAATGGGGGAGGCTTGCAAGCAAAAGAACAGCGTCCCAACTGTGAAGCACGGGGATGGCAGCATCATGTTGTGGGGGTGCTTTGCTGCAGGAGGGACTGGTGCACTTCACAAAATAGATGCCATCATGAGGAATGGAAATTATGTGGATATATTGAAGCAACATCTCAAGACATCAGTCAGGAAGCTTGGTCACAAATGGATCTTCCAAATGGACAATGACCCCAAGCTTACTTCCAAAGTTGTGGCAAAATGGCTTAAGGACAACAAAGTCAAGGTATTGGAGTGGTCATCACAAAGCCCTGACCTCAATCCTATAGAAAAATTGTGGGCAGAACTGAAAAAGTGTGTACGAGCAAGAAGGCCTACAAACCTGACTCAGTTACACCAGCTCTGTCAGGAGGAATGGGCAAAAAAATCACCCAACTTATTGTGGGAAGCTTGTGGAAGGCTACCCAAAACATTTGACCCAAGTTAAACAATTTAAAGGCAATGCTACCAAATTCTAATTGAGTGTATGTAAACTTCTTATACACTGAAAATGTGATGAAAGAAATAATAGCTGAAATAAATCACTCTCTACTATTATTCTGACATTTCACATTCTTACAATAAAGTGGTGAACCTAACTGACCTAGAACAGAATTTTTACTAGGATTAAATGTCAGAAATTGTGTAAACTTCCGACTTCAACTGTATATGTGCTCAATGCTGATTGGAATGTCATTGGGAAAACATAGAAGTGTCAGATAATGTTTTGCAAATCCTCTCTGAATTTAAAAGTAATCCTCGAAGTAAGCATTTGTTTTTCAAAAAGTATCTGTAATCTCATTCCAATATTTTTGCGGTAACGTACTGGATTACAGTTACCGTTTTTTTGTAGTCCCACTTATATGGCTTGGAGCCTTTGCTCCTCCATTGATGTACCTTTGTGTGTATTAGAGGGAGTGCAAGACTATATTAGTGCATCTGTGTGTAAGAGAAAGAGGTTGTATGACAGAGGGAGTGTGTGTCTTTGTTAGAGGGCACTCTTAGAGGGTTTTACAATTACAGACCCTAAACATGCTTATTTCCTCACTTTCTGCCTGAGTACCTCCCCTCAACACACACACACACACACATTACCAAACCACAGCTTTAGTTGCCCTCGCTCACACTCCCAAAGAAGCCAATGCCCCAGATCTTCTTGGTCACACACACTAAGATACACACTTAGACCAATGCCCCACAGAGGGAAAGAAGGTTCTCTGTTGGGGCTGGGAAAAGTGGTCTGACTGCAGTGTAGACAGCATACCCATGTGAAACTGGGAGCTGCCGTCCACCTATCAGAGAGAGGACACAGTGGGCTACAGCGCTCCAGGAAATATTCTGTATGTAAGAGAAAGTATCTCAATAGTCTTCCAATTTTCAGATCTGAAAAAGGGAAAGCTTAAAACAATATCGAGGAAGATTTATGGGAATTTGACTCTCCAATTATTTCATCGTAGCGGCAGAAAGGAGACACGGAACTTTGGAATCATGACCTTCATGGCTGGACAGTCAAAAGGGTAATAGAATGATGAGTTAATGCATGCATGGAAATCGTGTCCGTTTACTGTTCAATTAAAACCACGGTGAATTATTTCCCAGGGAAAGTCAATCATTATAAACCAAATACTGAGATTCTACTCATCCATAACATTCCATAGTAAATGTCCTGCGAAGAATAACAAACTCTGGATGGGAAAGGTCATGTATATTACTCTCTTTATTAAGTGACACAGATGTACATTAAACGTTGTGTACAATATGACAATGAGCAACAAATATGAAGGCGCTGTTGTACCATACCAGCAACTTATGTTGACAATTTGTAAATGTTCATTGAATGTCAAATAAAGATGTTGTCCGTGAGGCTTTTTTGTTTCTCGCTCTGGGTCTGCAAACTACAGGTATATTTCCCCCAGTGTGTGTTTGTGTGTATTAGATACTTCAAGAGTTACTGTAGATTTACTACAAAACCGGAGTCAAGATATTAATAGTTAAATACGTTTCACTCACACAACCACAATAATGTGTGCATGGTGTAACACAGGATCCTTCATGAGTTACTGTAGATGAACTACAAAACCGGAGTCTGACTTTTTTCATCAAATAAAACTTTAAAATGGACAAACATGTTTCACACAGACACACCCGAGCACACACACACACACACACGCGCACACACGCACACACACACGCACACACACGCGCACACACACACACACACGCGCACACACACACACACACACGCACACACACACGCACACACACACGCACACACACAGGGTTATGTACCAATATAGCTGCAGTCCAGAGAGAAACAAGAGGCATCAGTTATGATGACAGTTCAATTACATATTACAAATGCAAGTGCAGCATACATGAACAAAAGAAAATGGTCCTTGTGAGTATTTCTGGATTCTGTGGCTTCGGTGTTTGTGTTTTGGGCATTACAAGCCCTTGCCAGTCCTCACTAAGTACATTTCTCCACCCTCAAAGTAGTAAAAGTCTACTTTTCAAACCACATTCAGTGGTTTTGTGTGGGAGGCACGTCCATGGAGTAAAAAATACCCTTTAGCCAGCGGTGTAGTGACATATCACTCCTTTCCTAAAAACTCAAGCCTGGGTTCTTTTCTGTGACTTACAGTCACAAAAATGTTATATGAGGAGATAAACACGTGGGGTCACTTCAGAACTTCCAATAATGTTATATCCTTAGAGCTGAGCATATGAGGTAAATGAATGTAAACTATTTTAATTGCTGCTTAGTTTGCTTGCTATGTCAATCAATCGTTACGTTTATAAGCTTTGCTCTTACCAGAGGGAATGTAGCCCCTTCCGAGTGACCTGTCTTCAACATACCATAAGGCAGCAGTGGGAATCAATGGGTGCATAAATACCTATATAGTAAAATATAATCAATATGCATGAGTAGGATGGTTACCGTCCTCACAGGGAATATAGGTACATTCTAATAGATCAGTGAGTGAAGCTAATTCAACCTTATTCTACCAGGAAATAAGCCATGTCCTTGTTCATGCTCATAAGAACTGTATGGTGAGATATATCACACTCATAATAACCCCCCTGGACAACAACAATGCTCATATCGGTTAACAAAATAACCTGCTGTGAGGCTCTTCAGTTCTCAGGTGACTTCAATGTCAGTTTATAATGATTCAAGTTCACTTTATCAGTACCAGCAGTACCAGCCTCAAACCGATCAGTAATCAATATAGTGTCATACAAAGTAAATGTAGTTTTTTTTGGGGGGGGGGGGGATATCAATCCATCTTTGGAGAGTGAGAGTATGAAAGGATTCTCACTGGTAGCTGAGTATGTGACATCAGAGGGAGGTGAAGGGAGTAAAACGTCTGTCTCTGCCAAATGTGCCAATGCCAAAGACATTCAGCTGTCTGCGTTCCCCTTTGCACAGGTCTGTTTTTTGTCTGTTTTGGCCCAGAGAAAAAAAAATAGGAGGTACATGTCGACTGTGATGTAGCGGAAAAACCATGTCTTGGTTCAGAGGCAATGTAAAACACTGAGTAGGATTACAGTTAAATAGAGCACAATAAAGAGACGGAGCTTTGATGCATACAACAGCTCCGTGGGAGTGTGGGAGTTGTTGGGTGAATGTATTTGTGGGTATGAGTGCATGTGCACGCATGTGTTTGACGAGTGCGTGTGTACACACGTGCGCGCGTGTGTATTTGAAGAAAGGAAAAAACGTACGCGTGCTCATTTGTCAACTAGGCCATGTGACGCGTCGGACTCGTTTGACAGCATTCATTGGCTCAGAACCTGGTGTGCCGGGTTTCAACCAGGAACCTGTTTCATTCCACAGTAATGTAGGTATCCTCTCCTGCCACACCTCACATCCTTTCAGAAGAAAAACGTCGGAGGCATTAGTTGCGCCTGTCCACCTGGAATCTGAGTGGAGGTTATGCAGAGGAGACAATGAAAGAAGGAAGACAGAGGTGGCGATCCCAGAGTTAGAAAGTGTCTTTCAGCAGTCCCAGTTTCCGCAGCGCATCCCTGCGCGACTCATCCGACGCTCCCCGTCCGGAGAACTGCACAGTGATCCCTTGGGAGCGGAAGGACGGCTTGGAGACGGCGGACTTCGGCCTGGGCTCCGGGGGAGACGCCACCACCCTGTTGGAGCTAGGGGGAGTGCTGTAGCAGAAAGGTCTGGGGGCTTGAGAAGGCACTGGGGATGAAGCTTTGCTGGGGGACCTCACTTTTGTGTGAGTTTGTGTGAGGATGTCAGGGGTGGTAATGGGGGAGGGGGTGGTGTGGGATGGGGTGACCATTCTGGTCTTCCCCCCGTAGCTGTTGACCTCGTAGGGCATGGTTTCTACTTTGGTTGTGATGGAGGTGGAGGTTGGTGGAGGCATCCTTTTGGCTGGGGTGGAGTTGAAAGCTGGGGGAGGCATCACTCTGGCTGGGGTGGGGGTGGAGACAGGGGGAGGCATCACTTTGGCTGGGGTGAAGTTGGAGGCTGGGGTAGGCATCACTCTGGCGGAGGTGGATGCTGGGGGAGGTATGGCCCTGCTCTGGATGTCTGGTTGTGGTGGATCAGGCCTGGTTGTGGTAACAGGAGCAGGTTTCATTACCTTAGTCTTACCCCGTAAGGGTTGAAGTCACTGTGAGAGGTCACTGGGTGGGCCTTACTGCCATGGCTGCTGGTGGAGGGAGCAGCAGCAGCAGCAGCCTTAGAGGGGTTCACCACGATGGTCTTCCCGCCATAGCTGTTAAAGTCCTTGGACGAGACTTCGGGCGGGGGAGAAGCAGGCATGTTGTCATGGATACTGGCGTGAGAGCTGTTGGTGTTGACTGTTACTGGTGGCAAGGGGCTTGCCTGTCTGGCCACGCCTGGTTTACTCATGGGTGTCAGTGTAGGAACGGGTGTAGGGGTGGCAACCGGAATCGGGGCAGCAGCGGGTTTGGCGTTTGTGCTGCTCTTGGGGGTGATTGTAAGAGAGAAATCCCCTGACGGGGAGCGGTTTCGGCTCAAGCCCAGTTTGGACAGTGCCTCCATCCGGGACTTATTTGGAGTGGGATCCCTGAAAGACACACTGCGGGTGGGAAGTTTTACCTGGACCTTCTGCAGCCCATGGAGTTTCTCTGCCTCCACAGGGTGGGACGTCCCTGATAGGTTAGCCAGCATCTGAGACTTCCTGTCCTGGAGGTTCACACTGGCAAGCAAATCGCTGTGGTGCTGGTTGCTGCCCATTATCATGTTGATGTTGACGGGGTAATGGTTGGGCTTGGCTGAGGTGGTCGGACCCTGTTTGATTGGATAATCTGGGGAGGTGGGTGGTCTCTCTATGTTCTCCAAATCAAGGTTCCTACGGTGGTTGGACAGGAGGGAGGAGGAGAGGATGTTGGTGTTCCCCCCGCTCCCCTGGTTCTCGGCGATCTTCTGGGCGATGACGACGGGGGTGGGGACGGAGCCTACAGGCTGGTACAGGGCTTGGCCATAGGGGGCATTGTCTTTTCCAGGAAGGGGCAGGTTGCACTCTGTAGGGAAGTTTTCCATCACCTCGCGCCTCAGTTTGTTATCAAAATGCCTCTCAGGGTTGTTCATCACCATATTCTGGGTGAAATCTGCAAAAAGAAAGTTTGAGAAGTAAACTCATCAGTTCTCGACACGTTCTGTATCTTCAAAAGACAAGGTCAATGGCAAGTCTATATCTTCAAAAAACCATTGGGTGAATGGCAAGTCTGAATCATTGTTCTTGTTCTTGTACACACGCTGCAAATGTCAATGCGGAGTAATCCGTCATTCTGATGACAGTGATAAAGTCTGATCTCATTTGACTGTAGTAATTCTAATGATCAAAAGGGACTGGTAATCATAATCAAATGTAAACAGTACTGTTCAGGGTGGAGCAAGTAGTGGACTGTGCTGTACCTGGCATGGAGGACTTGAACGGTGCCTGTATGGGGTGGACTAGATCAGGCTGTGCTGGGCGAACCAGGTCTATGATGTCCTGGTCCTTGGTGCTGGTGGGTCTGTCCATGGCTGAGCGGGGTGGTACGGTGCTGGGGGCAGATGCCAGGATGGGGGGTCCTGGTCCATCAAGCTCATCTACTACTGGGGCAGTCAGAAGGGAGTCAATGGTCTCCTCAAAGAACAGGATACAATCCTGCTCCTCCTGGCTTAAGAACTGAAGCGCGTTATCCTCCTGTAGGGGGTGACACAGAGCACAGGGCAACACAACACACACGAGTCACTTGGATGGAACCGGCTACAGGGACACACTAGTAGATCATCAAAAACGTAGGTTAAAGGTGCTCTTTGGTTAAGGGGTAATTGGTCATACATGAGTTACTGTTATACAATAATGTATGTCACAGTAATGTATCTCCTATAACATCCCAGGTCTAGTGTATGGAATATACTTCATGTTGCCCAAAAGAGTTATGTAAAGGATGTAAACAAACATAGATCCTGTTGGTTTAGCCTTTCTCCTCCTACTTGAAAGGACCACACCAAATGTTGATCTGCCGTTTGTCTGGCGTTCGTTCGGTGCGCCATGTATTAGAGACCACCCGCTGGTGGACAGCTGACTGCCAACATTTTTGCACAATTCTTAACTGAGAGACCCTGTGTCCCAATCCATCAAGCTGCCTGCCATCTCTCGTATGTTTATGTATGTGTATGAGCGACGGTGAGAACACAGGGCTGCTTGTTCGTGCTCTCCCACCTCCCAACCTTCTAAATCCCCCCAACCCAGCTCAGAGCCCTGGAGGGAGGAGCCTACATCCTCTAGCCCCTCCTACAGGGAGACCTCACTGCCTACATGTTACATCACTACCTGTCCCTCTGTACAGAGCACATGCAGCCACAGAACAACAGGCATAGGGTATCCAATGATAGGGCTGCTTTGACAGCTGCTGGATGACACTGACTATAGCTTTTCCACTGCTCTCTGGGTTCTGTTTCACTCAAGATAATGCGCTGAATCAAAGGGCAACCTGGTTAGATTGTTTAAAATGAACCTTTAATGGGTTTAGGAAAAAGGCATTAGGTCTACAGAATGAACAATCCAGCTAGAGACTAGCTATATATACTGTAGATCCCCCATAAAACAATGTGTCATCTAAATACACACATGTAGGGAGTAGACACACAAACCCAGGAAAGCACACACAGACACAAATACCTGGCTGACCATGGCCCATTTTTTATTGCAACAAGAAAGTAAAAAACAGATGCACCCATACACCTTTCATTGACAATTACCACCACTGTCAATCAGTGACAAACAAACTATTTTTGTTTGCCGTTTCAGGTTACGACCCTGTGCCTGTGATTACTAGGGTAACAGGTTGCCACTGCAGCAGAATGCCATCTCGTTGCTAGGCATCACTGTAGGGATGGAGAGATCAACCTTTACCAGAGGTAAATATTTACCACAACACAGACCTGTTCTATTCAGCCACACATACACACACCAACCATACACACACATGTATGCACGCACCCATGTGCACACTCACACACACACACGCACGCACCAACACACACGCACGCACACACACACCTGCAGACAAACTCAGTTGAAACCAAACACCACTGACTTTTGTTGTGTGATGCAGGACCTACAAAACTGCACCTTAACCGGTTTCCCTTAGTCTCCGTGGTGTGTGTGTATGTGTGTGTGTATATATGTGTGTGTGTGTCATCCCTGAGGCATGCAACAGGATGTAGTGGTTAATCCTGTGTAGTTTCTCAGTGACAGTATGACAGAGGGGGGCATGGAGACAGACTTCGCTGTATAAACAGCACAGTCAGGTTTGAAAAGCACAGCAAGTCACACAATGAAAAGCACCTGCTCTCAACCAGGAACAGGTGAATTCTTCAATGCCACACCCCCCTAACATGGGTGCATAAATTGTGAACAAATGGAGAAATATTTTGAATTTTATATTTGAGATACTAAGAGAAAAAAAACATTAACTGAAATGTTTTCATTCAAATTATACTCACAAATGGTCTACTGTGGGAGTTTCTATTAGCGCCATCATGACCCCCGTTGACCCCGAAATGGAGGTTAGGATTGGCCTGCACTCGGACGTCCATGGTTATCGGGTCAAATGCCAGGTGACTTGTGGGTATCTCATGAGGGGTCAGTGGTCTCCGAGCAGTCCTTGGAGATAAAGTCCGGGAACGCTCTCACTCTGAAAAATCTTTTAATCTCCTCAAACACAGTCTAGAAACAAATAGAGAGAGGAGGAACGGCATAAAGGAAAGGAGGCCAGCTCAAACAATAACACAGTAGTAGTTGTACAGTATAAGACTGTAGACTGATAGCCTGGACTAAGACTGTACCGTAATAGAATGAATGTAATAATACAGTAGTAGTTGTACAGTATAAGACTGTAGACTGATAGCCTGGAATAAGACTGTACCGTAATAGAATGAATGTAATAATACAGTAGTAGTTGTACAGTATAAGACTGTAGACTGATAGCCTGGACTAAGACTGTACCGTAATAGAATGAATGTAATAATACAGTAGTAGTTGTACAGTATAAGACTGTAGACTGATAGCCTGGACTAAGACTGTACCGTAATAGAATGAATGTAATAATACAGTAGTAGTTGTACAGTATAAGACTGTAGACTGATAGCCTGGACTAAGACTGTACCGTAATAGAATGAATGTAATAATACAGTAGTAGTTGTACAGTATAAGACTGTAGACTGATAGCCTGGACTAAGACTGTACCGTAATAGAATGAATGTAATAATACAGTAGTAGTTGTACAGTATAAGACTGTAGACTGATAGCCTGGACTAAGACTGTACCGTAATAGAATGAATGTAATAACACAGTAGTAGTTGTACAGTATAAGACTGTAGACTGATAGCCTGGACTAAGACTGTACCGTAATAGAATGAATGTAATAAAACAGTGGTGTTTTGGTTTACTATAACATCAATATGATGTTGTTGACTGTCTAAATACTCTCGGGGGAAACAGCTGGTGAGAACAGAGCACTCCCCCACAGCTCTCCTTGGGAAAATGTCTCCCTCCTTCCTTCCTTCCCCCTCCCCAAACACGTATTCAGTGTAAGTCTACATCATGTAAATACCAAACTCTCAACACAAAGTTTGAACTCCAAGCTGACACTGACTCAACCATCTCAGCTGAAGTGAAGTATCAACAGTCATTTTGCAAATGTCGTCATGTTTGCCATTGCTGGTCTCCTCAGCCGGGGGGAGCAGATCCCCAAGTCATAGGCAAGAACAAGGTGCACCTTGTTCAGTAGGTCCCTCGACGAGTGCGTCCTTGTCATTTGTGATAGTTATTACACTGTCTATAGCAGGTAGTTATTACAATATACCTATTACATGTCGTTTTTTCCCCCCACCAGTCACTCCATGGGTAGTTATGGCACAGAATCACTGGTATAGAGCTCATGAACTGATAGACGAGTTATTCTGGATCAGGTATGTTAGCGACGAGCAAACAGGCTCCACCAGACAAGCCCTCCTTGTTTAGGACCTTCAAATACACCGACATTGGACGCTCAAAGCTGTTGAGTGATTTGTCAAGGTGACTGCTTTGACACATTCCATTCTCGCCACTGGTTTCGATGTAGCCTTATGAGTTTAGGTCATGATCAAATAAAACCTCAAATCAAGATATTTTGCAGTGGGACACTGGGACTTCCTATGTCCCAGTCCCAGTATTTTCTACGCAAATATTCTACCCAGTGAGTCCAAAATAGGTTTCCATAGACACAGGGTATGGTAGACACATTTACATTGAATGTACTTTACTTAACTTTCTTAAAAATTGAGAGATGCACTTACCTTTTAAAATAATCTTTAAATAACCATAGGCTACAGAGAAAAATATAAAAAAATGTCCCAAAACTCCACTCTGTATACAGGGATGGAGTAACAAACTCTTCCTTTTCGTAAACAAAAACATGAAATCGTTAGCTTTGTTCTGTAAGTTCTCTTCCCTCCCGTCTCCTCGCGGAACAGGCGTGCTTGGCGAACTCCCCGTGCGTAATGTGGCAGGTCTCCTGTTCCCGTGGAGCGTTAAGCGCACAGGACTCCACCCAATACAGCAGCCGAGCAGTAAACTGGAGCTTTCATTCAAGTGCTGGAGACAGCCCACTGACTCATATAAACGATTAAGACCGCCTTTCTTTGAGTCCCAGTTAAATATGTCGGCGATTATAGGCTTTTTCACTTACACATTTAAGCAACCTTGAACTTAACGCATGCACTAACGTGTCACATCTGGAATGTTCTGCAAACCTTTTGCTACAGACCATATAACCTTAATAATTATGAGTTCATATCATGCACGAAATGTAATTAATAATAATGTTTAGCCTACAAATTCCGTGTAGCAGCTTTTGCCCTGCCCTGATTGGGACCAACATTTTACAAACCACTCTCTAGACTAGAATTTCGTTAGTTTCAGCTTTGGCACAAATGAGATTGGCACCCAGTGCACGACATACCCTGGCCTTGTTAATAACATTTCATTCATAGGCAGGCATGTCTGTTATTTTCATGAATCATAGAGCATCTCTTTTATTCCCCAGCCTAATGAATGACATAATTAATGTCATTCCAAAATAACTGTTATCACCATAGCGACACCAACATTAAAATACAAGACAATTGGAGTGTTATGTAGTTTGGTTAACCTTCCAACATTGCGTTTAATTTGAGGACATGTATTTTTTTAGTCATGACTCGGAAGTCTTTGGCCGCAGTTTTTGCTGCTGGCGTTACCCTACTCGTCACCCATAATAGAATGAGGGTTCGTCTTTGTAGCTGTGCCATAATGGCTTCCGTGACCGCATAGCAGCACCGTCGAGCGCTATCGCCATTTTAAAGTAACATATATTCTTATTTTGTGTTTGAAAAAAGCGTAAAGCTAATATCGGTGATTTAACGCCACCTGCAGTGCTGGAGCAACCCAGTGGCGATCCATCATTCACGGAAGGCGGAGCAGAGCCCCACCTGTTCAGCTAAAAAATATATACATTTGAAGTCGGAAGTTGACATACACTTAGGTTGGAGTCATTAAAACTCGTTTTTCAACCACTCCACACATTTCTTGTTAAGAAACTATAGTTTTGGCAAGTCGGTTAGGACATCTACTTTGTGCATGACACAAATCATTTTTCCAACAAATTGTTTACAGGCAGATTATTTCACTTATAATTCACTGTATCACAATTCCAGTGGGTCAGAAGTTTACATACACTAAATTGACTGTGCGAAAAGTGCAAATCAATCCCAGAACAACAGCAAAGGACCTTGTGAATATGCTGGAGGAAACAGATACAAAAGTATCTACATCCACAGTAAAACAAGTCCTATATCGACATAAACTGGAAGGCCGCTCAGCAAGGAAGAAGCCACTGCTCCAAAACCGACATAAAAAAAAACAGACTACCGTTTGCAACTGCACATGGGGACAAAGATGGTACTTTTTGGAGAAATGTCCTCTGGTCTGATGAAACAAAAAATATAACTGTTTGGCCATAATGACCATCGTTATGTTTGGAGGAAAAAGGGGGAGACTTGCAAGCCAAAGAACACTGTCCCAACTGTGAAGCACGGGGGTGGCAGCATCATGTTGTGAGGGTGCTTTGCTGCAGGAGGGACTAGTGCACTTTACAAAATAGATGGCATCATGAGGATGGAAATTATGTGGATATATTGAAGCAACATCTCAAGACTTGGTCGCAAATGGGTCTTCCAAATGGACAATGACCTACTTCCAAAGTTGTGGCAAAATGGCTTAAGAACAACAAAGTTAAGGTATTGGAGTGGCCATCACAAAGCTCAATCCTATAGAACATTTGTGGGCAGAACTGAAAAAGCGTGTGCGAGCAAGGTGGCGTACAAACCTGACTCAGTTACACCAGCTCTGTCAGGAGGAATAGCCCAAAATTCACCCAAATAATTGTGGGAAGCTTGTGGAAGGCTACCCGAAACGTTTGACCCAAGTTAACAATTTAAAGGCAATGCTACCAAATACTAATTGAGTGTATGTAAACTTCTGACCCACTGGGAATGGAATCAGGCAGTAATCAAAAAAGTGTAAAAAATCTATAAATATATTTTAAATGGGAGATTCTTCAAAGTAGCCACCCTTTGCCTTGATGACAGCTTTGCACACTCTTGGCATTCTCTCAACCAGCTTCACCAGGAATTCAGAATGCAGAATTATTATGAATTCCAGTTCGGGAACGCGGTCCTCTTCCTAGAGCTCTGACCTGAAGATCACTGACGTCATGATTCAACCTTGTTTCCCCCCCCCCCCCCAGAGTTCCCAGTTGTCTTGAAAGCACCATAAATCCAAAGAATGCCAGACTTTTATGACAAAATTTGCCCTCAAGAAGGACCACCGCGCCATCTTCCTGTTCAATTGAGCACAGCACAATGGTGAGTCCTAAAATGTCCGAGAATAGGCCCTCTCCTATTCTCGCTATACACCAAGTCACTTGGCTCTGTCATAACCTCACATGGTCTCTCCTATCATTGCTATGCAGACGACACACAATTAATCTTCTCCTTTCCCCCCTCTGATGACCAGGTGGCGAATCGCATCTCTGCATGTCTGGCAGACATATCAGTGTGGATGACGGATCACCACCTCAAGCGGAACCTCGGCAAGACGGAGCTGCTCTTCCTCCCGGGGAAGGACTGCCCGTTCCATGATCTCGCCATCACGGTTGACAACTCTATCGTGTCCTCCTCCCAGAGCGCTAAGAACCTTGGCGTGATCCTGGACAACACCCTGTCGTTCTCAACTAACATCAAGGCGGTGGCCCGTTCCTGTAGGTTCATGCTCTACAACATCCGCAGAGTACGACCCTGCCTCACACAGGAAGCGGCGCAGGTCCTAATCCAGGCACTTGTCATCTCCCGTCTGGATTACTGCAACTCGCTGTTGGCTGGGCTCCCTGCCTGTGCCATTAAACCCCTACAACTCATCCAGAACGCCGCAGCCCGTCTGGTGTTCAACCTTCCCAAGTTCTCTCACGTCACCCCGCTCCTCCGCTCTCTCCACTGGCTTCCAGTTGAAGCTCGCATCCACTACAAGACCATGGTGCTTGCCTACGGAGCTGTGAGGGGAACGGCACCTCAGTACCTCCAGGCTATGATCAGGCCCTACACCCAATCAAGGGCACTGCGTTCATCCACCTCTGGCCTGCTCGCCTCCCTACCACTGAGGAAGTACAGTTCCCGCTCAGCCCAGTCAAAACTGTTCGCTGCTCTGGCCCCCCAATGGTGGAACAAACTCCCTCACGACGCCAGGACAGCGGAGTCAATCACCACCTTCCGGAGACACCTGAAACCCCACCTCTTTAAGGAATACCTAGGATAGGATAAAGTAATCCTTCTCACCCCCCCTTAAAAGACTTAGATGCACTATTGTAAAGTGGCTGTTCCACTGGATGTCATAAGGTGAAAGCACCAATTTGTAAGTCGCTCTGGATAAGAGCGTCTGCTAAATGACTTAAATGTAAATGTAAATGTCCTGCATGCTGCTGCATAAATGATGTAATATGCCAGGGAGATATCTATACCGTAGCTAAGAAAGTATTGCTAAGTGTATGTTGTGTAGTAAGCTGTTAGTAGCCCATGTGCCTCACCCTAATAATTTGGTCCCTTTCCCACCTCATAATTTAGCCTACTGTTCTGACTTCGTAGTGCTTGCACAAGATTTACATGCTAAAATTGCCACTGATCCCCGCTATCTAGCAGTGGTGTAAAAAGTATTCAAATCTCATGCTTGAGTAAAATGAAAAGATACCTTAATAGAAAATAACAAGGTAAAGTGAGTCACCCAGTAAAATACTACTTGAGCAAAAATCTAAAAGTATTTGGTTTTAAATATTACTTCAGTATCAAAAGTAAATGTAGTTGCTAAAATATACTTAAATATTAAAAGTAAAAGTACATATAATTTAAAATTCCTTGTATTAAGATGGCACAATTTTCTGTTTTTTTATTATTATTTATTTTTGGATACTCAGATATCATTTACAAACACAGTATTTGTGTTTAGTGAGTCTGCCAGATCAGAGGCAGTAGTGATGACCAGGGATGTTCTCTTGATAAGTGTGCGAATTGGACACTCTCCTGTCCTGCTAAGCATTTAAAGTGTAACTTTTGGGTGTCAGGGAAAATGTATGGAGTAAAAAGTATTTTTTTAGGAATGTAATGAAGTAAAAGTAGTCAAAAATATAACTAGTAAAGTAAAATACAAATACCCCAAAAAACTACTTAAGTAGTACTTCAATTTATTATTAAAAATACATTTTACCCCCTTTTCTCCCCAATTTAGTGGTATCCAATTGTTAGTAATTACTATCTTGTCTCATCGCTACAACACCCGTACGGGCTCGGGAGAGACGAAGGTCGAAAGTCATGCGTCCTCGAAACACAACCCAACCAAGCCGCACTGGTTCTTAACACAGCGCGCATGCAACCAGGAAGCCAGTCGCACCAATGTGTCGGAGGAAACACGTGCACCTGGCGACCTTGGTTAGCGCGCACTGCACCCGGCCCTCCACTGGAGTCGCTGGTGTGCGATGAGACAAGAATATCCGAGACAAGGATATCCCTACTGGCCAAACCCTCCCTAACCTGGACGACACTAGACCACGGACCTCCTGGCCTGGGCTCGAGTCTCTGGCTGCACAGCTAGCGCTGCCACCCGGGAGGCCACCAAAGTATTTTTACTTAAGTACTTTACACCACTGCCATCTAGTGGCCTCAACAAATGAATGCATTTTCTTCAAACAATATTGGGTTTAGGGACTCCCAGTGGTGATTTTAGCATGTAAATATTGGTAATAAATCCCAGCAAAGACACTGCACAACACAACACTAAACAATACATGAATTGCACTATAACAGTGACCAACGGTGCACACAAACTGTTAGGGCCTACATAAAGCTGTCCCAACAGCAGAGCTTTCTTTTCAGCACCATGGAGTGAATCCTTACCACCGCTACGACTGGCTATCAGCTTTTTCTGGCAACAGTTCATTCAGCCTCATTTACTGCCTTTTTAAAAACCATATCTGATATGGCTAACTTGTTTAAACAAATGTGGTGTCTACTGACAATTGAGATGTACAAACTATGGCATAAGAGAACGATAAGCGGATAAGAGGCAATCCGTAATTTCCAATAAGACCTGAGCGAGCTAAGACGGTCGTAGTCAATATAACTATTTGTTCAGGGGAAGAATTCAGAACATGGGCCGTTCTTACAGTATTCTCTCTGTACACAAAGTGAGAAACATAGGATAAATAAATGGGGCATATAAGCAGACAATGAAATCCCTTACAATATTCGATTTGGACATTTCTCTAAAACAGGCCATAGGCTACATGTTCACCACCAAGTTAGAACAGTAGGCTAAATTATCAGGGGGAAAGGGACCACATTTTCAGGGTGAGGCATATTGACATCATGCATATTTTCCTGGCATATTTCATCATTTATGCAGCAACATACAAGACATTTTTGGACTCACCATTGTGCTGTGCTCACTTGAACAGGAAGGTGGCTCTGCGGTCCTTCTCATGGGCAATTTTTTTCATTCAACTTTGTCATCAAAGTCTGGCATTCTCTGGATTTATGGTGCTTTCAAAACAACTGGGAACTAAAAAAAAAACGAGGTGGAATCATGATGACGTCAATGATCTTCAGGTCGTAGCTCTAGAAAGAGGCCCCAAGTTCCCTACTTGAATTCCGAGTTGTATGACCGTTCAAAACGTATAGTTCTCAGTTGTCTTGAAAGCAATGAAGTCTGAGATTTCCCAGTTTCCAGTTGTTTTGAACGCGGCAGAAGTCATGCTGAATTGACAGCATGGTCAATGTATTCAACCTTTTCTGGCCCATGGTGTTGAATGTTTATCCTTTTAAACTTGGAAAAGAGACCCTTAAACCCAGACTTGGACCACATACCCTCTCCACCAAATAGCAGGGGAAGAAAATAATTTATCTTCATATGACAAGGATTTAGTAGATTGTCAACGTGATTCATGATGATGACTGCTTGTCTAGCTAAGATTTTGAAAGTATGTAGATAAAACGTGATTTGACATCATTTTATCTGTGGCCAATGGTGAGCATTCTTGGATTTGCACTTCTTATGTAAATATATGGCAGCACCCAAGGGGGCTAGAACTTCCTAGCTGTCCCTGTAGATTGTGCTGTGACGAAGTGTCCCCGTGAGTGACAGAACACTGAGCCAATCACGGCGCAACTAGAGAAGATTACCAACTCCTACGCTCTGTATTTTCCACTGCCTGCCCCTCCACCACAGAAAGCACTGAGTTAGGCTGAAACACCTGCATTTTGGAGCTGCCTTACTCAAGAAAGCAAAGAAATTTGTATGAGGCTTTATTAACTACATTTTTTTTTACATTGTTTGAAAACTGATATGTGACACGTATTAATGCCAAAATAACATGTAAAACAGGAAACAAAAAAATTATATATATGTAAAACTGTGCTGTGCTGTGCCCTATCTTCCCTGAATGACAGGTCTCCATTGCCAGTGATATAGCTTAAAGCCACTTACAAACCATAGGCAGCCCAATTTCAAGAAGGGGATAATGATCTGATCATTGGCTGATTGCTCCCAACCCATAATAATCCCTACCCAGTTGACTACTTTGTCCATGATGAAAACAAGATATATCCATCTAGAGCCCTCTTTCTACCTCTATGTCGCCACCTGAAAGACACTCAAGCAGCCCTCAATGGCAATGTCCATGCTAAAACTGTTTTTATTCATTCAGAGCATTGAACTATTAAATAACTGAAGACAAGATGGCCAACTGTTATTTTCAACGTAATATCCTCACATTTGACGTCATCATGCCATCCAGAAGCATGACAGACAGTGGATGAATATAAAATGTTAAAGGGATAGTTCACCCAAATCACACACTGGTTTCCTTACCCTGTAAGCAGTCTACGGACAAGGTGCGTCCATACTTGCAAACATTTGAAAAAGTTTAAGTTTAAACTTTTTCATTCTCAAAATTCTCATAAGCCAATTAAAATCGTTGATGTAGTTGCAGGTGATAAAACGTTACATGTTAGCTGTTGCCATTGCATAACCTGGAACATTTTGCCCTATGCGAACCTGACCAGGTGGCAGTGATTATTTCCTGTAACAAATTCTGCATCAGCCAATTACAAATGTTGATGTAGTTGGACATGATAAAACACTTTTCCATGAGAGCGTCCCATAACAGAAGTCAAATGGCACCATCTGATAATTAAAGATACTAAAACACACATGAGATTTCAATTGGATGAATAGCCCACAGTGTGGTGAGCCCGACTGCTGGTCATTTTGCCGTTTGCGGCAAGTTCTAATTCATTCCAACAATCAATCAAATGTATTTATAAAGCCCTTTTTACATCAGCAGATGTCTCAAAGTGCTATACCTAGCCTAAAACCCCAAACAGCAAGCAACGCAGATGTAGAAGCACAGTGGCTAGAAAAAACTCCCTAGAAAGGCAGGCACCTAGAAAGAAACCCAGAGAGGAACCAGGCTCTGTGGTGTGGCCAGTCCTCTTCTGGCTGTGCCGGGTGGAGATTATAAGAGTACATGGCAATTTATGGCCAGATTGTTCTTCAAGATGTTCAAATGTTCATAGATGAGCAGCAGGGTCAAATAAGGCTGAGTAGAGCCTAGGATGATATCCTCCAGTGCACAAGCCCGAGGGAGTTTAATTTTTTTTGTCTGTAACTCAACCCACTCAACCCCTCCTAGAGACAGCATGGAAGAGCACTAGTAAGCCAGTGACTCGGCCCCTGTGAATCCCAGTGGAGAGAGGGGAGCCGGTCAGGCAGAGACAGCAAGGGCAGTTCGTCGCTCCAGTGTTTTGCCACTCACCTTCGCACCCCTGAGCCAGACTACAATCAATCATAGGACCTACTGAAGAGATGAGTCTTCAGTAAAGACTCAGAGTCTGCATCTCTCACATGGATAGGCACATCATTCCATAAAAAAATGAGATCAACGGGAGAACGCCCTGCCTCCAGCTGTTTGCTTAGAAATTCTAGGGACAATAAGGAGGCCTGCGTCTTGTGACTGTAGCGTAGGTGTAGGTATGTACAGCAGGACCAAATCGGAGAGATACGTAGAAGCAAGCCCATGTAATGCTTTGTAGGTTAGCAGTAAAACCTTGAAATCAGCCCTAGACTTAACAAGAAACCAATGTAGAGAGGCTAGCACTGGAGTAATAAGATCCAATTTTTTGGTTCTAGTCAGGAATCGAGCAGCCGTGTTAAGCACTAACTGAAGTTTATTTAGTGCATTATCCAGATAGCCGGAGAGTCGAGCATTGCAGTAGACTAATCTAGAAGTGACAAAAGCAAAAGCATTTTTGCATCATTTTTGGACAAAAACGCTCAGATTTTTGCAATGTCACGAAGATGGAAAAAAGCTGTCCTTGAAATATTCTTGATATGTTCGTCCAAAGAGAGATCAGGGACCAGAGCAACGCCGAGGTCCAGAGGACCTTCAGTTTTATTTGAGACTGTACAACCATCAATATTAATTATCAGATTCAACAGCAGATCTTTGTTTCTTGGGACCTAGAAACTAGCATCTCTGTTTTGCCCAAGGTTAAAAGTAAAATATTTAATACCATCCACTTCCTTATGTCTAAAACACAGGCTTCCAGGGTAGGCAACTTTGGGGCTTCATTATGTGGTCCTAAAACGGAGCCTTGAGGAACACCTAAACTTACAGTTGATTTGTCAGAGGACAAACAATCCACAGAGACAAACTGATATCTTTCCGACAGATAAGATCTAAACCAGGCCAGAACTTGTCCGTGTAGACCAATTTGGGTCTCCAATCTCTCCAAAAGAATGTGGTGATCGATGGTATCAAAAGCAGCACTAAGGTCTAGGAGCACGAGGAGTGCAGAGCCTCGGTCTGACGTCATTAAAAGGTAATTTACCACCTTCAAAGTGCAGTTTCAAGTGCAGTTTCAGTGCTATTATGGGGTCTAAAACCAGACTGAAGCGTTTCATATACATTGTTTGTTTTCTGGAAGGTAGTGACTTTTTCTAACATTTTTGAGAGGAATGGGAGATTCGATATAGGCAGATATTTATTTATTTTTTCTGGGTCAAGGTTTGGCCTTTTCAAGAGAGGCTTTATTACTGCCACTTTTAGGGTGTTTGGTACACATCCGGTGGATAAAGAGCCATTTATTATGTTCAACATAGGACATAGGAGGGCCAAGCACAGCAAGTAGCTCTTTCAGTAGTTTAGTATGCAGCTTGACGGTTTAGAAGCCATGACTATTTTCATGAATGTGTCAAGAGATACAGAATTTTAAAAACTTGCCTATCTCCATGTATCCTAGGTCCTGGCAGTTCTGTACAGACTCAGAACAATTGAGCTTTGGAGAGATACGCAGATTCAAAGTGGAGTCCATAATTTGCTTTCTAATGATCATGATCTTTTCATCGAAGAAGTTCATGAATTTATCACTGCTAAAGTGAAATATATCCTCTCTTGTTGAATGCTGCTTTTTAGTTAGCCTTTCAACAATATCTAATATAAATTTGGGATTGTTCTTAGCCTCGTTTAACACAGTAAATTCATCAGGCTTGAGCCATGTTCCAGTCAGGCCAATCACATCAAGATTATGATCAGTGAATAGTTCATTGACTATGACTGCCTTGGAAGTGAGGGATCTAACATTAAGTAGCCCTATTTTGAGATATCACAATCTCTTTCAATAATGACAGGAATGGAGGAGGCCTTTTATTCCAGTGAGATTGCTAAGGCGAATACCGCCATGTTTTGTTTTGCTCAACCTAGATCGAGGCACAGACACTGTCTCAATGGGGATAGCTGAGCTGACTACACTGACTGTGCTAGTGGCAGACTCCACTAAACTGGCAGGTTGGCTAAAAGCCTGCTGCCTGGCCTGCACCCTCTCTCATTGTGGAGATAGAGGTGTTAGAGCCCTGTCTATGTTCATAGATAGGATGAGAGCACCCCTCCAGCTAGGATGGAGTCCATCACTCCTCAGCAGGCCATACTTGGTCCTGTTTGTGGGTGAGTCCCAGAAAGAGGGCCAATTATCTACAAATTATATCTTTTGGGAGGGGCAGAAAACAGTTTTCAACCAGCGATTGAGTTGTGAGACTGCTGTAGAGCTCATCACTCCCCCTAACTGGGACGGGGGCAGAGACAATTACACAATGCTGACACATCTTTCTAGCTGATTTACACGTTGAAGCTATGTTGCGTTTGGTGACCTCTGACGGTTTCATTCTAACTTCTTGGTGCCGACGTGGATAACAATATCTCTACACTTGCCAGTTCTAGCCTTATCCAGCACCATCGTTAGACTAGCCTTTTTTGTCGGTTGCCCTGCCCCCTGGTAAACAGTGTATGATCGCTGTATGATTATTTTTACGTGAAATATTGCGGGCAATGGAGTCGCCAATGACTAGGGTTTTCAATTTATCAGAGCTAATGGTGGGAGGCTTCGGAGGCTCAAACCCCGTAACGGGTGGAGGAGAGACCTGAGAAGACTCATTGCTTAATAGGGAGAACCGGTTGAAAGTTTCTGTCGGCTGAATGAGCGACAAGGTTGAGTATGCCGACAGCATTTCTTTCCAGAAGCCTTGAGAAAATTGGGGGGGGGGCATTTATACTACTATCTGTACTTACTGGTGGCATTCTTTCCTACACTTAAAATTACCCTTGCCTAACAATTGCATCTGAAGCTGTGCTTGCAACATGGCTATCCTCACCATAAGGTGATAATTCTCCTGTATATTATGAGTACAGCGGCTGCAATTAGATGGCATAGTGTTAATGTTACTAAACTCAGCAAAAAAATAAACGTCCCTTTTTCAGGACCCTGTCTTTCAAAGATAATTCGTAAAAATCCAAATAACTTCACAGATCTTCATTGTAAAGGGTTTAAATGCTTGTTCAATGAACCATAAACAATTAATGAACATGCACCTGTGGAACGGTCATTAAGACACTAACAGCTTACAGACGGTAGGCAATTAAGGTCACAGTTATGAAAACTTAAGACACTAAATAGGCCTTTCTACTGTCTTTGAAAAACACCAAAAGAAAGATGCCCAGGGTCCCTGCTCATCTGCGCGAACGTGGCTTAGGCATGCTGCATAGAAGCATGAGGACTGCAGATGTGGCCGGGGCAATAAATTGCAATGTCCGTACTGTGAGACGCCTAAGACAGCGCTACAGGGAGACAGGACGGACAGCTGATCGTCCTCGCAGTGGCAGACCACGTGTAACAACACCTGCCCAGGATCGGTACATCCGAACATCACGGGACAGGTACAGGACGTGGGACAGGTACAGGATGGCAACAACTGCCCGAGTTACACCAGGAATACACAATCCCTCCATCAGTGCTCTGTCTGCAATAGGCTGAGAGAGGCTAGACTGAGGGCTTGTAGGCCTGTTGTAAGGCAGGTCCTCACCAGACATCACTGGCAACAATGTCGCCTATGGGCACAAACCGACACCGTTGCTGGACCAGACAGGACTGACAAAAAGTGCTCTTCACTGACGAGTCGGGGTTTTGTCTCACCAGGGGTGATGGTCTGATTCACGTTTAACGTCGAAGGAATTAGCGTTACACCAAGGCCTGTACTCTGGAGCAGGATCGATTTGGAGGTGGAGGGTCCGTCATGGTCTGGGGCGGTGTGTCACAGCATCATCGGACTGAGCTTGTTGTCATTGCAGGCAATCTCAATGCTGTGCATTATAGGGAAGACATTATCCTCCCTCATGTAGTACTCTTCCTGCAGGCTCATCCTGACATGACCCTCCAGCATGACAATGCCACAAGCCATACTGCTCGTTCTGTGCGTGATTTCCTGCAAGACCGGAATGTCAGTGTTCTGCCATGGCCAGCGAAGAGCCCAGATCTCAATCCCATTGAGCACGTCTGGGACCTGTTGGATCGGAGGGTGCGGGCTAGGGCCATTCCCCCCAGCAATGTCTGGAAACTTGCAGGTGCCTTGGTGGAAGAGCGGGGTAACATCTCACAGCAAGAACTGGCAAATCTGGTGCAGTCCATGAGGAGGAGATGCACTGCAGTACTTAATGCAGCTGGTGGCCACACCAGATACTGACTGTTACTTTTGATTTTGACCCCCCCTTTGTTCAGGAACACATTAGTCCATTTCTGTTAGTCACATGTCTGTGGAACTTGTTCAGTTTATGTCTCAATTGTTGAATCTGGTTATGTTCATACAAATATTTACACACGTTAACTTTGCTGAAAATAAACACAGTTGACAGTGAGAGGACGTTTCTTTTTTTGCTGAGTTTACTTGAATGAAAATAGTAGAGCAAGGAAAAGATGTTGGTAAAAATGTAATAAAAGTAAAAACAATTTGGCAGCTAGCCAAGTTGCAACAAACAGCACAACAGCACTGAGACAAGTCCGGAACTTGAGATGCAAGTTTTTCCTTTGAAATGTGTTAGTGTGTTGATAAGGGAAATTCAGCCAACACATTGAAAATCAAGACAAATATAGCCTACGTGTATCTTACTTATAGTACTGCATCTTTCTTCAGCCTTGTAGACAATCACACTGCTGGCTAATAATCAAGTTTATCCACATTTTAAAAAAAGTTACAACCTTATTCCCCCCCAAAATGTCCTCATCAATCTACACACAATAACCCATAATGACAAAGCAAAAACAGATTTTTTTAGAATTTTTGGCAAATGTATACATTTTTTAAAAACTGATTAGTATTCAGACCCTTTGCTATGAGACTCGAAATTGAGCTCAGATTCATCCTGTTTGTCACGTTCTGACCTTAATTTCCTTTGTTTTGTATTTATTTAGTATGGTCAGGGCGTGAGTTGGGTGGGTTGTCTATGTTTGTTTTTCTTGGTTTTGGGAATTTCTATGTTTCGGCCTAGTATGGTTCTCAATCAGAGGCAGGTGTCATTAGTTGTCTCTGATTGAGAATCATACTTAGGTAGCCTGGGTTTCACTGTGTGTTTGTGGGTGATTGTTTCCGTGTCTGTGTTTGTTCGCCACACGGTACTGTTTCGGTTTTGTTCACGTTTATTGTTTTGTATTCATTGAGTGTTCAGTTCATGTTTTTAAATAAACAACCATGGACACTTACCACGCCGCATCTTGGTCCGATCCTTGCTACACCTCCTCTTCAGACGAAGAGGAGGAAAACCCTTACACTGTTTCTATTAATCATCCTTTAGATGTTTATACAACTTGATTGGAGTCCACCTGTGGTAAATTCAATTGATTGGACATGATTTGGAAAGGCACACACCTGTGTATATAAGGTCCCACAGCTGACAGTGCATGTCAGAGCAAAAACCAAGCCATGAGGTCGAAGGAATTGTCCGTAGAGCGCCGAGACAGTATTGTGTCGAGGCACAGATCTGGGGAAGGGTGCCCAAAAAATGTCTGCAGTGTTGAATGTCCCCAAGAATAAGGCCAAACTGAGCAATCGTGGGAGAAGGGCCTTGCTCAGGGAGGTGACCAAGAACCTGCTGGTCACTCTGAAAGAGCTCCAGAGTTCCTCTGTGGAGTTTGGAGAACCTTATAGAAGGACAACCATCTCTGCAGCACTCCATCAATCAGCCCTTTATTGTAGAGTGGCCAGACGGAAGCCACTCCTCAGTAAAAGGCACATGACAGCCCACTTAGAGTTTGCCGAAAGGCACCTAAAGGACTCTCAGACCATGAGAAACAAGATTCTCTGGTCTGATGAAACCAAGATTGAACTCTTTGGCCTGAATGCCAAGCGTCAAGTCTGGAGGAAACCTGGCACCATCCGTAAGGTAAAGCATGGTGGTGGCAGGAGACTAGTCAGGATCGAGGGAAAGATGAACAGAGCAAAGTACAGAGAGATCCTTGATGAAGTGAACAGTCTTTTTCCTTCAAGAGATACTTCGGGATTTTGGTAATGAGTAATGGTAATGCCCTTTAACTGCGTGCAGTTTGAAGGAAGTTGCTAACTAGCGCTAGCGCAATCCTGAAGTATCCCTTTAACAACAAAGCTTGATATGAGGGGGCCTCAAACCTTTTAAGGAGAAAAAGTCTAAACGTAAACTTTAAATGTTCGCAAGTATGTTATCGGTATGTTAGTTTCCCTGGCACCATTTCCACATGGTAATGTTTTAGCATTTTTGGCACAAATCCCGTCCAAGTCATGTGACCAATATTAGAATTGTTTTTACGCATCATGTCCAAATCATCCGAAACTAAATCCAATGTATTGTGAAGCGCAACAGTCACTTATAGATGATTTGAACATGATGCACAAGCAATTATAATATCGGTCTCATGACTTGAATGGGAAAGCATGTCATACTTTGTCCATAGACTGGTTACAGGGAAGGAAACCCAATATGATATTTAGTAATTTGGGTGAATTATCCCCTTAATAGCTTTGGCTGTGAGGGATGAAAAAATTCATTGGCATCTGTGACAATTATTTGAATAATTAAATGGGTGTTTTGTGCACAAAGGTGATGATTAAAGTGTCTTATTAGGAATTTTCAAATTTGACTTCTCCATGTCTGGGAATTGTCTTCCTGGGCCGGACGAAAGCTAAACTGCAATACCGAAAGTGTCCTCAAAGCCAGCAAGACAAAGAGGCTGATCGGGAACTACAGGAAATGGAGGGGCGCGCATGCCCCCATCCACATTCTTTGGAGCTACAGTGGAGAGGGTCGAGAGCTTAATGTTCTTTGGTGTCCACATCACTAAGGAATGAATATGGTCCACACACACCCACACAGTTGTGAAGAGGGCACGACAGCGCCTCTTCCCCCTCAGGAGGCTGAAAAGATTTGGCATGGGCCCTCAGATCCTCAAAAGGTCCTACAGCTGCACCATTGAGAGCATCGTGACTGCCTGCATCGCCGCTTGGTACGGCAACTGCAAAGCTCTACAGAGGGTGATGAGTACAGCCCAGTACATCACTGGGGCCAAGTTCCATGCAATCCTGGACCTCTATAACAGGCGACGTCAGATGAAGGCCCAAAAAATTGCCAAAGCCATATGTTCTCTCTGCCAGCACATGGCAAGCGGTACCAGTGCACTGAAAACAACAGGACCATGAACAGCTTATACCCCCAAGCCATAAGACTTCTAAACAAGACTGCTAAATAGCTAATCAAATGGCTACCCGGACTGCCTGCACTGACCCTTTTTGCACTAACTCTCTTGTACACACTGGACTACCCAAACACTGACACATACTTACACTGACACCCCAACACACACACACACACACACACACACACACACACACACACACACACACACTCACACATTTCACACTCACTACATATGCTGCGGCTACTGTCTTATCTATCCTGTTGCCTAGTCACCTTACTTCTACCTATATGTACATAGCTACCTCAATTAACTTGTACCCTTGCTCATCGACTCGGTACTGGTACCCCCTGTATATACCCATGTTATTTGTACTCCTATTCGCTGTGTATTTATTCCTCATGTCACTATTTTTTTAAATATTTTTTTAATAATCTTTAACACTGCATTGTTAGAAAAGGACCCGTAAGTAAGCATTTCACTGTTAGTCTACACCTGTTGTTTACGAAGCATGTGACAAATGAAATTAGATTATATTTGTCCTCTGGGTACAGTGGAAAGCAATGGTGTAAAATGTTAGGGTATCTGTACTTTACGATTTATATTTGACAACTTTTACTTCACTACATTCCTAAAGAAAACAATGTACTTTTTACTCCATACATTTTCCCTGACACCCAAAAGAACTGGTTACATTTTTAATGCTTAGCAGGAGAAGAAAATGGTCACACACTTATCAAGGGAACATCCCAGGTCATCCCTACTAACGGACTGACTAAACACATGCTTAGATTGTAAATGATGTCTGAGTGTTGGAGCATGCCCCTGGCTATCTTTAAATTTAAAAAACAAGAACATGATGCTGTCTGGTTTGCTTAATATAAGAAATTATTTATATTTTTGCTTTTACTTTTGATACTTAAGTATATTTAAAACCAAATACTTTAACTTTTACTCAAGTAGTATTTTACTGGGTGACTTGAATAATTTTCTATTAGGGTACAGTTGAAGTCGGAAGTTTACATACACTTAGCTTTTTCAACCACTCCACAAATGTATTTTTAACAAACTATAGTTTTGGCAAGTTGGTTAGGAGGACATCTACTTTGTGCATGACACAAGTCATTTTTCCAACAATTGTTTACAGACTGATTATTTCACTTATAATTCAATGTATCACAATTCCAGTGGGTCAGAAGTTTACATACACTAAGTTACCTGTGCCTTTAAACCGCTTGGACAATTCCAGGAAATTATGTCATGGCTTTAGGAGCTTCTGATAGGCTAATTGACATCATTTGAGTCTATTGGATGTATTTCAAGGCCTACCTTCAAACTCAGTGCCTATTTGCTTGACATCATGGGACAACCAAAAGAAATCAGCCAAGACCTCAGAAAAAAAAGATTGTAGACCTCCACAAGTCTGGTTCATCCTTGGGAGCAATTTCCAAACGCCTGAAGGTAGCACATTCATCTTAACAAACAATAGTACGCAAGTATAAACACCATGGGACCATACAGCCGTCATACCGCTCAGGAAGGAGATGCGTTCTGTCTCCTAGAGATGAATGTACTTTGATGCGAAAAGTGCAAATCAATCCCAGAACAACAGCAAAGGATCTTGTGAAGATGCTGGAGGAAACAGGTACAAAAGTATCTATATCCACAGTAAAATGAGTCCTATATCGACATAACCTGAAAGGCCGCTCAGCAAGGAGGGGCCACTGCTCCAAAACCAACATTAAGAAGCCAGACTACGGTTTGCAACTGCACATGGGGACAAATATCGTACTTTTTGGAGAAATGTCCTCTGGTCTGATTAAACTAAAATAAAACTGTTTGGCCATAATGACCACTGTTATGTTTGGAGGGAAAAGGGGGAGGCTTGCAAGCTTAAGAACACCATCCCAACCGTGAAGTACAGGGGTGGCAGCATCATGTTGTGGGGGTGCTTTGCTGCAGGAGGGACTGGTGCACTTCACAAAATAGATGGCATCCTGAGGGAGGATAATTATGTAGATATATTGAAGCAACATCTCAAGACATCAGTCAGGAAGTTAAAGCTTGGTCGAAAATAGGTCTTTCAAATGGACAATGACCCCAAGCGTACTGCCAAAGTTGTGGCAAAATGGCTTAAGGACAACAGTCGAGGTATTGGAGTGGCCATCACAAAGCCCTGACTTCAATCCCATAGAACATTTGTGGGCAGAACTGAAAAAGCGTGTGCGAGGAAGGAGGCCTACAAACCCGACACCAGCTCTGTCAGGAGGAATGGGACAAAATTTACCCAATGTACTGTGGGAAGCTTGTGGAAGGCTACCTGAAACGTTTGACCCAAGTTAAACAATTTAAAGGCAATGCTACCAAATACTAATTGAGTGTATGTAAACTTCTGACCCACTGTGAATGTGATGAAAGAAATAAAAGCTGAAATAAATCATTCTCTCTACTATTATTCTAACAGTTCACATTCTTAAAATAAAGTGGTGATCCTAACTGCCCTAAAACAGGGAATTTTTACTAGGATTAAATGTCAGGAATTGTGAAAAACTGAGTTTAGATGTATTTGGCTAAGGTGTATGTGAACTTCAGACATCAACTGTATCTTTACTTTTATTCAAGTTTACCGATTGGGTATTTTTTCCACCATTGGTGGAAAGTGTGCTTCTAGACCAGAACCCTGGTGGCCTTAATCCAGAGCCCTCTTTCTACATCTGTTTCATGTACCATCTGTGTGTGACAAAACCATCTAAAACAAGCCTTCATGTTATTTTCAACACCATAAAGCTCTAAGAACTTTCTTTGCACAAATTGTACCCCTCACACGCCTGGTGCTCTAGATTTCCACAGCTCCCCCCCCCCCCCCCCCCCAACAAAAGTTCTGTAAATTGTACAATATTATAATATTCAATGTAGCACATTAAAATAAGTCTTGATGATAGATTATTTCATTGTACCACCAATGATTCTGAGTCTTGACCATTAATTTAGATCTGGGACTTTTATTTAGAAAAGACTATAGCTTTCATGATACCGGAAGTATTTCTATATTTACAATGTTTTTTAAATACCTAAGGTCGCTAACTGCACGTTGCTAGTTAGTTGCAATACTGTAGCTATTAGCGCGCTATTTCCTAGCTGGGAGAGAAGCCCTTTGCCTTCACAGAAACATCAATATCTTCGCTTAATTCCTTCTCTCTTTTTTCATAACATCTAGTTAACGGTGGTTGCGTTATCTTCAAACTATCTAGAATCGTTGGCTAGCTAATGTTTGTCAAGCTAACTTTGGTACCATTGGAAGCTAACGTTAGGCTATTCAGCACTAGCCAGAGTTTTAGCAATCTCATTCCATACATTAGCTAGCCAGTTGCAAGCTGGCATTTATATTCACTAACTAGCTCCATACTTTTGGCGATTTTATTTAGCATTTTGTATTGTTTACTAGCTCGTCTGTCTGAAACAAAGGTGAGCATGGCAATGAGACAGACACCACTCACCTGCTCTGGCCACACAAGACCTGTGGTGGATCTAGCCTTCAGTGGCATCACCCCATACGGGTATTTTCTCATCAGTGCCTGCAAGGGTAAGATTAGATAACCATAGATCATTGTTTAGAAAATATTGAATGTAAAGTAGAGTTTAACAAAGTTATATTACCTAATTTTCTCAGGTGGGGGTCTGAATAGAGAGGGGAATTTAATAATGAATTTAGGAAATTATCATAGACTTTTTCACTCATGTATGTGCTACAGTTGGAGGTACTGTAGTTGTCTAACCACTTATGATGGTTCCTTCTTGTAGATGGCAAACCCATGTTGCGCCAGGGAGACACAGGGGACTGGATCGGAACGTTCCTGGGTCACAAGGGTGCTGTCTGGGGGGCCACTCTGAATAATGAAGCCACCAAGGCAGCCACTGCTGCTGCAGATTTCACTGCGTATGTATTTAGGCCTACAACATAGCCTGGCCATGACCATGTTATGACAACAATGTAGAGAGCAATGGTAATTGTGTCTTTTATGTAGGCTCTAATGGAGACTGTTCCTTTATCATGACTCTCAGTTCCATTACGCATAAGAGTCATTTGACGAAGGCATTTTGTTAAAAGCAACATGCTCAATCTGAACATTAACACGCGTTGCTTGCGGTACGGTTTTGGAAGAATAAGGACCTTATCTTTCATATCAACGAGAAATAATTTTCAAAATACAAAAGGTTAAATTGATACACCTTGATAGGGTTAGTGTTGCTACACGGCCATATCTCCATGTTACAGCACTTGCTTATGGGAAACCGATGGAAGACAAGCAGCGACCACCTTTACTAATGGTCTATCTAGCATTCTCCGAACACCTGTGTGTAAGATTAACTTGCCAGTCGTGTGCGTCGCGTATGGCTGAAAACTGTGGGGAGAAGGCAGAATGCTGACTAGAGTTTGAGGGCTATAATGGAGGCTAACTTCGCCATGGCTCTTTGGCCAGCACCTATGGGGAAATTAATGTTTTTAGGGGGATTAATACCGAAAATAAGGTCTGTCTTAAACAAGGGCTTAGGAGATCTTATGCGTTTTGTTCTATGAGATAATTCTGAACTATTTATGTAATCAAGTAAAAAGTTAACAATATGTAATGTAAAATATAAAAAACGACTATTCTTTAACCTGTATTTTACTAGGCAAGTCAGTTCAGAACAAATTCTTATTTACATTGACTGCCTACCCCAGCCAAACCCGGAAGACGCTGGGCCAATTGTGCGCCGTCCTATGGGTCTCACAATCACGGCCGGTTGTGATACAGCCTGAAATCAAACCAGGTTCTGTAGTGACGCCTCTAGCACTAAGATGTAGTGCCTTAGACCGCTGCGCCACTCGGGAGCCCATGCCTTTGATGTCTAGCAAACAGGTTTAGCTTACCTTGTCAGACAGACCCAAAATCAATTCTAGACGACATCGTTCGGGAACCAATAAAACAAGCACCTTCCCGTTGAAGAGATGTGGTTGCAGCCTGGAGCAAAACAATATACCATTCTTGTGTTTTTGTTTGAGCTGGTAGCTTACAAAGCTAACTGGCTTTTTGTCAGACTAGCATCGCGTAATTTTGCGACTAATGTTGTCGTTCCATATCTCTGAAAGTGAGTGACTTGTTGGCAACTGACTTATTTTGAGCCATTAGGCTACTGCAATTAGGCTACTGTATTATTTTTCTTGGCTGATGTATACTGTTGGGTAGGAGCGTTGGGTCAGTAATGAAAGGTTGCTGGATTGAATCCCCGAGCTGACAAGGTAATACAAATCTGTTAATCTGCCCCTGAGCAAGGCAGTTAACCAACTGTTCCCTGGGTCGCCAATGATATGGATGTTAAGGCAGCCCCCCGCACCTCTCTTGATTCAGAAGGGTTGGGTTAAATACGGAAGACACATTTCAGTTGAATGCATTCAGTTGTACAACTGATGATGACTATCTCTTTGCTCTTCAGGAAGGTGTGGGATGCCGTGACTGGAGATGAGGTGCTCACTCTGGCACACAAGCACATTGTCAAGTCAGTCAATTTTACTCAGGTACTACAGTTACTTGGAATTGATATGGGTTTTACTGTACGTGTCAAATGTATGAGATTGAGGACTTAAATTCTCCCTGTCATGACAGTGTAAACCTGTTTACATGTCTCGCATATCTTTTTTGTTCTGGGGACTTTCTTATGGGACTTAAATATATTTGATATTTCAGTCAACTTCTTCCGCCTCCATTTCTCTCTGACAGGATAGCAGTTGTCTGTTAACAGGAGGGAATGATAAGATAATACGCATCTACGACCTCAACAAACCGGAAGCAGGTTTGTACCAATGCAAGCCCTTGTTTAATTGTTTGTGTCAACGTTTGGTTGTGTTGAGATATGTATTGTGTTTTGTTTCCCTCAGAACCGCAAGAGATTACAGGGCACACGTCTGCCATAAAGAAAGCCCTGTGGTGTAACAACGACACACAGATCCTCTCTGCCGCTGATGACAAAACCGTACGGTCAGTGCTCTTTGATCTACCTGGTTCTACATTTGTCATGGATATTATCATCTTATATACTATCGGGAACATTTGGAAGCATTTGCAGTCATTTTTCCTTGCGGCAAAAAGGGCAGTGTGGGGCAGTGTGTGATTATCAACATCGAAAAGTCATAAACATACTATGGTCATAAGTCTGGCCACCACTCTGATTTTTGCTGTCATTTCTTGATGACTTTTCAATCAACCGAGTACTGTATCTATTGATCTAAAATATGTATTTCTATATTCCCTTGTGTAGACTGTGGGACAGGAATTCCACTGAGGTTGTGAAGCAGCTCTCCTTCGACATGTCAGTCAGCAGCATGGAGTACATCCCTGACGGAGAGGTTTTGGTCATCACCTATGGAAAGACCATCGCGTTCTACAATGCCCTCAGGTACAATACTCAAAACCCAGGCATTGCCCTCAGGCATAGCTCGAGGTAGACGTTGTCACTAACCACACATCTAGGATAAGATTTTCCCACCCCCAAACCTAGCCTAAACCATTAGGGGACTGATAAAATATCTGACCCTGTATCATAGGTTAGGGACTACTTCTACCTACTCCTCAGGGGCAGTCATAGCATACAGTATATGCCATCCATTATAGTTCGATTTCTCTCATATTTGATTGTAATTGCTAGTGCTAAAGCTGTGTGTGTTTCCTTACTGACTTGTGTTTCTCCCTAGCCTTGACATGATCAAGACTGTGGATGCCCCTGCCTCCATTCACTCTGCCTCGCTGCATCCAGATAAGGACTTCTTTGTTGCCGGGGGAGATGACTTCAAGCTCTACAAATTTGACTACGGCACCAAGGAGGAGTTGGGTAAAGCAGCAGCTTAAACTACAATTAAAAAAAAAAAAATCCCACCAATTTACAGTGCATTTGGCAATTATTCAGACCCCTTGACTTTTCCCATATTTTGTAACGTTACAGCCTTATTCTAAGTAGATTTTTCCCCTCATCAATCTACACACCATACCCCATAATGACAAATCAAAAACAGGTTTTAGATTTTTTTTTTTTTTTTCAAATGTATAAAAAAACATTTAAAAAATGGAAATAATACATTTACATAAGTATACCCTTTACTCAGTACTTTGTTGAAGCACCTTTGGCAGTGATTATAGCCTCGAGTCTTCTTTGGTATGACGCTACATGCTTGGCACACCTGTATTTGGGGAGTTTCTCCCCATTCTTCTCTGCAGATCCTCTCAAGCTCTGTCATGTTGGATGGGGAGCAATTGCTGCACAGCTATTTTCATGTCTCTCCAGAGATTTTCGATCGGGTTCAAGTCCGGGCTCTGGCTGGGCCACTCGAGGACATTGAGACTTGTCCCAAAGCCACACCTGCATTGTATTGGCTGTGTGCATAGGGTTGTTGTCCTGTTGTATGGTGAACCTTCGACTCAGTCTGAGATTCTGAGTGCTCTGGAGCAGGTTTTTTGTTCAAGGATCTCTCTGTACTTTGCTCCGTTCAACTTTCCCTCGATTCTGACTAGCCTCCCAGTCCCTGCCGCTGAGAAACATCCCCACAGCATGATGCTGCCACCACCATGCTTCACCGTAGGGATGGTGCCAAGTTTTCTCCAGGCGTGATTCTTGGCATTCAGGCCAAAGAGTTCAATCTTGGCTTCATCAGACCAGAGAATCTTGTTTCTCATGGTCTGCGAGTCCTTTAGGTGCCTTTTTGCAAACCCCAAGTGGGCTGTCATGTGCCTTTTACTGAGGAGTGGCTTCCGTCTGGCCACTCTACCATAAAGGGCTAATTGGTGGAGTGCTGCAGAGATGGTTGTCAATCTGGAAGGTTCTCCCATCTCCACAGAGGACCTCTGGAGCTCTGTCAGTGACCATCGGGTTCTTGGTCACATCCCTGACCAAGGCCAGCATCCACCTCTGGCCTGCTCGCCTCCCTACCACTGAGGAAGTACAGTTCCCGCTCAGCCCAGTCAAAACTGTTCGCTGCTCTGGCCCCCCAATGGTGGAACAAACTCCCTCACGACGCCAGGACAGCGGAGTCAATCACCACCTTCCGGAGACACCTGAAACCCCACCTCTTTAAGGAATACCTAGGATAGGATAAAGTAATCCCTCTCACCCCCCCTCCCCCTGAAAAGATTTAGATGCACTACTGTTCCACTGGAGGTCATAAGGTGAATGCACCAATTTGTAAGTCGCTCTGGATAAGAGCGTCTGCTAAATGACTTAAATGTAAATGTAAATGAAGAGTCTTGGTGGTTCCAAACTTCTTCCATTTAAGAATGGAGGCCACTGTATTCTTTGGGACTTTCAATGCTGCAGAATCTATAGGTAATTCCTTCAACATCATGGCTTGGTTTTTGCTCTGACATGCACTGTCAACTGTGGGATCTTATATAAACAGGTGTGTATATTTCCAAACCATGTCCAATCATTTGAATTTACCACAGGTGGACTCCAATCAAGTTGTATAAACATCTCATGGATGATCAATAGAGACAGGTTGTACCTGAGCTCAATTTCGAGTCTCATAGCAAAGGGTCTGAATACTTAAGTAAAAAAAAGTTTATTTTATTTTTTAAATGTGCTAAATGTTCTAAAAAACTGTTTTTGCTTTGTCATCATGGGGTATTGTGTGTAGATTGAGAAAAAAAATACGTCATCCATTTTCAAATAAGGCTGTAACGTAACAAAATGTGGAAAAAGTCAAGGGGTCTTAATACTTTCCGAATTACCTGTATATAAGAGAATGCTCACTAAATCATAACCAACTCACTGACATTGACCGCATACTGTTGGAAAGGAGTGGCTCCCTCACATGTATGGCTTTATAACCTGTGTGGACATGTTTAGGGTTAGGGTCATGTTTAACACTGCTGTGGCTCTCTTTCCGCTCCTCCTGTAGAGTCATACAAGGGCCACTTTGGGCCAGTCCACTGCGTGCGGTTCAGTCCAGACGGGGAGCTGTATGCCAGTGGCTCTGAGGATGGTACGCTCCGGCTGTGGCAGACTGCGGTCGGCAAAACCTATGGCCTGTGGAAGTGTGTCCTTCCTGGTGAGTTTTCATGCTTAATGCCAAATAATTAATAGGGGTTCCTAGAAGCTTTATCTGAAATGACTGGGTCATTTGACTGGGTCAAGCAATATGGCATGGTATTGGCAAGGTGGTGACCGGTGCCTGGTTTCCTCCAGATGTGATGTGATGCTTGGCATTCAGGCCAAAGAGTTCAATCTTGGTTTCATAAGTCCAGAGAATCTTGTTTCTCATGGTCTGAGAGTCCTTTAGGTGCCTTTTGACCAACTCCAAGTGGGCTGTCATGTGCCTTTTACTGAGGAGTGGCTTCCGTCTGGCCACTCTAACATAAAGGGCTGATTGGTGGAGTGCCGCAGAGATAGTTGTCCTTCTGGTAGGTTCCCTCATCTCCACAGAGGACTTCTGGAGCTCTGTCAGAGTGACCATCGGGTTCTTGGTAACATCCCTGACCAAGGCCCTTCTCCCCCGATTGATCGATTTGGCAGGGTCTTGGTGGTTCCAAACTTCTTCCGTTTAAGAATAATGGAGGCCACGATGTTCTTGGGGACCTTCAATGCTGCAGAAATGTTTTGGTACACTTCCCCAGATCTGTGCCTCGACACAATCCTGTCTTGGATCTCTACAGATACTCCTACAGACCTCATTGCTTGGTTTTTGCACTGTCAACTGTGGGATCTTATATAGACAGGTGTGTGTGCCTTTCCAAATCATTTCCAATCATCTGAATTTACCACAGGTGGTCTCCAAGTTGTAGAAACAGCTCAAGGATGATCAATGGAAACAGGATGCAGCTCAATTTCGAGTCTCATAGCAAAGGGTCTGAATACTTGTAAATAAGGTATTTCTGCCTCCCGAATGGCACAGTGGTCTAAGGCACTGCATCGCAGTGCTAGCTGTGCCACTAGAGATTCTGGGTTTGAGTCCAGTCTCAGTCGCAGCCGGCCGCAACCGGGAAACCAATGGGGAGGCGCACAATTGACCCAGCATCGTCCGGGTTAGGGGAGGGTTTGGCCGGCAGGCATGTCCTTGTCCCATCGCGCACTAGCTACCCCTGTGGCAGGTCGGGCGCAGTGCATGCTGACACGGTCGCCGGGACCGGGACCTCCGACACAAGACTGTAACTACCAATTGGATACCGCTAAATTGGGGAGAAAAAGTGAAAAACCGTGTGTGTGTATATATATATATATATATATATATTTTTTAAATACATTTTCTAAAGACCTGTTTTTGATTCGTTATTATGGGGTAATTGTGTGTAGATTGGGGGGGGGGGGGTTATTTAATACATTTTAGAATAAGTCTGTACGCAGGGGTGGGAAACTCGAGTCCTCAAAGGCCTGATTGGTGTCACAACTTTTCTCGATCCTTAGCAAACACAGCTGAATAATCAAATTGCATTCTAATCTGAAGATCATGATTAGGTGATTATGGAGTCAGGTGTGTTAGCTGATGCACAATTGTGACACCAATCAGGCCCTCGAGGACTGGAATTACCCACCCCTGCACGTAACAAAGTGTGGAAAAAGTCAATGGGTCTGAGTACTGTCCGAATGCACTGTATCTTATCGGAAGGGGTGCTGACTTCGTTAAGAGGCTTAAAACCGAAATGGAATCAACCATGCAAATGTCATTGAGTGTTATTTTCCTCAACAGAGGAGCTGGTGTCCGAGAACTCTGACACAATATACTGCACTCCTGCTGCTCCTGAGATCAAGGCCTGAGACGGGGGGAGACGAAAGAAAGGAGAGCAGAAGGAGGTGAGGAGAAGAGCAGGGTGTTCCAGTCTGTTCAGAACACCAAGCCCCAGCAAGGACCTGAGCCCCTCCTCTTCACCAGGAACTGATCTGGAGTTGAGCTCTCGATTTACACACGTGTTCAGGCAGACCCAACACACATGTACACACACAAAATGGGTTCTAGTGGTAATTAGAAGAACACACACACATAGAGATTGGGTTCCAGAGGAAAGTAGTAGACCTGTGAGCATCAGGCTCATCGCTGCCTGCTTTCTCTCTGATCAGCTCAATCTGTCCCCCCTGATCTGTTTGTATGTTCAACACTGTGACCCCATGAGCAATTTTTGTTTTAAATGTATTTTTCAGGGGCAATTTGGTTCTCTGGATTTTTTTTCTTTCATTTTACAATATGGGAATACACACATAGTTACATGGGGAGGGAAACTGATGCTATCTTTGAGAAATTATGTTAATTTTCTCAATGAAATGATCTTATTCAGTAAAAGTGGTGTATTGTCCATAGGTGTACCCTAAACTAGTATATGGGGTAATGTTCTCTAACAGGCCAGAGAGTAAAATTACTTAAGTTGTTTGCTTTGTATTTTTGTCCTTGGTTGCAACTTTGCAGGTATGTAATTAAATAAAGAGATGCATACATCCATTCATTTTTTTTTGCACAAAAAAAGCTTTTTGTGGCAGCAAGACAAGTTCTAATATCAATTAAATGGTAGTGCTTTGCAGTGCATTGTCAAATGGTTTGACTCACATACGTTTAAAATGTAAATAGAGGGAAAATAGAAATATATGTATTTCGGTGGCTCATGAACGCCTAAACTGGGCACGTACTCTCTACCAATGGCAAAGCCCGATGTTACTGCTCTTGTCCAATAGTGTCCGCTTTCACAGGGCAGTGGGTCCATTCTCACCGCGTTTGTTCCTTCAATGTTGGCAGAGGGCCGCTGTCCTAGCAGATATTGGTATAATAGCCCAAGCACTTCAAATGGTGAGGTTTGTCTTGTTTAGCGCGTCCACTTCTTTAATTCTACTGTCAAGGAGAGTTCTACAAAAGAGGAACCAACACGAGTAAGCTAATGTGCTAAGATTGTAACTGGAAGTATCAAGTTTGTGTACACGGGTAATTTTGCAGATTTAATCCAACAAGAGGCGCTAGTTAGCTAACATAGCCAGCTAAATACTTCATTTTGTTGTTACCGAGGCGGAGTTGCTTTTCATAGCGAGCAACATGCCGGAATATCTGGAGGACCCGTCTGTTCTCACCAAAGATAAACTCAAGAGCGAGCTTTTGGCCAACAATGTTGCTCTCCCAACCGGAGACCAGCGAAAAGAAGTTTATGTGCGTCTGTATCTGAAAAACTTGACCGTGCAGAACAACAAGATCCTATCTACAGACGCCTTCTCCAGCGACGAGGAGTTGCTTGTCCCGGTAGTGTCAAACAAAAGTCGCTCGGGCAGGGTGAGTTGTTGTAAGATTTCTTTCCCGCGCGCGAATATAGTAATTGTAACAATGTTTCCATTGTGAATGTTACAAGTAAATGTAGAAAAGAAAGTTACTGTTTTTGAAAGGGTGTTTTAATCTCCCCTTTAAAAAAAACAGATGTGATTTGGTATTGTAGGTAATTACATTTTATTTAATTGTTTTACATGCATAACATTTTAAATATCGTTATTTTCAATTACAGCGTGTTCCATCTCGTTTAAATATAAAACGCACACATTTTAGCTGTATTGTATTACAAATCAGTTTAAAGTTTCCCGCTTAAAATATCTGCCACTGCTGAATGCACCCTTATGGAAACCCGTTCTCGCCACTCGTGTTTTGTGTGTAAATATCCGTACTACTTAAAATGTCGAGATATGTAAGTAAACATGTCCATACTAAACCGAATTTGAGATATGTCAATCAAGGTTCGATATACTAACTCGAAATTTAGATAGTAGAACATAGAGTTCCTTCAGAAAGTATTCCTACGCCTTGATTTATAACATTTGTTGTTGAGCCTAAATTCAAAATATATTAAATTGATTTCTCTCACACCCATCTACACAATACCCCATAATGACAGTGAAAACAGTTTTACAAATGTATTAAAGTAAATACAGAAATCAAATTTACATAACTACTCACATGGCAAGAGCTTTGCACACCTGGATTGTACAACATTTGCACATTATTTTTGAAATTCTTCAAGCTCTTTCAAGTTGGATGTTGATCATTGCTAGACAGCATTTTCAAGTAAAAACTGTATTTTGGCTACTTAATGTCATCTTTAGCCTCAAGGTGAAATCCCTGAGTGGTTTCCTTCCTCTGGCAACTGAGTTAGGAAAGATGCCTGTATCGTTGTAGTGACTGTGTGTATTGATACACCATCCACATTTGAATGAATAAATTCATGCTCAAATGTCTGCTTTTATTTTTACCCATTTATCAATAGGTGCCTTTTTTGTGAAGCATTGAAAAACTTCCTTGGTCTTTTTGGTTGAATCTGTGTTTGAAATTGACTACTCGTCTGAGGAAACTTACAGATAATTGCATGTGTGGGGTGCAGAGAGGTAGTCATAAAAACTTCTTTTTTTAACACTATTATTGCACAGTCCATGTACTTATTAAGTGCTTTTACCCCTGAACTTAAGTATTGCCATAATAAACATTTACATTTAAGTCATTTAGCAGACGCTCTTATCCAGAGCGACTTACAAATTGGTGCATTCACCTTATGACATCCAGTGGAGCAGCCACTTTACAATAGTGCATCTAAATCTTTTAAGGGGGGTGAGAAGGATTACTTTATCCTATCCTAGGTATTCCTTAAAGAGGTGGGGTTTCAGGTGTCTCCGGAAGGTGGTGATTGACTCCGCTGTCCTGGCGTCGTGAGGGAGTTTGTTCCACCATTGGGGGGCCAGAGCAGCGAACAGTTTTGACTGGGCTGAGCGGGAACTGTACTTCCTCAGTGGTAGGGAGGCGAGCAGGCCAGAGGTGGATGAACGCAGTGCCCTTGTTTGGGTGTAGGGCCTGATCAGAGCCTGGAGGTACTGAGGTGCCGTTCCCCTCACAGCTCCGTAGGCAAGCACCATGGTCTTGTAGCGGATGCGAGCTTCAACTGGAAGCCAGTGGAGAAAAGGGGTTAAATACTTAATGACTCAAGACATTTCAGCTTTTCATTTTTTATTAATTTGTAAAAATGTCTAAACAACGTCACTTTGACAGTATGGGTATTGTGCGGAGACCGGTGACACATCTCAATTTAATCAGTTTTAAATTCAGGCTCTAACACAACAATGTGGGAAAAGGCAAGGGCTGTGAAAACTTTCTGAAGACATTGTACCTGTCAATGTAATGTAGGACTAGATTGGCAGTTCTTAAAAACTCAACTCTACAGTGTGTTGTCAAGTATCAAGGTAACAGCTGTCACCTTCATGTGCAACAGTCTGGGTGTTTTTCCTAATCCACCAAGCCTCCCCTTTCTTATTTGGGAAAGTTGTGGGACGGCTTTAATGAAATTATATTTGTTACGCATTTGTGAAAAACAGCTGTTCTTAGGGTTAGTGTACTGTATAGTAGGCCTACAAAATTGGAATGCATTGTATGCGTGATTTAAAGAAAAATGTATTCAGGTGCGTACACCTTTGTTGCAATGCATCGGTTGTGAATGACTGAATGAAAAAAACTGCTTGCTGACACACAACTTCTGCAGTTCACACTAGTCTTTGTACATTGAGGTGAGGTTACGCTCACCTCACCTGTATTTGCTCAGTTTTAGGGAGGGAACCATTGACATTTGTTGAGAGGTGTTGACAGTGAAGAATATCAATCACTTGTCTTCTGCCCACAAAAACACTGAAACTATATAATTCAGATTGTTTAATAGTCACATGTACAGGGTTGCAGGGTACAGTGAAAATAGGCTTTGAGCTCCAACATGCAGGACTAGTGAAGTAAAATAATTAAAATTGTAATAGAAATAGCACTATAGATGTAACTGGCAGTAATGAATGAGTAAATAAATGTCCATTGGGGTGGAGGCAGAGTAAAGAATGTTGAGGGGGTGGAGTGACCATGCGGTTAAACCATTTAATCTTCTCGGAGTTGTGTATGCAGAAGAATTTGAAGTTATTAAACGTCTCCACGCGGCCCTGTTGATGAGGATGGGCCCTTGTCCAGCCTGGTTCCTTCTGAAGTCCACAATCAGCTCCTTTGTTTTGCTAACATTGAGGGAGAGGTTGTTTACCTGGCACCACACCATCAGAGTGCCTACCTCCTCCCTGTACGCTGTGTTGTTGGTGATCAGGCCTACTACTGACATGTCTTGATTGAGTTGGAACTGTGTGAGGCCATGCAGTCATGGGTATACAGATAATACAGGAGGGGACTGAGGATGCACCCTTGTGGGGCCCCTGTATTGAGGATCGGTGTCGAGGAGGTAATGTTAACCAACCTTCACCACTTGGGGGCAGCCCATCAGAAAGTCCAGGACCCAGTTGCATAGGGAGGAGTTCAGCCCCAGGGCTGTGTATTGAGCTTATAGGGCACAATCCACGGGAAGCTAGAAGTTCAATCAAATTATATTTTTTACTTACTGTCCCGGTGGGCAGGACGGTTGTTCATTATGAAGAGTGGAATTGGGGACTAAAGACAACAGACCCACGTTTGCAAAGTCTGTTTAATAATACGTTATGTTAGGAATGTCTTATTCTCCCTGTCATAATGACCAACCATCCTGCCCCATGGCACAGTAAGTTGAAATTAAATTGAACTTCCCTCTGACAGTTTTTGTGCAACCCAATAAGCTAGGAAGCAACCATGGTGTATGCAAATACCTAAAAGCAGCTAGTGTCACAAGTGGTGGACTCCACAGAAGGGATGGAGCTGGACTGGAGATGTTTTGTTTATGTTAGGGGAAAAGTCTAGGTATGCAGAGAAGAGGAAAGAAACTTCAAGGAGTTCTGAGTGCGCTGGAAATGGCATTATAGAATAGGTAATGGAATTGAAGGAAATCGAGGTTCCTGGTGTGGAGGATAGGGCTCTTTTCCTATTGTGTTTCTCTATTGAGGAAATACTTTCTGTGGAAGTCTGCACGTATTCCCTTATCACTGAACATATGTTTGGTTAACTGTGTGTGTAGGCTAGTACTTTTTCATTAGATTTAAATGCTATCGTAGCAGTGCTCTTCCTGGTGTTTTCATATAGTCACCTGACTCCCAAGCATGTCTGTCTGTGATTTACAGCTTACCATAAAGCAGTTGAGGCAGTCATCCACTGGCACACTCAGAACTTTAAACACTTTTTCACTCATAATAGCTATCAAAGTAAACCTTTTGGGATAAAAGTGAAGAAAAACTGTTCCCCCCCCCCCCCCCAAAGGTTTAGTTCAACTAAGGTTGAATGGTTTATTGTCATTTGGAGTGAATTGTTTCACATGCAGCAGTCATCATAAGGACCACAGATATGAAAAGCATCCATAACGGTGATTAGCCATGTGCACATCATGATTCACAACCAAGCAGTTTGTTATAGTTTACCCCTGAAGCCACATAACATAGTCAGTTTCAATATTACTTCGCCAAGCCATGATTTCTGTCTGAATAGAAACAACTTAGTCAGACTGAGAGCATTATGGAAATCTAGGCGATCATGCGACTGGACTATGTTAAACCATATTGTTCTGCAATGCATTGACGCAATCTTCATTCCATGTAATTTAAACCTCTAGTGTACAAACCTTCTGCAAGTTGCCTAGTGCAAAACTTAAAGCACAGGGATTGTCTGGGCCTTGGGGCTATCCATGACCTCAGTGCCTTGATATCACTTTTAAAATGTGTGGTCGGAGAGCGGAAGATAAGTGAGGGAATAAACTGGATGTCAGGAATGTTATTTTTCCCGTTATTTTTTCCTTGGAATTATGTGATTATATAATGTGCTCAGCTGGGCTGAGATCCAGCTCTAACTTTACTGAGGCCTACAGTAAGGAGTCTAGTATAAGCTAGTGGGAGACTGATAGCTGCTAAATCCCCCTGTGTGTCTGTCTGGGATTCTTTCCCTCTCTCTCTTTACTACTCCCACCAAGGTTTGCACATTTTGTGGAATATTCAGAGGTGGAAACTTAATGTGGGAATTAACGGAAATATATGCAAATTAATATGAATACCATTTAAATGTTGTTTTTGTTGCATTGCATATATTTACCATATCATATGGAGGAAAAACCTTTTACCTCATCATAAGTAGACATCATTAAAATGATTAAATCCTTCCAAAAAAAGAATGTGGGAATTGAATTGAACTAATTAAATGAGTTGACTCTTCACATGGGATGATTTCACTGAACAACAACAGAAAGGGAATATTGAATGATCCATTGCATCTCCCAGAAATATTTTCAACATACATCTGTAAAATGATCATTTCTAGACTAAAGCTTTGGTTGTCTTCCTCTCAGGCTTCCTTGTCTTCTCCCTGGACCTCCTCAATGTCCACCTCTTGAACATCAGACTCTGGGGCCTCATCTTCACTGTCACTTTCCAACGTTGTTGAGGATGGCTTGTTGTCAGGCTCAAAAAGCCTCAAATTTGCCCAGATGGCCACCAATTTTTCAACCCTTGTATTGGTCAGCCTGTTGTGTGCTTTGGTGTGTGTGTTCCCAAACAAGGACCAGTTGCGCTCTGAGGCGGCTGATGTTGGTGGGGTTTGGAGGAAAGAGCCTCAGATCCACAAAGTCCCTTCCACCAGGTGGCTGATGAGATATGTTGGCACAACTGCCATATTGCATCTCCATCCCAAAGCCCTTGCTTGGAAGTGTACTTTGCCAGACTGCCAAGAACCTTGCCCATGGTAGTGATGACACCATAGACCTTGTTGATCTCATACTTGGGGTCCAACGTGGATACTGCGGCATGTACGGGCTTCAGGCAGAAGTCTTCACACTTTTTGATGCCTTTCACAACGGCAGTTTCCTCTGCATGGCGCAACAGTGAAGTGGGTAGGGCAGTACAGATTTCTGCAAGCAGAGTCTGAACATCAGACAGGATGGTATTGTCTCCCTCAATCTGTGCAATGGCTACTGCTATAGGTTTCAGGCTGCTTACCACACTCTCCCAAAATACATAATCCAGAAGGATCCTTTTGATGGGGCTGTCCATATCGGCAGACAGTGATATGGCCATTTCTTGGAGAGACTCCTTCCTCTCCAGGAGACTGTCAAACATGATGACAACACCACCCCAACGGGTGTTGCTGGGCAGCTTCAATGTGGTGCTCTTATTCTTCTCACTTTGCTTGGTGAGGTAGATTGCTGCTATAACTCTGACGCTTCACATACCTAACGATTTCCTTGGCTCTCTTGTAGAGTGTATCCATTGTTTTCAGTGCCATGGTGTCCTTTAGGAGCAAATTCAATGCATGAGCAGCACAGCCAATGGGTGTGATGTGAGGGTAGGACTCCCCCACTTTAGACTAAGCAGCCATCATGTTCACAGCATTGTCTATCACCTTCTGTGGTCCAAGGTCATTGCCTTCAGCTCATCTGCAATGTACAGACTGGTGTGTCTGTCCCTTGTGTCTGTGCTCTTGTAGAATACTGGTTGAGGGGTGGAGATTATGTAGTTTATTATTCCTTGACAACGAACATTCGACCACCCATCAGATGATTGCAATACAGTCTGCTTTCTCTATGATTTGGTTGACCTTCACTTGAACTCTGAACTCTGCATCCAGCAAATGAGTAGAGAAATAATGTCAGTTGGAGTGGTGTATGCTGAGCAAAGACCATTCAGAAATCTCTTCCCATACACATTTCCTGTGAGCATCAGAGGTGAACCAGTTGTATACACAGCTCAAGCAAAACATTCCTCAGCATTTCTCTGACTACGTTCCTCCATTGAGTCCAGGAGGACCATAAGCTGTTGCTACCGATAAGGTGTCTGATTCATCATTTTCACCTCGAATAGAAGTAGAGGGACTTTTGTCAGAGGTTGCTTGTTGTGAGCGCTGAGGGAACTTTATGCACTTGTCCAGATGATTCTGCATCTTTGGTGCATTCTTCACGTGATTTGGCACAGTATTTGCAAATGTACACAGCTTCTTCTTCTATTTTAGCTGCAATGAAATGTCTCCACACATCAGATAGTGCCCGTGGCATTTTCCTGTAAAGATGCAATTTAATGTACCGATAAATTAAGCAGTTACATTAAACACCTCCTTTGTAAGATACATGTAAAAAATATAAATATATTTTTTCACTGTTATTTAACCAGGTAGGCTAGTTGAGAACAAGTGCTCATTTACAACTGCGACCTGGCCAAGATAAAGCAAAGCAGTGCGACACAAACAACAACAGAGTGTTCATTCCATGTGTAAATCATACAGTCAATAGCACAATAGAGAAAAAAAAAGTATATATACAGTGTGTGCAAATGAGGTAAGGCAATAAATGGGCCATAGTGGTGAAATAATTACAATTTAGCAATTAAACACTGGAGTGATATATGTGCAGTAGATGAATGTGCAAGTAGAGACTCTGGGGTGCAAAGAAGCAAAACAATAAATAACAGTATGGGGATGAGGTAGTTGGATGGGCTATTTACATGTGCAGTGATCTGTGAGCTGCTCAGACAGCTGGTGCTTAAAGTTAGTGAGGGAGATATGGATCTCCAGCTTCAGTGATCTTTGCAATTCTTTCCAGCAGAGAACTGGAAGGGAAGGCGGCCAAATGAGGAATTGACTTTGGGGGTGACCAGTGAAATATAGCTGCTGGAGCGTGTGCTATGGGTGGGTGCTGCTATGGTGACCAGTGAGCTGAGATAAGGCGGAGCTTTACCTAGCAAAGACTTATAGATGACCTGGAGCCAGTAGGTTTGGCGACGAATATGAAGCGAGGGCCAGCCAACGAGAGCGTACAGGTCGCAGTGGTGGGTAGTATATGGGGCTTTGGGGACAACGGATGGCACTGTGATAGACTACATCCAATTTGCTGAGTAGTCGCCAAAGTCAAGGATCTGTAGGATAGTCAGTTTTGCGAGGGTATGCTTGGCAGCATGAGCGAAGGATGCTTTGTTGCGAAATAGGAAGCAGATTCTAGATTTAATTTTGGATTGGAGATGCTTAATTTGAGTCTGGAAGGAGAGTTTACAGTCTAATCAGACACCTAGAATATGTGGACAACTACAAATACCTAAGTCAGAACCGTCCACAATAGTGATGCTGGGTGGGCAATCAGGTGCAGTCAGCGATCTGTTGAATAGTATCCATTTAGTTTTACTTGCATTTAAGAGCAGTTGGAGGCCACGGAAGCAGTGTTGTATGGCATTGAAGCTTGTTTGGAGGTTTGTTAACACAGTGTCCAAAGAAGTGCCAGAAGTATACAGAATAGTGTCGTCTGCGTAGAGGTGGATCAGAGAATCACCAGCAGCAAAAGCGATATCATAGGTGTATACAGAGAAAAGAGTCGGCCCGAGAATTGAACCCCATAGAGACTGCCAGAGGTCCGGACAACAGGCTGGTGAACCAGCCACGGCAGTCATTTGAGAAACCAAGGCTGTCGAGTCTTCCAATAAGAATGTGGTGATTGACAGAGTCGAAAGCCTTGGCCAGGTCGATGAATACAAGCTGCGCACAGTATTGTCTCTTATCAATGGCGGTTATGATATCGTTTAGGACCTTGAGCGTGGCTGAGGTGCACCCATGACCAGCTCGGAAACCAGATTGCATAGCGGAGAAGGTACGGTGGGATTCGAAATGGTCGGTGATCTGTTTGGTAAATTGGCTTTCAAAGACCTTAGAAAGGCAGGGTAGGATAGATATAGCAGTTTGGGTCTAGAGCGTCTCCCCCTTTGAAGAGGGGGATGACCGCGGCAGCTTTCAAATCTTTGGGATGTCAGACGATACGAAAGATGTTGAACAGGCTAATAGGGGTTGCAACAATTTTGTCTGATAATTTAGAAAGAGAGGGTCCAGATTGTCTAGCCCTGCTGATTTGTAGGGGTCCAGATTTTGCAGCTCTTTCAGCACATCAGCTATTTGGGTGAAGGAGAAATGGGGGAGGCTTGAGCAAGTTGCTGTGGGGGGTGCAGGGCTGTTGACCAGGGTCGGGTTGGCCGGGTGGGAAGCATGGCCGGCCATAGAAAAATGCTTATTGAAGTTCTCAATTATTGTGGATTTATCGGTGGTAAACAGTGTATCCTAGCCTCAGTGCAGTGTGTAGCTGGGAGGAGTTGCTCTTATTCTCCATGGACTTTACAGTGAAACATGAATGGAAACAGGTGAATTAACACTCCTCAGCTAGCAGGCTCATGCAAGCTAAAACCCACATGGTAGCAAAAACTAACTAGCAGAAATTAACAAATTAGAAATTATTTGAACACACTTTGCTGTAGGCTACTATTTACTAGTTAAAAACATGTATGTCATATGAAATATTCACCACACCCAGTATTGTAATCAAAATAGAAAGCATGTAGTCCTTGGCTCAGTGTAGTAGTGTGGGCTCAATAGCATCTAATTTGTGTGCAAGATCTTGCGAATCTGTTGCACATGTGATTGAAGAATGCACTGAGTATGCAGAGGGTTGCAATTCCATTTAATTGGGGATAGTTTAACCAAAATATGCCACAAGACCTAGAGTTGCCTTGTGTATCTCACAAAAGGTTCTCTGTTATAAAGCTAACTTTTTTTGATGAATTTTAAGCCAAATTCTCAGGCTTAAAATGTCTTCAAAAATCAGGAAATCTACTGAAAGGTTTCCAACCCTTTGCAACCCTACTCCCACCCCATCAAATGTTCTACGGCAGAGTTCCAATGGAAAGTGGCAAAAACCATAGAAATAGAGTTATAGAACTTCCTGATTCCTGTCACTTTTTGGCTTGCATCATTATAAGTCAGTCAGCCAGAGTATTCCCAACTCTTACCACCTCTGCCATGCTCAGTTTAATGTGTAAGAAATTTGATTTGCTATCGGCTGGCCAATTTTAGAGTTGTAATCTTGGTGGGGCAAACAAAACATGGGATGCATGCCTGCAAAGCCACTACACATAAACATAGCTGATATGGCAGATTTGTTCAAACAAATGTACAAACTATGATATAAGGGGATGACAAGCAGATAAGAGGCAATCCGTAATTTCGATTAAGACAATGAGCAAGTGACAATGGACATGGTCAATTTAACTTTGTTCAGCACTTTTGAAATGTACAGGAACAGAATTCAGAACATGGGCCATTCTTAGTGTACTCCCTGTACACGTCAGAACCGTAAGATAAATAAATGGGCCATATAAACAGACAATGAATGCTCTTACAATATTCTATGATTACATTTCTCTAAAACAGGTTTAGGCTGTTTGTGCACCACCAAGTTAGAACAGTAGGTGAAAATAGACTACACAGCCACTCCATTGAATAGCAGGCTAACGTTAATGGTTTCTTTGCAACGCTTGCAGTTAGCTACTGACTCCTTCCAAATTACGCATGGTTGAATTTGCGATTTCCAACTTGTTTGGTAATCTTTATGTACAATGGCTGATGAGAACCCATATGTTCGATCTACAATTTCTCTTCATATGACAAGGATTTGCCAGTAGGTTGTCAACTTGATGACAACTGTTGACTGAAAGTAAAATCAGTCCAATCAAAGTTACTGTAGAGAAGGTGATTTGATGTCGTGTCATTCTATCTGTGGCTAATGACCTTGAGTCTTCTTGGATGGGCACTTCTAATATAACTCTATGACAGCACTCAAGGGGTTTACCCTGCAACGCTCCATATTTTCTGCTGGCTTGCCCCACCACCACATAAAGCGGTGAGCTAGGCTGAAACACCTGCATTTTGGAGCTGCCTTATTCAAGAAGAAAAAAAATAGACCATGTTTGTATGCGGCTTTATTAACTCAATGATATACAGTACTGGTCAAAAGTTTTAGAACACCTAAAATACTTTTTTCTACATCGTAGAATAATAGTGAAGATATCAAAACTATGAAATAACACATGGAATCTGCCATGTAGTAACCAATAAAGTGTAAAGCAAATAACGACTTTGCACACGCTTGGCATTCTCTCAACCAGCTTCATGAGGTAGTCACCTGGAATGCATTTCAATTCACAGGTGTGCCTTCTTAAAAGTTAATTTGTGGAATTTCTTAATGCGTTTGAGACAATCACGTTGCGTTGTGACCAAGGTACAGAAGATGGCCCTATTTGGTAAAAGACCAAGTCCATATTATGGTAAGAACAGCTCAAATAAACAGCGTGAAATGATAGTCCATTACTTTAAGACATAGTCAGTCAATAAGGAACATTTCAAGGACTTTCACAAAAAGTGCAGTCACAAAAACCAAGCGCTATGATAACTGGCACTCATGAGGACTGCCACAGGAATGGAAGAACCAGAGTTACCTCTGCTGCAGAGGATAAGTTCATTAGACTTCCCAGCCTCAGTATGTGCAGCCCAGATAAATGCTTCAGTGTTCAAGTAACACGCATCTCAACATCAACTGTTCAGAGGAGACTGCGTGAATCAATCCTTCCTGATCAAATTGCTGCAAAGAAACCACTACTAAAAGACACCAATAAGAAGAATAGACTTGCTTGGGTCAAGAAACACGAGCAATGGACATTACACCGGTGGAAATTTGTCCTTTGGTCTGGAGTCCAAATTGGAGATTTTTGCTTCCATCCGCTGTGTCTTCGAGACCTGGTGTGGGTGAACGGATTATCTCTGAATGTTAATTTCCCACCATAAAGCATGGTGGAGGAAGTGTTATGGTGTAAGGGTGCTTTGCTGGTGACACTGTCTGTGATTTATTTTCAATTCAAGGCACACTTAGCCAGCATGGCTACCCCAGCTTTCTGTAGCGATACGCCATCCCATCTGGTTTGGGCTTAGTGGGACTATCATTTGTTTTTCAACAGGACAATGGCCTAACACACATCCAGGCTGTGTAAGGGCTATTTTACCAAGAAGGAGAGTGATGGAGTGCTGCATCAGATGACCTTGCCTCCACAATCCCCCGACCTCAACCCAATTGAGATGGTTTGGGATGAGGCAGACCACAGCGTGAAGGGAAAGCAGCCAACAAGTACGCCGCATATGTGGGAACTCCTTCAACACTGTTGGAAAAGCATTCCAGGTGAAGCTGGTTGAGAGAATGCCAAGCGTGTGCTACGCTGTCAAGGCAAAGGGTGGCTATTTGGAAAATCTCAAATAACATTTTGGGTTATTTAATGATTCCTTATGTGTTATTAAATAGTTTTTGTGTTCACACTGTAGAAAATAGTACAAATAAATTGAAACCCTTGAATGAGTAGGTGTTCTAAAACTTTTGACCGGTAGAGTATATGAAATATTAGTTCAAATCGACGCATGGCTTTTATTCCAGCTGTTAATTAAGGAATATGAATCAGTAATGCATGCACAGAAAGTGATATGGTTGTTTAGCTCTGTGGAAGAGGTGTCCTGGGGCTGGGCAGTCCGATATGGTCGTACACCCTAGGCCAAGGTGGAAAATACCCCCTTTCATTTTGTTGTACAAATGTGAAGTCCAAGATGGACAAAGGGGGTGCTGTTGGGGCTGTGTTTCTGGACCTAAGGAAGGCTTTTGATACTGTTAACCATGAGATTCTCATCACAAAATTGTCCAAGTTCAACTTTTCCCCTGATGCCTTGAGATGGATGAAATCATACCTTGAAGGCAGAACTCAGTGTGTCAGAGTGAGCAATGAGCTGTCGCCCACTCGTAGCTATGATGTGGGCGTGCCCCAAGGGTCAATACTGGGGCCCCTCCTGTTCAGCCTGTACATTAATGATCTGCCTTCTGTCTGTACTGGGTCTGAAGTTCAAATGTATGCAGATGATACAGTGATATATGTGCATGCAAAGAGCAAACAACAAGCTGCACAAGAACTCACTACTGTAATGGTCCAGGTTACAAAGTGGCTCAGTGACTCGTGTTTGCATCTCAATGTGAAAAAAACTGTTTGCATGTTCTTCACAAAGAGGGCAACAGATGCTACTGAGCCAGATGTCTATGTGTCAGGGGAGAAGCTCCAGGTGGTATCCGATTTTAAGTACCTTGGCATCATACTTGATTCCAACCTCTCTTTTAAAAAGCATGTGAAAAAGGTAATTCAAATAACTAAATTCAATCTAGCTAATTTCCGATTTATACGAAATTGTTTGACTACAGAGGTAGCAAAACTGTACTTCAAATCTATGATACTCCCCACTTAACATACTGCTTGACTGGTTGGTCCCAAGCTTGCTGTACAACATTAAAACCTATTCAGTCCGTCTACAAACAGGCTCTCAAAGTGCTTGATAGGAAGCTCAATAGCCATCATCATTGTCACATCCTTAGAAAGCATGAGCTCTTGAGTTGGGAAAATCTTGTGCAATACACCGACGCATGTCTTGTATTCAAGATCCTTAATGGCCTGGCTCCCCCTCCACTCAATATTTTTGTTAAACAGAAAACCCAGACATATGGCAGCAGATCCACAAGGTCTGCCATGAGAGGTGACTGTATAGTTCCCCTAAGGAAAAGCACCTTTAGTAAATCTGCATTCTCTGTGAGAGCTTCCCATGTCTGGAATACACTGCCATCAGACACATAACTGCACCACATATCACACTTTCACAAAATGCTTGAAGACCTGGCTAAAGGTCAATCAGATTTGTGAACATGGTTCCTAGCTGTGTGTTGCCGCTTTCCATGTTGTCTGTTGTCTGTAGCTTGTGAGGTGTGGAAACACTGTTGCTTTTATGAATTTTGTCTTGCTGCTTTTTGTTCTATGTTGCTCTGTCTGTATGCTATGTCTTGCTTGTCCTATGTTGCTATGTCTTGCTTGTTCTATGGTGCTATTGTCTATATTGTAATTGTTTTTAATAACCTGCCCAGGGACTGCGGTTGAAAATTAGCCGGCTGGCTAAAACCGGCACTTTTACTGAAACGTTGATTAATGTGCACTGTCCCTGTAAAAATAAAATAAACTAAACTAAAACTAAACTATGAACTACAATCATCAGCCACTTCAAACAAATACTAGGCGATTGCCGGTTGGCCGCTATACCTTGCCTCACTACTCAAACTGAATTCTTCCACTGCTCATTAGCTGTGTACTTCAGTCTGACACTGCCGTCATTGAAGTCGTTTGTGGTGACATCAAAATGAGGTGTGTTGTACAAAACGACGTAATCAGTGATCGGATCATCTCTAACCAATCAGAGTATCAAAGCTAATGGCGAATTTTGAAACCGCCGCTTGTGTTCTGTGTCTGGCCCAACCCATCAGTTTCTGGGACTAAACAGAATGGCTAGAATGTTTGTCCTTTCTAGAAAAATACTTGTCAGCAGAGGGGAGAGATTCTCTAAAGGCCCCCCTTTCGACAAAAATTCTCTGCAGCCTGGTTGCAGGGGGTTGAAGCTGAGCTACGAACTACGAATCCGGTTTGAGGAGTTAACCTTGGTAAACTGGTACCACGAAAGTGGCTCACCTTTTTAGCCAGTTACATTTTTACAGCAACAACTCCTTCAGAACTAACCTGCTCCAGGGCAGGCTGACTCCATTTATCCTGAAAGAAATGTCTGCGCCACGAGTTGAGGACCAATGAAATCGGATACCCTTCCTCTAGCAAAGTTTGTCTCATCATCCCTTTCATTTGAGGACAAATTCAATATTTTATTAATTATACTGAACAGAAATATAAATGCCTCATGCAACAATGTCAACGGTTTCACTGAGTTACAGTTCATATAACAAAGTCAGTAAATTGAAATAAAATCATTAGGCCCTAATCTATGGATTTCACATGACTGGGCAGGGGTGCAGCCTTGGAGTGGCATAGTCCCACCCACTTGGTAGCCAGGCCCAGACAATCAGAATTAGTTTTCCTTGACAAAAGGACTTTATTACTGAGAGCATTACTCCTCAGCACCAGACCCACCCCTCAGACGATCCTGCATGGGAGGAAACCGGATGTGGCGGTCCTGAGCTAGCGTGGTTAAACGTGGTCTGTGGTTGTGATGCCTGTTGGACGTAATGCCAAATGATCTAAAACGAGATTGGAGGCAGCTTATGGTAGAGAAATGAACATTCAATTATCTGGCAACCGCTCTGGTGGACATTCCTGCAGTCAGCATGCCAATTGCAAGCTCCCTCAAAACTTGAGACATCTGTGGCATTGTGTTGTGTGACACAACTGCACGTTTTAAAGTGGCTGTTTATTGTCCCCGTCACAACGTGCACCTGTGTAATGATCATTCTGTTTAATCAGCTTCGAATCTTGGCAAAGGAGATGCTCAGTAACAGGGATGTAACAAATTTGTGCACAAAATTTGAGCGAATAAGCTTTTTTTGCTCATTTGAGGTACAAACACTTTACATGTTGCGTTTAATATTTATGTTCAGTGTCAAAAAAAATCTTAAAAGAAAAATGTCTCACATTACACATTCAGTAATGACAGTATTTGCTTTCCAAACTGTATATTTTCTCGCAATTGTATTTTGACATTTGCGAAAGGCAAACTGGCAGCCGCAATCAACCATTGACATATAGATGGCAGTTCCCATTCAAGTCAAGACTAGCAGCCATTGCTAATGTACCCATGAGTTTAAGTCAAAACCCTTCTATGGATTATATGTCTATGCCCACAACGCAACAAGCTATTCCATAGATGGAAGGAAAAGGGTGCTTGTGCATTGATAAGCACACCAAAGATGGCATTAACGATAAGTAATAAAATGCTTTGTAGTATACCGCTCTGTTTGATCTCTGGTTGTTTGTTTACCGCCTTTTGATGGTTGAGTCGTTCAGCCAGCATGTAGCATGAACAACGCAATGTGTAGAGTATTGTTGTGTAGGTTACCTCTGAATGTTTAGACAAGGAAATCCCTTCATCCTCAGGACAAGGCAGACACACTACATTGGTAGAGGCAATTGTATGTGTAATGTACACTGAGTGTACAACATTTACATTACATTTAAGTCATTTCGCAGACGCTCTTATCCAGAGCGACTTACAAATTGGAAAACATTTTAAGAACACCTTCCCAATATTGAGTTGTTTTTCTGAACAGCCTCAATTTGTTGGCATGGACCCAGACAAGGTGTCAAACATTCCACAGGGATGCTGGCCCATGTTGCCTCCAATTTTTTCCCACAGTTGTCTGGATGTCCTTTGGGTGGTGGACCATTTCTTGACACAAACTGTTGAGCTTGAAAAACCCAGCAGCGTTGCAGTTCTTGACACAAACCGGTGCGCGTGGCACCTACCACCATACCCTGTTCAAAGGCACTCAAATCTTTAGTCTGTCCTTCGTTAACCTTTCTCCTCCCATTCATCTACACTGATTTTGAAGTGACATCAATAAGGGATCAATATCTTTCACCTTGTCTTTCTGTCATGGAAAGAGCAGGTGTCTTTAATGTTTTGAACATTGTGTATATGATCCATGACTTGCATTAGGCAAACATCTTTCTGATTCATCTGAACGGGTGCTTGTTTATTTACGAGTGGTGTTTTTCAATCTGTCGGTGGTTTAGGTCAGGAGATGGCGTAAAACTAGCTCTGCTGATAATTAGTGTGTGATTAGAAACCTTTTTTACGGGGTTTAACATCTGTGGTGTTGCTTGCGAAAGCAGCCCAGGGAGCTCTCTCTCTCTCTCGCTACAGAGGTTATCTGTGGATTTCAAATGTTAAACCCTGTAATGTTCAGTAGCAGGAAAGGGATTGCAGCACGAATTGAAGTGCATTTAAAATAACTCAGAAATATAATTACTAGAACGGGCATTCCCATTCAAGTCATGGTTCTGTGATTGGTGGTAGGCTAATTCTGTGACTATAGATCTCAACACTACACCAATCTGACCTCTGTGATCCCTCTTTCACAGAAAGCCACGAGGAAAACAGACAAGCCTCGACCAGAGGACCTGGATGTGACTGAGCTGACCAGTGAGGGCCTGAAGGATGAGTTGCTCAAGTATGGAATCAACGTAGGACCCATCGTGGGTGAGTCAGTCAGTAAGAGTTGGGAATTAAGAGTTGTATTGAATTTATTTTAATAATGGACATTATTTAATTTATTTTAACAATGGACATTATTGTTGCATTCTTCATTTATTAATAAAGTTGTGTTGAATTCATTTGGATAATGTCTGAACTTTTGGCAGCCTCCACCGATAAGAGGGATTCATAAAGTTCTATTGAATTTATTTGAATGTCTTGTCATGGCAGCCTCAACCCGTAAGCTGTATGAGAGAAGGCTCCAGAAGCTGTTGGACCAGGGTCCTCCTGAGACCGTGGCTTTACCGGTGGTCATCACTCAGGTAGACAGCAACGGCAACTCTGACTCAGACCGCTACAGCGACAAGGAAGAAGGTAAGAAATGGAACAGTCAGTCATCCTCTTTATTAAGGGCGGCAGGGTAGCCTAGTGGTTAGAGCGTTGGACTAGTAACCGAAAGGTTGCATGATTGAATCCCTGAGCTGACAAGGTACAAATCTGTCGTTCTGCCCCTGAACAGGCAGTTAACCCACTGTTCTTAGGCCGTCATTGAAAATAAGAATTAGTTCTTAACTGATTTGCCTAGTTAAATAAAGGTAAAATAAATAATTCGACCAAGTTTATTACAGATTCAAATCAGATTTATCTTGGCAGTTTACACATTAGATATTTTTTTACGGAGATACCTACTCTCAAACCAAATTGGCCCTCTGGGATAATACGAATCATGGATTGATTGGTTGGTCAATAGACAGACTGACAGAGCACGATATTGCTGGACATTTTGTGTTTAGAGGTGACTACAGAACCAGAGCCTGTCTCTGTGGTGGAGAGACCTGTCAGAAGCAGAGGGAAGACCCCAGTCACCACCAGGACCCGCAACAGCCAGCACAACCGGGTAAGTCCCTCTTTTTAAAATTTTAACATCTTTATTTAATCAGTGGACAAAAGCATATCCTCACCCTAGGTCAACCTCATGGTTTGCATTCCTTCAAATCTCACAGTACAGAAGTGTTAAAATCTGAGTTAAATAGCATGCATATCTCAAGTTGTGATTTGGCCCCAAATGCTACACATTTAGCAATGATGAGTAGTCCCATTAGAAGCTATAGGATGTGCAGCAGCACAGCTGGGGTCAATAAAACCGGTCTCTAATAAACAATTTGAGAGCGAGGAAGTGTGTCCTTTATGAGATGCCTATAGGGGTGTGAATCACGTGTGTGTGGAAAACAAAGCACCAAATGTCTTTCTGAAGGACCCTCTGTGTGTCTGTCTGCTGGGAGTTAGTGCAGCAGGCTTTGATTTCAGGACTGGCCACATGACTTGGATTAGCTTGTTTTTTTTCCTTTGCCACTGGGTGCCTCTAGTCCACTATTATCGCTCGCTCTGTCCCTGTTTCATTCTTTCCTCGCAAGAACATACTTAAAGTCCCTGCTTATTATTTTTACTTTTCTTTGTGAATCCTTTTCTTTTAGGTTCTTAAAAAAAATATATTTTTAAGCCACTTTACTTTTCTCCTCTTTTCCTGATACTTTGGGAGGTGTTGGTGACATCTGGTGTCTCAAATCCTGAACGTCCCAGATGGTAACCTATTCAACTGAAGCTGCCGGTCTCATGTGGATATTGTAACCACATTAAAGGGATAGTTTGAGATTGATCTACTACCTCAAGTTAGCTGTTCCTGTGCGTTTCCAGTCATGGGCTAACTCTAGTTAGCGTTGTCTCGCACCTCTTAACTTCCTTCATACTGGAAGTATAGACGACATCAGAATGGTATCCCAGAGTTCATCTGACTCTGGGGAAGTCGATGGGCTTCATTGGCAAAATCTCGAACTGTCCCTTTTAAAAGCAACTTTACTCACTGAAGTTGGCTTTGTAAGGTGTGTTCTCAAAGAGGTGGAAGGTCGGGTGTTCTGAGACATTTGTGTGTTTTAGATCTATGCTCCGGAGGAGGAGGAGGAGGATGATGATGATCTTGAGGAAGAACATCCTGTGTTGAACATAAAGAGACCATTGAGGAGATCATCTCATAGAGTCGACCAGATGGTCCCTGCAAGCGATGATACTGTAATATACACTGAGCCTATCCATCTCCTTGGGTTTGTGGTGCAATGGAGAAGTGTTTAGCTTGATAATCACCTTTTTTTGTGGATAGTGTTAGTCATGTTATATATTTAAGGTTTATTTGGAATTGTCCGCATTTGCATCTAAAAGCTGAATTACAGCATACAAAGGCCTAAATAAGTAAAAATTAGATACAATTAGTAAGCAGCATTAAGCTGTCTCACAAAGGGATAGGCTGTCTTAATTCACTGGGTTCTCTACATCCACTATTAAATATTATATGTTTGGATTTATTTGGGAGCTACTTTTGTGTGGGTGGGTGTGTCTTCCCTTTCACCACATCACCTGGTGCCACTGTCTTCCTCAGATATAGTGAACAATGAACACTAACACAGGTGGCAGGTCTCACTTTAAGCCTAGGTGCATGATTACCTCAATTATTACGCAGCTTCCTCATTCTCTTCGTCCTACTCCAGGATGTCTCTGAGCTATCAGCTGGTGAGGGAGTTCTTCACCCTCCAAGAGAGGCAAAGACCAAGGCACCTCTGCTTCTGGTGGGTTTGTGATCAATAGACATGGGTTTTTGTCATGTCCTGAGTAAACTTTCCACTGATTCATTAGTCAGTCTTCCCTCTAATTTCCTTTCGCCTCTCTCTCCCCATCTGTCATGTTCCAGGAAGTCCTTAAGGAACCTAAGCCTATATTGGCAGAGAAGCCAAGCTCTAAGTCCACTCCCTTACTGCATGGCCTAGCCCATGCCCAGTCCACTAGGACTATCCATCAGGTTGTCCTAACAGCCAGGGCCGAGTCTCCATCACCCAGACTGACTCAGGTACCTGTGAGGTTCACTGTGGTTACTTGTCACTCACTGTCACTATGAATGGTTGTTATGTTCATGGCTCGGATTGATATTGGAAGTTGTTTAATGGGTGTACATAGCTAATGGTCACGTAGTCCCTGTGGTGTCTCTTAGTCATAGTAAGATATGTGGGACTGTGCCATTTTACATATTTTTTTCTTAATGTTGAAGAGTCACTCACCCACCCACCTGACATTTTGGCTATTTAGTCTAGTACTCTAAAGTCTCTACTGTGTCTTACCATCAGTCTGTCCCTGACCAAGCCTTCCCCCTGAATGTGAATGCTGCTGCGCTCTGGTTCCCCAAAGCCAAACCCAGTGGGCCCCCAGTCAAGAACCCCAGCCACGGTGTCCCTGAGGGGCACAAAGGTCTAGAGAGCCCCCACTCCCTGGCAGACCTGTAGGAGGGTGCTTTCCTTGCCCTTTTCACGTATTCACTCACTGGGAGATAGAAATAGCCTTTTGGTCAATCACTGGAAACTAGAAGTGATTTGTTCCATTTTAATGTATACATTTGTGTGTGAGCATACTTTCCTAACTTTGTTGGTTTTGATGTGCTTCTCACCTGTGCGACTTAACGTTAACAATGGAGACACAAGATGATGTAATCATATATTCGAGAGAGCCTGCTTCTTCAGGATCGGGACGTCGGTCCCAAGATCGAATGGGTTCAAGTGAGGTGTGGCATTAGATTGAGTTTATTGAGGCTGTAACACTGCAGGTCAAAATACATTTAAAAGATATGTCAAACAAAAAGAAGTGAATGATAAAAAATGTGGATCGAAACAATAATAATAATATATACACATTTTCAACTGTAACAATGATAAATGACCGCTGGGTGGTGAGGGCAGGGGGAGAGTCTGTTTGGGAATGTCCATAGGGACCACGGGGGCGCCCAAATGGCGCAGTTGTCTAAGGCACTGCATCTCAAGTGAATTGAACTGTAATAAAAAATATATATATATACACATATTTACGCTGTAACAATTGTAAATGTCCATTGGGGGTGGGTGGGGGGCAGGGTAATGTTTGTCTGGGGGGTTTAGGAAGCGGAGATTTTATCTTCTTGACCTTCCTGCCACCTGGTATTTATTGTAGGTGTCCTGGTGGGCAGGCAGACGGCGGAAGTAAGGGGTCCAATCAAAAACACATTTTTGCCAATAGGTACATTTATGTTAATTGTGTAGATACTATAGTCCAAACCTAATTTCTCTATCATAATCCGTTCAAATGGTATTGCCGTTTTAACCTTTGTAAAATGGCCCAAATTAGGGTGACTAAATCAATGGAGGTCAGACAAAAAGGGGCGGCAACCTGGAAAATAGCATCTTCTCGAATCCGGGGGACATAAAACAATATAGAGGTAAAATGTTTATCGATTTTGAGACTGGACAGAAGATTTCTCACAAAAACAAGCATGTCTCTGTGAAATGCGTTTTAATTTTTAATGTTTTTTTACATTTAATTTAGCCCGTTCATGCTAATTTAGCTTTTTGCGACTTGCAGACTACCACCACAACATGTCAAATGTTGTTCCTGCGAGAAAGCGGCACCGCTCTGTCAAGAGTTCGGTGCTTATGGGATGTATTAGGTTCCGAAATCCAACTTTTGGGATATAATGTTAGACCCCACGGAATTATTCAGAACATGTATAATCTTATTTGTCTTGGTAAAATGTATTTAATAAAATAAGGGAAGTGAAAGTTCATCACCAAACCGTGTTTTTGCCCACTCTGGGCAGAATTGGTGGACAACCTAGAGGAAGCCAAATGAGATGTGGCAATAGAGACAGCAGAAACCGGGGGGGGACTGGTGGTAAAGGAACTATGGAAGGTATGCTCACTGCTCCCTTCTATAGTTCTAGCTAGTCTCTAGTCTTGCTATTAAACTGGTAGAGCTACATGTCAATGTTTCGTTCCAATGGGCATACCCTGATTCACTGAGCATGGTTGGATGATTTGATCGATTTCGGGATGGGTTCGGAATCATTTACATACCATGTGTAAACGGCGAGTGCAGCACAAAGCCAAACATCTCAACTGTTTCAACGCAGTGGACAAGTTTGACCTCTGATGTAAGAAGAACTTCCTGGAAGATTTTTCTGCCACCAAGACCAAAGACCTTTTCATCCACTTCGAAAATCAATTCTCGTTTGTTTCTTGTGTGTTTATCTAATCCGAAAGCCATTCTCTTGTATTCTAGCTGTGCTGTGAGGAGGATGGTGGTCTTCCTCTCACTCTGACTACGAAAGCTCCCAGTCGTGAGCTAAACACCCTACTCAATACAGCTCTTTTAGAGGTTTGTGACATCTCTCACGTGCTATAGTACTTGGGACATCACTCTGTATTGAGTGTTTTTGTCTGCTTTTTGGATCTGTTCACAATTTGCTCAATGCTTTGATCACTGGCTATTTGTTTTGGTCTCACTCTCTTGCCATCAGTCTCTCTCCTGGGTCTGTATGGATATCAACCAACTTCTTCTATAACTGATATTTCTAATCCATATCTGTGGTAATCTCAGGATCCTGCACCAAGTATCCATGCTCCAGTAGGACAGAGCATAAGACCCCTGAAACAATGGCCTGTGGTGTGTATATGAATTTAATCACACTGTCCTCTTAGGATACACACTACTGTAATATTGCTCATTGGATTTTAAATGCACCTGTATAAGTGATGGCCAGACTCTTCTAGTATAGGATACTGATCCAGTGTGTTACTTACCCTATCCCTGTTAAAGGGGGTACCACAGGAAGTCCGCCCGCTCCAAGTAGCCAACTCTTCCCCACTACCTCGTTTGTCTGGAAATGACCCCTTGGCCTCCTTCACAGTCAGGCCTGTAAGCTACGTCTCACACCCCCTTTATCTCCATCCCTGAAAGAACAACTGGAATCCCTATCATCTCTCTCTGCCAAGTTTGACATGCTGTCCAATCGCTTTACTCGGGTATACAGTTTAAAGTATATTGTCCAATAGTTGTCCTCAAGAGTTCTGGTCTCCTCACAATGGTTTGTTGTGGTGGCACCTGGAATTTGGAACTTAATTCTGTTGTTGAGGAGTGAAAGTGATCACATTGTTTTTCCTCAGACATGGTATAGTTGTAAACATATGGGTGATGATTGTGAATGGGGCTACTGTAGTGTGTGTGTGGTGTACAGCTGTGTGATAGATGTGAGGGGAGGGGGGAGGGAAAGAAAACAGTGTTTTTTTTCTCTCGCTCTTACTAACACGCGCTCACCTCTCTTTGACCAGCAGGATCAGCTTAAGTCTAAAAATGACCTCGAACCTAAGTGGAAACAGCAGAAAAACACCCCCTTCCTCTCCTCTGTGACCCCAGTGAGGGGGCAGGACAGTGTCTCCTCGAGTATCTCTAAGGAGCCATGGGTACGAAAGTAATTCACTGCTATGCCGTATCCATGTATTACCTAGGGTCTGTGCTGGTTTGTTTGTCATGGTGGTATTATTCACAAGACAAGGTAATGGTGTTTGTCACAGGCCGTGGGTTTACCGGTGGTTTGGTCACATGGGGCATAGGACTGTAACAGGGCCATCTAGTGGTCTTTAGGAGTACACCCTCTAGCCTATCCCAAAAATAATACCCCTCTAGCCCTTATGTGAAGGTGGCGGTTTTGGCATTGACTTGGTAACACGCAAATGGAACAATGTCTCATCCTCACCCTAATCGCTCCGTGTTGGCCTCAACGTCTAAGTAATGTGTACTAAAATATGTGTGTTGCAGGTGGAGAAGATAGCAGCTGGTGAGCAGACACCCAACAGGGTGTATGAGAAGGATATCCTGAAGGAGATGTTCCCCTACGAGACCAACACTCCAACAGGAATCAAGTAAGACTGCTTCATAGGAATGACAAGACTGTGGTCTTGACTGCCTTGTTCTATTGGCATACATAAACTTCTTTAATACATCCTTGCTATATCTGGCAGACTCCCTCCCAGTTTTGTCATTCCTGTAAAGCAGTGTCCTGTAACTAATTTAAGCGTTTGTTCGTTATACTTGCCTGATGGCAACTCGTGTGTGGAATGTCACAATAAATCTCAACTTTCTTCCTCTCTCGTCCTTCTAGCGCCACCTGTCGACGGCCCATCCGAGGGGCAGCCGGCAGGCCCCTAAAGTCTGGTGACCTGTGGACAGATGAGACCCTCCTGCGCTCCTCTCACTCTTCCTACACAGAGAGCCGCACCGCCACCGTCCACAGAGTCCCCACCCTGCCCCCCTCTACCAGGCTGTTAACGTCAGTGGCACCCCCTGCTGGAAAGGCCATAGCACCACCCCATGGCCTGCCTGTCTGGCTGAAGCTGCTGCTCCTCGGCATTGTAGCTGGCTTCATATTCTTCATCTACCAGACCATGGAGACCAACGCTATGGCCCCCTTCGGAGCGTCCTCAGATTCCATGCAGACCAGTGGCAGTGAGGTCCGCAAGTGAAGCCTGGAAGACTGTGCTCTGGCAGCATAATGTTACTGCCACCACTTTCATCGTTCCTCACTTCCTTGGCATTTTTGTTTTTTTCCCCCTGTTTCCGTCACTCATAATTGGTTAAATGGTCTGGTACGGGAGCCTAATCTGTATCGATGCCTCCTGAAGACGACAATGTCCAAAATGATATATTGAACGTTGAAGATGACCACCACTTCTCATTCTAAAAATGACAATACTGTCTTCTGTTTGTTTAAGTCCGTCCTTTCCCCATCTGTGAGGCTGAGAGAAAGCCAGTCACACCAATGATCTCCAGAGAACGTACATACACCGAAACAGTGGCTTCCAAATTATGTGAACTTGCCTTATGTGGTCTATGTTTTAGTTTTACATCTCTGCATGGTGTAATCATATGATTGCATTTGCTGGAGTCTTTGAAAGAGAATTGCCTGTGTGCGTGTCTGTGTTTAACACGGTTTGCTTTTGTAATGCTGTCACCATAATCTAATGCAGTTATTAGCAAAGAAAACAGTCAGGCAAAGACTGAAGGAATTTCAACCAATTGTATTCAGATATTTCTTGATCGAACCATGTATACAGCGGGTATGTGTGTGAGATGGGGATTCTTAAAACTCATGCACACACATAGCTCTTATGTCTTTTTTTTTTATTGAAATTGTCTGTGGAGCCTAATTAGTCATGTATGTATTCATTGTAATAAATAATGTAATATCCTCTCAATAAAACTGTAATATGTAAGGATAATTTCTATTGAGGATTTTTTTTTTTAACTAAACTTGAAACAATAATAATGTGATTTTAAAGCACCATACAAAAAAACCCAAGGACACTGTACAGCAAAGAGTAAAAACAAAACGAATATTAGCTGTGAGCAGCAATGAACAGGGTTCACAGCATGACAAAGGAAACCAGATCGGTTATAAAGCAAGCACTCTGTTTCTACATGAGAATCTTTATGTGCAATAAGGGAAAGGGTGGGATACCAGTCAGTTGTACAACTGAATGCCTTCAAATGAAATGTCTCTTCTGCATTTAACCCAACCTCTCTGAATCAGTGAGGGCATTACCAAGTTTATCTCTGAATACCACAAGAATGACGCAAGTTTAGTCTAGCACTGTAGGATGGTTATATTTTGAGTGCAGCAGGTAATCATTCTTAATCATTAATAATGTATTGAGTTTATTTGCCAATTCTGGGGTCAATTTGACTAATGGTTTATGTTAAGGTAAGTTAAATATTTTCAGCGTTTAGGTTAAGTAATTTGTTTGTGTAAATGATTAAAGTCTGTTGGTACACTCCACATTAGTGTTACAAAATGCATCAATACACTCTCAGCTGTAATACTTTGACTGCGCAACCGGTAGGACTTCCAGTTTCTAAATGACCAAAATGCAATATCCACTTTTCATTATGTTCATACCACATTCTTGGGCAACAATATGTGATTATACAGATATACGAATAATGATATTTCACACTGTGTGTCTGCATAATTACATTTACATTTAAGTCATTTAGCAGACGCTCTTATCCAGAGCGACTTACAAATTGGTGCGTTCACCTTAAGACATCCAGTGGAACAGCCACTTTACAATAGTGCATCTAAATCTTTTAAGGGGGTGAGAAGGATTACTTTATCCTATCCTAGGTATTCCTGAAAGAGGTGGGGTTTCAGGTGTCTCCGGAAGGTGGTGATTGACTCCGCTGTCCTGGCGTCGTGAGGGAGTTTGTTCCACCATTGGGGGGCCAGAGCAGCGAACAGTTTTGACTGGGCTGCGCAGGAACTGTACTTCCTCAGTGGTAGGGAGGCGAGCAGGCCAGAGGTGGATGAACGCAGTGCCCTTGTTTGGGTGTAGGGCCTGATCAGAGCCTGGAGGTACTGAGGTGCCGTTCCCCTCACAGCTCCGTAGGCAAGCACCATGGTCTTGTAGCGGATGCGAGCTTCAACTGGAAGCCAGTGGAGAGAGTTGAATTGAAATCTAACATTCATTTGCATTAGACCAAGCCCACTTGATCAATCGTTATTACTCTAGTATCCTATGGCGCCACTAGTGCCACCAATTGGTCTCGTGCAGCCATCTGATGTTGCAGTGACTTTATATTCGCATCGCTTCTAAGGGATGTATACATGGAGGTTAACATACCATGTTTCATTGCCCCATGGACATCGGTTTAGTTCTATCCCTGGTGTGATATGCCATCTAGTGCTGTAGCCTGACCGACTGAATGCAGCAACTAATTACTGACCCA